>NC_086295.1:5584572-6203501 GCF_963924245.1 Chroicocephalus ridibundus | reverse complement strand
GATGAGGGGGATTCTCATGTTATCAGCAGAGCTGCAGCTCTGAGAAGATGCCAGGGAGAATGAAAAGCAACCATGGTAACTGCTCATTTTCTTCTAGTGAACACCCTTTCCAGGAGATCAGACGTGAACTGGGCTAGGGGGGAGCGTGTGCATCCCAGCTGCTCGCAGCAGCATTGCTATCTCCACTGTCTCGGCTCCTGCCCAAGTCCAGGCTGGGCTGGTGCAGAAGCTGCCTGGATTGCCTGCAAACTGTGGGCTTGTGGTCTCCTGACAAGGGAAGAGGAAGACATCAGGGCCTGGAGCTCCTCATCCTCCATCTGGATGGTTCCAGCTCCATTTCTGCCCGCTGTGTCATGGGAGCAGAGGCTGTCTCTGACTTTGTGCGTACCTCTGGTGTTTGGGAATGTAATGGGTCTAGACTCAGATGCTGATGACTAGTAGTAAGCCTGGCTCTGGGTTATTCATGACATGGGTCTAGCCAAGATCATCCTGTGAGATTGTCTTTGCAGCGTATGGATGGATGCTCTGTAGAACAGAAGTGTTCCTGGACCAGAGTGTGGTACCTCTGGTCCTCAGCTGGTGGCACAGCAGCCCTAAGAGGTGCATAAGGCAGAGCGGAGCTGCTGGACGTAGCAGTGTGAGCTGTGAAATGCTCTCTCCTGGCCCCTTCAGTTTGGGCTGGTCTTGTGCCCTGGAGTCACCTCTGAAGCAAAACCTGCCTTTTAACTGCAATCTTTGCTGGGGGATCTTCTCTGTTATAAATTTCCAGCTCCTCTGCCAGCCTTGTCGGCTCTTGGCCCTGGTAGTATCTTGCAGCAGGGAGTTTCCCAGTTGGTTTGATCTTTCCTATGAGCAGCTCAGGGCTCTTCTGCCTGTCCTGCACCTCATCCCACCAGAGAGGTGACTGGTGTCAGTGCTTGACCTGCAGGGCAGGGATGCTCTAAGTCTGGTGCTGGAGGTGGAACTGGGTAGCCTGTCCTCGCAGGTCTTTGGCCACACTGTCTCCTTTCTCAGAGGCGTCTGTAGGTAGGATTAGGTTTCCCCTCCTTCCTCCCTTCTGTTGTCTCTGTAGATCTCAACCCCTTTGCTCTCGGGCCCGTTCTCATGTCCTGGGTCCTGCTTTTGTCAAATTGAACATGATGTCAAATTAAAGCCATCACAGGGACAGTTGGAGTGAAGCACCCAGTTTAATAAGGCAGCGTTGAAAATCAATAACTTAATTGCAGACATTTGATGGACTTTTATCCAATTTATAGTCCTCCTGCCCTGCTACGTGTAGAGCATGAGGACGTGGTGCTGCGTCTGGCTCTGGGCAAGCAAAAAGCCTTTTCTCTTCCACGGCTGTCGTCCCTTTGCAGGTCTGTCTGCTGCATTGTGGGTCAGACCCTGTCTGGAGGTGACTGTGTGGTGGTGGTGACAGGAAAGGGGCAGCTGTGGCAGTGACATCTCATCCCCAGCTCCTTCCCAGACGCTCCAGCAGAAGTCTGCTGGGAGAAAAGCTCCCAGCTGTTCAGACCAGTGATGTCTTGCAGAGCAGCTCCTGCCTACACAGCAGCCCCGAGGTGGCCCAAGGCCTGATCCCTCCTGCTGCTCTGCAGGACAAAATTTGCAGCAGGATCTGGAGTCCTGGCTCTTGGGACTTTGTGGGGAGGCAATGCTGCATTTGCACCCTACTCTTTTCATTTCCATCAGCATGTGCGAGTGATCAGCGTTGGCCCCTGTTCTGCCAGCCCCCGGCCCTGAGGTTTGTGTTGCTCTTCTCGCCTCCTCCCTGACTTTTTGTTTTCCTCCTTGTCCCTGCTGCAGGCACCTCTGTGATGCAGGTGATGGCGTCTGATGCTGATGACCCCACGTACGGGAGCAGTGCCCGGGTAGTCTACAGCGTGCTGGAGGGCGAGCAGCACTTCACTGTGGACAGTAAAACAGGTGAGCAGCACCCAGCTGGGCTGGGACCCTCTCTGTGGGACATCAGGGGACCAGGTCGTGGCTGCGCGTCCTGCATCTGTCTGATGCTGGGGTCCCCGTGCCACGGGCGTTGCTGGGTGTTGGAGAGGAGGATGCTGCCCGGCTCCCTGCAGTGCTCGCAGCACCGTGGAGCAAGACCTGCAGCTGCCAGCCCGGCGTGCCCTGCCTGCGCCTGCACCGGCCGCGGCTCCTCTGTGCGCTCTGTGCCCAGCGCACGAGTGCACCCGCAGGCACGTCAAATCTCAGTGTGAAAGGTTTAAGCACTACCAGAGGGGCCTTACCAAAGGCTGCATTGTTATCACCGGGGCTTTGATTAAAGGTAACACTTTAAATTAAGGATCGGTTTATAAATGTTCTATTAATATTTAATGAAAGAACAGTAGAAGCTGCTCCATTCCTTAATAACTTATAATAGACCCTGTTGTAAAATGCCTCTGTAATAAATCCCTAGCAGATGATGCTCTGACATACTGGTTAGAGTAGACCATAACCAGGAGATGTTGGGGTATATATTCTCCTTGCCTCCCAGGAGTGTGACTCTCATTACCCTTAATGGGAGCCTTGCAAGCTTTCTAAGGAAGGAAGACACTCAAATGCTAATAAGAGGTATTTAAGGCACAAAGCATGCAGTAAAGTACCCACAGCGTAATGAAAACTTGTCAAAGGACAAGCGCGCTGGGTAGCTGCGGCTCTCCTTGGAAAGCTGGACAGCAAAGTCCCCACCACCACCACCCCGCTGCTGAACCGCAGTGACACAGGCTGAGACCAGCCCCGGGCTGAAGTGCCCAGTCTCTGTCACACTCACTTTCTAAGGCTGTTTTTACGCAAGTCTGAGTAGATATTTGTTCGGAGGCTCTGGCATAAGGAGAGTGTAAGGAGTGCCTGAGCCTCAGCAGCTACGTAAAACCATGTCCCTCCTGAAAACCGGTCTGGTGTGCGTGGGCAAGCCAGTCACAGCCCCGACTGTGCCACCAGCCCCGGGTACCATTGGAGGAAAGCTCAAATTTGGCAGCTCCCAAGCACACCTGATGGCAGAGCTGTGGTACGTGGTGGAAAATGCTGTTGTGGGGAGAGCGCACAAGAAGCGGGTTGGGGCTGTGCCCACTCCTGGCCCAGGAGCTGCTGCATCAGGGCTCTCTTCTCTCACAGATTTGCTGTGTTTTATTGGGAGGAGGGAGATGAGGGGGAAGATGGATGAACAACGGGCTAAATACTGAAAAATCAGGTGCGTGTGAGATCCTGTTAATCTGAGTCAGCTTTGTGGGAGTGGAAGCCTGGCTGCTGGAATGAAGAGGGACCACTGGGAGCAAAATGCACAAGCCGGGACACGCAGAGGCTCAGCTTCCTGCAACAACATTAATGCTCTGTATTAAGGCATAAACTAAAATGTGCCCTGTGGGACTGTGGTGAGAATTAATGTCACTCTGGGAATCCAAGCTTCTTGATTCCTTGACTTTTTGTGTTTTAATTCTCAAGCTGGTTGTTTCATACGCTACGGTGCTGGGGAGGGGGGGGTTGATTTACTGTTCTACTTGTTTGTGATTCATAAAAGCAAAACTGCTGACAGTCTGCAGAAGAATCCTCGGGCCCCTCTTGAGCATGTCTGTTTCCAGAATATCTGCCCGCTCACTCAAGCAGGTGCCGGGGCTGACTCTTCGGTGATGTCTGAGCTGGGAATGGTCTTTTGTAGCTGCCTTGCCTGGACTTCAGGAATGCGATGTGCAGCTCTGCCCCGTCGGCTGCTTCAGACGCGGTCACAGCCTGTCCTGCACCCCCTGTGGCCTCGTGCCTGGCGTGAGCTGCGTGTCCCTGTCCCTGCATGCCCGGACGCGTGGCTGGGGGCAGCAGGTGCAGGACTGGCAGTGCTGAGGGGGGGATGGCCTGTCTCTTTGGTATCTGCCAGGAGCCAACGCATCCGCCCAGGCAAATCCCACCCCACTCCCACTCTGAACTTGGATAGGTTTCTCATGCTCCGCACGGGAATCTTAGTCTGACTGCCTTGGGTGGCCCAGCTTCTGCCCTGAGCATAAGATTTAATTATCCATAGCAGCAGCATAACTCTCAGAGCCACCATTGTTATTAATGGCCATAAAAAGAACCATAAAACCCTGGCATGATACATTTCTTATAATATATGGTAATGAAGAACAATTTGTTTTCCCTTTTTGGTTTTGACCTCCTCCTTCACCTTTTCTTGCAGGTCCATACACGCACGTGCTCCCTTGCACACCACCGAAGCCCATGACTCCTCCCAGCGCGGGTTCTCTCTTCCCTACCTTTACAACCAGCTCTTTTGGCACTGTCCTTCATAGTATAGGTGCCGCATGTACAAGTGTGCTTTGCACACTTGTTTTCTCTCTGTTCTTGGATGTTGCTAGCTGTAGTATTCAGCTGGGATTTTGGATTCGATGGACCCTTCAGAGGCAGACCCAAACCGTCTGTATGCCATGCTATGCCAAGTCTTACCACTCAATACGACCTGAATTCCCAGTGTCTCAGACGTATTTTTGGAGGGGGACAAGCAACTAAATGGCCCCACTGGAACAGTGGGAGCTGCAGCGCGGCATTTGCTGTTGTCCACAAAGTTATTGGAGAATTACTCCTGTTCCCACAATGTTGAACGATGGTGAAGAAAAAGCACAGCTGATGCATATGAGCTCTTCTTTCTTTCGTATATACCAGCCACTATCTCTTGCTTTGAGAGCTAAGTTTCAGAGACTGAAACTGTCTGTTGGTTTGTGTTGTGTACCTCAAATGAGGTCCCAGAACTTACCCCGCACATGTGGAAGGTTTAGGCCAGCTTTTTTTGGTGTATGAGTTGGGGAGCTTTGTATACACAGACTTTGGAGGTGTGATTCTCTGTGCCAGCTATGATAATATCCCCTAGACTCCTTGCAAGAGCCTGCAGGCAATAGTCATATTTAGGCTTTGTGCTGCCTTCCTCCTTTGTTCTCCGTTGCAGACAGGGTGCAGCTGACCTTTGGCTGCTCTTTGTAAGGGGGAGCTGCGTGGCACTGCGTCGCGGCTGCCCTGCTGCTGCCGGAGGAGGCTGTGCTTCCAGGGTGGTCAGCACCTACATGTGCTCTGCTGCTTCCGTTGGGAAACAGCCGCTTCTGCCGTCGGGGTGAGCAAGCTTCAGTCCGACTGCAGAGAGCCCCTCTGCCCCTGCAGCAGGGGCTGGCTGGTGGCTGTGGGGGGCCACCAGCCCCAGCTTTGCCCAACCAGGACATGGGTCAGGAGGTTTAGTGCTAGTTCCTATTCTAGCTCTAGGAGGGGAGAGGAGGAAGCTCATCCTCACCAAGATCCTTCTAACTTACCCTTTTCAAATGCTGAGATGAGCACGGGAGTATGTGACTCCCAGTGCATTTGCATGAGAGGGGAATTCAGTGTGCATTTAAATTCGCAGGCCAAATTTTCATGTTGCTTTTTATCATCCTGCGCTCCCTGCACCTTCGCAGATAACTCACCTTTATGGGGCGAAGCTTTTCTTCGGCGGGCAGCTGTGCCTGCCTGTTCATGTCCGCTCCCGTGTTCTTTGCAATGCCCTTTCTTATCTCTGGCCAGCATGGCCGGAGGCTCGCTGCTGCCTACGATCCCTGCCCGCAGCCTCAAGAGGAAAACCTGAAAATACTCGACACCCAGAAGGGAAAGGGAAGCATAACCTGGTGTCCACAGCTCCAGCAGTCTTGTGCATCCCTCTGCAGGGATATTGACTGCTACGGAACCATCACAGCAGGTAACATCGTAGGCCTCATGATATTTGGTGCTTCCCTAAAAGCCCAGCTGGTCAGTTCGGGAGAGCGCAAAAGGAATCCTGAGAAACCTTTTTACTGAAAGGAAGAGGTTGTTCTTAAAGTCTGTCATTCTGCTGTATGCAGGGAAAAGGCAGAAGGATTCAGAAGGCTAATTGAAATGCAGTCTGGCATTTATGATTACTTTAGAAGTCAGGAGCTGTTTTGAGCTCATCTCCTGGTTTGGAGACGTAGCTGGTGAGGGCTTAGGTGTCCTTGTGCCAGGGAGAAAGAAATACTGACCTGCTGTGCCAGGGAGAGCAGGACAAGAAATACTGGCCTGCTGGGATGAAGCTGGTGGTTATTTGTGTGCAGTCATTAGTTGTTTCAGCCTTGCCCTGTTTGGAGATCGACCACAGCCCTAGTCCCGGGGTAGCAGGGGTAGACTGGGAGAGGAGTTGTTGCTGGGAACGTGCTGCGTGCTGAATCGGGCTGTTGAACTGTTGGATCTGTGTGATGCGGTGGTGGGAGGCAGAACATGTTTCTCCGCAGCTCTTGCCAGTTTGTTAAAAATGCTCCTCAGTGCCTGGGAACACAGATATCCGTGTGTGCTTGTTCTTGTGTGTGCGTGGGTTTATGCAGGTCTGTGCCCCGTCCCAGAAGCTCTTCGCCAGAGCTGTGTACAGGGACGAGGGACTCTGAGCATGGGTGATGAGAGTCTGCAGAGAAGCCGTGCTTATTTAAGGTGATTGCTCTTATTAGGAAGACTGAATATCAACAGTCCTTTTTAGACACTGGTGCAGGAACTTTGGTTGGTCTGGGGCCCAATTGCATGTTTGGTCATCTTGAGGAAATTAGGGTATATCTACTAGCGTGCAGTGGGAATTAATATTAAATGCTGAGGGATTTAGCTGCTAAAAGAAGGGACAAAGGAAGGGTAAGCGTGCTGGCCCATCTGTCGGAGCTCACTGCCTACCTCCAGGGCACTGCTGCCTCTGCGCTGGTGTGGGCAAGGCTGATTCCAGCCAGGAGCGAGCCCCTGCTGGATGCTCCTCTCTGAGCAGTGGCAGCAGCTCTGTCTCTGCGGGTGCTGCCCTGGGATCATGCTGGTTTGAAAAGGACTTGGCCACCCGCTATGAAAGGTACCACGTTAAAAATCTGTTGGCTGCAGCATCCCTCAGCCACAATAGTTGTGTGACTCTGCATCCTTCTAATTAACTTGAGCTTGGTTATGCTGATGCAACCATAATGTTTCCTTTTCTGGATCTCAGGTCTGTACCTTATTTGCTGAAGAGCCGTGAACCTCCTGAACCCTGTGCCTAGCACCTTGCTCAGCTTCTGCCTCCCAAATTGTCCTGAGCTGAAGGACAGGAAGGGGGGCTGTGCATGGAGGAGAGATGAAGTGCTGGTTCCTGGGGCTAAGACCCCACCTGCAGTGGGCTGACCTCCTCCGGGATGTGTGACTCAAGCAGCACTTGTGTCTTGGCAGATACGTTGGTATTTCTATGACCCTGCAGGCAGGTGTGGGCACAGGTAAGGAATCTGCAGTCTAGTTGGCAGATGCCTTGCCACCCCTGGGCTGAGGCAAGATCTATTTGCTTTAACTGACCAAGCTGCTGGAAAGGAGTGAATCTGTTTTATCCAGCTAAATAGAAGGGGATAGAGAAGACGGATACAGACTCTTTTCAGGTGTGCACAGTAAAAAGACACAAATGGGAGAAAAAGAAAACTTGTCGCCATGAAGGTGGCATTTCCATCCTTGGAGGTACTCAAAATCTGAGTGGACGTGGCCCTGGG
The DNA here is from genome assembly GCF_963924245.1 of Chroicocephalus ridibundus. Lineage (NCBI taxonomy): Eukaryota > Metazoa > Chordata > Aves > Charadriiformes > Laridae > Chroicocephalus > Chroicocephalus ridibundus. The sequence goes on along the minus strand of NC_086295.1, from coordinate 6,196,008 downwards.
TAATCTCATTTGCCTTTGAAGACTGCTGGCTTTGAGCTCTAGTTGGACCAGGGACCTGCTGAGGATACATCCATGTACATAACTCCACGACTTGCTGGCTTTGCACTTCGTGGCAGGGAGCGAGTTGCTCCTGACTTCCCTCAGCTGGAAGGTGCCTTTTCCAGAGGGTCTCTGAGGACGTGGATATTGAGCTAGAAGTACCTAAGAGCAGAGCAAAGCCCGTAATGATGGGGTTCCTGGAAGGCAGTTACCTGTTGAATGCTTTGTCCTGCTTTCCTTTTATCGCCCAAAGAGTGTCTGCTGTTTGAGCAGATTTGATGATATTTATGTGATGCTGTAAGTGTCCCCTTGCCTGGTAATTATACTGATTAATCTGGATCATGCTGGAAAGCCACATGTGCCTTGTACCAGAGGGTATGCCACCATGCGTCTGCATTATTCAACTATAACAGATGCTGACAAGAACTCAGGAGATGAGTCTGAGCTGGAGGTGGTTCTTGCTTTGTTAGCAGTGTCTGGGAAGGACAAAGTTTGGCACTTTTACTGGCTGGAAAGATCAACCTTGGGAGATGATAGTGAGGATTTTTCCATGTTCTACATGCAGCAGCAGAGATCTCTGCACCCTGAGAACAGCCCTGCCGCCATCACCTGCTGCTGCATTGCAGAGTCCGTGGGGGACAGGTTTTGGGAGCAGAGGCTGTCCCGGCTCCAGGAGATGGGACCATGCAAGTTTGCTGCTGGTGGGTGTTCATGGCAGCACTCAAAGTGCCACATTGAAGGAACTGGTGTGGAGTATGTTTGCAGACCCTGATTTGTCAAGGATAAGAAAATGGTACGCGGTACCTCAGCCTAAAAGGCAAAACCAGCCTGACATTTGGGGTAGGAGCTCGGTGTGGCCCATGCAGCTCCAGGGGGAGCAGCTTTCTCGGTGACAGTCCTGCTGGGGCTCTTGGAAGGGCAGTTCGTCTGCATCAGACTCCCACTTTTCCAGGATGGACGGGACAAGCAGCAATGCGTCTTGGCAGGAGGTGGTTTCTGCTCACAGTCTGCTCCCCCGTCAAAGATGAGGATTTTGTCTGCCTCGTGCCACTAGAAGAATCGGAGCTGGCTGGGGCCGTTTGTCTGCCCTGCACGTGCCAAATGGCCTGGACTTGCTCCCTGCTGGGATGGGTGACCTTGGAGTTGTTCTGGGAAGCGCCTGAGCACTTTCCTCCCATCTTGCATGGCGTATTATGAGCTATATCATTACGAGCAGCTCAGTTAAGTCATTACAGCTTTGGTGAATGCATGAGCTTTTTTCCCTCTCATCCCAATTCATCACTATTGTGCTGACATGAATCATTTTCATTATAAAATGCTTCAGACCCTGTTAATTAACAGAATTGCTTAAATTTCAATGAGATAGTGCTTGCCCAGAAATAGCGGTTTTGTATTCATAGTGGAGAGGCAGGAGAGGGCTAGAAGCATGGCCGGCGGAGGCCAGTCCCGTGCAGCCCTTTGGAAATGGTGCCTGTGCAAGGCCAGTCCTGCCTGCTCTCGGATGGGAAGCTGGGACGTGTGCCTGGAGATGCATTCATCGCTCCCTGTCGGTGTTCCTCAGCCCCTTTGGATGAGGTGGGGTGGGACTCCTGGTCTAATAGCTTCCTCTGAACAGACCCAGGATGAACGAGGATGCCAGTGCAGACCCTGGGCACCATCAATGGATCTTCCCGCGGAGGGGTTGGGATGCTCCCTGGCAGAAACTCTGCAGTGCTCTGTGCTGCATCTCACCTGCATGCTAGCCAGGAGCGGGGACCTCGGTGATGGAGCGACAGAAGGGCTAAGAGTTACCCACGTGCAAACAGGCAGATGCTGGAAGTGTTAGAGAGATGGTGGGTGAGACAGAGCCTCCTCTCGATTGATGGGGCTGAAGGCAGTGGGAGTCCAGGTAATCACAGAACCGAAATGACAGAGGGACAAGAGAAGCTGTGTGAAATTGTGCCTGTCCACAAGAGCTGTGGAGCAGCAAGGATCTGAAACAGCAGTTATGTCTTTGTAATAAATCCTAACGGTGATAATCGTTGGAATAATTGCTCTTTTCAGAAAGCAAGGAGAGATAAATGTCTCCAGAACAGTGTTGCCAGCTCCTGCTGCACCTGTAATGTCATGCAAAGGTTAGGGGGGGGGGGGGTTATTTCATCCTCCCAGCTCAGCGGTGTTTCTGACTGCCTTTGGGCCACAGCACCAGTGGCTCCTTGGTGTGAGCCATCCACCCATGGCCTCTGTCAGGAAGGTGGAAGCTGTGGCAACGCACTGGCTGTGGAGGACTGATGCTTGGAAGCCTTGGGGTATGTCCCTGGACCCACACCTTGTCTCCTTGCAGCCTGCTGGCACCCAGATGTCCCCTCCACTGTCCTCAGGTTGTGCCGAAGCCTTCCCAGAAGTGTCTGCCTGGAGCCTGGATGGCTGCGATGCTCTGCCATTGCTGGCTTGGCCGCACGTCAGCAAATGTCTTGCAAGCCACTGAGAGCAACTGGATGATTCTCTGCTGTTTGCTTGGCACAGGACAAGCTCCTTGTCTCCTCCAGGTCCAAATCCCCTCGCTGGAGACCCACACCATACAGCCAGGCAACCCCCCTCCATCATCTTCCCCCCGCACCAGGCAGGATTACTGGTGAAACAAAGCAAAGCTGGATTTTTGCAGTTCACACTAGGAGGAGGGAAAGCTAATAGTTAAACAGAAAAGCTTGGAAGAATGAACAATTACAAAACCAGAAAACAATGTCTAAATCTGTGAGAATGTTAAGAAATGGAGCTGGAGGGGATTTTAAGCTGGTTCCTAGCTGCTCTGGGGCGTCGCTGGTATAGTGGGACTGGGAATGTGTTGTTAATGACCTTGTATCCATGTGTGCGCTCATGCGTGCCCCTGGTGCCACCTCAGGGCAGAGCCATTTCTTTCTTTCATTCTCAAAATATTTCTTCTCTGCTTTGTTTCCATGTAAATAAAACACTCCTGTGTGACATGGGAAGTCATAACTTCTGCCATTCATGATGTTTTCTGGGTTTTACTACTCTTTGTTTCTTGTTTTACATTCCTTTATATTTTAGTTTGGTCATTTCCCCCAGGCCCAGATGACTACTGAAGACCTAGAAACACTTTTTAAGAGACTTCATTTCATAAAAAGTACTAACGTGCCATACATTTTGTTAAGCCTTATGGTCTCTAGAGCATTCTCAGCCCCTGACATAAAGCGTGCAGATCATCTCTGGTGTCTTTAACTTAGAGGGACGCTTGAAAATGAGGGCGTTTGTGCAGACAGACTTTTGGAAATACACTGCAACCCTCCCCTTCTTCTCCAAATCAAATGGGGGGGGCCCCTCCAGGCGTGCTTGGGCCACCAGGCACCTGTGAAGTAGAGCTTGGCACTGTGGGATGTGCTGTTGGGAATGCTGTGGCGGGCCTGGCTCCTGCCCCAGCAGATAAGGATAAGTGGGCTGTTGCGGATTTGTGCCAGAGGGGTTTCGTGACTCAGCCTGGGCTCTTACACTGCTGTTCTGTGCGAACCTCGAGGCTGGCCCTAGTGCGGCCCCCGCATCCGGGCGAGTCCTCTCCCTCCTGTGCCTCTGGCCCTCGCCAATCCCTCAGCCAGGCTCCTAGAGAAGAGCAAACCTCTGAACTGGGGGTTAACCCTGTCAATGGTACCGGCAGCCCGCAGCAGAAGCAGCAGTCGGGAACCTTTCGTGCAACACGCCTGCGAATTGGCTGCAGAGACCTGGTGGGATCAGGTTGGGCCCGTGGCCATTCCTGGGATTTTCAGGATGCTTCCGCCTGGCTGACAACCCCTGGTCTTGTTCTTCTCTGCAGAGCCCTCTTCTCCCCTCAGCCAGCTTTTGATTATGTGAAGGCTGCGGAAGGGTTTGCTCCCTCTGCACCAGGGCCCAGCAGATGTTGGTGGTTGGTGCCAGCGAGGTGGTCCTGGGGCAAAGGGAGCCGGCAGCACCCAGAGCTGCCTTAGGAAGGGCATTGCCGGTGGTCAAGGGAGGTGACCATTCCTCCTACTCAGCCCTGGTGAGGTGGCACAAATGCTGTGTCTGGTTCTGGACTGCCAAATATGAGAGACGCGGGCATACTGGAGTGAGTCCAGGGAAGGGCCGTGAAGATTGGTGAAGTATTGGAGCATCCGCCACATGTGGAGAGGCTGGGCAATCTAGCTGATCCTGTTTAGGGCTGGGGCTTGGATGAGGTCATCTCCAGCGGCCGCTTCCAGCCTCATCTTGTCTGTGACTCTGTGGGTGCTCTGTGACCTGCCTGTGCTCACGCTCTCCTGCCTGTTCCCAGGGGTGATCCGGACAGCCGTGGCTGACCTCGACCGTGAGACACAGGACCGGTATGAGGTGGTGATCCGTGCAACGGACATGGCGGGACAGCTGGGTGGCTTGTCTGGATCCACCACAGTCACCATTGTAGTCACCGACGTCAACGACAACCCACCGCGCTTCCCTCAAAGTAAGTCCTGACGGCAGCGGGGGGCAGCTGCTGGCTCTTGTCCTGGTCCTGGCCCCTTGCGGGCGGTGGGACAGAAGCTCAGCTCCCAGCACAGCCTGGCAGGTGTCTGCAGAGTGAGCCAGCCCCGCTGCTCATACGGAGGCAGCACCAAGGTACCATAACACGCACAGCTCCTTGGGTGAATGTGACCCTGCCTGGCAGCGTGATGGAGGGGCAGCGGCTTTGTCTCAGCCTCTCCAGGGCCCCGGACAAGATCCCTCCTCCTGGTTCTGGGAGTGAGGAGGGCTGTGTGGTGGGGCCCTTTCCTGATCCCTCTCTGAGCAGTGCTGGAGGAGAAGGCAGCCTGGTCTGTTGTGCTGCTGCCTCCCAGGGGCTTGGGCAGGGACTCAGCTGCTGGCCTGGCCACTCCTGGCTGCCACGTCAGAGCTTGGCATGCTCTGCCCCACCACGAAGCCGCCCAGCTCATAGACAGCAGCCTGGACACAGCACAGCTCTGTTTTCCACAACGCTGCTAGTGGCCCGTGGCTCAAGCTCGTGTCTTCTCCTCCCCAAAGGATGATGCTGCTGGGAAGAGCAGGCTGTGCAGCCTCTGCAGTGCACACCAGCTGCAGAGACCAGCAGCGCGTGGCTGGCAGACCAGAAAGGGTGCTGCAGCTGCAGGAGGCTCAGCTCTTTAGCTGCAGCTCCTAGAAATCAGAAATGGTCAAGTTTGCAAAGAATCAGAGAAGACTGATTGCGGGGCAGCGTCCATACAGAGAAATCAGCCCTTACTTCACCCGGCACCTTGAAACATCAGCGCTCCCCAATTGTCTTCCCTCAGCCCTCGTTTTTGGCTGGGGTTTGTGTTTCTCCTGGTAGGGCATTCTGGACTATAGACACTGGTAGAGTTTGGGCAGCCCTGGTAGCCCAAGGGTGCTCCCAGGGCGGTATGGGAAGGGCCGCATCAGGATGGAGGGAGTTCAAAGGGAGAAGCAGTGACCACAGTACCTTTTTCTCCTCCAGAGATGTATCAGTTCAGCATCGTTGAAACTGCCCCCGTGGGCACTGCCATCGGGAGGGTGAAGGCAGAGGACTCTGACGTCGGGGAGAACACGGACATGACCTATCAGGTGAAGGATGAGGAAGGGGTGGAGATGTTCAAAGTCACCACGGACAGTAATACCCAGGAGGCTGTCATCTCAGTGCAGAAGGTGAGAGATGAGGAAAACTGGTTGGGTAGGGAGGGCACAGAGCTCTAGGAGGGCCCTTTCCTTTGGGGACTCCTGCTGCTGCATTTGAGTTGAAATAAATGCTCCTCTGAGCAGTAGCAGTTGCGTTTCTGTGCCTGCAGGTGCAGGGAGAGACCCTGCCTCTGTTCTGCCGGGATGGCAAAACGCTGTGTCTGGGAGGAAAGGCTGGAAAGGAGCCGCAGCTCAGTGCCCGCTGGAGCCTGCACAGGGCTCCCTGGGCGGCAGCGAAGCAGCGAGCCGTGCAGAGGGGAAGCCATGCGTAGGGCTACGGAGACGAGTTCTTACAGCTGTTATTGATAGCACCTGCTCGGGGAGAAATATCCCCACCTAATTCCTATACCTGACCAACAGCACTTTGACTGTATCTGCTTTTGGTGGCAAAAACAATCAAGCAAACGCTTGATGCAGGCAAGAAAGAATGATTGCTCACCAAGGCTGCTGCATTCTGCTCGCCTCCCCTGTAGAAATAATAGCAGGGTGATTAATGGTCAAAACCTGCTCAGTTGCAGCACAGAGTCTGCCGTCTTCCCAGTGAATCCCAGCTGCCCGTGCCCTGCATAGCCTGGACACCCTGTTGGGGCTCCTGGGGGGAGTGGGCTGGAGGCTTCCTCTTCCTCCTGCCCCCCCCCAGCGTGGGTGCTGCCAGCTGGAGGGCAGAGCACAGGCATGAGAGGTCCCAGCCTCCTGTGGAGGTGCTGCCTGGGGAGCAGGTGGCTTTAGTGGCATCCCTGATGTCTCCAGTGAAGGAAGGGGCAGCGGAGGGGCTCCTCAGGCTGGGTATGGCTAACCCTCTCCTGTTGTCTCAGCCTCTCGACTACGAGTCAAAAAAAGTGCACACTGTCGTGGTGGAGGCCCTCAACAAGTTTGTGGACCCGCGGTTCGTGGACCTGGGTACCTTCCGGGACCAGACGATTGTGCGGGTCTCGGTGCTGGACGTCGATGAGCCCCCAGAATTCCGGCCCCCCTCCAACCTGATGGAGGTCCAGGAGGATGCACACGTTGGTTCTGTCGTGGGGATTGTCACCGCCCTTGACCCGGACACAGCGAACCATCCTGTCCGGTAAAGCAGCCACCTAAACCTCAATCATCATCCTTCCTTCCAATGGTGGGCGTGGGGTCACCTGCAAGGGACACACGTGGCCTGGGGGGGGCTCGTGGCCATGGCTGGGGCAGAGGGGAGGTGATGGCGGAGGAGGAGAGGCCATGCAGCGGAGGTGACAAGTGCTGCACGCGTGGCCAAGCGTGTGAGTGTGTCCCGTGGGACAGGCAGTGGCAGGTGAGCGGCAGCCCGTGCACGAGCAACAGGCAAGCAAGAGAAGCCATCTCACAGGTGACAGATACGTCACCAGCAAGTGATGGGTTTGTGAGTGGCAAGGGAGTGTCGGGGAAGGTGGCTGGGCGATGCTTGCATGTCCTTGCTGCTGACAGTGAGGCGTCTGCAATGGTGCCTGACACAGGCCAGGCAAGCGACCAGAAATGACAGGAGGGCAGCGGCGAAGGATGACAAATGAGGTGGGACTGGGGAGGTGCAGAGCTACAGCTTGGCTGTGCGTGTGCGTGCATGAGTGCACAGGGACCAAAGATCAGAGGAGTTTATATTTGGGCACAGGACATAATCCAGGCAGCAGCTTATCTGCACAGGACATTTCCCATTTCCATTTAATTTGTGGCTAAAGAGATTGTTACCTTGTTAAATTGTTATTACCTAAGGCACAAAGCAGCTTTCTGGCTCTGCCAACTGGCCTGAGTCACGAGCAGTTGGGATGGAAAGCTGGTGTTCAGAAAACATCCTCAATGTGTGGAAAATTTCCTTGAAATGTGTGTTCTCGTGCCAGGTGACGGCAGGGCTGCAGGCACCTTGTGCACAGCCGCTCACTTCAAATGAGCGGCGGTGGCTTTGCATTTGAGAGCTCTGGAACGAGCCCATCCCAGCAGGCAGCAATAAACTGGGATGCAGCAGGGTCAGGGATGTGGGCTGGAGGAGGACGTGGCCAGCAAGGGCTCAGTTACGGTATTGATCCCATTCGATGATGTCCCTGTGGCTGCTTGGGGTGCTGAGCTCCGGTGCTGTGCAGCCATAGCGAACGCAGTGGTTCAATGTGGGGTGAGAGCTATCTTGATGGAAATTAAGATTGAGACGTTTAGAAAGCTCAGAAAAAGAATTTACACATGGAAAGCTGCCATCTACAGATGCCTGGCAGCTAGCAGAGAGTGTCGTGTCACAAAGCTGGATGCTGAAAGTTGTCTTTGGGGTGAACGTGAATGAAATCAGCCTTGGCGTGCCAGGAGCTATCTATGTGAGCGTTGCACCGCTTGCACTAGTCGGTGCTGGCTGTTGGATATATTCTCGAAGTTCCTCTGCTCACTTTGTCATGTGGCTACCTTCTCCTTTCGGTCTACACATCTGATTTCTTTGTGGCCCACCCTGAGCACGTGGCTGTTAGCTTGCACTCTTCAGATGCGGGCAGTCCTTCTACATGCGTGTATGTGTGTGCGTGTGCTTTTTCACTCGACTGTTTCTAGCAGTGCTGCAGAACATAGATTTTATTTTCTGATCTGTAATTGTAGGAAAGGGGCCTTGGGGACAGAACTATTCGTATTCTCATTTTTTTTTTCTTGTTCTTTGTGCTGCTTCCCCGTGGAGCTTGTTGCATTGTTTGCAGACAGAACAAAAGAAAGCAGAGGAGGGAGGCTTTCTACTGCTGTGCAGAAGGTGATGGGGACTTGGAGCAGAGAGAAGCAGATTCGAGTACTCAGCAGGAGCAAGAGGGTTAGAGCCCAAACTTTGTTATGTCTCTCTTATAGCAAACTTAGTGCCAGACAAGGCAATGACTCGTGCTCAGGCACGAGGGCCCAGCCAACAGGACTCCCAGGCATCTGCTGCAGCTTGGGAATTGCCGCGTGTTTTCCCTTGTCAGGCTTGATGCATCCAGATATGTGTCCTCCCTCCAGCTATCCCCGGGCAGGTAGCTCATCCTGCGTCCCCCGTGCTCCCCTGGGGCATTTGGTCTCTATCCGTCCATCTCTCCACTCCCCTGCGTTCTTGCAGTGCCTGCTGTCGTGCGCGGTGGCAGCTCCGTCCCTTTGTGATGCTCCCTTGGTGCTTGCCTGGGGAGTGGGGGTAGGTGAGCCTTCCCTGCCGTTTTAACCTGCACCGACTGGAGATGCAGGTTTGTATCGGTCGCACCGATGTGGCACCAATGCAGGAGGAAGGTGCTGTTGGATCTCCCCTGCTTTCCTGTCCTCTGGCCAGCCGGGTAATTTAATAAAATACTTTGCCATGTAGGCAGCTGTTCACAGCTTCAAAGCGGTGCACAAACATTAATGCAAGCATCCTGCAGCACCCTGCCAGGATGTGACACTAACCCGTCAGCAGGAGACGGCAGTAAGTCACCTCGCACTTGAAGTGTGCTACTCCAAAGTACGGTCACAAGAAGCCAGCACTTGTACTTCACCTTGGGTACATTAGAGAGCAACTGGTCCTGCCAGCATGACCGGTATTTGATCTTCGGCTCCTTGAAGTTGGTATGAACGCTTTCAAGTCGCTGCAGTTCTGTGGATCCCTTTAACTTCCTGATCCTTGTCTGCTAGAGGTGGGAGCAAAGACATGGCTGTGTTTCTGCGGTGGCTGCTGTCTCCTGGACTCTGGTCTATGTGTTGGCTCTGCGCTGTAAATAGGGGAGAGCCACAACCTTCTGTCATGATGAGACGCGCTCTCCCCTTGAGGCAGGAAAGAACAAGGATTGCCAGAGACAGCAGAGCAAAAATCAGCTCTGTCAGCGTTTCCAGGTCCTGCTGACACCAGGCTGCCAATAACAAGGTTTGGGAAGTATTTTTAGCCAAATGGGAAAGGAGATGCCCTTGGCTCTTTGTTTCCATCCCCAGGCCAGCACAAGCAGGGCTGTGCGGCTCCTGCTGCGCCATCCAGCCTGCAGCAGCTGCTGGAGGCACGTTTCAGCCTGGCGCTCCCCGGCCCTCCTGGTGATCCGCTTGTCCCACAAGGATGTGGCCACTTGGTGTCAAGAACAAATCCCTTCCAGATGAGCCGGGCTGGGTCGCAAAGTGACCTGTTACGAAGACATGAGGAATGAAGGGGCATCCGACTCCTCTGTTCTTGGGAGGCGTCCCCGAGGCACTGCTCGCTGCCCCTCTCCCAGCTGCATGTGGATGTAAAGCCCCTGGCAGCCGCTTGCCCGGGCGGGGCACAGGGTGCCTGAAGAGCATCCCGTCTCTCCGGGTGATCAGCCCCAGCTTGTGGCTGCTCAGAGGGACACGCATCCTCAGGGGGAACGTGAAAACCCACCATGGTACGGGCAGGAAATGCCTTTCTAAAGGACCGGTGCTTCTTATTTTATTCCACCTTTGTTTGTTGCCTAACAAAAGATGGAACCACTATTTTTCAGAAAGAATTAAGTTTCCAGTTGGCTTTTTGGCTTTAGCTGTACGTTTCCTGGGCGTAGTGCAATTTTTCTCATCTGAGCCATTGTATGAGGTAATACAGTGATAGACTGTCTGTGTACGTGAGGCTGTTTGTATGGGAGCCTTTTGTTTTTCTCTCTGCGGTGGGAGCCTGTGCTCTGATTGTGTGCGTTCCAGGCTTTATCAGCACTGGGAAGATGTTGCTTGGGATTTAAGGTTCTCAAAGATATTCTTGTCTGGCATTCACCAAATCCGGAGACAGGTGTTGGACATGGGCATTTTATAGACTCTAACAGCACAGCAAGAACTACAACCTGCTTCAGCACAAAAGGGAGAGGAGGAAAAACCAAACACAACAAAAAGCTTTTCACACAGTGTTTGAAAAGCTCCCTATTAACAAAACACACGGCGTAAAATGTGCTCCTTGTTGCATTCGGGGGGAGAAGTGAAACAAACTGCTTGAGAAATGCATTCACGAGAAAGATGAGCACCAAGAAAGCTGTCTAAATTAAACAGTCACTTGTAACATCCAAACCAACAGGCAGTGCCAGCAGGAGGAGAGGAAAACGGATTACAAGGTCCGCATCCCAATCAGAGCTGGGGACTGCAGCTCCAGATATGGAGCACCAGCCAGCTTTAGGAGGAAAGAGCGTGTGTCCTATCTCCGGGTACCTGGAGGACCCAGGGATTAATTGCCACATCTTCCCAGGTGAGAAGCGCTGCTGGACTTGGGGACGGATGAATACGAAGCTGGACTACCTGAGGTGGAGAGGTTTGTGATGGTCAGCACAGACTTTGGTTGGTAAAGATGGTGCTGCACAAAATGATGTAAACTGCGCGTAGCGGATAGTTTCTCGTTCTAGCTGCAGAGTTAGCCGTAAGCTCTTGGGAGGGGAGGCCTGTCGTTGTGTGGAGCAGGTTGATCTGCAGCTCTGAGTGGGTTATGGCTGTGGCTTTTGGGGGGGCAGATGGACATCCTTGTGCCCCCTCAGCCTCCAGCTCCAGTGCCAGCCTAGTGCTCCAGAGCCTCCAGATGGAGAGCTACAGACCCACCCGGACTGGCCACCTCCAAAATCCCAGTGTGTAGAAGCCGGCTCAGCCCTGCTTTCCTGGCAAACACAGGCAACACTCGGAGCTTTGTCTCCTTTGCCCCGGCGCAGCGCTGAGAAGGTGGCAGCTCTGTGCGTAGCAGTGGTGACAAAGGGATCAGATTTCTGGTTTGGTTTGTGCCCTGCCACAGGGTATGGGCGGTCAGTCCTCCGCAGACAATTCAGAAGTGACAGAAGACAACCTTAGCAGCAAAACAATTAGCAGCATAAGAAAAGGTTACTGGTGCCATGAGGCAGAGCACTCCCCTACCAGCCTCCTGCCCTCCGGCCATGCAGGCAGCCGCTGTCAGATGTTCCCAGGCTCAGCGATGTCTCCCATCACTAACTGGGTTTTTCTGCATAGCTATTTTTTGCAGTCATCTTTGTTTATGCAGCAATGACACGAGTGTGAACAAAACAGGCATGTGCTTACCCGAGAAGCAGGGAAGGCGTATGGAGAGTGAAGTACCGTCTTGAACTCCAACAGTATTCAAAAGTGGGATGGAAGAACAGGACATGTTCGAGGTCAGGTGATGTGGGAGAACAATGGAAGCAGTTATGCAAATGCATCAATTATGCTACTGGGAAGATATTAGGTGTTGTCATCCCGGTTTCTGTTCCTCCCCCAGCAGTACATTGGACTGGTGTGTACGAGTCAGAGTGGACAGACATCTCCTTTCCCTTTGCAGTGAGCGAGAGCAGAGTGGATGTGAAGCTGCAGTACGTGCTAAGACAGTGTCACTGTCCCTTCTGGAGTTGGCTACGCGCCTGTAGAGGCTCTGTTTCCAGCTGGGAGTTGGGGCAGAAAATGCAGGAAGGCTAGGAAGTCCCTGGCAGCTGGTTCAGTGATGGCTAAGCTTGTACCTGGCTTTGTGTGGCAGGTCCCCATCACCTCTAGATGCAAAGAGAGGGGAGGAAGCCAGCCACGTAGCTGCAGAACATGCTAGATCGTGCATGTGCGCAGATGAAACTTAGTGATTTTTGAACGTTTTTCCTTAACTACAAGCAAGTGCTGTTGTATTTTTCTCTCTCATCCCCCTGTCTGTCTGAAAGGGAGTGAGCTAGGGAATGTGATCTGGTACTGTATAACACTTCAAACAGCGTAGAAATGCCTTTGTATGTGCCTCCGTCAGAGACAGAGCTGCCAGGCTGCGTGGGTAGGTGTCCCTCAGAAGGCACTCTCAGCTGCAGCTGGTCCCCCCCGGCCATGGGACACAAAGGCATGGAGGCCATGGCTGCCCCTGTGCAGTGGCCGTGAGCTGGAGTTCCTCGGCTGCGAGCCACATGGATGATGGACCCACCAAGCACAGACGGACTGTGCCAAGCACTTGGGAAAGACCCCTGCAGTGTGCGGAGCACCTCCACCATCCGGAATGAGCTTCTAGCCTAGAGCCTGTCCTGCTCTGCTCCTCTTGTTTGACATGGTCCCTCAGTACTGTCCTGTCTCGTCAGCTTTCCAGCTTGCTTTGTCCCCACATTTATCTTCCTTCTGTTGTCGGGCATGTGACTGAAGGCTTTAATTTATTCACAGCCCTCCTTTCGGTAATTTATCCTTTGTACTCTTTGCTGTCTTGTATTATTTAATTCTGTAAAGCACTCTGGGATGCAGTGTGTATGAAGGATGCTGTACACAATAACATTATGCTGTATTGTTTGTGATTTGTAGGCCTTCTGGATTTCTCATTCCGATTGCAGTGGTGGTGGTTGTTATTTGTGTTACGGCTGTGCTTGAGGGCCTCAGCTGCATCGGGCTTCCCTTCCAGCCCTGTCCCCAAGGAGCAGATATCTAAATGTGCCCTGGTTTCATGTTAGCTTGCTTTATTCTGCGTGTAATGGTTGGAAATGCAGGATGTGCCACCGGGACTGATTGCGTGGGCTCGTGGTGTCGTGGCTAAGGCGCAGGGCTAAGCCCGTGTGTCTGACCCTTCTCGTAAGCTGTGCAGTTGCCCTTTGGGAGGAGGTGGGAGTCGTGCTCTCCAGAGGTGGCCCGGGGAGCTGGGGGGCTGTTGGTGGGATGCCCAGGGAGGGGGCTGTTGGGGGCAGCGCTGGAGCAGCTGAAGGAGAAGAGCGAGAGCTGCGTGTGAAGGGTCTCTGCTGAGCAGCTGGAGCCGGTCGGAGCTGCAGGAGCTCTTCAACCTGCTCCTGTGGAACTGGGACGCCCAAATGAGGGCACATCCCAGGGCTGCTGCGGGGGGTGTGCTGTGTTGCCTGTGGGGGTGTTGGCTGTTGCCCACCTTTGCTGCCAGGGTTCTCGCTCCAGTTGCTCAGGTTCAGTCCAGATTCAGAGGAGACCGTGCCATTTGTAACTGCTGCAGCTGCAGTCAGGTTTTGTGCAGGTCCAGCTCCCAGCCTGCCCCATGCTGCCGCACCGGCCCCCGGGTCTCTCACTCGGGTAGGGGCTGTAGGAGGACCAAGAGAGGGTGGTAGGTGAGGTGGGCTCCTCGAGCAGGGGTGCCCCCCTTCGGCTTGGGTTGGTGTTTTTCCTGAATCTATAGCTCAGAAGCTTTCCAGGCTCACGAGTGGAGTTACAGCCCATGATTTCTATATTGCTCTGTCTATCCTCAGCATAAGGTTCCCATCAGAGCAGGTTTTTCCCGTTGTCCACAGTCTGTGCTTAGTTCCACTTTATGCACCAAAAGCCGCACTTTAATTTTACGTGAAGGCTCTGGGCTTGCAGCCTGGTAGAAACACGGCCTTCGTGTGCCACGCTGCAGCAGAGGAAAAGCGGGAGCGGTGACAAAGGGCCTGTTGCATTAGATCCCTGCGCTCCTGGGGCTGATGGCGAGGTTGGGCTTGGCACATCCAGCTGTTCACAGTTTTCCCCTTCTGCCTGGCCTCAGGTACGCCATCGACCGCAGCACAGACACAGAGAGGATCTTTGACATCGACGCCAACACAGGTGCCATTGTGACAGGAAAGGTCCTGGACCGGGAGACGGCAGGGTGGCACAACATCACCGTCCTGGCGATGGAAGCAGGTGAGCTGGAGGAGTGCTGCATGGAGCAGACAGTGTGTTGGGCCGGAGTGGGGCAGAGGGGGAAATGTGGGCGCATTCACTGCAGAGGTGACCAAGATGCAAATGTTAATTACCACTGACGTAAAAAAAAAAAAAAAAAAAAAAAGAAAAAGCAGCAGCACTGAGTCTGACATCTCCCTAGACAACCTAAAAATACTCTTCCTGACTCGAGCATTAATAAGGGAGCATGGTCGAATAGTATATTTGATGAACACTAATCAAATTTGTTATCTATGCGCCAGCTTTGCCAGTCATCCCCGTCCCGCTCGCTCCCTGCATTCGCACCTGCTGAGTGGCTCTGGGGGTCCCTGGGGGGGGTCTGTCTTCACGTCACCTGCATCCCCCCAGTCCAGCCATGTGCTGTGGGTGGATGCCCCATCAACGGGAGCCCCGTGGCACGGATGGCTGCCAGTGCTCGCCTCTGCTGGGGGCTGACGGTGGTTGGGATTTGCAGGCTGTACCTGCACGCTGGGTTTGTGGCTCTGGATGCTTCCCGTGCCCTTCCTCCTTGGGTCTCCCTGTGGGGCTGCAGGCTCGGCAAGGCACAGCAAGCAGTGGATGGGGGGTCCCAGCACCGCAGCAGTGGGAAGGGGCTGCGGGGACAGAGTGTCCCTGAGCTCCCGTGCTGGGGATGGGGGGAGCAGCAGCGATGCCGGGGTTGGTACCACCAGGCTGCTTCGTCTCTGGCCGCAGCGCTTGGCCTCAGCCTGCAGCCCACCAGGAAAAGTCTCAGGCGGAGGATGCGGAGAAGCTCTTTTGTCCTCACCTGAAATTAGCTCCTTTTCTGACCCTCCCACGAGAGCCCCGGTGACGGTCTCTTCCTTCCCTTACGGCTGTGCTGTCCTTTAGCCTGTATTTACAGTAACTGCCAAATCCGCTCACACCCAGCTGGGAGAGCCGGGAAGGAACAGCTTAGTGGCTCCGCAGGTTTTGTTAGTTTATCTTCCCTCCATGTGGGAGGGGGGGCAGCGGAGCCCGGTGTGGATGCTTCCAGCAGAAGTCCTGTTTGTCTTTTCTTCTCCAGTTAAGAAAGAAAAAAACAAACCTGGGTCCTGCTGCTCAAAGGAGCTCGGAATAAACTCCTCTTGAGGAATGAAAAGAAAATAATAGCAGCAAAGGGCAGGCTTTGCTTCCCTGCAGGTGCTCCGCTGCAGGTAGGAGCCTGCCCTGGGCGTATCCTGCTGCCCTCCATCGCGTTTGCACAGTGCCCTGGCTCATGGGCTCCCCCGGTCCCTGCGTGCGATGGTGGATCTGGCCCCGTGGGCCCCAGGGAGTGTTCTGTGTTCCTCCTTTTTTTGAGCTTGATGATGGAGAAGGAGCTTCAATGCCAGGCACCGTGCTGGGAAGCAGAAAGGCATTGCTGTGTTCTTCAAAGTTTTCCACATTTGGGATGCGCAAGTTGACGGGGCAGCCTGGGACCTGCTGTGCTCTGCCACCCCATGGCAGCTGGTACCAGGGAGCTGCTTTGGCCGCAAAGCACCTCCTGACATCTGCAGACGTGTGCCAAGACCTGTCCATCATGGGCAGGAGCCTTCCTCGGGCTCTGTTCCCAGAGACCCCTCAGGAGTTCTGGTTCTCATTTCTTTGCTCGTTCTTGAGCAGGAAGATGCCGTTCACATTCAAGGCGCCATGTCGGGGCCTGGCTTGGGGCCCAGAGGTGGGTTCCTGCTGCGGGGTCACCCCACCGTGGTGGCAGCCATCTGCTCTGGCCGGGCCGGGCTAGGCTAGGAGAGGAGGGAGCAGTGTCCCTGGCCAGACCCACACTGCCCCAGGGGAACGTCTCTGGCCCCGCTGTGTGCCCCAAGCCCCACTCTGTGCTGATGCTTTGTGCCTGCCGGCCGGGGTGACCTCTGTGCCATCTGACTGAGGTGCTGTCACAAGCCCTGCCTGGCATCAGACAGTGACGGGCAGGAGTGCTGGCTGCACTGGAGGGAGGGTAGCCCACTGCCGAGCCATGGCACGTCCCGGGGCTCTGCCAGCGGTGGCCGGGGAGGAGAGGATCACGGTGTTGCAGCACAGCTCAGCATCCAGAGGAAACTTGAGGTGACAAGAATCAGAAGGACGATATTTACACGCAGCGGCTAGGATTTCAGAACAAGTCGGTAAATGCTGCGGCTCCCCTCCGGCAGGGAAGCCTGTCAGGCTGGATCGCTTCAAAACCCGGGGAGACTCTTCAGCGCTCTGACTTCTCCCGTGGTGAGCTCTGACTCATCCTTTTTAACTGCCCCGACAATCCTCCCAGTGACATTATCCTTAACGTTTTGTAATCATGAAATATTAATGACTGATATTGAATTTAAAGCACAATTTATGTCTGAATCCTCTGGCGGAAAGGGCAGTTGTAAAGGTACAGCCTTCCAAGTGATCGAGGGGTTTCGGAGCGGGGCTGTGCAGCATCTGTCACGTCGTGGCTGGCGCAGCGGGATCAATGTGGAGCACGGGGTGGCTGGGAGCCTCCGTGTTGTTGCCGGCATGTCCAGTTTGGCGGTTCCTGGCACTTGGCCGTTCCTGGCGCGCCGGTGTCCGGAGCCGGGAGGAGCTGGTGGGGCCCTGTGGCGTTCGCCATGGCCATGCAGGTTGCATCTGGCTGCCGTGGGGTTTGGCGTGCCACCGGGCAGGATGTTATCAACTCCGGCGGAGGCAAGTGGTAAAAGATTCTTCCTCTTTCCTCAGTGAGATGTAAACTTTGCAGAAGGAACGGAGTGAGCTCACTGGGCGTCCCACTGCCCAGGCTCGTGCCTGGTGCTTGTCAGGGCTGGTGGGAAGCTGTGCCCCCTCGATTCCCACGGCTGATGGGCACATGGCCTGGAGTGTGTCACACCAGGGTCTTGCCTCCCTGTGTCCTCCACAACTGCCCTCCCTGCCTGCTGGCAGGACAGTCCTGAAGAGGGTTTAACCAGGAAAGCTTGCCCGCCGACAGCACTTTTTCCTGCAGGCAGCCTGCCTGTCAGGTTTGAGCAGCTCCATACAAGAGCTGTCCCCCCACCTTTGTGACCCCCATCTGGGACCCACTGCTGCTGCAGCAGACACGGGGCCCAGGGGTGCATGTCCCACCTCCAGATAACCAGAGAGAGTGTTTTGGCATCTGAGGAGCAGTGAGAAAAGCCGCAGAAGGCGCCGGGCTGCAGCTGATGCTGGCTGGGCTGCGTGCTGCTGCCGGGAGGAGAGGAGGAACAGGTTTTCCCCCCCCTCAGAACAGGCACTTCCCGGCGGGATCCGCCTCGGCCGGCTGGTGACCAGCAGAATATTTGGCCTTGCAACATGGCAGCCAGCAGGAGCCGTGGGGGCTGTTCAGCAAATCTGGCCTGGGACCAGGCCAAGCATTTCCAGAGATAAATCTTCATCTCGCTCGCAAGCTGTTTACCTTCCTTGGGCTAATATTAGTGATTCTCTTCCTGTTTTCCTCTTTGCTCATGTAAAATGATGAGGCCTTGACTGCTGTGTCCACTGCTGGTAATTGAGATGATAAATCTTCCTGCTGGAGACTGGCTTTAATCAGAGCATTGTGTTTGGATGCGATTTAATGACTCTCATGCTGCTGAGTTCGGGCAGGACTCGGGAGAGGTGAGAGCCATTTATATGTTACTTGGCTTAACTGCTGCTTCCACTTTGCTTCCCCTCAGCTGGGAGCCACGTTTTCAGCTCCAGCCTCTGCTGTAGCCGCCTGTGTCCAACGAGCCGTACCCCTGGCATGGCCCTGCCTTGTCCTTGCCATCAGCGCTCCGCTTTGCCATCGGGCAGCTGCCCTGACATCCGCAAAACCACCCTGCGCTTCACAGCCATGGCGCGAGTGCTGGAAAGCAGCATGGCCCGTCCCAGTCCTCTAATCTGCATTTTGTTCTCCCAATTTGCCGAGATAATGAGGATTAAAGTCCACTTTAGCCTCTTCTGGCTTCCCTACTAATGTAAAATTTTTAAATTCAGAACTGTACTAATTTGGTCTTGAGGCAGAAGAGGGTGGGTCGTACACTGTGCCCAACAGCGTCCGTGAGCTGTGTTTTCCCCGGGTGCTGCAGCCACAAAGAGCAGCCCAGGGGCCTCTGGGCTTCCCTCAAACTGCTCTGCCCTCCCCCACGAACGTGGCAGAGCACCTTCCTGCGTGCGGTATCGCTGCCCGGCTGCGTGTGCGGGCAGGAGTGCAAATGCTACGTGTGCTTCAGCAACGGTTGGGTTTGGAGCTTCACAGTAGAGGTGCGGGTGTGAAAACGGAAAGTCCTTTGTTGTGAGTTTGTGTGAGGGTCTGGCAGGATAGGGACTGGGTCCCAGCGCAGCGGTAACCATGGATCCCCTCCTGTCCTTGGGGAGGGATCCCCTCCTCCCCCTTGGGGAGGGGCTGTTGCAAGGGCATGTAGCGATAGCACAAGGGGCAATGGTTTTAAACTAGAGCAGGGAAGGTTCAGATCAGCCATTAGGAAGAAGTTCTTTACACTGAGGGTGGTGAGACACTGGCCCAGGTTGCCCAGCGATGGGGTGGAGGCCCCATCCCTGGAGACATTCAAGGCCAGGCTGGATGATGCTCTGAGCAACCTGATCTGGTTGAAGATGTCCCTGCGCACTGCAGGGGGGTTGGACTAGATGGCCTTGAGAGGTCCCTTCCAACCCAACACATTCTATGATTCTGTGATTCCTGCCACGGCAGGGGTGGCTGAGCATCTCAGCAGTCCCTTCCCATCACTGCGAGCGCCTGCTGCAAACCTTCCAGCCTTTGAGAGCTGTTGCCCAGAGCTTCTCAGTGCCAGGCTTGCAGGCAGTCAGCTGTCCAGAACCCAGGGAGAGGGTAAGGTGTTGGCGTTCTCCATCTGAATGTTTAAGACAAGAATATAGTACTGTTCAGGCTATTTTCACGGTTAATTAAGAAAAAATACCTTGGGATGTGGAGGAAGATTCAGCTGGAGCATTTGAGGCTTGGTCTCAGTGTTGCCGTGCAGCAGGACTGTGGCTTTCTCCCACTCCAGAGCCACGGCACTGCCTGTCCCATCCCACCCCTTCCCTGCCCATCCCGTCCCGTCCCTGCGCTGCCCACCCAGCAGCACCTCGGCACAGGGATTCCGGGCCACGCTCGCTGCTCATCCCGAGCTGTGCCGTTCGTAGCATTGAGGAAAGCGCAGACGCTGCAGCGTGGAAGCGATGGGCAGAACTCCTGTCTCCCACCCCCGGCAGGCTCCAGCGGCTCCGAAATAATTCAGCCCGTGTTGGCAAAGGCAGCCGCCAGTCATCAGCCTGGAGCTGCCGTACTGCACTGCTGTGTTCCCAGCGTCTCCCCCTTGTTCTGTGTATTTTCCATGTCTCTTTCCTCAGTCTTTTCAGATTAATAGCATTCCAACTCCTGGAGGAAATGCAGAAAAACGGCATGTTTAATTTTAATTTAGGAAAGCGTTTAGGTAGCAGCCTAGTTTCCTCGCTGCTGTCAATCAGGTTTTCTCAAGGCTGACATCAATTAGTTTAAAAATATTGAATGTAATTTTGCCTGACACAACATATTGCAGCCACTGCAAAATATAATTTATTTTAGAAGAAGAAATAATTAAACTAATTTGCATGTCAGTCAGCTGAGCTGGAATACCGAGGAGAGATGCTGCAATGGAAGACGACTTTTTTTTTTTTTTTTTTTTTTTCACCCCCCTCTCTGGTCGCGCTCAGCCTGGTACGTGCCACCCTCCACCTCATCCACGGGCCAGGTGCTGCTTGGCAGAGCCTGGCGAGGGCACGCTCCCGTGCCTTCCCGCAGCCCTCATCCCCCCGGTCCGCGGTACACACCTGCCGAGCCTTTCCTTCTGGAGCCCGCGCAGGGGCACGCGCGTACGGTTCCGTGTGTCTGGAGGAAGCACAGGGCAGAGCTTTTGGCCTCGCAGGTGTGAAGTCCGCATTAGTTAGGCGCATCGTGCCTTTCGTCACAGATGTACTCCAACTGTCTCATTCGCGCTTCTGCCCGTCATAAATTCAGTTTATGCCACACAATTTACAGAAAACATATTTCAGAGATGCTTTGGAGATTTTTTTTTTTTTTTTTTTTTTTCAAATACATCCAACCATTTTTCATATTTCCTACCCTTAAATCCAGGTACTGGCTCAAAGGAAGAAGGAGGTTGATAAAGAAAGCATTGGAGGAACCTTTAAATAGATCGTGCTACAGCCAAAAATCAAAAGAAGCCAAAGTGTGCCTCACTGGAAGAGCAGACACCGCCGCAATGGTTGCATTTCTAACCTCGACATTCCTAGAGATGTCAAATTTTAACCCTGTCACTGAGCCAGGAGTAAGCGTGAGCCTCGGGCTTCCGCGATTTTGGAAGGGGCAAAAGGAGAGCTTTTTTATGACAGGGCGCATTTAGAAAGGACAACTGTGCTTTGAGCTGCGCTCAGGGGAGCGGGATGTTAGTTATGGCTCTGGCAGAGGGGTCGGCGCCGGCCCTCGGCGCTGTGCTGCGGTGCGTGGGTGACCCCACTCACATGCGCGGCATAAAACACTCCCGGCAGCTGCTCGCTGATGCTGTGGAATGGGAGAGACCTATGGCTACGCCCAGCCCTAAATACGCTGATCGTGTCCCTCCTGATGAGGCTGTGGGAGGGGATCTCGAAGGGAAGCTGCCATGCTCAGGCTCAGCCAGGTGTCCCAACCTGGCCCCGTAGGGCCACCATGGCGCGTGCTGTGCCGACAGGTCCTGGGGAGAGTTCGGCAGCACTGGGATCGGCTCCTGCTTGCAGCCAGCTGGGGCATCTGGGAAAGGAACCAATCCTCCAGGTCGCAGTTGGAAAGGGGAGGAGATGAGGTCCCGGGCTTTTCCTCCACCTGGGCTCTTCTTCCTCCTCCTGGGCTCTTCTCCCTCCCTTCTTTTTCTCCCTTTCTCTGGCAGTGCCTCCAGGGCAATGCCAGCTTGCTTCAGAGCTGAGCAGCAGGGATGGTTATCCATCTTCCTGCGGGCTGAGGAGGGGGCAATGAGATGCTGTCGTCCTTGCTGGAATTGAACCCTTTTTCCTCCTGTTTGTGGCTCCAGTGGGCATCAGGCGCACCCCTCCGCCTCCCCCGGGCTCCCTGCCCTGCTGCCTCCCCCTTCCTCTGTCCCTGAAAGCGACTGCAGTTTATTTCACTGCACCAACATGCCTTTTAAAATAACACATCGTTCTAGGCTTTTAGTCACGACTTCTGCCTCCCTCCCCCGAAAACAACCATCTAATCACCAGAGCAGCTGGTCTGGGTGAGAAGGAGTGATAACGCGAGAACGGGGTGAAGGCAGCTCTGGGGAGGGGGCTTAGGTTCCCAGCTAATTATGGAGCAGCGCTAAATCTCCTCTCCCCTGGGTCCTCCCCCACCTGATCTGCGGGGGCCAGCATTAATTTTATAGACAAACAGGCAGCAGAGCTCCTGCCCGAGCGAGGAGAGAGGCATCGGGTCTGTCACAGTTGCAACCTCTGGGTGAAACAAAGGAGATGGAGTACGAGGGAGTTCTCATTTCTGGAAGCACACGAGGTGCTTCAGAAAACATTAGGCCCTCCAGAGTGATTTATAATCTTATAGCGAGGGCTCAATGTACCTTTGCGGTGTGTGCCGTGGGGTAGAGCGGCACTGCAGTGTGTGGAGCTGTAAATTTGATCTCCGTCCCATGTACGGAGCGAGCCTGGGGCAGGACCGCGCACCCCTGCGGGAGGGGAGCGGGCTGTGAACCCCCCAGGACTGCTGTGAGCCCCCCCCCAGGACCACTGCCTGTGCGAGGCACGGGCTGGCGAGTTGCGGGGGTGAGTGGCCTGCTCTAGATCTTCCCGCGTGACCCGTCTGTGCCGGCTGGCAGATGCTGCTGGGTTCAAATTCGAGCTGCTGATGGCAATGCAAAAACGGGAGCCAGCGTGCAGGTCCCAGGTCCCAGGGCAGGAGCCTCCTGCCTTGCCAAGGAGGGTTCAACCCTGGCTCACCTGGGTGCGGTGGAGGTGCAGGTGGCAGATTTCTTCACTGCCCTGTGCTCTTAGTTGGTCCCAGCTGTTTCACCTCTGCTCGCTCGCCTCTCAGCTGTGGCTGCTAGCCCCTGGGGGTTAAGGGTCAGGACCCAAGTCAGGGTGGGATGTTCTTGGATCTGAATTTCCTTGTCCCCTTTTGGTGCCGGCTGGCTACAGCACGGATGCTCGTTGGTGGTGACTGACCCGTATCGTGGGGTCTTGATCGGGGCTGTTCAGCTTTTCCAGGGGCAGATCAGGTCAACAGCAGCATTTCAGGAGTCCTTGGTACGCAGCCCAGCGGTTGTTTTTTTTACTGGAAAACAAGTGTGTTGAGGCTCAGTGATGCTCTGCAGGCACCACTGGCCCACAGACAGTGTGTGCCAGGCACAGGCAGAGGTGTGGAGCTGCCATGGCCTGGGGAGAGACAGGGACAAGGAGGGTTTGCTCCCTGCTAGCAGCAGATGGCACTTCTTGCTGAAGCTCTGCTTCTTTTTTTGTTTCAGATAATCACTCACAGGTATCGAGAGCCTCTCTCCGTATCCGTATCCTGGACGTGAATGACAATCCGCCCGAGCTCGCCACCCCCTATGAAGCTGCTGTGTGTGAGGATGCCAAGCCAGGCCAGGTAGCGGGTGTCCCCCAGCCCTTCTCATGAGTCCCCAGCAGCGCCTGCAGCCGTCTCATGCTGCGAGCAGCGCTCTGGACCAGTGCCAGCCTGCCCGACCTTCCCCTTCTGCCCAAACATCTTCCCGTGCAGCTGCTGTCACACCGGGAGCCGCTTTGCTGGTGTCCTACAGCTAAGTCTGTCTACAGGGGCAAAGGCTCATCCCTCGCTGTGGCAGAAGCTGGTGATGCTCTGCTGGGCCAGACACTGTGGCGGGGCTGTGGAGGCAGCACTAATTCTCATCTCTTTCTCCCTGTAGCTGATCCAGACAATAAGCGTCGTGGACCGTGATGAGCCTCAGAGTGGCCATCGTTTCTACTTCACGCTGGCGCCTGAAGCCACCAACAACCACCATTTTTCTCTGCTGGATATTAAGGGTAAGCCCTGCTGCACCCTGCCCTGTCCTGCAGCCTCCGGGCTGAGCAGCACAGCTGGTCCTGGGAAGGGGACGGGGCTGTGGGCTTACGGCCATCTGCGCTCAGGATGCTTTGGGCACCCTGCAAGGCTCCTCGCCAACCTGAAATGGTGGGACTGGTCAGCCAGCAGTTTGGATTTCCTCAAGGAGGCTCTGCCAGCTTTCTTCTCTGCTGCAGACAGGTCTAAAGCACCTCTTGTGCTGGCTGGTTAGCCTTTGATGTTTTCAGGGCTCTCGGTCGCTTTCTTGATGTGAAATCTCCAACCTGCCCACAGGCAAGGAGGTGGTGTGGATTTACAGATGAACACGCTCCCATTTTGAGCATTAGGATTTATCCCTCTCCAAGGTAAATCCTGGAGCCGCCGTGCGGGTGGGCAGCCCCTGTGCCCCCAACAAACAGGAGCAGCTCAGGAGTCCTGGGAGGGAGCGGGGCCGTGCAGCAGCCAGCCCTCGGCCGCTGCGGGCTACCTGGGACGTGGCCAGCAGAGCCAAATTCCCCATTCGGTGGTGGCTCAGGAGCGTGGTCCCTCTGTGCTTCCTGAGGCTCATCCTGTCCTCTGGGAAATGCAACCGGGCAGGGCCCGTCTGTTCCTCTGGGAAGCTCTGGGGTTCTTTGTGCCTCTGGGCTGAGCGGCTCCCGAGGACCCGGTCCCCGCCTGCTGCTCTGACCGGGGTGCAGGTTTTGCAGACTGCAAGGTCAGGCTGCGTTTGTTTGGATGACAACAACCCAGAGAGGTAGTTATCAGGCTGCTTCCTATTTTTGGCTGGTGTTTTGGGTGAATTTAGGTGCTGATCACAGTGATATGTACAGCAGGGATCCTTGCAGACACCAGGATCTTCTCCAGCCAGACGTGCACTCGCTTATCAAAGGGGCCAGCACAGATGGAAGCCAGCAGACCACGCTGAAATGCGTCTTTGTTTTGTTTTGTGGGGTTTTTTTCAAACCATTTTTTTTCTCTGCTTTTGCAGTTTCATCTGTCGGAAGTCTGATTTAGTTTGTTCTGAGCTTATGGGAGGAACTCTCTGCTGATGTAAGATCCTGCTTGCTCGGTTTGGTTCGGCATTATTAGGGATGGTCAAAATGGAACTTGTAGCAAAAAGCTTCAGGCATAATCATAGAAGGACGGATATTGCTGTGTGTCCTCAAAAGTGCAGCTGTCCCTGACCCGCGACCCTCCCCCTGCACTGATGGGGCAGCTGTTCACCAGACCTTTGCTTCTTATCATGTAAGCAAGCTTTAATCCTCTGCAAGATTTTGCCCCACGCCCAGCGATTAAGTTCCTTCACTTTCTCTGAAGGACCTTATGAGAACCTGCTGAGTTACACCCCGCTGTCTGTCCCTACCCGGACCCCTCCGGAAGCTCCGAGGGGCCCGGGGTCGCACTCCCTGCTCTGAGCGATGTCTGCCACGGCTGGGTTGCGATCCCAGAGCCATCACTGCTCCTCCTGTCTGGCAGGAGGGACCTGGCCAGGGCTGGCTGGAGCTCAGGGGGGGGCTCCTTTGCTGCCTGGCGCTGTGCGGGGTTCGCCCCCCATTCGTTCAGCCGGGGTTCACCAGCAGCAACCCGAGAGCTGGCATTGCAGGAGGGTGCAGGACGCAGGCTCGTGCGCCGCCATCTCCTCCGGAGCTGCTGCTCTCTTGAGTGGGACGAGGCTCTCGTTGCACAGGGTAATCCTTCGTGCTGAACGATCTCACCAACTTCGCATGTGGTGCAACACTGCATAAAATGAGTAAAAGCTGGCATCACCCTCCCGCCTTCTGTTCTCGGGAAAACAAATGCTGCTCCTGCAGGGTTATTCCCAGGGTGTTTGGAGACCCTCCCAATTGCCAAGCAATGCTGTCTTCCACAGCAAGAGGAGGCGGCTGCCTGTGCAGATGGAGGCCCCCCTCATTTCTAATGTGTGTGCGTTTTGGTGTCATCTCCCTTCCTTGGATTTTTCCCTTCCAACCGTTTCTCCAGCCCATGGAGCGCCCTGGGTGTGCTCACCTTCGCCCCCTGCTCTCCTGGGTTCCCTTGCTGCATCCTCCTTTGTCCCCCCCTTGCCTCCCTCACATGCCTTCACCCCTCTTGCACTTGTCTCTACTCCTCCACATAAATATCAGTGGTGACAAACTGCTACCACCAGCCCATCTGTTTCTTTGTACAAATTTGTAGCCAGTTTTGAAACGTGATTTATAAATATTGCTTTTGCAGCCAAGGAGTGACACTGATGGATGTCAGCACAGATGGATTCACTAAGCTCTTGCTTAAATCCTTCTCTCTTTTGCTTTGCACCTACTTCCCTCGGCTCCTGCAAGGCAGCAGAAAGCCACCTCGGGAGGGTGACTTGTCCTCAGCACGGCAGGGACCGGCGTCTCCTCGGGAATGCTCCCATTAGAGTTCGTCAGGCAGGGCAGGGCTGGTAGCTGGGGAGCCGGGGGGGGCTACGGCCAGCAGGGAGTTAACTACGAGCTGCCGGAGAGGTGTCCGAGGGGTGGGCTGCTTGGGCAGGCACCTTGCCAGCAAAACTGACCCCACAGGAGGCTGGAGAAGCAGGAGAGTCAGATAAATCATAGAATCACAGAATGGTTTGGGTTGGAAGGGACCTTAAAGCCCATCCAGTGCCACCCCCTGCCCTGGGCAGGGACACCTCCCACCAGACCAGGTTGCTCCAAGCCCCGTCCAACCTGGCCTTGAACCCCTCCAGGGATGGGGCAGCCACAGGTTCTCTGGGCAACCTGGGCCAGGGGCTCACCACCCTCACAGCAAAGAATTTCTTCCTGATATCTAATCTAAATCTACCCTCCTTCAGTTTGAAACCGTTACCCCTCATCCTATCGTTACACTCCCTGATAGAGTCCCTCCCCAGCTTTCCTGTAAGTCCGCTTTGGGTGCTGGAAGGCTGCTGGAAGGTCTCCCCGGAGCCTTCTCTTCTCCAGGCTGAACAACCCCAACTCTCTCAGCCTGTCCTCATAGCAGAGGTGCTCCAGCCCTCTGATCATCTTCGTGGCCCTCCGCTGGACCCGTTCCAACAGGTCCATGTCCTTCTTGTGCTGAGGACTCCAGAGCTGGACTCAGTACAGTGTCAAAGCGCAGAGCCCCACCGCCCGGCTGGGAGCAGAGCCAGGCAGGGTAGCGCAGGAGAGGACTCTGAACGCTGCCTGGGCTCCTCCAGGGCTCCTGGTGGGCAGCGTGGAGGAAGCCTGCGAGGGCTATAGGGAAAGCCCAGGGTGATCAATAATGCAGCCTGTCCATCAGATGAAGAGCTTGTGGAGTGAGTACCTGCTGGTAAGTGGGCGTATGGTGACAGGGCAGGTCTGCTGCAGCCTGATGCTGTCAGGACACGCTCAGGACACTGCCGCTTGCCCAAACCCTGCTGGGTCTGGCCCCAGTGCAGCCAGAAGTGCACGGAGTGGGGCTGGCCCTTGCAAAGAGCCTGCAGTTCACCCCTGCGGCCCCGCTCAGCAGCTCCCAGCGGCATGCAGAGCTGCCCCGGCTCTGACGCTCTGGGTCAGAGCTACAAGAGCAAAAGGTGACCCTTGCAGGAGACCTGAATTATAGCTGGTTTGCAGGAGTCAGGCTTTTGGAAACAGCGCCATTTCCTACTGGTATCTCTCTCTTCTTGCTTTTGTTCTGTCCAAGGGAGCGCTCAAGCACTTCCTAATTCATCAGACAAGGAATAAATGTCACGTGTGGTAACGACAACCCCAATCCAGAAGGAAGATGCCCAGCAAATGAAGTGCCTAAAGGAAGAGATAGAATTGGAAAAGCTGACCTCACCCAGGTCCAATTGGTGCCATTCCAAAGGCATTCACCGTCCTCTGCCTCCTAACTCACCTTTTGCTGGGTCTTTCTGGCCTGAGAAAATTGATTACAGAAGGATCAAAGGCAATTAAAGCCTGAAACCATGTTCTCCAAGAAATGCTAATTGTGTTGGAAGGGATGGTAGAAAGCATCCAAGCCCAGAAACCTGGAAGGGGTGCTAGATAATCTGGAGCGACACATGGAGCTACTGACTCCAGAGCTCAAGGGCTAGGCGAGCAGATGTCTGAACTCTCTGCAGGTCTCATTAAGAGCATGTAATGGGTGATAGAAGATCTGAAACTCATAACAATCAAAAGCAAAATGTTAGGATTTGAGGATTGCCTCAGGATAGAGGAAGCCTCTCCAGCCCCACAGGGATGCCGTTCTCAGCACGAGCAGCGCGGATGCTGATCTGATGGCGGGGGGAGGGGTGAAAAAGAGCACCAAGTCTTCGGGGGGGCTGAGCACAAGGTCAATGAACAGCAGTGGTGCTGTGGCCTGGCACCCAGAGAACTTGGGAGAAGGAAGAGGCAAAAGGGAAAAATGGGATTATTCTTCTACCAGCTGCGCCTGCCTGTGGCTGGAGCGGACTCTGCTCCTTTTGGGCAGCTCCAGTGGCAGCATGGCCATGGGGTCCAGCCAGGAGCCATCTACACCTCCCCGGAGCTGGCGTGCCCGGGCACCGGAGCTGCAGAACAACTGCCGGAGAAGGGGAAGGCAGATGCTCGTGTGGCCTCGGGAGTGTGGGAGAGGACAGGGATATCAAAACCCAAACTGGAGGTAGCTCGCTCCCTTCTGCTCTCCTAGCGCTGTTCAAGATTGAGTTATGAGAAGGATTTATTTGTTCTGTCTTTGAAGCTGCCAAGAGCCTCTTTGGAGAGGGAGTCGGAGAGACTTAATTATTTTCTTATTCCTAGTGATGTTACGCTACCACCAGAGCATATTGTGTTCCAAAACTTTCCTCTTAGAGCAGTATTGACTGGTCCCTGCAGACACTCAACCCACCTTGGTTTCTGCCTCGTCTGGTGACTTGCTCCTCAAGCAGACAGAGGTGCCATCTCCTGTCTGTCACACGAGCTGGCATGACACGACACGGGATAACATCACTGAGGGGTCGGGGAGAGGGTGGCATAGGAAACATGCAGAGGAGATGACAGTTTGTGTAGCAAGATGGCTTGGGGCTTCAGGGAACACACGGTGCAACCCTTAGAGCGGTGTGACCGTAGCACAGAGGACTATGCAGGGGCTTAGTCTGGGCAGGACTGGGCAGGAAAACCTAAGCATGGAGATACAAACTCAACTGTGCAGGAAAGCTGGATTAACGTCTGCTCAAATTTCAGTACCACCTCCTGGGAAATGTTGCTCCTTAACCTCGTGACCCCAAAAATGGATTTAGCAGGAAGCTGCTGCAGAGGAAGAGGCATGGGAGGCTGCAGGGCCCGGCCCGCGTGGCTTTTCTTTGCACCGACTTGGGCTGTGCCGATACAAACACACCTACGCCAAGCCACGCATCCTGAAGCAACTGCCTTGGGTCAGCTGCATGTAAAGAAACAGCTGTACCGAGAGAAATTACATCATTTTGTAGGAAGTTGCTTTGGATGCGTTTTCCCAGATCTGGGCAAAAATTTTCTTCACTTCTATTGTCAAATAGACTACATTGCATGGCAGCAGCACTGCTTTTTCTGGAGTATCTCAGAAGGGAACACAGAAGTCTGGAAGTAACAGGGGTGTAAGAGCAGCCCAGGATGTTGGGGAGCCGTGGGGGCAGCAGGGAGGGGGCTGGAGCCTGGAAGGGGCTGGAGTCTGCCCGAGGGGGGTCTGGCTCTCCAGCCCCCGCGAAAAACGTTGTAGGTGTAGACATGACATTTCTGTGGATCTCCCTCCTGTAGAAAGTGCTCGTGTCATCTTGTTTGGGAGAGAAAGTGTAGTTTTGTGATGTTTGAAATAGCGTTTTGCAGTAGGGATTTTTTGTATCTCTCCGTAGCGCCGAGTTTGGGGTTACAGAGCGAGACCTCAGCCCCTTCCTGAGCTGAGGGTTCTCAGAGCAGAGCTGTCTGTCGTGCTGCTGACAGATTTAGGTACTGGCTGCTTTATTTTGACTTTGCGGGTTCAGCAGTGAAAATACTTCTCCTTCCTGTACGGGGAGGTGAGGGGGCTCAGCGCTGCGACGTGCTGCCTGAGCAGCCTCCGCTGAGCCGGGGTTAGTGGCCACCTCCCTGCGACTTGGACGTGTGTTTCCCCTTGATTTCTAGAGACTGTTTCTAAAAATACAGCGTGCCTTGCGGCAGGTCCCTAACAGGAGCTGGAGCTGGCTGTAAACAGGAGGGTGTCACCAGCCTTCTGCTGTATTTCCCGGGGGGCGAGGAGCTGGTGCTGCACCTGCTGAGAGAGCTCCCAAGCACAGCGGTTCGTCAGGCCTGGGCCAGAGACGGGCTGAGCAGCACCTGGAGGAACAGGGCTGTGCACGGGCATCCTCCGAGCCAGGATCCGACCACGAGCTCAGGCCGGTTACTCAACTGGTGTGATGGTGCCAGCGGAGGCGACCTTCCTGGGCTGATGGCCAGAGCCTTGGGGGTGCTCACAGCAAGTGGGTCTGTCCCATTTGTCCTGTGGCTTCCTCTCCACTGCATCCAGATGCCCGAGGCTTATGTTTAGCTGGGCTAGCTAGGAGTTAGTCCTGGCCTCTTGCTGAGATGGTGCCATTAACGTTATTTATATCTCCCTGCTATGCTGCAGCAAGCTGAGGGAGCAGCACCAAATGAGATCTTGTTACCTTTGTGCAAATGATTAGCATAACAATATTATTTTTTTTCCTAGCTCATCCTTGGTAGGCAATAGGCAGCTTCTCTGCTGCCAGCAGCCTGCTGCACTTGCTTCATCCTCTGTGCGTCCCGGGGGGCTGGTGCTCCCCTGCTCCTCCTGGCAGCTCTGCCGAATTCCTCTGCGCTGGGGCCACGTCCTGCTCCAGGAGTCTCCGCGGCGGTGGCAGATGTCCTGCAGGACCAGGTGTCTGCCCAGGCAGAGGGTCGGTGGTCCCTGCCTCGCCTACAGAGAAGCCGGGCAATGCGTGAGGGGGCAGAAAGATGGTGCTCTCTGCTGTGGGCGATCCCCTCCATGGGCTGCCAGCGCTGCAGCACTCGGGTCACGTCTGGCTCGAAGCACGGGTTGGTGCTGGGCGCTGCAGCCTTGCAGGAGGAGTGCTGGCATTGCATGCAGTATCTCCCTTCCAGGGCAAACCGTCCCCAGATCAACTCGCACGAGCATTTGCCTTACTGCCGTCTTCTGCTCTGTGCTCCTGAGGATGTTGCCTGCCTGAAGTCTGCTGCTGCGAGCAGGGATGAGTGAGGTTACCTGGAAAATTCCCTTAATGGATAAAAGATGCTACATACAAAGGAAGATGTTCTTTTTCTAGTGACCTGCAGCACAGTTCTGTGTGCACGAATAAGATCTGGTTTTGAATATCGCCCTTGTGGCATTCAGCGCAGCCTCCACCTGTTGGCTGGTGTGGTCTTCTCTCCAGAGTCCTTGCCTTTTCCCCCCTGAGCTCTTCAAGGCAGACCTGTGCTCTCAGCTGAACTGGAAGAGATGACTTTCTCCCTGTCTCCTTTATGCTGGAATCCCAGCTCTCCCCAGCTAGGGCGCCAAAGGCTCCGCTCTCCCCAGCCACAGGGCCGTATTCTGGCAACGCAGAAAACTCTGGTGGGCTGAGTCCAGAAACCTAATGAGAGGAAGCAGCACTCTGGTATCTGAGTGCTGTTCTGGGCACAAGCCCGAGCACTGTTTCTGGGCACGGACAGCCCATCTTCCTCGCTCTCGTTGCACCTAGCCATGCTCGGCTCCAGCACACGCTGGGTGGGCTTCACCTCTGCACCTTCATGTCGGCGTGGGGGACACAGATTGCCCCAGCTCCTCTTCCAGACTGCCCTGAAGCAGAGACCAGCCTTGCCCTCACGTGGCCTTTGCTGGGGTCGGTTACAGCACTCATGAGGTCCGTGCCTCTGCCGTTTGTACTGGCAGAGCTGGGCGAGGGCTCAGCACTGGGATCCTGGCACACTCTGCCCAAAACACGTTGCCCCCAGCCCTGAGCAGCCCGGGTGGAGATGGGCTCTGTGCTCTGCTCTGTCCCGGCTGCTGCATGGTGCCTCCGGGATCTGCCACGCATCCCGTCTGGCTGGTGGATCGTCCCCATCCCTCGGCTCGGCGTGTGCCGGCCCCCCTGCCCTGCTCTTGGCTCATCTCCTGTCCCCGCCGTGCCCCGAGTGCTCCCATGCAGCACCCGATCCATACGGCAATTTCCGCGGTGGCAGGCAGCCCGAGAGCCAGAATTAGAATAGATGTCTTTTCCGATCGAAGAGCTGATTGATACAGAAAGGGGCCAGTCCAGCATAAATCAGGTGCAATAAGGAGAGAGTCTGTAGACAGCAGCACCCTGCTGTGAGCGGGCCAATCTACGTTTTATTAGATAAAGACTGCAGACAGTCGGCAGCGACTTCTGACATCTGGCCGCAATAGTTGAGCTACTGTTCAATCCCTTCCCGGCTCTGCTGCTGGCTGGCAGGGAGCAGCACGCACGAGCAGGGAGCCGAGCTGATTTCCAGTCCCTGTTCCTACCCTCCCTCCTCCGGGTCGCCTGGGCACAGCTGCTGCTTGGGTTCGTCTCTGGCGCCGGGGCCCTGGAGGGGCCCATGAAGTGGCCGTGTTAATGGGATCGTAATGGGTTATGCTGTGCCGGCTGAGCCCCTGAAACAGCAGGGTTAGAGCAGATGGGAAGGAGGATGGCTGGCTGGGCTGGGAGGTTTGGAAGGAGATCTGCTTGCTCCTTCAGAAGTTACAAAGGATCCTGGGGGTATTTGGCTCTCTGGCTGAGGCAGGACCCTTCACCCGTGGCTCTCGGGTTTGGAAGCAGTAACTGCTCTTGCAGGTTCAGTGCCACGTGCAGACCCCCGTCCGCTCCGGTCTCCATTCAGCAATTCATTTTTATTCTGATTCCTGCTCTGTGCCGCTCTCAGAGGGTCTTCTGGAAGGTTTTTTCCCCTCTCTCTGCTCCGACTTCGTTGTTTGTCTGCACAGATCAGACACTCACATGCCGTTGCTCCTGTGTTGGGTTCTCCATGCCCTGGGCATGCTGGCAGGGGACACACCGGGCTGGCCCCAAGGTGCCCAGCAAAGGGGAATGTGCTAGCACGTAGTGGGCCCCTCCAGGCACTCGGGCTGCTGAGGGGCTGCGGTGCAGGGGAGCCACGAGCTGAGTCCCTGCTCCCCTGTGACGGAGAGGAGGGAGGCCCCATCCCCTCTTTGGGCAGTGGCTGGAGTTGGCGCACGATCAACCCCAGTTTGTCTTGAGTGCGGAGGAGCTCAGGGCGAGTCCTGCTGGTTGTGCTGTGGGAGTGACTTTGCTGTGGGTTTACTTGTTCCCTGCAGACAACACGGCTGCAGTGCACACACAGAGGATGGGCTTCAATCGCCAGGAGCAGGATGTGTACTTGCTCCCCATTTTGGTGGTGGACAGTGGCCCCCCGGCCCTCAGCAGCACGGGGACTCTGACCATCCGCATCTGCGGCTGTGACAGCAACGGGGCCATCCAGTCCTGCAACAGCACAGCCTACGTCATGTCAGCCACGCTGAGCCCCGGTGCCCTCATCGCGCTGCTGGTGTGCATCCTCATCCTGGTCGGTGAGTGTCCGCCTGTCCCCTGGCCTCCTCCCGTCCTGTCCCTTCTCCTCTCCATCCAGCATCACACCAGCGAGCGCAGGCCATTGCTGTGGGCATGGTGAAGGCTCCTTTGCCACCTCTCCTTTTCTCCTCTCCATCCCGCATCACACCAGCGAGCACAGGCAGTTGCTGTGGGCATGGTGAAGGCTCCTTTGCCACATCTCTCCTTGCTGGTAGCTGCAGCGTGCAGGGCAAGAATCATAGAATGGTTTGGGTTGGAAGGGACCTTAAAGATCCTCTAGTTCCAACCCCTGCCCTGGGCAGGGAGACCTCCCACTAGACCAGGTTGCTCAGAGCCCCATCCAGCCTGGTCTTGAATGCTTCCAGTGATGGGGCATCCACAGCTGCTCTGGGCAACCTGGGCCAGTGTCTCACCACCCTCACAGTAAAGAATTTCTTCCTGATATCCAATCTAAATCTACCCTCTTTCAGTTTATAACCGTTACCCCTCATCTTATCACTACGCTCTCTCATAAAGAGCCCCTCCCCATCTCTCCTATAGGCCCCCTTTAAGGACTGGAAGGGGCTATAATGTCTCCCCAGAGCCTTGCCCCCTGCCAGTGGGGGACCATCAGGCAAGCTCTCACGTTTGCCCCAGCTCCCCTGCGCAGGGCTCAGCAGGGCAGCCAGAGCAGGGCTCCCTCTGCGCAGGCCGGGGGGAGCTGCTGCCCGGCGGAGGCTGGAGAGCTGCTGGCTTGCTCCCTGCCTCGCTGGGCAGGAGCCGAGAGCTGCTTGCAGGCTGCCGTGCCGTACCCACGGCAGACGGGGTACGAGTGCATCCCAGCACGGTGGCCAAGGACAGCAAGTGTGGGGCGTGCAGTTGCGCTCTTACCTCGGCGTGCGGGGAGGGTCAGGGTTGGAGTGTGGATGCTCGCAAACCAGAGCACTGCCCAGGTCGGAACCTGCGCCCTGGGAATGCTGCTGGCTGCCACTGACACGCTGGCACAAGCTTGTGTTTGGGCCATCACGGCACGGTGTGAAGGCGCAGGGGAGGCGTGGGCTTCTGTGCTGGTGGGAAAGGGCTCTGAGAGAGGGGCGTTGCAGTGCCCTGAGGTTTAGCATAGGGCAGTTGATGGATGCTGCTGCTGAAAGCCCTCCGGCATCGGTGCGGGCTCTCAGCTGGCTCCTGAGGGCTGTCCGGACACCTGCGGAAGCCAGCGCCTTGTTGAGTGAAGTCTCCTCTCCTTGGCTCCCCATCTCCTGCTGTGTCTCCGTTTAGAAAACCCTTTCCCACAGGGTGCACTTTACACTGGTTTCATTTTCCAACGCAGTGCAAACAAATTTCTGCCTAATTGCCCAAACGAATAAAGTGCACATCGGTGCTTTAAAGGTGATGGGATGAATGGATGATGATCCAGGACGCATCTGCGGCTCGTTGCTCAGGCTCTGTGCCATCTGCTCCACATTCACTCTCCCAACATTTGGCTGCTGCTGCGATTCATGCACCCCCTTTTCCCACTCATCTTCTGCAGAATCCATCGTTTGTCTGTCCAGCCATGCCTTCATCCATCCGTCCCTCCTGTCTCAGCTGTCGCGCTGCATGGGAAAGGAAGCTCCTGGTCCGTACTGGAGCCCGGGCAAACCTCTGTGACACAGCACAGATGCTGTTTGGTGGCTGATAGGAACCAGCTGATACACCGGGGGTCTCGGCTGCTGGGCTCCCCGTGCCTCTGCGCCCGCTGCCGAGCACCGGCCGTCCTTGCCCCTGCGCCCATCTGACCATCTCTTCCTTTCCCAGTGCTGGTCCTTCTGATCCTCACGCTGAAGCGACACCACAAAAGCCACCTGACGTCCGAGGATGACGAGGACATGAGGGACAATGTCATCAAATACAATGACGAAGGGGGTGGCGAGCAGGACACAGAGGCCTACGACATGTCAGCCCTGCGCAGCCTCTATGACTTCAGTGAGATCAAAGGTGGCGACGGAGGCGGGGGGCCAGGGGAGGGGGTCCCCAGCGGAAACCCGGCCTCCGAGCTCCATGCCCTCCCACAGTGGGTGCAGAGCCCAGACCTGGACTTCTCCGTGTTCAGAGACTATATCTGCAAGAAGGTGGAGCAGGCGGACGAGGACCTCTCCGTGCCACCCTACGACTCTTTCCAGACCTACGCCTTCGAGGGCTCGGACTCCCCCGTGCCCTCCCTGAGCTCCATCAACACCTGGTCCAGCGGCTCGGAGCAGGACTTCTCCTACCTGGGGGTCTGGGGGCCGCGTTTCCGGCAGCTGGCAGCGCTCTACGCGGGGCGCAGGGGCGAGGAGGACAGCGAGGAGTCCTAGCCATCCCGCCAACCCCTCACAAGGCTCCTGGCGCCTCCTGGACCGGGGCTGTGTGCCACAGGTGCCACGCTGGGACAGCGTGTGCCTCCAGCTGGGCTCGGTGGCCGCCAGAGAGGGTCTGCGCTGCGGAGACAGGGAGCACTGGGTGACACGCTCCTCGGCAGCTTCCTCCTGTTCGGGGCACCTCTGCACCCCCACGGTGAGGCCAGGGTGCCCAAAGGAGCCACTGTGCCCATCGTCATCTCCTTAATACCAGTTTCCATTAAAGCACTACACATTAGTTTAAGAAAGAGAAAATCTAATTCAAGAGAATTTGGATGGGGATTCTCCCCCACGAATTATCATTTAAATAGATCTGTTCAGTGAGCCCAGTTCAGGAGAGGAAGAGCAAACCTGGAGCCTTTTGTCGTCTAAATTGGTTTTGTCACTTGAGTCAGAGCATTTGAAGTGCTTTGATTTCTTTAAGAGCTTTCCTTGCAGAGGGAAACAAGCTTTTAACTTCTGTTCAGCTTTTTCCCCCTTAGGTTTGCTTGCTCTTTGGAGTCCTCCTTCTCTCTGCACGTGGGCTCCTCGGCGGCATCGGAGGGAGCGTGGGGCGCTGGGGATGCGCCTGCTGGATGCGGGCTCCGGGCTCACAGCCCGCACGGAGCGACGGCTGCACTAGAGTTCACTTCAAACCACACTTCACCTCTAAGCTGCAATTGCTTCACCTCTCAGTTCTTAGACCTTTCTTGGGGTTATCAGAGATGCTTGTGATTTGAAGGGGCTCTCCCTGCACAGCGGGGGTCATCTGTGAGGTCCTGATGTGCCCCGTGGCCCTGGTGATGGATGGGGACGTCCCACCCGCTGCCAAGGCACGGTGCTGTGGCCGGAGTCATGGAGCAGCCGCGGTACTGGAGAGCATTGTCAGAGGGGTGCGGAGTGGCATTCCCTGTGGCGGCTCTGCCAGCCCCTCGGGGCAGGCTGGGCCTGGGTCTGCAGTGCCCTCAGCCGAGCTCTAGCTTCCCACCAAATGTCACGGGCTGCGCAGGGCAGAAGGCAGGACATCAGCATACCCTGGCCTTGAGTGATGGGGGAGACCTGCGTCCCGGCTAGAGGACCGTGCTGCAGGGCACGAGAGAACCACAGCCCCCTGGTTTGGAGAGATAATTCCTGCTTACACCCAGCTGTGACAGCAAAGCATCACCATCGGCAGTAGAAAAGCCATCCCCAGGACAGGTCCATGAGGCCAGATCCTGCTGGCACTGCTGTGCAGGCTGGGCAGTGGGTCTGGGACACCTCAGGGTTACCCCAGCTGTCCCCACCCCGGCACAGCGCCCTGCAAGAAACCTGCGCAAGCTCCCGCAGCGGGGCCACCTTTCCGTGAAACCTCTGGTTTCGAGAGGCAGGTCAGGAGGAGGCCGGCGGGATGTGCCATTGCTCCTCGGGCTGCTGATGCTGCTGGAGGTAAGCGCTGGGTGCCCCGTGCCTTTCCAGCCTGCTGCCATCCCCCGGGGTAAATTGAGCAGCACTTCGAGCAACACCCCTGGGCAGCTTCTCAGGCCGTGCTGGCTTGTGCAGCTACTTATCTGTTCCTGTTGGAAAAAAAAAAAATCAATTATATCATTGATAGGTAACTAATAAGGTCTCCCAAGGCCTGACACATCCTGGGCTTGTCATTGGGTTTGTCCTTTTAGTTTAGCCACAGACAGTCTTTTCTATCCTCGGAGAAGGTTTAAATGTAAATGTACACGCGTGTTCATTTTCCACTGTGTTTTGCTTCCCGGCTGCTGGCGTTGGTCCTTTGTCTGCAGCACGAGACCTGACAGCGGAGAAGGGCAGGACGCGTCTTTGCCACGGCTCCTGCCCCGGGCTGCTCCTGCCCGCTGCCGCCACGTCCACCCACGCAGGAGCCGCAGCTCGGCTTTCGTGCTGGGACCGGGAGCTGCTCGCTTCTCAGGGTCTCTCCGGTCTCCCCCCGCAAAAAAGGAGGTGGCAGGCATCCCGCTGCTGGCACCCGCACCCCGGCGTGCTGCTGGTTCACTGTGATGATGCTGGGAAGGCAGCGGGGCCAACAGGCTGCTTCACGCTGGCCCTCGAGTGCCGACTCCGGCCACTCCACCTCAGGCAGGTGAGGCCCTGAACCCCAGAGCAGGAGAATGGAGAAAGCCCTCTCTTTCCTCAGGAACGTGTTCGTGTTTTCCCTCCGGGCTGAAGAGCTGTGCCCTCGCCCCTCCGGAGCTGGCCCTTCCTCTAGCAAAAGTGTTGTGCAATAGCAGGGCTCTGTCCGTAGGAGATGGGGTCTGACAGGGTACATGTTTAGCAACCCTCCCACCAGGTTATTCTCCATCCCTGACCAGCCAGTCCTCCCCAACGCGCATGCACGCACACTTGCGTTTTAATTTCTATCCCACGTGTAAATACGGGAGGAGCGCGGATGCCGAGCGAGCCGGCTGCTCCACGCGGTGCTGCCCCGCACTCCCTGCCTGCCTGCACTGGGCAGGAGGAGCTGGCGGCTGCCACCGTGTCTGATGGAGTCACTTTGGTTTCCTTTCTCTACCCAAATGAAATTAGGAGGTTGATTTCCTCACCCCTGTTATTTTTTCAAGGTCTTTCTAGGACCTGGGAATAAATTATTTCCTTGTCGTCTAGCCTGAGTCTTATTTGCTTATTTTTGTCTTGTTTTGTTTCCTCATATTGCACTGTCAGCAAGGTCCCACCTGTGCCTCCCCGGAGGAGCCAGCCAGCCAGGTTTTGTCCCACCGACAGGATGGTCCATGGCACAGCCTGGGGCAGTGTCTTTCCTGCCAGGAGCCGGCAACCAAACCGCCTGCCTCCCGCAGCAAGGTCCCACCAGCAGGACGCTGCTTCTCTGGCTTCTCAGAACCATAGAAACAGAGAGTCGCCTAGGTTGGAAGGGCCCTTTCAGATCATCGAGTCCAACCATCAATCTGTCACTGACAAAAACCATCATTAAACCATGTCGCTAAGCACTACGTCTACCTGTCTTTTAAATACCTCCAGGGACGATAATTCCACCACTTTCCTGGTTCCTGATTTTCATGGAAATGCTCATCAGAAAAAGCTTCTTCAAGAGAAGGGTCAGTTATTCTGGCTGACTTTGAAGGAAATGATGGGGGAAAAAAATGCCTGTGGCTTTCTCCATCTCTTCAGGAGGAGAAAGTCGGGTTGTGCTTTGAGTGGTATGAGGTGCTGGGTGTGTGGTCCAGGCTGGCTGTGGTGCCTCCTGGCCATGTCTGCTCCCAGCAGGAGACACCCCAGCACCGGGGCCCGGGGTCTGAGCCCCCACGGCTGGGCTAAGGCTCCCCAGTGTTGTCCCACAAGCACTGGTCCCCGTGGGAGAGCACCAGCAGCTCGTCCTGCGAGGGGAGGGGGTCATCATTCCTTCATCCTGCAGGACAACAGCAGGAAGAAGAAGAGGCAAACTGCACACCAAGCAACAACAGAAAGTCCGATGATGCATCTTCGTGATCTTCCTGTTTCAGCCAACAGAGTTCCTTAGTGTTCCTTAAAAAGTGCTTCTTCAGTGTGGTTCTCTTGAAGTCACCAACAGCCTCGTAGCTGACCGGGTGATCACTCACAAGCTCCCATCCATGGACCTCTTCCCAGCTTCAATACAGCTGGGCATTGTCAGTGGGTTTTGTGACCATGACCCGTCCTCACGTTGGCAATGGCGTGTATTACGGCAGTGTTCAGTTATTGGCTGCAGCAAAAAAATCTCCTTCATATTCAGTTTTAATACTGAAACGTTGCAAATAAATGACACTCTAGCCTGACCGCAGATAAATCAATTGCTGGTGGGTTTCTTGATGGCGAGGGACTGAGGAGGGAGCAATGTGTTAATGGAAAACAAGCGTGAACCTCCCTGAGCCCAAGAATCCTGGTCAAGGCACGCAGCCGCGTACGCTCCGGCAGGTGGTGGCTGGATGCGGTGACAGCAGCTGGCCAGCACAGAGAGAGGGGGACACACGCTAAACTCTGTGGTGGCATCAGTGTAGGTCAGCAGATAGCACAGGCAGAATTTAAACCTCTCCATAAAGTGACAGTCATTTAAATAGCATCTTGCAGTCCTCGCTCCGAAAAAGGCTTATTGATCCCCGAGGTCTTTAAACGTTTCCGTATCCTTCACCATCCCCGTGCCTCCGCTCCCACCCTGCTCCCTCGATTATTCACTAAATGTTATGGAAGAAGCATCTGGTGACCTTTGACGGCAGCAGTTAGTGGGATGCTGTAACAGAAGGAAGGAGTCTTGAGGCCGGAGGGTTTTTCAGGCGCGCAAGGTTTGCTGCCAGACCCCAATGTACGCGCAGCTTTTCTTGTCACAGTTGCAGCGAGCGCCTCTATAGCTGCCAGCCTCGAGGAGGCCTTTTTGCAAGCATCATCGTTAATTGCCCCAAAACAACACGTGTCTCAGCAGCGCACTCACAGCTGTATGCTCCGGCAGTTCCGGAGACATCAGCCCCTTGCTGTTGGCAGAGGTTCTGATGGTTGCTGTGTGTTTGCACCCTGGGTTTTCAGCTCAGGACCTTGGCAACAAGGGCTCACGCGTTCCAGCTGCGGCCAGCACGGACATGTGCTGGCTCCACACATTTCCCTGGCTCCTGCTCTCCAACTCGGGCATGCAAACAAGGAGCCCAGCTACCTTGGGAGTCCGGGGATCAGGTGAGCTGGATTGTCCTGGGAACTCCCCATCGGCAGAGGAAGCACCTGCAGTTAATGTGCTCCTAACGAAGGAGGTAACAAGTGCCTGGCATTGAGTGTGATGAGCCCAGGCCGTGCAGAAGGATTTGCTTCTTGATATTGTGGAGGAATGGAGAGAGCTCAAAGCGACAAATTGCCAGCCAGAACCAGACCCTTAACTACAAAAGAGGAGGATTATTGAGAGCTCTGATTGCAGAAGCATCTGTGAAGATGTTTGAAGAGCTCCATGTCCCCTCAACGCAGCCCCTTTTGAGGAGATCTTTCTATAGCATCTTCTCTCTCCTCAGCAGTTGCACAGCAGCCTCTGGCTGCTTGCAGGGCGAGGGCAAGTTGATCTCTTCCTTCCTTGCTTCTGCAGGAGGGGAAGCCAGTCCTGCTCTGCAGACTGGTGCCCAGTGGCAGGGCTGTCCCTCATCCAGGGGCTGAGCAGGCTGGGCAAAGCCAGGGACTGCTCCGCTGGCGAGCGTGGAGTGAAGATGCTTCTTCCAGGTCAGTTTTCTCACATCAGAGGCAGCTCCGGGGTTGTGGAACACGCAGCACCATGGGCCAAGGGCTCCCAGACCATTAATGATGCCCCCATTTTCCCGCATGGAGCGGGGCAGTGGGTGCACAGAGTAGGGAGTCACCCCCTCACTACCCGCCTCCGAGGCTGAGGCGCGACCCTCGCCGCATGGGATGCAGCCCGAGGCTGTCTGCTGGCAGAGGACAGTGGCATTTGCCACCATTGCATTCTGAACGAGCCCTGCAAGGCTGGTGCCCCTGTGCTATGACGGTGGCTGGATACCGTGGCTCCGCTTCCAGCCCCAGCACGGGGACGCTGCAGCGGTCACCTCTAACGCCTTTGCTGGGAGGCACCACGAGCTCCGGAAGGCAAGGTGTCCGAGCCTCCTCCAGAGAGATATTTACAAAAGATGGATGTGATCTGCTGGGATCATTAAGGGGAAATGAAAAAAGAGCAGTGATATCTGCACCCCCAGGAGAAAAATACATCTCTGGTAACTGAGTGCAAGCAAGGCCGTGGAAAGCTCTGCCTACTGCTCGTGTTGGTAATACGCAGCTCGGGAAGGTGATCGCTCTTCCTCCCATATCCTGCGAGGAAGCTGCTCTCTCACCAGAAAGCTGCCTCTAACCACCTCTGCCACAGCTACTATCACAGCTCCCTGCATCCTTTCATTTACCAAGCCCTTGAGCTTTCTTTGGGGTTGGTATCAGACTTGCTGCTCAGCATAATCTCAATTTTGCATCTCTGCTCTTTGTGCTCAGCGCAAAGACCGCAGCTGTGTCTTGTTAGGGGGTTCTTGCTGTGCCACGGTGCTCCAGTTTGTGCTCTCTCCTTGCTGCGGCTCTGCTGCTTCCCAGCCCATCCCAGGAGTGTTTCCAGCATCCCAGAGGTGACCTAGGCTTGTGGTCTGCAGCAGCAGGTATTCCTCCCCGCTCACTGGTGGGGAGGGGAGCTCAGTTTCCAGGCAGCTGTTACCGCTGTGTGTTACCACAGCCAAATAAGATAGAGAGGAAAAAAAAAATGGTTGAATTTTACTTGGCCTTGGAATCTTGCTCCTGGGCAGGCATTCAGTGGGGCTGAAGTCTCCCCCTTGTTTTGCTGAGCATGCCGGGGCGGTGCGGTGAAGAGTGGGCATTCCTGCTGTTTACCAGGACTGCGTCCCGCTCCGGACACTGGTGCCATGCGGGGTGGCCAGACTGGCTGTCACCTACTCGCACATCCCAGCCTGGGCTTGCTCCCGGCACCGTGGCTCTTTTCCGGATGAGCATGGGTTTAATGACCGTCCTTCAAATTCTTAGGGAAAGACACTGGGCTTTGCAAAGCTGGATCCAACACAGGTGGGCAGAGCCTGAAGCGGTCGGGATACGCAGCCACGGTACCAACAGAGCAAGGGAAAACCAGGAGCCCCCGCGCAGTAATTGCACAGCCCCAGCTTCACAGAGGGCCTCAGCCCAGCCTGCCCTCGCCGATGCTGGAACCCAGGTGTGTGTGTGTGTGGGGGGGGGGGTGTCAGCATCTGGCCTTTAATGTCACGATATTGCACAGCAGGAAAGGGTAAAATACGGGAGCAGGAGCTGAGTGCCTCAGCATTTGCCTCTCCTGGGTTGTGCAGCGTGGCACGCTGCCCATCGCCTCTTCTGCCCGTGCCTTCGCCAGTCACAGAATCATAGAATAGGATGGCGAGCGGCTGCTCTTAGACATCCCTCATCTATTGCCAGCGACAGGCAGCGTTTGTGGCTCGGGGTTTGTTAACTGCCCTGTCCGGCTACGCTGTGATTTTATGGATGTATATTTTTCATCTGTCTCCATCGCTGCTGTAGAGGAGCTGCTCAGGTGAGCGTGAATGAGTCCAGCTGTTCGCTGGGGGGTGAGGGGGGGGGGAGCAGATGCCAGCCATTTCTAAATGCATCCCCTTCGCTAGTGTTTTAACCACGGTAATTGGAGAAGTTTTAATCCCTCTTCTGCAGGGGGAAGCACGCATCGCTAACAGAAACGGTCCACCCCGATGTATCCCCAGCTGAGTCAGCCTGCAGCAGCTTCCTCCGCGGTCAGAAGAGTCACTCACCTTTAGCCAGGAATCAGGCAGCTGTTGAAATCCCTTCACATTGCACGCAAATTAGGCATTGAAAATACTCATTACAGCCAACATGACACGCCTTCATTATTCCAGAATAATTGTCTGAAAGGCTCAGCTCCGCAGCACAAGCTTGGCTTGGTGCAGAAATGTGATAAAAAGAAAACAGGAAGTGCAATCAATGCTTGTAATCCTTTTAAATAAAAAGGTACTTGCTAGTAGCTGCCAGCATCTTTAAAAAGCTGTGATTTCCCTGGAGAGAGCCCTTATCAGCTATGACTGCGTGTCATTCTGGCTGTCTGTCAATCCATCAGACTTCAGTGCCACTGACATTAAGAAGCCAGGCGTTAAGATTATCACATTTAGCCGTAATGTAGCACAGATTGTGTTGACATTTGGAAAGTATTCCACCACAGGAGCCATTTGACTTCAATACTTTCTGCCCAAAGGAAAAAAAAAAAAAAAAAAACCACCACAACAAAAAAACCCGCTTTGAACTATTTCAGGGAGGGAGCCCCCTCTGCCTGCAGGGTGCTGGGTGGCCGTGACACCCTGCCATCATGGTGAGGAGGAGGAGGGTGTGATGGCTGGGAGCAGGAGGGACCCTGGCTCCGAGGGGGCTGTCAGCCGGCTGAAAGCTGCGTTCTGCTGCTGGCAGCTTCCTCCGGAGCCTTGCCGTGCAGCTCCGCAAGGTCTCCCAGCCCCGCACACGTGGAGTCCGGGCAGGGCTTGCTGTGGAGGTCCAGCGCCCAGCGCCGCTCCCCTGCAGAAACGCGGCTCCCCGGTGCCTTTGCCGCACCTGGGTCCTGGTTTGAGCCACACGGGATCAATTTCTCTTTCGCTAATTTTACTTCTCAGTAAGGTCTCTTCTAATGCTTGGGAAAACTGCGTTTTTTAGAAGACTCTGGTGTCTGAATTTGTGAAAATATTCACTTTATAGCCAGCTCTGGTGTGTGGGTTTCAAGGTCTCGGTGTTTTCAAGCTCGCCAGGTGCGGGGCTGAGGAGGAGCGAGACCCGGGCACTTGACCCAAGCTGACAACAGGATTATTTCATACCATGAACATCACGTTCCATGTAAATTAGAAAGTTTGCTGAGAAGCTGTCTCTCTCTTGATGGCTGTTGCCCTGAGAACTCCTTTCCGTGGTTCTGGAGCCCTGAGCCCTTCCCTTCCTCTGGAAGCCGCAGCGCTCGCAGTGTCCCACATTTGCTGTCCCCGGCTGGGAGTGGCACAGCTTCCTGCTGAGAGAATGGGCTGAGTATGATCCTTGTATATTTTATATTGGTGTTGGGATCAATACTGGTTCTTTAGTATTCTTAATGTTAATTATTTAGTCTTATTCTATTAAATCTGTTTATATTTCAACCCTTGTTTTTCCCGATTCCCCTTCCCGGGTGGGGAGGCGTCATTGGATGATAGAATAATTGTTCTATCTATTGTCTAAACGACAATAAATTGTTGTGGCTTCTTCAAACCGTAACAACCTGGCGAGAAGCACACTTGTATGTTCGTTAGCCGAGGGGGTGTCCCTCGTGAACACCCTGGGCAGTGCGATGCAGCACCTTCTCTGCCAGTGGGGACTAGGAGAGCATCACCCTGGGCAGACACCATGGGGACAAGGGCTCCATCCCTCCTCCTGGCACATCTCCTCCCGGGAAGGCCTCTTCCCGCAACAGAGAGGGGGATATTCCAGGCTGTGTGCTTAGGGGGAGGCTAGGCCATAGAAACAATGGTAAACGACCTGAAATGAACTGATTAATCTCTTTAAATAACTGTGAAACCATTTTCCAGAAAAAGTTAATCTACTCTAAATGGCTCCGGTGCTTTTCCTGGGCCCCAATCAATATGTGGTCGCTTGCTTTTCATGTGTGATTCACAGTAATTGCAAAAGAGCATTTTCTGAAGAAAATTACATTCTGCAAGCAGAAATGCAAAGAGACACTAGGAACAATTAGCATTAAATCCCAGAAGAAGGCACGCTC
The DNA here is from genome assembly GCF_963924245.1 of Chroicocephalus ridibundus. Classification (NCBI taxonomy): domain Eukaryota; kingdom Metazoa; phylum Chordata; class Aves; order Charadriiformes; family Laridae; genus Chroicocephalus; species Chroicocephalus ridibundus. Next base: position 6,151,732 of record NC_086295.1, on the reverse strand, counting down.
TCGGGCGCAGGGGTGAGCTGGAGATGCTGTAGCACCACAGCCCAGTGTCCTGGGTTCCTCTCCAGGAAGCCACCGGAGATGCTGGAACGTGTTATGTCCAGCTGGTTTGTTCAGGAGCCTCTGCTCCTTCTAGGCCTGGCTGTGGGGACCCTGGCCTGCGGACCCCCAGCCCATCAGCTGCAGAGAGAAGGTGGCCGCAGGACTACAAGGTTAGGCAGAGACACATCCCTTTCGTGCCACCATGGGAACAGACGTGTACAGAGCCGATGTAGCCCCGCCGCAGGTCAGATCCCCAGGTCTCTCCCATCTCCTTCATCTCCTGCTTAGGTTTGTATGTGCCGGGTTTGTCCCATCCTTGCCCAGCCTGCTGGCACGTGCCCACACAACCGGCTCCTGGTTTGCCCTGGAGGGCTGGTGTGGGGCAGGCAGGGAGGCAGCGGGGCGGATGGGTGGACGGGCAGATGTCCCCAGCAGGGCAGAGCTTCCCCAAGGCTGCCCAACATGGGGCGTGGGGGTCCTGCCCAGCCTCCAGCCTGAGGAGAGGACAGGCACCCCCTCCCAAGGAGTCCATCGCTTCTCCATCATCTGCTGTAAAACCAGAGCATAATTTTCCAGGATGTCGTTCTCATTCTAGGGGGAAGGCTTATTACTTGTGATTTACCCATAAAAAAGCCTGGTGAGTTATGAGTGTGTGTCTGTGGGTTTGCCCATCAATCCATCACGGGGGCTGCGGGCGGGCTCTCCGCAGGGCAGGGGGAGCACGATACAGGGACTAAGGTGAGCATGCCACTGTGATTGACACGCTGCTTTTACCATCCGTAAAGCTTCTGACATATTCCTTTTGGCTCAGTGCAGATCCGCGCTGCTGAGCTCCAGCACAAATGTCATTAAAACATGTTCTACCCATGGTACCTATAAATAATTGAGGCGGCAGGTCTGCACTAAGCTCTGTGCTGCAGCTTTCTGCTCCTCCGGTGAGGGGGCCCAGGAAGATGATGACCTTTCTTCCTCCCAGCTACCATCTTTGAAATGAAGGGGTGCCTGGCACTTTGTCCCCACACTCACTTCTCTGCTGGATCCCTCCGGCTGTGTAGGATGCTCCCATGGCTTAGAGGGGGGTGTCTGGTGTGCTCCCTGCAGTGAGGTGAGCAGGGAAATCCATGGCTGAGAACGTTTCTCGCTGCTGTGGCCTTGGTAGTGCCTGATTCGAAGCAATGGGTCCATGAGCACAGCTTTCCTTGCCTGGCTGAGGCTGGTGGGAGCATCCCAGCTCTGTGCGAGACCCACCAGGCTACTGGCACCGTGGGATGGTGCGGTTCCTGCCACCTGTCCCGTTCACGGGATGGACTGCCCTGGCCCTTCTGCATGTCCTGGCACAAAGGGCAAGTGCCCTCCTTGATCCGGGCTCCTGGGGGCCAGCAGGCACAGACCGTGGGCTGGCAGATGAGCTTTCAGGCAAGGCAGTGGCGTGGGCCAGCAGCAGGCTGCACAGCCCCTGCGAGCCTGTCTCCGGTGAGAGGGGCAAGCTCACACCTTCAGCATCAGCCCCCGTCATGCAGGTGCTGGCTCACTCCGTGCCCACGGGCAAGTTGCTGCTTTTCTCCCTTCTCATGACAGCCACCAGCTCCCCCGTGTCAGTGGGAGTCATTAGCAAGCCTGACGCTGGGAACATGCAGTATAAATACCGAGTGCTAATATCTCCGCTTCGCCGCGACGGTAGCAGTAATCCCGGCGTGATGCCGTGTCCCCCCAGCAGCCCGTGCCCTGCTGTCCCTCGGCTCTGCCAGCCTGCAGCCAGGCTTCTTCCAGCCGTCTCACCGCTCCCTGGGGTCCGGGTGGGCACATGTGGGAGAGAGCAGCGTCACTCATTGTCCAGAGAGCCATAGCCGGGTGTTCCGGTGATGGAGGAACACCCTTCTGCCCCAGCGCCAGACCTCTACCACCACGTCCCGGGCCAGGCTGGCGGCGCCGGGCAGCAAGGCCTGAGCATGGCCATCCTGTCCCCCGCACACAAGCCCACAGAGCCGTGGGCACGTGCGGAGGCAGGTGCTGGTGTCTGTCTGCGTGTGGAGGCGTGCAGCCATGCAGAAGCGTGTGTGCGTGTGTGTGTGTGCCGAGGCACAGACGCCGCGCTGTGCAGGATGCATATGCCCTGACAGATCATGAAGGTATATTAAATAGCAGCTGTCGGGCTCTTTCTGAGCACAGCGGTAACACAGTTGGGACCATTGTGATGTCTTCTTAATTTAAACTCGTGTTGTCTTTCAGCCACGTGCTAATGAGGGCTAATGGGGAGATCAGCCTGCTGTTTGCCAGCGTCGCTGTGTGCTTTGCCACGGCCCTGTCACTCCTGCAACCTGGCCGTCCTCTCTTGCTGGTTCCTTTCCCTGCCTTGCTGCTCCAGTGGGGAGGGGGACTCGAGGTCTGCTCCCCGGGGAGCCAGCTCCAGCTCGGCATGTCAAAACCTGCTCCGCTGAGCTGTCCTCTCCGACCACGGAGCAGCAGGACTCATTCAGGGAGTTAAGCCTCCTCGTGTTGTTGGTGGGCAGCCCCCGCGGTCTCTGGGGTCCCTTGTATCGCAGCATCAACAGCCCCAAGAGCCCTGACCGGACCCTGTGGCTGGGATGCCTGCAGTGCTGGCATGGCTCCTCCTGCCCCTGGAGCACCAGGACAGATGTACCCTTGCGACTCTCCTCATAGAGAGGGGGCAGCTGAATGTGCAGCCCGTGTCAGCCCCTCATGCTGCCCCACCGTGCCTCGGGGTCTGCACGGGGCGCAGCACTCTCTGGTAACCAGAGGAGTGATAGCCCTGGCAGGTTTGGCCATGGCTCCTTGTCACCTGCGTGTCCATCCTGGCTTGCGTGGCTGTGGTGCTGGTGCTCGGGGATGGAGCAGCTCTGCATGGGAAATCTCTCTTTCACAGGGCTGTAGGCTTCCCAGGAAGGATGGAGCTTTGGGAGCAGCCCCGGGGGGGGCCATCGTCCCTCTCCCTGCCTATCCCACACACCAGGGCTGCGTGCTCTCCCCTCTCCACAGCCACAGGTGCCGGGTACACAGCACGACCTTGTCCAAGGGCTGCGGCAGGGACCCGGCATTGCCATTGGGCATGGCTGGTGGTCGGGCAGCCCGATGGGTGCCCGCACTGGGGAGCGGGAGCAGGGCTCTGGAAGCTCAGTGCTGCCAGCATCCCTGGAGCCACTTCTTCTCCCGGCCCAGTCTCCCCAGCCCTGCGTAGCACTAATCCACATATTTATCAGGATTAATGAAGCATGCAACAAATGTATAGGCGAGCCAAAGCAAGCAGCAGAAAGGCAGAGACAATGGATGACAGCAGGCGAGGAGGAAGATAAGGCAGCGCATTGTGCAGACCCGGGGAGCGGTACGAAGCCACTCGTGCACTCGCTGGCCAGGGCTGCACGGGCAACGCACGCTCCCTGTGTGCACGCTCCCAAATACCTGCACGGACACGCAGAACTTCTCCTGCTTGCTCACCATCTTGTCTCTGTGCGCACAGGCGTAAAGAAAAAGAGAGAGCATCTTACCAGAGATCAGCCATCGATGTTTAAAAAAAGCCGTCGAATACTAACGCAGCCACTTACACCATATTTGCATACTTGCTTAATAAAAAATTATGGCTGTTCAAAGCCCAATCATTAATTACCCGACGTATTTTCTTTTAACTCCCTCCCTTTTTTATTACAGACTAAGCTGTTTTCCTGCTTATTCAGCAAAAGCTCCTCACTATTCCACCAGGACGAGACGTGCAATAAATATGTACTTATTAAGTGTGCGTTACAACTACACAAGCTGAGAGAAGTAATAACAGGCCCAACATAAAGCTGAAGTATTTATGCATGTACCTAGGGCCACTTTAGCTATTTATTTTCACAAAGAAATTAAATTAGATAGTTTGATAGCTCTCAGAGTGATTATGGTGGGAATTTACATAGGGCCCAGCCTGTCAGGTGGAGGTGTGTGTGAAGGAGCAAGCCTGCGCTGAGGACGGGCTGCGGACGTCCTGCCGAGCCCCAGGTGTGGGGCAGGACCCTCTGCCAGGACAGCACGATGTCCCCCAGCCCCTGGGCACCCTGCCCTGCCTCCCACACCGGGCATCCAGTGGGGACACCGGGCAGCCCCCCCGACACGCTCCTCGCTGCGACAGGACAGCCACACTTCGTGGGAAATGCGGCCCTTGCAGAAAAAAATCTTGGAAGAAGGGCAAGTTTTCTCAGAAAAAATCGCCTTTTCAAAGCGTTTTCGCTTGAAAGAACGGAAAGCATCGCAGCGTCGTTGTGACTTTTTAACTGTCATCCCTTTTAAATGCTTTTAGACCGAAAACATGACACCTGCCCCGGTCGAGGATGCGCGGGAGGGGCCGCCGGAGCCGCCCGCCCGCTGCCGCCCGCCCTCCAGCCATCACCGCCCTGCGGGAGGCCCGGCAATTAGTGAGCTACCTGATTAGTGCTGATTGCTCACCCCGCTGCCCCCTCCCTCCCCCGCCCCGAGCCCGGTGCTGCCTGCGGTGCTGCCTGCGGTGTTGCCTGCTCCGCTCCGCCGCCACCCCGCACCGGCCCCGGGGTGACACCGGGGCACGGAGCCCGGGGGGACACCGAGCCCCGGGGGCCACCTGCAGCCCCCGCCCCTGCTCTCCAGGGACCGTCTTCCCCTTGCGCTTGTCCCCGTAGTGCCTGATGTCCCCCTGTGCCTGTCCTGCAGGTTCCTGATGCCTCTGAGTTATTAAAGATGGGATTTTTAAATAGCACGGAGGATGTTCAAGTTTTGCGGTGTCAGCACAGGGGAGTGACGGGGAGCTGCTGGGAACCAGCCCAGCCCCTCCAGTGACAGTGTCCTTTAATTACAATTGATAACCTGCCATCTCTCTCCCTCAGTGCTCACTAGCTCATCATCTTGCAGGGGGGGAGTGGGCACCCCAGACCCCATCCTGCCCGTCCCCTGGACTCAGGCACAGTCTGCTCTGCTCCTCCCTTTGCACAAATTTTCTCTAATCAAAATGAAACATTGGCAAGATGCCTTCCAAGGAGGCAGAGGTGTCTCTTGGAGAAGTGCCCTGCTTCTGCCCATCTGGACATCCCATGGCATGGCAGTGCCTGATCACCCTGTGCCCTCTGGCAACTGCTTCCAATGGGGGCTCATAGGGAGACCAGCAGCTTCCAGGCATGGGAGATGGTGTTTGCTGGCAGAGGGAGTGAAAAGAAAACTGCCTCTGCTTGGGGGCACGGCTGGGGTGGGAGAAAGTGGGCTGAGCGATGGGGCCGACAGAGGGATGTGCTGGCTTGCCAAGAAGAGTATAAGAACCACCGCTCTCTAGTGAAACAGGAGGGAACACAGCTCAGCAATTACAGCACAATTAGCTCAAACAGCAGGTTGATTGTAAATTGCAGCTCTGTGCCAGCTACAAGTACGGAGCGAAAGGCAGGCGGGAGCCCTCCCGCAGCCCGGCTGGCTCTGCCCGCATCCCGAGCCAAGCTGGAGGCGTAGGGCCACGGTCCCCAGCATCCCCTGTGGGATGTCCTGGCACCCTGCCCTGCTCCTCCACCCCATCCGGCGCTGTGGTCACAGGAGAAGTGGTGAGGAACGCTGTGGGCTTGCTGCAGTGTGATCCCTATGTGGGAGGGCTGCCAGGAATGGCTCCACTGGCACCCGGTGCAGCCGCAGTGGTGGGTGTTGTCGACCTTTCCCGGGGCCCCAGGGAACGGGAGCCACCCTGAGCCCCGGGCAGAGCTCCCGGGAAGCCTCAGTCCTTGCCGGGGCTCTGGGGTTTGGCCCATGGCGCCAGGACTGCTGCTGGCTCAGGGCCTGGGATGAGTGGTGCCACCAACCGCCTCTGTCGCGGAGACCCAGAGCAGGTCTCCAGGGAGAGGCAGCCTTGCTGGGAAGCCAGTAGTTTTAACACTCCTCCTGCAGCCAGCATGAGGAGCAGCTGGGGGAGGAGAGCACCTCAAAGAGAGGGTACCCCCTCTGCCCGTCCCCGTGGTGGCAGGGGGGGACAGGGCTGAGTGTGGGCTCGTTTTGCAGGAGCTGCTGACGCCAAGCAGAGGAGTGTGGGTGTTCAGCTGCCGAGGGAATGAGTAGCAATTAACACTTGCTCTTTTCCTGGGAATGACCCTGCCTCAAAGCAGCCTGTTCCCCAGAGCTGTGGGTCTGCAGGGTGCCAACGCTGATCTGCCTGGAGCAACCAGGACAGCCAGCGCCAGGTGACAGGGAGGGGACCCCACACTGGAGCCCAGCTGTGCTGGGGGGAACCCATGGTAGGTACAGGTGCAGGAGGGCACAGCGCTGCCCACGGGGCTTGTGGCACCCCCATCCCCAGGGACGGCACCCCTCTGAGGGATGGCCGGGGTACTGCTCCCAGCCAATTCAAGGGACAGCCGTGCCCTCAGTGGGTTGTCCCGCAGGCTCTGTCCCACAGATTGTGCCGGTGGTGGGACCGGCGCACGTGGAGGCACGTGCTCAGCAGCAGTCAGCAAAATGTCACCAAGTCTGTCCCGGGGAGGGGCAGGAGGGGCCCCTGTACCCTGTCTGTCCCTTCTGCGTGGGACATGGAGGGGCCTGGGGCTGGCAGGGGCAGCGCCTGTCAGCCTGCTGAGGCTGATGCCTTTCATCTCCGAGTTACTGGCTCGTGTCAGGGCAGAGCTGGAAATGTCAGGGACTGCTGCAGGGTGACCGTGCAGAGTGGCAGATGGTCAATGATGGATTTGTCACTTCAGATTCAGGCGGTTTTTAAATATTCAGCAGAATCGGAGGTGACAGCTCATGGCAGCAGGCAGAATTTCTGTACATCTCAGTAAGACCTCCCGGCCTCCTGGGAGGGGGAGCACAGCAGAACAGACCCTGGCACCTCCAGGCAGTGGCAGGGGACGGTGCAGCCTGGGACTGTGCCACGCTTGGCCGGGGCTCTCAGTGCTCCCCTTTGCTGGTGTCCCGGTGGCTATGTGGGCACAAGGCCGGCACTGCGCCTGCTCTGCCCCTGGCTGCTCCCTGCGAGCCTGGGGGCTGGAGCATCCATGCAGCATCCATGCAGCACCAGTGCTGCCCATGGCCACCACACTTTGTGAGCACCAGCCGGACCTGGGTGTGCCTCGTGGGCGCTGGGGGCTCTGCCGGCTCCAAAGGACTCCCCAACCCTTTGGTGATGGCTGTGCAGCCATGTCCCCAGGAGAGGTCCAGCGAGAAGAAGCTCCTGGGTCCAGAGGAATGGGGGCGCAGGCAGAAGCCAGCCGTGGGCCCGGCTGGAGGTGGGGAGTAGCCTGGTCAGCAGTGAAGAGAGAAGCGGCAGATCCGCCCTCCGGAGAGATGTGCCTCAGGACAGGGAACCTGGCGGCCTGTCAAGGCGCGTACAGACGCTCCGCGAATTCACAGTGGCAGCAGCATTAAGGCAGGAGCCGGCGCTGCCACGGTGCTGTGCAGCAGTCGGCAGGGCTGCTCGGGGCCAGCGCGGAGCGGGCTGTCAAGAGAGATTCTCCTTCCAGAGCTGCCGGCAGCAGCCCCGATCGCACTGACAGTTATGGGGGAGCAGTCACCCGCTGGTTCTCCCACGAGCTCAGAGCCCAGCGGCACACGCTGTCCTGCAAATACTGCTTCTGCCCGGCCGTGGTCCTTGCGGGGTGTGGGGAAGGACACAGCCTTGCAGAGGGACACACAAGCCACCATGGGAAACATCTCCTGTTGCAGCAGAAGAGCCAGGACAGATCGTGGTCCCTGGTTGATGTGAGGGACGTGGGGCTTCCCCCCCCAGGGAGGTGCACGGTTATGGCTGCGTTAGAGATGCCGGCAGGGAAGGGAGGCAGGGAGGTCAATGCACTAACGAACACGCCGGCCTTTGAGGGCAGGCGATGTATTATTCACTCGGCATCCCGTGTGCCTGCCGCCTGGCAGAGAGCTCCTGCCCATGCCAGCTTGATTGGCTCGGTGTGCTCGTGCCGCAGCTCGTCAGGTGGAGGCCCTGACTGCAGGGCACAGCCGACCCTGCACATTTCCATCAAACTTCGGGAACGGTGCGAGTCCTCCTCCCGTGCTCACGTGCGCCACGTGCGCAGCGGTGCCTGCGCGGCGCAGCCTGGCTGGGGGAGATGAGTGGGGATGGGTGGCACGCTCTCCTCGGCATTCCTCTGCTGCAGGAGGGTCCGTGGTGCTTGAGGGGGAGACACCGCCACTGCAGCGGCCAAAGTCAGGTGCAAGAAGTGACCTCAACCAGGCAGGATGCCGGGCACAGGAGAGTCTGCACCCCCATGACACAGCCTAGCCAGCCCCAGTGGGCTTTTCCCTGGGTGGCAGCTCAGTCCGGGCAGGACACAGGCTTGTCCTCATCCTCAACAGTCTGGATTTAAGCTTCCTTGGCTGCTTGGTGCTGAGCAGCCATCCCGTGAGGCTGGCTGTGTTCTCTGTGTAACGCAGCACCCTGCCCTGGCAAGGCAACACTGGGAACCCGGCCATCCTTCCTCCAGCCTGGTCCCGGGAGAGCCGGGCACCGTGGGAGCACCTCGGGTCGGGAATGTGCTGCTGAGCCTGCGAGACCCAACTCTGCTGCCAGCGGCAGAACTGCAGCCCCTCCCTACCGCTGTCTCTTCCCTGCCAGGACGGTGATAGACAGTCAGTGATTAATATTAAAGCAAGTGGTACCAGTGGTATCGGCCCTTCCCAGCTCCAACCTCGAGCGCAGCAGCCGGTGACCACCCAGCAGCCAGCATATTCACAGACACCCCCCCTAAATGCACCCCGCTGGATGTAGCTTTGCCGAGCTGACTCCTCTTCATTACTGTTGTCTGTTGTCAACAGCTTGCCCCTGTCTTCTGCAGGGTCTGCGTGACCGCAGCAGCTTCCAGCCGGGCCAGTTCACTGCAGCCCAGCCCAGTGCCAAACTCTTCTCCCTCCATTAGGTGTTTCTCTGATCAGCAAGCCGAAGGCAACTTGCTGGCCAGCCTCTCCTGGAAGAGCTGAGCTTGGCTCTGGCTCCAGCCCGCGCTTAGAGCAATTTAATAGCAGCAGCAGGAGGGGATGGGGAATTAGTTTTGGTTGCTGCCACCCCTTCAGGTCACACCTGCGGGTGCGCGCGTGGTGCCATGAACAGCGATGTGCTGGCTTGGACCCCTCCTTCCTCTGCTCTCACAGCTGCTTGAATTTCCACACCCTGCCTTCATCACTCCTTGAATTAACTGTTTCTCGGCCATCAAACACTGAAAGTACTGCAGTCTGCTCTGCCCAGCAGGCTTTTCCCTTCTGGTGATGGAAAAAGCATGAAGCTGTCAAGGAAACCACAGGCTATAAATCAAGGGCAGAGGCAGCATCAGGCAGCCCTTGGCTCTGAAGAGGCAGCGCAGGACTCGCAAGCGAAGCTCAGGTGCTTGCTGGTAACCGTCCACTCCGGGGCACTCGTGGTCCTGAGGCATAACAGGAGGAAATTGCTGTGGGACTCTCGTTAGGGTGCAAAGTCAAGGTTTTACTGCAGATCCAGAATGGCTGGCCAGCGGTGTGCCCTGCCCGCACACATGCCAGCATCCCTCAGGAGAGGATGGAGTGTGCCAGCATCCCTCAGGAGAGGCTCGAGTAGGCCGGGCTGCCCCAAAAGCGTGCTTTGGGCAGGCTGAGCTCGCTGGCCGGGGCAGCTCCGTGCAGCAGCAGAGTGTCAGGCTGGCGTCCCACCTCACGCTGTGTCCCCCTCCCCAGGCAGCAGCGCAGGACATGCCCCAGCCCGCGGCCATAGGGGAGGTGCTGCCCGAGGCAGTGGGGCTGAGCACTCGCCCCGCAGAGGGGCACACGGCCCCGGCTGGGTCTGAAGAGGTTAAAACTTTCTAATCACTCGGTAAGACCTTCTCTAAGAATTTATCTACTTTCTGCCTTCCAAGAACATATGGATAAAATCCCCCTGAGCGGGACTTACATTTATAGCATCTATTACTGAGATCAAGGTTAATCCAGAGTAATCTAATGGGGTGAAAAGGACTTTATATAAATCTGTTTTAATCTACAGGACATGATAGCCTGACAAGGCCATCAGAAAACTCATGTGCCACAGGCTGGGACAGGGAGCGGTGCCAGGGTTCCTTGAGGGATGCGTGAGGATGAGTTGGCTCATCGAGCACCTGCATCTCTGTAGCGCAGTGGGGCAGCGTCAGGCTGGGACATGGCTCTCCAGGCCGGAGCCATGCTGGCTGTCCTGGTGTGCAGCTGCTGCTGGTGGCTTCAGAGAGATTTAGTGGCTCTGTCCCTGTCGGGATGCTGTGCCATGGGACAGGGAGGCTGTAAATGCTCTTCCCACTAAGTTATGAGCCGTCCCTGGTAGGTGTGATTTATCCATGCTTAGAGAGAGGGGATGTTCAGCAAGGAGAGGCAGAAGGTGAACTTCACACGGCTCCCAGTGCTGCGGCCGCATCCTGCGTGCATGCCCTGTACCGAGGACCGGTGCTCCATCGGGGCCCAGCACCTGCAGCCCCGTGCGCAGGGTGCTACCAGGCGGGCAGAAGGACTTCCCCCGCCGGGATGTCACACTGTGGTCCTTGCTGCTCCCCTTGCATGCGAGTCCCGCAGCACCATGCCGGGCACCTGGGGATGCGCTGAGCCCCACGGAGCCCAGCGCTGGCAGGCAGCCCCGCATAGCATCCCCTGCCCCGGCCAACGAGGAGCAGGAGTGAGTCCTGCGGACACGGGAGGCCAAATAAGACGATTCTCCAGAGCATGGCATGTCGTTCGGCATCTGCTCAGATGGAGACTGAGTTATACAGGTCCCTGAGTCCCAGACCCGCCAGAAGACAGTATCTCAGCTAAACGATGCAAAAATGATTTAATGGAGGGAACTAATCAAGGAATCCAAGAGAGACTGCTCACCAAGGGCTGATGCAAGATTCAATTAAACTGCAGCCTTTGTGGGCTCACCATTTTAATTTTCCACAAATTAGCTTAAAAAAGGTATGGAAATGAAGATATTAGATTTTTTTTTTAAGTCAAAAGGAAAAATCCTTTGAGGATTATATTAGCTATTCCGCTTTAACAAACATCATTTCTATACTCATTTTCTTGTTTTAATCTCAGCTGTTTCCATTTCAGCTCCAGTGTCAGTGTTTCCAGAACAAGATGGGGAAGGCTGTTAACTCTTCCAGGAGCAGGCCCTGCAGCCCGGCTACCGCAGCTCCCCGTGCTCCGGCATCGGCCGGCGGCCCTGCAGCGAGGGGGGAACGCTACAGCACGGGCATCCGCCTGCCCATCCTCTTCTGGGGCGGCTGGGTGCCGATGCGAGAGCCCTTGCTCTCCTCCATCCCTGCCTGCACCCAGCTGCCTGGTGACGAGTGAGCCCCGTGCTGGGACAAGACCGTGGATCCACTGGGGGCTGTGGCAGCTCTCATCTCCAGCAGTCCCACATCTCCTGTAACTTCACCTGTTCTTGCCCTCGGGCAACTGGAGATAAACACAGAGCAACAGTGTTGTGTGTCGGCTGCGATTTGTCTTCTGCGAGAGCATGTCTTGCGCTAAGGATCTCCCTGGAATAATAACAGCCGCTGTTACCACCGTGCCTCCACTGGGATGCACTGGGCCGACATGGCCGTCCTCTCCCTGCTCCGTGCGGCACAGCCCTTTGCTCCGGCTCCTGCTCTGCTGGGCGGCTGCAGGACCGGGCTCGGCTGGAGGCTGCTCTCCAGCAGGAATGGTGCGTGGAAAACGGTGGGACTGGTTCTCTGGGCTTTGCCTGGGCGGATAGCCTGCTTCCCACCCCAGGGAACTGTGTTGCCATCCCTGGGTTCACTGCTCATCAGTGGGAAACGAGACCCCGGCAGCGTCGCTTACCAGCGTGGGGGCTCGGGCAGGACCACAGCCCCAGCCACTTACCATGGTGCTCAGGAGCATCACCCACAGGACCCTGCTCCCTGCCCGTCCTCTCCCAGGGTGGGGATGGCTCCTGCTCCCCCTCTCCTCCCACTGCTGCCTGCACCTCTGGAACTGCCCATCTGGGTCCCGCAGCCACCGTCCCACCTGCTCCCACCCTCCCATCCCACAGCATCCCCTCCCGGCCCCCCTCACCCCGTGGCAGCATCGTCCAGCTCCTGGGTGACCTTCAGCTCATGGCTTCTGGAAGCGTCTCCCTGCCCCCTTCCTCCGCGCCTCGAGCTGGAAGGGAGCTTCATTTGTCACTGTCTCTTTTAAAAGGTCCAATCTCTTCCGCGGGGTCACCCGGCTGCTCTGCCAGCAGCTCCTCGTGCTGGCACGGCTCTGCTGCAGCCACCGCAGCTGCCAGCCCGGGACGCGTCATCCCTGTCCCCTTGTCCTTGGGGTCCTGCTGCGGTCCCCCTCTCCCCATGGGAAGAAGAGCACTCAGAGCCAGGTCAGAGCCCGTGGTCAGGGCCCGGGGCACCCTGTCCCCTCTGTGAGGGGGCTCGTGGAGCCGGCGCAGCCCAGCCCGTGGGACCACAAGCAGACCCTCCATGCAGCAGCAGCCCCTGGCCAGGGCTGGGCTCCAGCCGTTGCGGCGGGTGGCTCTGGGGTGGCAGAGCCATTCCCGTTGGGGCACTTGCCACTCTGCAAGCCCCACTGCTGGCCGGGGGCTTCCACCAGCCACAGAGAGGGGCTGCAGAACCAGGGGACATGGAGCCTCTCCTGCACCACCCTCCAGGAGACATTCCCGGAGCAACAGGCTGTGAATTCCCGGCTTCGCCCCACAGCGCGGATCTGGCGGCAGAGGCTGTGGCCGGGGACTCTGCCACTCCACCGGCCCCTCCCCGCCCTGCGCACGCTGAATGGAGCTCAATGCAGAATTAATTTGTCATATTGACACTGATCGTTTATTACGGAGCAGAGTAGAGCCCATTCATTTGAACAGAAAACATTTCATCTTATCTCCTGCCTTTTCATGCCTCAGCTCTCACTCTTTAACCTTGGACAACGAGACATTCATAATTTCCTCACTGGCTCTATGGCTCCTTTAGATAAGAAACTTATTTTTTAATCTTTCTTTCTATTGAATTTTAAACATGTTCCATTACAAAACCTGATGCACATAACAACATGTTTCGCCCAGCATTAATGTAGCCACATTATGCCGCAGCCTCCGCTCTGAGCCAGGCTCCCAGCCCCGCTGTCCCCTCGGGGTCCGAGGGCCAGGGACCAGCGCTGCTTGTCCAAATAGCCACGGGGGCTGCTTGCAGCGGTGCTGGGGCCCGTCGAGCACCCTGTCCAGGCGACAGTGTGTGCATGGGGATGCTGCCAGCATCCCACTCCCCAGCGGGGCTGTACGAGAGCGGGCGGCCAAAACCGCCACGAGAGGAAGATGCTGTCACCGGCTGTTTCCAGCAGTTCCCGTTTGCTCTAACACAGTCTGAGTTGAGGGAGGGGAGGTTATTTGTTGTTCAGGAGAGCCGCTGCGTGACCAGGAGGCTTTTCAGCCCCACACTCAAGCCCTGCTGCACCCTGTGGCTTGGCCCGGGGACCGATGGCATCTCCAGTCCATGCAGCCACTGCTCCGACAGTAAATAGCCCCGTCAGGGCCCCTACAAGGAGAGGCCACGGAAAGCCGCGTGCAGGAGAACCGCAGAGATAAGGCTTTCACCTCCAAGGCTCTGCTGAAAAATTAGGAATGGGAGGTGGGAGGGAGCAAATTGAGATAAATGAGTGTGCCGCATGGCATCCTGCCCACAGGATGCTGAAATAAAAAAAATCAGTAAATAAAAAATCACCAGCCTTTATCTGGTCAGAGCCTGAATGGGCTGTGTGATAACTATAACAGATGAGCCTGACATTAAGGGCCTCAGAGAGGGACCTGCCGTCCCTCACCGCCGTGCCGGGAGGCACCTGCCGGTGCTGGTTTGCCAGGGAAACGGCTGCTGCGTGCGCCAAGGGCCAGGGCTTGCGGCTCTGCCGCGGCACACCGGGTCCCATCCCTCCCAGCGCCCCCGCACTGCCTGCCGTGCCGGTCCCAGGCGGCTCTGGGAAGAGCTTGGCTCCTTCCTCATGGAAAAGTGAAATGCATTTTTCCTAGTCGTCCTTCACAGCGAGGGAAAAGGCAGATCAGATGCCGAATTAGCCTGCGAGAGCCGTGTTCCTGTCTCTCTTATCTAACTCCCTGTAACAAGCTCTTTGCATTTATTCTACCAAATGTGCTGCAGAATTGCGTTACAGCTCATGGCTGCGAGCCATCTGTGGAGAGAAATCCAGTTATACCTTGTATAATAAGTTCCTGACAATCTTACAGAGGACTCCGGGTCATAAAAGTCTCCCAGTTTTATCGCCAGTAACAGACACGGAGAGAAATTAAGTTGTCTTATCAAATTTAGATAATATATATCCCTCTGGAGTGGAAGGTTTCTGATGGATCTTTTACAGCATTAGAACATTTAGAGGGGTGAATCGAAATGCACGGCGAAGGGTGGGAGAGCACCGGGGAGCAGAAAGCCCCGGTCGCCCCCGGTCGGAGACGGGCCTCGGGGAGCCCTTGAAATGCAAGAGGAGGTGAAGGCTGTTTGCAGGCAGGAGCGGTGCTGAGACACGGTCTTTCCTCCTGTCTTGCTTACCTCAAGCGCTTTCACGCCATCTATTTACGAATGCAGTAACCTCCAGCAGTCCTGATATGCAAACTCCTTCCCTGCCGCCTCCTGCGCTAGCCCTTGCGGGAAGAAGGAGCCACGGGACGTTTGCTGAGTTTCTGGGTCCTGGGGTCTGCTGGAAATGAGCAGCCAAGCCCCGCAGAGAGGACGGACACGGGATGTCTCTACCGCGCATCCTCCATCCCTGGGGTGCATCTGCTTTGGGAGAGTGCAATGAGCAGCTTTCCCACGGCGGGCAGGCACGGCAAAACGGCCAGCACAGGGATCCCCGATGCCGGGAAGGGTCCCGCAGCCTTTGTAGGGCTGGTCGGCACATGGTGAGGTCCCGGCTGGGCTGCCCCTGCTGCTGTTGGCAGGGAAAGGAGCTCTGCTCCACTCAGCCGGCAATTTTAATCTTCCTGGAGAAGGGTCTCCTGCTGATCCCGTTGCCCAGGGCTTGGCCTGGTCCTTGCACCACCGACTCAGGTATTCCCGTGTCCAGGCACGCAGGACGGGGACGGTGGCCACCTTGGCTGGCCCGCAGCCCCGTGGCCGAACGCTCCCTCCCGGGGGACGTGGCTGCCTGCACTGATGGCTTGGGAGGGCTGGGATCCTCGGCGCACCTGCTCTCTGTTCAATATTTAGTTTTCTGTAAAAGCAGAGTGCAGTAGTCATGGTAATGAAGCGGGCAGGCCCAGCATCGCTGGCGTGCCATTTATTAAGGGCTGTGCAGTCTCAGGCACTGGGGATGCAGACACATGCCTCCCTGGAGATCCCTGTGCTAATAAAAAAATGAATCCTCACTTACTGATCTCTGTATTTTTAAAGACCGGTTACTCCGTCTTTTCTTTTTTTTTTATTCACTTTTTAAAAATCTATCTTGCCCTTCAGTGCAGAATGATCTGTTTAGCGCCGTCGTTACCTTAATCACAATTAGCTTTCCCACTCCATTAATAAGACCGTAAATGGTGTTAGATCATGGGAATGGGCCTTCACAGCCATCCCTGCGTTTTGCTGGGTCCGATGCCCAGGGTCTGTTCTCCTGCCAGAGCCGGCGGCCGATGCTCCCCGTGACATGCCGTGCGATCCTCCCTGGCTCCTCTGGTCTCCGAGAGGTGCCGAGCTCCATGGCTGGGTGGCCCCGGGGCTCCAGGGGTGGGCAAGCTCTGGCAGCGTTTCCCTGGCAGGCTGCACGACTGGGCTGGAGTCGTTCCTGCTCATCACGGCAAGAGCAGAGAGGCTGGGAATTAGGATTTAACCAGAAGAGTGGGTCAAGAGCCTGCCTCGCCTCCCCACATCTTTTCTTCAGAGCGTTTGGTGAACAATGCATGCAGAAGGCTTTTTATTTTTGTGTAGAAACGTGTGTCTAATGAATTAGCCACGGATTGGAGCCTAACATGGGTAATTTACACTGAACATTCGCTCGCTCAGAATCATCCATCAATTTCTTACCACATTAAAAACGACGTCCCGCTCTGGGAGTGCCTGGCCGGTGCTGCCCCACCCCCCGCAGACTCCCTCCCAGCGCATCCCTCGGCGCCGTGCGACCGCAGGGGTTTCGCCTCTGCAGAGTGGGGGGCCGGCGTGTCGCAGGCTATGGTCCCCGCACAGCGCCGTGGGTGACAGGCTGTGCTGTGCCGTGCTGTGCCGTGCCATGTCTGGGACCTCTTGGCACAAGAGCGGCAGATGCGAGGATGGACACGGGCTCGGCATCCTGCAGCCCCTGGCTGTGGGGTGCCGGTGGGGCGCAGGGAGAAAGGGGGTTTACCATGTCCCACCAGCCGCTCCAGCAGTCTGGGAGCAGCGCCAGTGGTGCAGCAGGGTCCTGGGCAGCCGACACAGCCCTCGGCACCCCCTGCCCAGGGGTGGGAGAGGGCCATGGACGGCTGGCCATGGGAAGCAAAGCCCTGAGGCTGGGCACTGAGCACGGGGGCCAGCAGGGAGCCCAGCCATGTACCGAGCCTCCCCCAAAGAGCTGTGTCCTCTCGGTGTGACAGGAGCCTAAATGGTTTGCCTGGGGACCAGCACCAGACCCACGGGAGGACGCCAATGCCAGAAGGCACCGGAGCATGGAGGCACCTGCAGCGGGGCAGGCGGCAGATGGGGGGAGCGCACCCCTGCAGAGGGGCTGGTGCATGGCCATGTCCAGGGGGCAGCGGGGCAGCTCACCCCTCCGCTCAGCAGCACCGAGCCCCCTCCTCCTGCCGGCCTGCCCGCCGCTGCGGGGACACCCCCGCGGGAGGCATTACACGAGGGAAATGTTGGTGCAGACGTAATTGCTGAGATAACTGCTGATTGTGGAGTTTGCAGACAAAAAATAGAGCGGCCGGGGTCAGTCATAATTGGTAAATATTTGTCTAGCTAATCAAAAGGCCTTTTAATTAACAATTTTGTTCTTGCAACTGGTTTAATTTTTTTTAAGAACTTCTGGAGGAAGTCAATTAGACCCAACAGATGGTGAAGAACATCCCGGCATCAGCACATCCTGCCATCTGCCACCACTGGAGAGCGGGGTGGCCCTGCCAGACCCACACGCCCCATGGCAGCCCCCTCCCCAGGACAGGGTGGACGCAGACCCTCACCCCTGCCATGGGGCAGCTCTCGAGAGCCCCGGCCCCAGGTGAGCAGCAGGCAGAAAGGGCAGCTCTGCGCCGGGATGTGCCTCGGGGCTGGCACAGCCCCGAAGCCGTGGGGCTGGCATGGCTCGCTGTGCCCACATGTTCTTCCCGCTCAGCTGGAGACCATCACCTGCTGCCCCTGCCCTCTTCTCCCCGCGGGGCTGCCGGGATGTGGTCCCCAGGTGGCCGGTCCCTGCGAGGCTGGAGGAGAGCTGCCGGGCCCTCAGGAGAGAAATGCCTGCAGGGATGCAGGGCACTGCCGTGTGGGGACACCGGGCACACGGTTTGCCAGGACACGGGACACACACTGCGTGGGGACACAGGGCATGTGGTGCAGGGATGCATGGCACTGCAGTGCAGGGGCACAGGACACACACTGTGTGGGGATGCGGGGCACTGCCACACAGGGACACAGGACACACGCTGTGTGGGGATGCATGGCACTGCCACACAGGGACACAGGACACACGCTGTGTGGGGATGCATGGCACTGCCACACAGGGACACAGGACACACGCTGTGCGGGGATGCATGGCACTGCCACACAGGGACACAGGGCCCTGCTATGCAGGGGAGCAGGGCACACGCTGTGCGGGGACAGAAGGCACACACTGTGCAGGGACGCAGGGCACACGCTGTCCCGCGTCCCCCCTGCCCTCGCACTGCCCTTCCCTCCCTCTCTGCGCCTCCGTCTCCGCAGGTGAGCTGGCAGCGCCCGCACCTGCTGCTCTCCACAATCAGGAGATTGCTTCGCACAAGAGGCATCTGACGCGTCTCTTCCTCAATCAGCTGCTCTTCACGCCCAGCTCCGTGCCACTCGCCGCTGATTGCCCTTTGTCTCCTGCAAGGCCGCGCTCTGCGGCGGTGCCGGCAGCGGGGCCGTGGCACACCAGCGGCAGGCACAGCACTGCTCCCAGTGTGGCTCTGCCCTCCTCTCCCCCATGTTGCCTGTGTCCCCCGCAGCTCCCAGCTGGGAAAGGTGCTGGGCTCCCCCAGCTCCAGGGGCTTATCCCAGCATGGGCTGGTTGGGAACCCCTGGGACAGGCAGCGGGTGGTGGCTTTGGTTCCACGTGGGTGCAGGGTCCTGCTGCTCCTGCCCTGGTCCCTGCTTATGGGAAGGTGGCCCGAGAACACATGGCTGGGTGGGGCTCTGGATCTGTATGGAGACCAGGCATGGGGTAAGTGGCCGGTCCTGCAGCTGGCAGGGCAGGAGAAGACACAGGTGAGCGGAGGGCTGGGCTGGGCTGGGCACAGGACAGAGCACCCGTGCCCCAGGGCTGAGCTGGCAGCAGGGCAGGAGGGGGCATGACCACCCCAAGCATCACTCCTGAGCCGCGCCGCTGGAATGTGTCCAAGGCAGCAGGGAGCAAAGCACCTAAATCTCTCCTGCCAAGCCCTCCAGAGATGTCCCCCTTTATTCACAACTGCTTTTTAATTGCCTTTTGTCAATTACAGCGAGATGGATCGGGTTCCTCGGGGAGGCAGTAATTAGCGCAGGGATGAATGCCGAGGCAGCCAAGCTCCCTCTTCACACAGCAATGGTGATTTGTAAACCTGTCACCGAGACACTGAGCTCGGCTCCCTCTCGCCACCACGCAGCCTCGCAGGGGCAGCGGGACCGCCATGCACAGCATGGGGATGCACTGCGTCCTCACAGACCCCCCCGGAGCGAGCAGGACCTGGACACCCATCCCAGCAAAGGCCCTTGCCATGCTCCCCCAGCATGCAGGGCTCAGAGCGTGGCTCCATGGAGGGGGGGCTTGGTGGCCAGCGTCCAGGCTGCGTGCACCCTGCCGATGGGGAATGGCCATGCATGTGGGGCAAGAAGGGTGAGGACTGGGACACAGCACCAGGGTAGGCACAATCCCTGCGGGAGCTGCTCCAGGCAGGCTGGGGTGCAGGAGCCCCTCTGGACGGGACACTGCTCCCGCCAGAAAGAATTAACACCTACAGTTTCCAGCTGGCTGTGGCCAGCCTCCTAATTAGGTTTGGTGACAAGGGCAATTAGTCATCCAGGTTGCCGGTGCGGTGCCTGGGTCCTGCAGGGAGCTCTGAGCAAGTCGCCACTCTCCACGCAGCATCTCCAGGCGTCCTGCCCGCAGCTCAGCCTGCGCAGATGCTGCACCTGCTGCTGCCTGGCCTCCATGGACGACTGTCCTTGGGCTCGGGATCGTCTCACTCATGTTGCCAAAGTTCATCCCTCCAGATAACCTGGTCAGTCGTGGCACAGCCTGGGCAGTGGTCGGCTTGGCTGTACCCAGAGCCGCAGCCTGCCAGGGGCTTGCCCTTGCTCAGCCCCGTCTCCTCCTGGCACTCACTGATGTCCCCCCTGCACACGGGCGGCACAATCCTGGCCCCAGCTATGCAGGGCTTTGGGCATTGGGGGAGGGATGTGGCCACCAGGCATGGGCCATGGCCAGGCTGCAAGGACAAGCCAGCGAGCCAGCCTGGCCCGGCTTGGATGAGCCCAAAGGCTGCTGCAGACGGCAGCTTCACTTGGCCAACGCTGGGATGGGTCCAACCTGTGGCTGTGCTCCCAGTGGGAGGGAGCTGTGTGACCCCCTCCATGCTCGGTGGCACCGCCTGCTCTCCCTGACTCCCCCCCACCTTCCCTCCCTCTCTGCTTCATGGCTTTTGTCTAATTCCCTACGCCCCTTTCCTATTTTTCTTCTTGACAGAAGAAGCAGGCTCATGCATCTAGAGACTCCACAGCCCTTTCTTGTAGCTGTAGATTAAATTTCCCAGCACGGTGCCCGCTGGCCTCTGGCTGAGTCGGTGTGCATGGGTGTCCTCCCTGTCCCCAGGGTGGTGCCGGGTCCCTGGGAGAGGGTCTGTGCAGCGGTACAGGGCAACCCCTGCCAGCAGAGCCGAGCTGAGCCGAGCCAAGCCCCCTCAGCCCTCAGGGCCACAGCTGTGGGCAAAGAGAAGGGGTAGATCTTCCATGAGCCCAGCAGCCAAACTCTGCCAAGCGTCCCCCAGCTCCCGCTTCCCTTGCTCTGCTCTGTCCTTGACCCCGGGGAGGGCGCAGCGTGTGGAGGGAGCCCGGCTGCTCTAATTAAACCATGTTTGCAAACTCCCATGGTAAGCATCACTAATTATAATTAGGGAGAGCAGATCTGCCTTCCCTGCCTCTGGGAGACGTGAACAAGCTCTCTGCATGCCGACCAGGCTTGGAGGGCACTGAGGGCTGGCACGTGGCACTGCTCGGTGTCCCCTGGGCTGGGCGCGTGCCCCGGAACATCCCCTGTGGGGTGATGGCCCCATCGGGGGCCCCTGGGCGGGGGGTACCAGGCCAGGGGCAGGGTGCCACGATGCAGCTGGCATCAAGCCCTCCATCCTCCATCCGTGCATGGCGTGACTGCCGCCCCGCTCCCTCAGCGCGTTTTCTTCATGCTTGAACCATTGGCCTAACGATTTCAGGTTTTTCCCCATTTTCCTGTATTATTATTTGTCGTTGTTCCTGTTGCAGTTCAGTGACCATGAATTATTGAACGTCTGCTTGCTCGGTAACTCTTTTACTTCCACCTCGGCACACGGCTGCCTTGCTGCCTGCGCGGGACGGCCGCCAGCTCCTGCCCCCAGCCTCGCCGCCTGCTGCCACGGGACCACTCACCGCGCTGCGGCACGCGCGTCCCAGCCCCGCTCGCTGGCAAGGCTGAGGGCGAGGGGCTGCGCCGGCTTCTGCGTCCAGCAAAGTGGCCACGGGGGCTGGGAAAAGCCGGGAGCCGCTCAGCCATGGGAGCACCGGGTGAGGTGTAGGCAGCACTGGGATGCGCTGGGGGCCGTGCAAGCAGCAGGGGCTGCCAGCTGGAGCTCACTTGCTCTGTGAGTGGATGCGACCTGGGCCGTTAGGTGCACATGGGGCTGATTCAGGGCACTGCCCACCACGTCCCTCCCAGGTGATAAGAGGATGAGAGGGGGTCCTACCTCCCTGCCCAGCCTGGGGAGGTGTGGTGGGGGAAGCCCAGCCTGCTCTTCCAGGGAAGAGGGTTTTAATGGGAGGGAGTGATTCCCCGCAGTCTAGGGAGAGCAGGCAGGCACGGTCTGGTTCTGGGATGTGATGGGCCTGCGCTGCAGCTGAGGGTTGTCGTGGATGCCCAGACCACCGGCTCCCTGCAGCTGCCCATGCGTTGCCATGCTGATGCCGTGTGCTATAGGTGAGTCTATTCCGCTCGCCGGGGCCAGCAGGGCTGGATCCCCCAGGGCCCCTGCAGTGCCTGCCTTTGCCCCTCCATCCTGTCTCTCGCAGGGCTGTGCTGGAGAAGGGGCTGGTTGTTGTGGCTGCCGCAAACATGGTGCCTCTTGCTGAGCTGCAGAGACCCGGGTGCTGGGACACCCCTTCCCGATAGCCTCGCCAGCTTCTCTGCAGCCAGCGCTCGCTGGGCGGCGTGGGCGGGCACGAGGAGGACTTGCCCAGCACCCCGTCCCTGCGCTGGGGAGTTCTGTGCCCGTCGGCGGTCAGGGGTGTGCTGGTGCTCACTGAGCTGCCCCGGTGGTGGTGCAGGAGCTGGGGGACTGGACCTGGGGCTGTGCCACGGTGTTTGCAAGAGCGAGGAGGCTCTTGGCAGGTGACAGTGTCCAGCCAGGCCACCAAAGCACGGGGGAGGCTCAGGCAGAGCCTGCTGGTGCCCTGGGGCTGCCCGGGACGGTGGCACAAGTGGCTGGGGATGAGCCAGGGAGGCTGTTGCCAGTGTCCAGCCCTGCCTGGGAGGATAGGGCTTTCCCGGGGCCAGGGAAACATTTCCCTCCCCTGTGCCGCCCAGCCGGGGACAGAGGGGAGCCCCCGGGTTTAATCAAGGATGTGCCGGGTGCCAACGGGAGCCGGTCCTGGGGCAGCCGGGATGCACCGTGGCTGGAAGCTGGCTGGCACCCCAGCCCTGCAAAGCCGCTGCTTTCTCCACGCTGCTTTTGTGCTTAGGGCAGAGCTGAGAAATCTCTTCTGGTATTGTGGGATTTCACAGAAGTGAAGAATAAAGTCTCCTAACTCCCTACAGCTGCATTTTCTGAGCACTGCAACACTCTGATACCTCTGAAACACTATTAAGCACCTGGTGCTGGGTTGTCTTTGCAACCATGTGTCCTAAATAAATCCCTTCCCCATGCTGAGCTGTGCTAATGGCCCATTGTTAAATGGCCAGCCAACATGGTATAAAATGAAGTCATTATTTTTTCCAATCATCCCAGAAAAAGATGAGACTGAAACTGGGAAGCTGCAAATCCCTGTGCCGTGCGTTTGCTCGGCTGTGCCCGCCCTGGCCCTTAAGCATCGGATGCTGGGGGTGCTGGTCGCTCGGGGCTCTCCTCATTGTGGGAAGTGTTTGCTGGCACCGAGCTGGGCACCCTCCGCTGTGGGGCAGGGCTCTGGCTCTTTGCCTTCATGGGTGGAAGGCGCTGCATCCATCCCGTGTCCCAGGGGCTGCTCTCCGGCACCCACACGCTTGTCTCTGCCTGCCACCGTCTCGCACGTAAGTGGGCTCCCTGGGAGACTCGCTCCATTTTTTAACTTTAACCTTGAAATGCAATTTCCTCCCCAAAATACTATTTTTCCTGTAAACAACATCTCTTTACTGAGATTACAGCAAAAATTCCCTGAGCTACCAGGTCCCAGGCGCTTTATCACCTGGTGAGCCCCATCCGTCACGGCTGCGTGTGTGTTCCCGGTGCCCCGCCCTTGCCGCTGGGTGATGGTCTTTTCATCATTTTTACAGATTTATTTTACAATAATTTAATTTCATCTTCAGCCCTGGGAAGACGAATAGGCCCCTGATGTGACTGGGGATTCGGAGCCAGTCTCATAAATTTGCCGCCTCTACACAAAAGCTCTTTCTGGAGTCCCCACCGCAGCTGTGAGCAAGAGTCTTTAAACAACGGGGGACGGGCTGTAAATCTCCTGCGGTGGCGGAGGGGTGCTGCCGCTTCTCCCCGAGCCTCGGCTGTGCTTGGTGGCCCCAGGTGGCCCTGGGTGGCTGGCAGGGGCAGGGGGCAGGCAGGGCTCTGCAGGCTGCCCCAGCAGATCCCCTGCGGGACTGGAAGCTGCTGGTGGCCATGTGCTGGGACAAGCTGGCACCTACTACTGGGATTCCAGGAGTGGCCGGTGCATGGGATCTACCTCTACAGGCATGTGCTTTGCTTTCCTGACTTGGCGGAACCGGTGCTGCGCCGGTGCTGTGCCGGGCACGGGCTCCGGGGTGGTGCTGCGACGCTGCGCCTGCTCCCGCACATCTGCGCTCACCGCATGTGGGACTCGCTGCGCTTCCGCTGCGAGAGGCTTGCCAATGTAATTAAACTCGAGTGACTCCCCTGCCCCCAGGCACAGCCCCTCATTTCCCTTTGATTTATTATGTCTTCTTAATTTATTTAAATGAGTCTCGGTGTTTGCACAGGCTGGGAGGGTGCTGGCTGGAGCTCTAATTGCTGGAGCGAAGGGAAGGCAGCAGGAGGGGCTCTGTGGGAGCTCAGCCCGGGCCAGGCAGCCATGTGTTGTCCCCGCTGGGCTCTGCTGCCTCTGGGCACAGCTGGGGCTGCAGGGGTGAGCACGGTGGGGAACACGCATGGGAAACGCCTTTGTAGCAAAGTTGGTGGGGGCTGTTTGGCTCCTGGTGCTGGGGCTCTGCCTCTGTGGGGCTGCAATGGGAAAAGCTGAGCGGCTTTTGGGGCGCCACAGGGCAGCGGCTGCCCAGGCCCTGAGCTGGCAAAGGCAAGGGGATGGCAGAGCCCATGGAGGGGGACCACTGCTCGTCCCCTCTCCCAGTGTGTGCAGGGGCTGGGGTCCAGCCAGACCTCACCATGGCTCCTGGCCAGCATGGGAGAGGCACACAGGACAGCAGGAGAGCCTGTGGCACGGCTCTGAGGGCTCACTCTGTGCGTGGGGCCGGAGACTGTTCCTCACCTCCCACTCCCTCCATCCGTTCCTCTTGCCTCCCCGCAGGCCCTGCTCCTCTGGTTCCCAAAGGGGCACCATGCAGAGCCGGCAGCGTGCCTCCTGCCTGCCCCGCTCCTGCCCGAGCGCCTGCGCCGTCTCATGCCCGGCTGGGCTCCATGCTCCTGGCCTTGCCATCCCCAGCCTGTGTTTGCACAGCTGATTGTTCCCGGCTCAGCGTACTGCCTTGCACTTGTCCCTGTTGAATTTCATCCTATTTTTTCCAGTCCATTTCTCCAATTTGTCAAGATCATTTTGAATTCTAATCCTGTCCTCCAAGATACTTGTAGTCCCTCCCAGCTTCGTGTCATCTGCAAATTTAATAAGCGCTTTCTCTATTCCATCTTCCAGGTCCTTAATGAAAACATTGAGCAAACCAGAACCGGGGCGACCCCTTGGCCATCCAAGCAGCTCAACACTCACGCTGCGCTCGCCATACTTGCCGTCCAAATGTGACGGGAGATGGTGCCGGAGCTTTGCCATGTCCACTGTGCCTTGCTGTGTCCCTCATTTCACGTGGGAACTCTCTGCTTTGCTGCCCCGGAGTGGTGCTGGGACCACAGGGCTCTGCAGTCCCCCCGGTGCCTGATGGGGGTGCGGGTGTCGGGGTGCAGAGGGGAGCAGGCGTCCAGCAGCAGGAGGGCGAGAGCCCCTCACCCAGGTAATCGGTGTGGGCATGGGGGCAACAGAGCAGCCCCTGATGGGGCCGTCCTTGGTCCTCGCGGCATGCCGGTGGAGGGCCGCAGCCCGCATCCTTTTCCACCGGGTGCAGGCTCTCCCCAGCCCCACGGTCTCCCTGTTACAAGGCTGCTCCCTTGGGGACCAAGGCTGCTCCCCTCCACGGCAGGGACCTGGAGCCAGCCCAAAGAGGAGCCACCCTGTGCGCCCCCCGGGCCATCAGCTATCTCTTCTCTTTAATTGATTGTAGAAAGCAATTTACAAAACACAAACCGCTGCCTATGCCAAGCTCTGCGTGTCCAGGCATAGCTTAATTTCACAGTAAAATTTCAAATGCAATGAATGGCTTTTCCCAGCACCAGTCCATGTGCAAGCCAAGAGCTTTGTTAGCTGCATGGGCTGGGCTCAGCAGCCCAGAAATGGCTCTTGCACTGCCCCGCAGAGCAGGCGGCTCCCCAGGCTGGCTGTCACGATGGCTGTGACAGCCCTGCCAGCGCTCACGTGGCTGATGCTGCCCTGGTGGGTTCAGCTGTGCAGAACCCACCACATCTGCAGCCCAGCCTGCAAGGAGCCGTGGGTCCTGGCTCTCCATGCAGCCAGCTGGATGTGGGCCTTGCCGCAGGCGCCCCATGCGATGTGCCCTCTCCGCAAGGCCATCGGGGAGGTGTCCCAGCAGGGCTGGCCGGCGCTGCGGTGGCAGGGGCTCAGCTGAGAGCTGGTGCTCTCGCTCTGGCTCCTTTCATGTCAGAGTTATAATTTCATGGTCAGGGTCTAGGAGGTTTGTACACACAGATGCATTAGTTCTGCATTTAGTGATACTTGAATAATTGGTGTCACATCAATTAGATCGGTTCTTGGATACTGCAGTGATAAGTAAGTGCTGCGCAAAAGCCTCTGGGATGCTGGATATGAGGAACCCCAATGGCCGGTGGGGCTGGCGGGGGTGTCGAGCGCCGAGAGCACAGCAGGGGTATGTGGCGCATTTGTCCTTTGCAGGAGAGCAGCGAGACCTGGGGCTCGCAAGGTGGTCGGTGCCTGGGGTTGCTGTGCTGGGAGGACGCTGCCCTGGCTGTGCAGCATGGGGGTGCAGGTGTGTGCTTGGGGGGGTCCTGCCAACATTGCAGACCTCTGAGCTCCTCATACCCCATTTTTCCCATCATGGTGCTCTTCTGTGTCAAGCCAGTTGCTGGGTACCTAGTTCAGCATCATCTGCCGCTTCCCTCATCCCTTTGGGCTGCCGTTGCAGCCTGTGGCATGGATTTGCACGCACGGTGGATTTCCTGCCACCCTGCCAGCTAACGGGGAGGAGGCTCAGGTGGGCCTGGGGCAGCGTGGAGAACCCCAGGGCTGACGTGCCTGCAATGCAGAGCAGCGCTGTCAGTCCTATCCCTGCTGCGGATGGTAGGCAGAGGTAATTTGTGGATGACAAATATCCCCGACAGTAAATATTTTTCGCACCCTCATCTTTCTACAAGCAGATAAGGTGGCAGCGCTGTGGCAATACGGTTGCTGGAGGGAGACAAACTCTTTGGCAGTCTTAAAAGTCTATTGTGTCCCCGCAATTATTTATAGATAAACAGAAGAAAGCCAATAAGCACAGAATGGAGCTGCACAGCTGCATTTGTTATGATGATGATGATGTTATCTCTCCCTCACACCCACACGCGCACATCTCCAGTGCATGAAAACTCGCTGCTGGCAACAATCAAATCCCCATCCCGTACGAGGCAGGGCAGGCTGGAGGTTTTGCCCTCTCCTTGCTGACTTGCTGCTCATCTGTTTTCCCCACAGTGACCCGACTGCACAACTCCTCCAGCAGTTTCTTGCCCCCTGGCCCAGCCCGGGAGCCACGGCACCCGGAGAGCTGCAGGGTCCTGGGACACCCACGCAGCAGCGCGGTCCCTCCTTGGGGCACCCTGGGGCTGCTGCATCTCTGCTCCTGGTGGCAGCAAGACATGAAGACTGGGTGGCCTTCATCCCCGTAAACCAGCCCCCAGGGTGCTGGGTGCCTTGCGATGAGGGGGGTACCGGTGTTGCTTGCGGGGAGCGTGGGACTGGCTGGGTCCTCACCAGCTCGTGCAGAAGGACCACAGGGAAGGGTGCAGGGGGGAGCCTCTTGGCTTTCCCTGCTCCGCATGGCCAGGACCAGCTCTCCCATCCCACACTACTGCCGAGGACAGAAATGGATGTGTTTGGAGGAAACTGCGTGAGGGATCTGGGATTAAACGATGTGTCAGGGAAGAGCGATGGAGATCGCTGCTAATGAGCACATTTCTCCAGCCTGTGGAGCGGAGACGCTGGGGAGTGAGAAAAGCTGACTCTGGCATGGGCAGGGGTCAGGAAGCACTGTGCTCTCCCTATTCGGTAAGTGCTTGGAGAGGTCTCTGAGCTCTGCGGGAGCCTGCAGAGAGGGGCTGGGGCTCTGGCAGGGCTGGACCCGCCGAAGGGGAGGGCAGGGAAGTTGCAGGCACGAGGCCTGGGGTGCCTCTGCGCCGGGCACATCCATGTGGCATTGGAGTCCTTGTCCAGGCCAAGTCTCCCCGTGTCCCGGGATGCTGCACGGCATTGCCTGGCTCCCACTGGGGCAGGAGCCCCACAGCTCCCTGGGGGACATGCAGTTGCTGTCCCCCCTGCAGGATCAGGGGTGCAGGAGTGATGTGCACCCCTGCCAAACACTCAGCCTTGTCTCTGTAGGACCTCTGCCCAGGGAAAGGACCGGGACGAGCCCTCCAGCTGTGGGCAGCATCCAAGGCAGCGACTGGGAGCCCTTAACCAGATGGGAGAGTGGGATGATTTTTCATTGCTTCCTCATAATAAGAGGACAGGAGTAAGTGACTAGTACAGTTTGTTCACTCGGTAAAGATTTATACAATCACTTCATCTGGTAATTGGTATTCTGGGGAGAGAGGGAGCTGCAGCTCCAGCATCCGCCTCTATTTGTTTTCTCTCTGTCTTTCTCTTTCTCTCCCCTTTTCAGAATGAGTAATTCTGTCCCTCACAATCCCATTTAAACAGAGCATTTGCAGAGTGAATAATTAGTTACATTCAATTAGGTCTCACGCGCTCTCCCTTCTCACTTTGGGGGACAGACGCGCTAATGAGATGGCACATGTCTGACATGCGGGAGCAGGCATTAAACACGCTGCGTGCCGGCAGGGAGAGGTCAGCACCGGGGGAGATGGGAAGCCAGAGGGGCCATCCTGCTGCGTGGGGCAGCCATGGAGGACAGACTTTTAGGGGCCTTTTGGGGCTAAATGCTCCGTGTCTGTGGCCCACTTGATGCCAGCTGTCTCGGCCAGCAGGAATCGGGGTCATGTCTGTCCCCAGGGCAGGGTGTTCATTGGGCTGGTGACGAGGGGACGCTCCCCAGCCCTGGGACCATCCCACCAGCACTGCTGGGAGCACCAAGCCCTGAAAGGGAGAGCTGCTGACATGCTTTTATCTCCCTTATTAAACCTAACATTAGGTTTTAAGAGGAGCCTTAAATAATGTGCCACTGCCTTCACAGTAAAAGTCGCCGTGTATCCCAGCTGCTCCTGGCTCCGGGATTTATGGCCTTTCTTATGCCACGCTGCATGCGCTTGGGTGGTGGCAGGTTACGGGCTGCAGCTGCTCTCCGTACCTGGAGCCTGCGCTGGGCTCGGTGCCAACCCCAGGCCAGGGAGTGAGGGCCCACAACAGCTCCGCTGCTCCCCCCAGCACCCCCCAGCACTGCCCTGCAGCGAGATGGACCCCTCACAGTGCGTGTTGGTGATGGACTGGCCAGGCAAGGTGCGCTGAAGCTGCCTTCTGCAGGCAGCCCTGCCTGTCCCCTGCGATGCAGGGTTGGGGTCAGGGCAGGGGTGGTGGGGATGTGTTGGACAGGAGCCCACTTGCCTTCTCCTCGCAGGCAGGGGTCAGCAGGGGGGGAACTGTCGCGCTGCCCGGCAGCTTCGGGGGACGATGACTGCGGATGCAGGGGGGGCGCACCCAGGCTCAGGGTGCGCTGGAGGCTGGGGGGCTGCGTAGGGAGGGTCTGGGGCCATGGCAAGGATGAGCACAGCCGATTGTGTCTTTCCTTCCCTTCTCTGGTGGGAACATCTGTCCTGGGACCACCCATCCCTAGCACATCCCTCCCAAGACCATCCCACTGAGGTCGCAGCAGTCAGTGAAGCCCGAGGAGGGGCGGGCAGGCCGCGCAGCTCACGCAAGGAGGGAGAAGAAATAAAGTTTTAATTACAGCTTTTTGCCAGCGGTGCGGTGGCGAATACCGAGCCCGGGTTCCCGGCAGCTCCCCCCGCCGATGGCTACGGGCAGCGGGGCCGGGCTGTGCCCACGCGTGCCCTCGGTGCGGGAGTGGGTGTACGGGGGGGGGAGGAAGTCCCCCGAGCCCGGCGGAAAACCCCACCACCACCCCCCACCGGCGGAGGGTGCGCGGCCGCGCAGAGCCCGGAGCCCACCCCCCCACGGTGGGGCGGGGCCGCGCTCCGCCGCTACCGGAGGCGGACGGTCCCGCCCCGCGCAGCCCCGCGCCGGTCCCGCAGCACCATCTCCCGGCCGCCGCGCGTCGGTGGCCGAGGGTCTCGTCCCCGGTGGTCCCTGTCCCCCCAACCCCGTCCCGGAGAAGAGCGCTGCAGGCGGCTGCCGGGACAGCGAGTCCTGCCTCTATGTGTCCCCACGGAGCCCGGTGGCCGGGGCAACAAGGGGGGCTGCTACCCTGGCCCAGGCTGCCACAGGGCCAGCAGCCACCCGGCATCCATCACCAGGGGGACACAGGTCCAGCACGGGGCCCTTGTGCGGTGGCCCAGCTGGGTGCTACCGCAGCCCCCCTGGGCGGGTGGCTGAACTGGTCTCTGCCATGGTGGTCACTCATCAACAGCCTGCACTCTCCACCCTGGCATCCCCCCAGGCTCTGCTATGGGGTCTCCAAGTGCACAGCTGTGCCTTGCTCTGCCACGGCAACCCCAGCCCGGTGGCTGCACCAGGCTCTGCCAGGAGGTCAGCACCGCAGCAGCCACGCTGCACTCTGTGGGGGCCCCCCAGGTGGGCGGTGGGACCAGCCTCTGCTCTTGCATCCCGGTGCAGGCAGCTGAGTTTTGCTCCACCGTGGCAGCCCTGGGCAGGCAGCCAGACCTATGGTATCCCCAGGGGGGTGGTCGTGCCGTGGTCCACTGCACGGTCCATCATGTTCGTTTGCAGCCAGGCCAGATGCTAGATTTTCTCCCCAGTTGGAGAGGGGACGGAGGAGATGGTGCTGGCCCCAGTCTGTGCTCCTGTTGGAGGCAGTGCCCTCACAGCCTCTCCTGCTCCGAGATGCGGCTCTCCTTGCCATCCTCCTGGGCCACAGGCTGGCCCTTGAGCAGGGTCTCCTGCATATGGGGCATGTCCTCCCCATCCTCCGTGGGCTGCTGGTTCTCTACAGGCTTCCCAGCCTCTATCTGCAGAGGGACAGGGGTCAGGGGCAGGCAGCAATGTCCCCCACCTCTGCAGCACGCCTTTCCACAGCTCCTGCTACGCTCCCATGCAGGGCTGGGCCTCACCCTGTGCGGGTCCCCTCCTGGCTCAGCATTTGCCAGCAGCATCCCAGGGTTGCCCCAGCCCTCGCTGTGTCCCAACCAGGCAGTCCTAGGACAGCCCCCACCCCTCCTGCCCTGCAGAGCCGCAGCCCCCTGCTCTGCGACTCCCTGGTGCTGGCATAGCCCAGGCTGCGCCCAGGAGGGACCCCAACCCACTGCTGGAGGAGGGCTCTGGGCAGACTCACCTGCTTCTGCACCCGTCGCCTGGGATCTGGATGGAAAGAGGGACAGAGAAGACAACAGTCAGGGGAATGCTCCTGCCCTGCCTGCAGTGAGCTCTCAGGGCTCAGAGCTGGGGCAGGTGCTCCTGCGCCGCAGGTCCTGCAGCTCCCGTTGTGCCTGCTGCTGTTTCCAGGCTGGGGGCCAAGGCGGGGGAGCCGGGCCGGACCCACAGGGCACCGGTGCTTTCCTCCAAGAGCTGGCCCAGCTTGGGCTGTGGCAGTGCAAACGTGCCTGCTCCCAGGGACAGAGCCCACTGACCCGGCAGGGCGATGGGCTCGGAGAGCCATGCCCTGGCAGTGTCCCCAGAAGGGCTGCCCCAGTCTCAGCAGAGCTGCTGCCATCCCCCCCTGCTCGGCTCCTCAGCCCTATATGGCCCCTGTGGACAAAGCATCGCTTCTCGTGTCCCAGCCCCTTACCTGTGTGGACCAGGCAGTAGATGCAGATGCCCACAAGGCATGTGACAATCGCAGCCGTGATGGGGATCAGCACTGACAGCGAGGAGCGCCTGCCCGACTCTGCAGAGAGAGAGATGGGGTCACTGAGGCACCCGCATGACACTCCCACTGCGACGCCAAGGTCCCCGATCTGCCTCTGCTCCAGGCCTGGTCTCTTAGGGATCCCTCATGGGGACAGAGAGGAGCGGGAAGGCATCATGCCAGCAGGGCAGTAGTCCTCTCTCTAAAACACCCAGGGACCAGGCCAGCTCCCCCGAGTGCTGCGAGAGCCGGAGCACCAGGAGATCTCTGCTCTGCACCAAACCAGCCCTGGACACCAGGCACTTACCACAGATCACATCCGAGGTGTTCGTCCCTTTCACCTTCACCACCAGCCCCTTTTCCTCACAGCTGCAGGAAAGAAGGAAACCATGTAACCACAGCCTGAGCACACGGAAAGCCCCCGAGGAGGAACGGCCCGGGCTGGGCAGCCATCAGAGCTGCACGAGAAAGCGACCTGTGCTGAGCTAGCCGGGCTCGGGGCGGGGGGCGAGTGGCTGGGAACCCAGGGACCCAGGCTGGGGATGCAGGGACAACGGGTACCTAGCAGGACCCCACCCTGGGGTCCTGGTCTGGAGTTGCTGAAACTGCTGAAGACAGGGGACAAGCCTGGGGGCAAGGCACAGGAGGGAGCAGATATATGAGACCTGCCCAGTCAGGGAGACCCTGGGGCTTGGGCACCGCAGCTATTGCGGAACAGCTCAGAGATGATTCGATGACAGGCTACAAGTGGCTCCGTGGGGAGGTAATTTCTGGGCACAGATAAAAGCAAAGTGAAATCCAATGGCTGGCAGCTGAAGCGAGACTAATTCAACCTGGAAATAAGGCTCACGTTTCTACCAGGGAGTGCAATTAACCCTCAAGAAGCTTTCTAAAGACAGGGATGGCCTGCCAGCCCATGGCATTCTCAAAGTCAGACTCCCCATGGAGAGGGCTGGTGCCTTGGCTGATGACTACATCCAAGGAGCGTGCTGGGAAGGAGAGCCTGGACAGGGCATTGAGGGGTCCCCATAGCTCTTCATCCCTTCCTCCCCAGTGCAGACAAGAGCGTGAACGTCCCTGGAGGGGCCAGCACTCTGTGCACATGCTGAGGGACAGTCACAAGGGCCAGAATGTCTGCCTCTTGCTCAGCCACACCACCCTGGACCTCACCAGCCTCACAGCTCTGCTCCTCTCGCTCCTGCCCTACGCTAGCCTGATGCTCTGTCCCTCAGAGACCATCCTAGCCGCCTGGTTCCCAAGGTCCCTAAGGAAGCTGGCAGCAGAGGATGTGCTCACAGCACTGGGCACAGCTGGGGATCGGTGAAGGATGTGGTCGGCACTCAGACAATACCTTGTCCAAGGATAGCACGGCTCGGTTTTAGAAGAGACATTGGAGAAAGTGCCTTCTGCACAGGGCTCGCAGGGGGATGACATCCGGGCCATGGCCTTGGCTGGAGAGAAGCAGAGGTTGCAGGAAGGTCAATACGGGCTGTGAGGGTCAGGTGGGCAGCCCTCCCCATGGCAATGCTGCCAGGGCACAGCGGCAGGCACAGCTCACCCGAAGCCCTGCTAAGGGCACCTTGCTGGGGGAGTCCCCCTTTCCCTGGAGGACCTGAGGTTGATGCTGCCAGGGCATCGGTCCTGCTGAGAGGGAGGAGCTGGATGGACTCACCTGCCACGAAGCCGAAGCCGCGCTGGCAGGGCTGGTTCTCCACGCAGGTCTGGCAGCTGGTGTCAGAGCAGTGCATGCCGGCCCGGCACTGGCACACCGTGTTGTGTGTTGCGTTTCCTGGCGTCTTCACGATGAGGCCAGCATCTGGGCAAAGGGAGCATGGGCGAGGTGTGGCACCAGGCAACTGAGCCTGGGGGGGGACACCAGCCCCTCCAGCCCCCGCAGGCTGGGGCTGGTGGGCACAGAGAGCACTTACTGTCTTCACAGATATCGTGGGGGGTACAGTGCCTCTCCTTTGTCCAGCCCTGCTGATAGTGTCTGCTCTCACAGCGGGCACAGACAGAGTCTTCTGTGACACTGCATTCGGAGACCAGCTTCTCCCCTGCAATAGAGGCTGGTGAGGAAGGGGCAAGGGGGCCTTCCCCCTCTCCAGGCAGCAGCTCTGTCAGCAGAACAGGGGAGCATTGGCAGCTGTGGGTGCCAAGGCCACCATCAAGCAGCATCTTGGTAGCCTGATGCCACTCAGGTGGCTACACATGCTGCATGGGGATGGGTGGGGAGGGCTGCTGGGTGCTGAGGCAGGACAGCAGGGGGGTGCGTTCACTGTCTCCAGCACTCCAAGGACTGGGAAATGATCTGGGAGTGACAGCGGGAGCTAGCAAATACCATCACGATCCGGCAGTGCCAGTTGCAGCACTCTCCCCACAAGCTGCCCATGCCACGGGGGTCCTGAGGCTACAGGTGCACAGACAGCACCAAGAGAACTGTGGCAGATTTGGTGAGGTCCAGGGGGTCTCTCCCAGGGCACCCATGAGGTCTCCAGTTGCTCTAGCACTGAGGTGACACAGGGAAGTGAAGCTATCAGCCCTACTGGCAACGGGGCGGAGTATGGCTCAGTCACACCGAGCTGGGCTTTCTCCACTGTGGGCCCTGGCATAGCCAGGTCCTGGGACCCCAGGAAGGGGAAGGGGTCTCCGTACCTGGCTGACACCGGTTGCAGCACCTGCCCTTGTGTTCATACTGCTTATCAAAGCATCTTACGGCATCACCAGGCTCCCAGCACTGGAAGAAACAAGACCTTGTGAATTCATGCCATTCCCCAGCACTCCGCCATCACCTCACTTCTGCAAGCACGCGTGTGCTAACCTGCACGCTAACCTACGTCCCAAGGCAAGGGCTTCCTTGCACCACTCTCCCATGCCTGCGCTAACCACAGACCACACCAGAGCCGCCTGCGCTGCCTGATGCCATCAGTGCTCACTTTGAAGTGGGGTGGCAGTGATTCTGGCAGGGTAGCCCCACATTTCCTAACAGATTATAATCTCACATCGCCCCATGCCCCTGCCAACAGTGCTGCAGTCCTGGGCAGGGGGAGCCTGAGCCTCCTGTGCCCACCCAGAGCACTGCCAGCCCGTCCCAAGGCTGATCCACTGGTCCTGTGGGGCAGGAAAGCCCCTGGCAAGTATATCAAGTTGCAGACCCCCGCAGGCCCCCTGGCTTGACGGGGCAGCCATGGGGCTGTAAGGCACCCCACGGTCCGACCTGGGGACTTCTGACCCAGCAGAAGGGAACTGTCCCCGCCGTCATGCACGTCTGACACAGCGCCGAAAGGGAAGTGTAAGGGCCTGTCCCCGCACCCCAGCAGCCTCCCAGCACGCAAGCCGTGTCCCGGAGCGGGGGGACCCCAGCCGAGGGCCCAGGCTGCGCCCAGGGCTGCAGAGCCCCGGGGCTCAACGGTGCCCGTCCGTGCCCGCGGGGACCCGTGCTCCCCGTCCCCGGTCTGGGCTGCGGACCCCGCCGCGCCCCGTCCCCGGGCTGGGCTGGGCTGCGGACCCCGCCGCGCCCCGCTCCCCCGGGTGGAAAGTGAAAGCGCGATGTGGGGCTGAGGGGCCGCGGGCAGAGACCTCCCCGTCCTCTCTGCCTCCCCGCACCCACGGTCCGGGGGGAGCGGGTTGTGCCGGACCCGGCTGGCCCGGGCTGTACGGGGCGGCGGCGCGATCGGGGTTTCCGCCGCCGCCCGGCACCGCGCCGAGGGGACAGGCCAGAGCGGCCGGACCGTGCCCTTTCCCGGAAAGCCCGGCGGCTCTGTCCCGAGGGAGAGAAAGAAGGAAGGAAAGAGGAAGGGAAGGAAAGAGAAGAGCCCCAGCCCCACTCACGCCCAGCAGCACCACGCCGAGGAGCCCCAACAGCCTGAGCCTCTTCATGTCTCCGCACCCCGCCACCGGGGCCGCCCGCCCTATAACGCCTGTGCCCGTTCCCGCCCAGGAAGGGGGCGTTGGGCCGCCCGCCACCGGCCGCCGCCGCCCCCGGGACTTCCCCGAGCGGGGCCGGGCCCGGGGGGGCGAGAGGGGGCCGAGGCGGGGACGGACCGACGCCGCCGGCCATCCCTGCTGGGACACCCGCCCCCCCGGGGGTCTCGGCGGGGCCGCTGGGGCGGGGGGACCCTGCGCGGTGGCTCGGTGTGGGTGTCTTGCTGCAGCTGGAGGTGGGATGGCGGCTCCTGCCCCCTCCCCGCCAGCCCCACCGAGCCACTGCCCCGTCTGCACCTTCCCGGGGTGAAGGGGGTGCAGGCAGCGGCGGGAGTCAGCTGTGGGCCACGGCGAGGAAAACGTTTGTGCCGTCCCCTGCCAGGTCATTCCTAAAGCAGAAGTTTGAGGTTTTGCGTCGTTTGCTCAACGATAACTCATGGCTGTGGCCCTGGAGAGCCCCTCACGGCTGCCCGCAGGCCCTGGCCTTGCCACGGATTCCCCACAAATGCGTTAGCCCAGAAACAGAAAGGGGGCAAATGCGCCAGAGGCCTGGCTGCGCCTCTGGTCGGCCACCCGCCTCTGCCTCAGTTCCCTCGGAGGAATCCCCCAGCAGTGCCCAGGGAAGTTCCAGGCCCCCCCTGCCTGCTCTGGAGACTTTCCCCGGTTTCTCCTTTCCAGCCGGGTGTGCGGCGAGGCGGGGAGCAGCTGCTCCCTGGATGCTGAGAGGTCCCTTCTCAGCATCCCAGTCACACGCCGTGCTGCCACCATGGTGATGCCTGCGTGGCCGCGCTCCATGACAGCTGTCCCAGCCTCGGTCATGGCCTCGGTCACGGCCTCAGCCCCGGCTTGGAGGCTGCCGGCTGCACGCTGCCCGTGGCCTTGGCCCGGTGGTGGCGGCGGGAGGCGGGGGATAGCGTGCTTCCCCGAGGACTATGGCAGGGCTGGCAGCGGCGGGAGCCACGTGCTCTGGATTCCCCGTCCTGCCGTCACTTCCCAAAACTGACTTGCTTGAGAGCACAAAGGGTCCCGGGGGAGACTTGAGGGCAGAGACGGGGAGGGAAAGGTGGGGTGGGGATTTCTAGGCCCCGCTCCCATGGGACCGGCCCGGGAAGTCCCCACAGTCCCCGGGCACCGGCTGTTTGCGGCTCTGGGCTGCGAGGGCTCCCCGCTCCCGGCCCTGAGCAGCAGGGGGTTCGGTGGGACCCGGTGCTTCCCGCCTGGCGGGAGTCCCCGGCCGGACCCGGTGCCGGTGCCCACCCAGCGGGGCTGGCCAGCACTGGTGCGGCTGCTCGGGGCGGCCGCGGAGCCGGGCCCTTGCGCTGGGTGGGGGTGCCACGGCAACGGCAGGGGCCCGGACCGGGCCCGGCCGCCTCGCCCCGGTCCCGGACCCAATCCCGGTCCTGGTCCCGGTTCCGGTGTAGTCCCGGCCACGTCGCGCTGCCCCGCCCCGGTTCTCGTTCCGGTCCCGGTCCTGGGCACCTCGCCCTGCCCCGCCCCGGTCCCGGTCTCGGTCCCGGTCCCGGTCCTGGCCACCTCGCTCCGGTCCCAGTTCCGGTCCTGGTCCCGGTTACGGTGTAGCCTCGGCCACCTCGCCCTGCCCCAGTCCTGGTGCCGTTCCTGGTTCCAGACACCTCGCCCTGCCCTCCCCTGCCCCGGTCCCGGTCCCGGTCCCGGTCGCGGTCTGTTCCCGGCCACCTCGCCCTGCCCCGCCCCGGTCCTGGTCCCGGTCCCGGTCCCGGTCCCGGTCCCGGTCCTGGCCACCTCGCCCAGCCCCGCCCTGGTCCCGGTCCCCATCCCGGTCCCGGTCCCGGTCGCCCCGCCCCGCCTCGCCTCGCGCGGGGTCCGGTGGCGCCACCCAGCGGCTTCACTCGCCGCCCCGGGGGACTACAAGTCCCAGCGTGCCTTGCGGCGGCGGCTCGCGGGGCATGCCGGGAGCCAGGCAAGTCGCGCGGCCCTGCACGCCTCGGCAGGCATGGCGGCCGGCCGTACGTCACCGCGCCGCGCCGTAAAGCGCCGAGGCGTCGCCGTCTCGGCGGCGCTTCTCTCTCTGCTTTGCGACGGCGCCGTGCGGCAGCGGCGGTTGGCGCCTTTGTCCTGGCGGGCGGCGGCCTGAGGCGGACCGGGCCCGGCGCGGCGGTAAGTCTGCGGGCGGGTGGCCCCGCGGCGGCTTTACCGGGAGAGCGCTCGAATAAAAGATATGTCATAGCACACCTCATGGAGGGCTGAGTCCTCCCTGGCCGCTGCGCCGGGATGGGGCTGGGGCCGGGCCGGGCGGGCCCCGCGGCCTGCGGGCGGGCTCCGCCTTCGTCTCAGCGCCACCGGGAAGCGGCAGCGGGCAGCGCGGGCTTGTTGGAGCTTGTTCGCTGCCCTGGTGGCCTGGGTCCGGGCGGTGCGTGGGGTTAACGCAGCTGAAAAGCGCCTTTTCCGCAGGAAAAGGATGTGCAACGGGTGATGCTGTCGCGGGGAGCACAGCCCCGGCAGTACCCGGCCTGCTGTGAGGGCTCCCGTTTTTTTCCTCACTGCTGCTTGAGAAAGCCGCGAGTAGCCACAAAGGCAAAGGTGCGGGGCGGAGCAGGTGAAGAAGGCCCTGGGCAGCTGCGCTTTGAGAATCCTGACCGGCGTTCTCCCAGCAGCAGCAGGATCCGGGGGAAGGAAGGTGAAAGCGTTCTCCATGTCAGCGTTTTACCTTGTGGGCAACTCTGCGTCTGCGTGCTGTCCTGGGTGCAGAGGACCAAGGCGGGTGGGTGCTAGTGCTGCCCCAGAACAGCCCTCCTGGCCCCAGGCCTGGCTGTTGGGGAGGCTGCCTGGTTGGGCTTGGCTCCGAGGTGCTGAGAGCCGCTAGCCGGTGCTGGGTGGGAAGCTCGCCGCTCCTCAGCAGTTTTGCTTTCTGTGGTGGCTGGCGTTATTATTTCTGCCTTGCCCAGGAACTTCTTGCAGACTTCCGTGTCATGTTTCACTTGTGTCGAATTAGTTTCAACATCCCACTTCAGCTCTGTCATGCTTTGTGAAGCTGTATACCTGCTAATAAATAACTTTGGTTTTAAATATAAGATTTTTAGGGGAGTGTGGCTTTAATTAACCTCCAGAGGATTTACTGGCACATGAGCTGGCGTGGGCTGTCCTGTTGTAGTAACCTTTCTGCATTGGGGGGGTCAGCACCTTTAAGCAGCCCAGGTGTGTAGTTAGCCTCTCCAGCTGCATTTGTAGAAAAAGACTTAATATGAAAATTAGTTGTTCACCTGGTGTAGCTTGCCTAAAGCTGGGACACTGATGAATGCTGGCTTGTGATTACTAAATGGCCCGTAACTATGTAATCTACCAAGTGGAAAATGGTAAAAGACAGTAAATTCTCTTATATGAAAGTTCTGTCAGTAATTCGACCTGTCTGAGTACTTGGGATTTACTATTTTGCTTTGAAAGTGACCTGCAAGTGGAAAAATAGCTCCTTGTTCTTCATACGGAAAGCTCTTGCACACTCTTTTCTAGCCACTCCCTACTATCCACACCTTTAAGAAAAGGAAAGTTCTTACTGCTTTTTATACTGAAAGTGAAATGTCCTGCCAGCAGCAGCTGTGGGTCTTGTTGACCCGTTTGCTGTGTGTATGAGTGACATCCCGTCAGCACAGGTCATGCTACCTGAGCAGGTGCTCACAGGGGCTCTGAGTCCCCATCCCTGGTAGTGCTCAGAGCCTGGCTGGAGAAAGCTGTGACAATGGGATCCAACTTGGATGTCAGCCTGCTCCAAATGGGAACTTGGACTAGATGGGTCTTTTCGTGTTTTGTAGCCACTTAATCATTTTGGGAGAATTTTGAAAACTTCTTTGCCCTCGACTGCTGAGAACTTGAGCTGCAATAGTAGAATAGAAGAGAAATCTGCTGCTTCCATACAGATAAATGGGATAAGATTTGGTACTTCTGATGGGGAAGGTAAAACTGTGCGTGTGTGGACAAACTTACAGGAGGATTGAGGCAAATATGGTAGAATAAATGACTCTTTTGTTTGATTTTTGGTTTGAGTGTTGGGGTTTTTTTTCTTCCTCCCTGTTCTGGCAGTTCAGTTCATTTTAAAAAGCTTATTAGACGACTAGAAGGCATTCTCTGCCTCCTGTCCCTGCAGCGTTTCCTAAAAGAATGAGAAAAGTGACATGAGTGTAAAGTTGATTGGTCTTAAAAAACCACCAAAATTTCATGTCTCATATCTGGAGTAGATGTATTTTTCATGCCAGTTAAGTGTTGTAGAAATATTTATGTAAATCCATTTTATATTTTTTGACATTTGACTTGTTTATTTAGAGGCTACTTTTAAATTGTAACAAATATAGGTTACTGGTACAGAGCGTGTTGTTTTTAGGCATCTCATGATTAACAGTAGAATCTTCTGTTGATATACTCAATTTCATCAGCTTGCTTTTTCCGGGTTTCTTGCATGTTATAAACAGAAAATCCCATCCTGCATTCCTGTAGATGTTTAGGAAGTATGACAACTTTATTAAATAGCTCTCAAACTTTCAAGTTCATCCTGAAAGTTTCAGTGTTTTTCACTTTTTTTTTTTAAGCTTTATGTAATGGTGACTTTTAAACCAGAAAGTATGAATCCTGGGTGGGGTTTAGTGGGGGGTTTTTTGTGAGCTTGGTAGAGTTTATTAGGTTATTTTTTTGTTTGGTGGGGTTTTTGGTGCTGTAATTCTTTGGGTAAGTTTGTGCAGTGAATGTTGCGGACTGCTTCAGCTTTGTCTGGAATAGTGTGGGTTAATGAAGTGGTGGTGGTTTAACCCCAGCCAGCAACGCAGCCGCTTGCTTGCTTGCACCACCTTCACCAGAGGGGCAGGGAGAAGAAGGAGAAAAGGAGTGTGGGGAAAAACCTTGTGGCTTGAGATAAAGGCAGTTAAATAGAACGGTAAGGAAAGAGGAAAATAATAATAATGGTAAAAGAATATACAAAATAAAGTGGTACAAAGCAAGTTGCTCTCACCACCTGATGATTGATGGCCCAGCCTGTCCTGAGCAGTGATTGCAGATTCCTGCCCCCCAGCCAACCCCCATCTGTATATTGAGCATCATGTCCAACAAATAAAACAACATGTGTTATCAACATTATTCTCATACTAAATCCAAAACCCAGCAGCTACTAGGAAGAAAGTTAACTCTATCCCAGCTGAAACCAGGACAGAAGTATACTTTTGCCTTACTGGGGGAGATGAGGTAGCAGTACAGCATTCATGTGGGGGTGGTTAAATTCCCAGCTGTGGACCCGCCTTCTG
The DNA here is from genome assembly GCF_963924245.1 of Chroicocephalus ridibundus. Classification (NCBI taxonomy): domain Eukaryota; kingdom Metazoa; phylum Chordata; class Aves; order Charadriiformes; family Laridae; genus Chroicocephalus; species Chroicocephalus ridibundus. The sequence goes on along the minus strand of NC_086295.1, from coordinate 6,111,557 downwards.
TGGGAGCTGACATCTCTATGGGAACAAGGGTATGTTTAGTAGGGGTATGAATGAGAAACTGTGTTTTCTGGCATTGGAAAGCTAAGATTTCACATTTAGTGAAGTGATCCAAGCCTGGTCACTTAAGAGCGTTTAAACAGTACTTCCTGATGTCTCATTCAAAGCCTGTATTGAAATATTTGGGGCCTGTTATGCAATGTTGCGATGAGTGTTTCCTTTCCGCTTATTAAAATATTGCATAAATTTCAACACTTCTTACCAGTGGACTGAAGAAATAGATGTGACAACAATGGGTGTATTAAAGCTTAAAGTTAAGAGGTTTTAGTATAAAGTGAGTTCTATTTGTATCTTAGTTTAGAGTTAAACCATTAAAACTTATCTGCAAAATAATTAGGCTTACTACCTTTCAGTATTACAGAAAAGCTCGACCAAAATGCTGCGGTATACGTTTTTGCCAGACCTCTGTATCCCCTTGTTAAGATTTCTCTGGAGTGAAGTTTGCGTCAAGCAGACCCAGTTGGCTTTTAGTCTGCAAAGCTGTTAAGTTTAATCTTGTTCCAGTTTAATTTTAATGTCATGGATTGAAATTATATGCATGGCCGTTTTTCTTTTTTGCGAAGAGTTGGATTTGGAACGAAAGCAAAATGGCTCGAGGACGCAAGAGCAATAGCATCAATCAGAGCGACTTCACTAACAGCACCAATCCTCAGGATTTAGAGAGAAGACTTTTTATCGGCAATTTGCCCACAGACCACATGACTCGTGAAGAAATGCAAGAGATATTTTCAAAATATGGCAAAATCAGGGGTTAGTATATTATCTTATGCCTTTTCGTGGCTGGGAATTCAGTGAGAAATATAACTTTCATGCTTGTCAAATGCTATTTGATGATGATGAGAGGAGTGACTGATGTTCCTAAAAAGTGACCTTTTAATGATAACTTCCTCTGTCTGCATTTTCTCTGAAAAAGTGATTCCTTCAGTACAGCTGAAACGTAATGAATATATCAGCTATGTTTTAGCTTGTGGGGTTGCAGTGTGATGTTACAGTACTCTTTCAAGTGACTTCATAGTCTCTTAATCAAATCTTGGTCACTTCCTGGGCTGTATTTTGGTCACTGCCTTGTCAGAAGGAAGTTGATTTACGAAATATATTTCAGAGTCTTTGACTCTGCATTTTGATCCTGGTAGACTTGGTTTTCCCAGGAAACTTCCATAGTGGTTTCTGGGTAGAGCCCCTTTGCTCGTTCATCTGGTGGGGTTACGTTATGGCCTGGGCGTGGGTTAGTACTGTCCCTTAGTTGTAACTGGTCTTGCCCTGCTGTTAACTTTTCCAGCCCTCAGCATGTACCATGGCTATGGGTTCGTGCAGTATGACCGTCTAGAAGATGTCCAGGCCGCTCTGGACGGTGAGAAGGGTCGCCTTTATAAAGGGTATAGATTAGGTAAGGAAAACTGATCCGTGCTCTCCTCCTGACCCCAGCATGCATTCTGGTAGAAAGAGCGCTTTTGTTTTAAAGCTCTCTGGAAAGATCACTATGTGAAACTTGCCTGGCGTTAGTCTAAAATCACTTTACTAGGTATGTATTTGCTTTCTGAGTTATTTGCTGTAAGTGCTGTGTGGTTCATCTGCAGTGTTTTCTCTTGCTACCCAGGTCTCACTCTGAATTTATTTTCATGTGTTAGTATTTCAAAAGCTCTCTTACCCTGTGTAAGTAACTCTTCAACTTGTAAGCCCTGGAAAGTGGTCGTTGAAACCTCATGCACATAGTTTCAAAACATTTCTAAACTGATATTGGGCTTCATGTTGACAGGTTCAGAGGAATTGGCCACAGCACTTAGTGGCTTGTTAGATAAGAAATCTTAATTTGGGGTTTTTTTGCATATGTGAAATCAATCTGTAAGTAGTGCTATAAATACTAGGTGCTTAAAAAAGCTGTTTTCATAAAGATGATAATTATTCTAAATATGCTGGGAGCAAACTTAAACAGAAATGAATGGTTAGAAATCTAAGAGTAATCTATTAAATGCAAGCAAAAAGTTACTTTTGAAGTAAGCCTATGCTAATTTGAAGAAAAACAGTTTGACTTAGAAAGGAATGAAAGGAGCAATAAATAATAACTTGTGGGAAATACAGTAGCAAATATGACCCTGAGGATGGAAATGGAAGCAAATAGACAAGGAGGGTAGAAGGATGCAAGAAATTAGGCCAGCATTGTTGAAATCTGGAAGCTTAAATAGGAACAAGTGTGGCTGTTTTGGAAACTAAGGTGTGCCTGTCTGGAAATGATAAAACTTCTAACTGGAAAGGACCACCTAGTTAGCATTTCTACTGTCTATTTTTGAAAAGGCAGAAGGTATTTTTAATATAATTTCCATTTCGATAGCAAACTAAAGGTAAAAGAGCACCACAACTACACCTCTCAAAAAAAAAAATGAAGTCTAATGTCTATGAGGCTCAGTGAAATGACCTACCTAGGCTATTGATGTTGGTCTTCCACAGGCCTTGGAAAATTAGGGAGTTTCCAGGGATGTAGCAGAGTGCTGCAGATGTGCCAGTAGGCAGCACAAATGGGATGAGTCTGGCATCAGCCCCTGATAACAAAGGGATTCTTTCACCTGACTCTCAATGAGAAGTGAATTAATTAATGCCAATCAAAATAATCCTGTCAAACTAACTTATTACGCTGCAAGTTTTATGGCTGAAAGTAGCAGTGTTGATGTAAAAGGCTTCTGTAAGATGTTTGATTTGACTAGGAAAGTAGAACAATTAGAAACAACAGAGGGTTAAATGGATTTCAAATGAATCTCAGTGTAACATAGATGGAATTGCTCAGTGCTTTGAGTGGTGTTCTGGAAAAATTGATTCCTGGCCATACAGTGCTTTTATAAGTGACTTGGAGAGAAAACACACAATCATGTTTTAAAAAGAAAATGAAATAACGAAGACGGAGTTGCTGATGGTGAAATGACTTGGACTTCTTCCTAAGCTGGAGATGCAGGCAGACTTGAGCTTTCAGTAAAGCCAAAAGGGAAGATCTGCACCCAGCAAGAGTGGTTTTTGTCATTCTTAGCTGTACAAAACACAGACTTATAAGTAGGGAGGTTTTGGTATGCGTGGGGTTTTGCTGCTGGAATACTGTGTTCAGTTCTAGTATGCCTGGTTCAAAAAGGATAATGCTAAATTGGGGAAGCCTCAGAAAAATCTGAAGAAGGCTTAAAGAGGTGAAGAACAAGCCCTAGCAAAAGCCTAAAGATATAGGAGTGATGTGATATGTGTTACAGACAGACCTGGAGATAAAAGTGAGTTTTAATCTAGTAGGCATAGGCATGACAAGTCCATAAATGGAAATAAATAGTTTTCTTCAACAGCAAAGTAATTTGCTTCTGGGATAACTTATTGGAGCTTTGGTGGTTTCTGTGCTCTGGAGACTTTTAAATTGGAATTGGATGTTTTGCTAAAAGATAAGCTCTAATACAACGCCACTGCTGCACTTGAGATAGGAATGTGATTCAAGAAACTCCTGTCACCTGTGTTTATTCAGAAGGTTACACTGTATGATTACAGTGGCCCTGTCATCTCAAAATCCTACAGGACAGAAGACTTTTTTTCCTTGAAAGTTTTGTCAATGTTCAAATTCTTAACCTGTAAATGCTGTTGGCATTAAATAAAATGTTATTAAATCTGTTGGTTTTGCACGAGAGAAGGGTCCCTGTCAAAGGTGGTTTTTTCTTCTAGTAAAATATTTTTGTTCAGATTTAAATACAATATTTTTTTATTTGAAAGAAATGTATGGTATTGAGTGTAAAAATAATAGGTTTCTGCAATGGCATCTTAAAACAGAAAATAAAAATAATCTTAAACCAAAGAAAGCAGACAGTGTCTTGCTTAAAGATATCACTTGACTTTAAGGGGGGAAAAATTTCTCAACTGAAAAATAAATGCAAGGAGAACAGTTGCTTCAGTTATGCAATCTGAGTATTAAATATAATTGCTAATAATACAATAAGGTAAAAGGCTTTGGGAGAGTTTAGCCTCCAGCGTTGCATTAAACTAATACTTACACAAATGCATAGAAGTGTTTTCGTATCTTTTAATGAATAAAACTGTGTAGGGAATAAATGTCCATTAAATTTACTCTGTGACAGTAGGCAATGCAGGTGTATTTGATGCTGGAAAGACTGCTTCTGTGATTAATGTTCAGATTGTGCTTGCCTTTCCCCCACCCCTCCGAAAGAGAACGTGCTGCTTCTTAATTGACAACAAGAGCAAAAATTAGAACTACTCCCTTAATTCTAATTTTAATCTTGAAAGTAATGAAGGATAGCTTGGGAAGTTTACAGAAGATGTTAAGACAGAGTTTCCTAAAGATGTTGTGGCATGTTCATTCACTTGCAAGAGCTTTGAAAGTAGTTAATGTAAATAACTAATAAGACATTTTAGTTGTCAATACATTCTCAGGGGAGCATATAGGCCCTTAGTTTGTTTTGTTCTTTTCGTTAAAAGGTTATCGGAGTAAAACATCTGAAATCATTTCTGTTTGTTCTTGCCCCCCTCCAGTACACTGTTCCATCTTCAATCAGTTGTTACGGAAGGCTTTATTTCTTCACGGTAGAACAATATGAGTCCCTGCCAGTTCTGGGCAACTTCACTTTTTCTGGTTGAGGACAAGACTCTGTTTCTTCAGCTCTTACTTCTTTGTATTTCACTTCGTGGTGTTTTTCCTGGAGATACTCAGAAGCCAACCAGTTTTCAAATTTCTGATCTGTTGCATCAGTTTGCATCATGTTAACGGTGGTGTCTTGAATGCACCACGTTGACTTCATAGGGAGCTTGTGCTTCAGGCTTCTTGGATCCCATTTCCTCACTGGTGAAGGCTGTACAACTTAACGCTGCAGCAGTCCCTTGGAAGGCAGTTGCACGTGCCACTTGAGAACCCTTGGATTACTTTCGACAAGGGTAGCGGCATACTCCATTGAACAGGACTGGCTGTGAACTTAAGACTGTGCTGGCCATCAGCTTCCTTTCTTGGAGGTTTTCAGACTCTGCTTTTTCTCCTACAGTCCATGAGTTGCTTTCTGCTCGCTCATAGACTGCAGAAGAAAGAGGTTCTGTTATGGAATGAAGAGTCTAGATGTAGGCCTGCATGTAAAGGGTTAAAACTTCACCTAAGCTGTCCACCCTATTTTCAAGTCAGAGAAATCCATGAAAATTTAATTATGTTGTACTACCTAAACTTAATAAAAAATTGTCAAAGTGACAATGTCTCTCTGCTGAATGGATTTTCTTGCACCATCTGGATGTTGTTGAGCTTAAGTTGCTTTCATTTGAATTGTGCTGATGATCTTTTTTTTGTTCCATAGCATTGAACAGATGGGTTGATTATTCTTTACAGATATTAAAAAAGCAGTGGAAAGAAGAAATATGAATAAGGCTTCATCAAGGTCCAGTCCGGCACGAAGGTAAAGTACCTGGAAGCAGTGAGTTATACTAGGAAGGTCAGGCTTTTAGGGCATGAGCCCAGTGGCCTGTGCTAAATGTCTGTGTCTCTTCCTTACCACCACCTCCCAGTCAAACGGAAATGCTCAAGCGAGACAGTTGGGACATGGCCGCTCCACCTTTAAGAGCCCTTCTGGCGCTGACACCTCAGGAGGCACAAGGGAAACCTCGTGTCTGCTGCTGTTACTACAGCTAAGTGTTATGTTTTGCAGCACAGGCTGTAAAAAAAACTTGTGAGGAAGAATACACTTGATGTTTTCTCCTGCCTCAAGTATCAGAGAAGCAGAGGCATACCTAGAGAACGCCGAGGGGCTGTAGCATTCCCAGTGCCATGTTGTAGAGGACTTTGGGATCTTGCTGCTTCCAGTGCTGAAATGAGACTGGAAAAGAGTGCGAGTGAAGCACAAGACAGATCAAATGTCTCTGCACTCTCCTGTCTGCATGCATGCTTGCGTTGTCAATACCTGGAACCAGTTCCCTTCCATGCAGTTAGAGTGATGTGTACCTATCAGCTTCTCCTGGTTTCCCACCTCTCGGTAGGCACAGTGTGTGCAGCTCCTGCCCATCCTCTGTTTGTGAAATCACTGGCAATCGGAGAAGACACGGGCTGTCCTGTTGCAGGAAGACGACGTCAGTTTCCTTTCCATGGCATTACTAGGGAGCACACGAAGACGTGCTGTGGTTACAGTTTGGTATAAAAGGCGTGCATCTTCTATGCCTACACTGTAAAGCTATCAACACAAAGGAGTGTTGCGTTTTGGACTTGAAGGTAATCAAGCTCTCACGTGTCTGGTGTGCTCTACTAACTTGACCTGTTGAATTACCAAAAAGCGCAAATAGCAAGACACCTACCACCAAAAACCAGAGAATGAGTAGCTGCAATCCCTGGTATCACCTAGGTCTCTTGTCTGTGCTGCATTTAACCTGCACAGGGCCAAATGCGCTTGCAGAGACCAGCGTGTGGGCATCACCCAGGAAGTGCTTTGGCACAGAGCTGAGGGTTCCCGTTGTGGATGCAGCAAGCCTTGAGCCTGGGCAGAGTCAGGTGTGCTCGGTGCTGCCTTGAGGACCCCAAGAATACTGCAAGTACTTGAGCAGCAGGCACTGATGGCTCATCCTTGGCCATCAGGTGTGTAACGCTGAAGGTGCTGGGCAGCACTGCGGGTGTGAGAGGCAGACGCCTGTGCCATGAGCGTTAATCCTCGGACAACATTGCAGAGGGACAAGCAGCAGGCACTGATGCCAAGGGCATTGAGACCTGTGTCATCCTGCATGTATGCAAGAGCAGATGCCCATGCAATGGGCCCTAAGGAGCACTGGAGGTGTGTGAGCCATGGGCGGTGGTGCCCTGGGCACTGGGCTGTGGACTGGACTACTGCCATGGCTGCCAAAGGCTTTGGTGCCTCTGTGATAGGCACTGGATTCCGGCTGGCACTGCAGACAATGTGGCCAGCCCATGTCACTAGCAGCATGTCTCAAGCAGCCCATGGGCACGGGTGGCGATAAGGTCACGGGCATCGAGTCCTGGCATGGCTGCGGATGGTGGACTCTGGACCATGCTGCAGGTGTGTGAACGGCAGCGGCTGATGCCGGTGTGTGGAGTCCCATGCTGCGCCCGAGCAGATGTGACCAGCAGTGCTGACGTTGCAGGAGTTGGACCGAGGCGACAGAAGCGTGGAAGCAGAAGGTGCTCTGCCTTCATGCTGCTGCCTCTCTGCAAGCAGCAGGGCAGCGATGCAGGTGCAAGAACAGAGGGGACCCGCGTCACGTCTGTACTTCTGTTGCAGTTGTGCATTGTTCATTCTGGATCTTTTTGTCTCTGCAGATACTGAATATGGCCTGTTCTGGTCACCCCCACGCCAGCTGGAATAAATGTCGTATGCCAAACAATTACACTGCATCTGCCTCTTTTGCTATATAGTCTTACAACTACAGAAAGATCAGTTAATCAATATCCTCTAGAGCAAATCAGAAGTTTCCCCTGAGCTTCTGCCATTGTTCATTGTAGGTTGGGGGGGAAGTGGGCGATGACGTGTATCTCTCATGGGATGTGGTTTCAATACAGATCACAAACAAGAAGTGGATTTGTGTGTCCAAGAGGCTGAGAGTGTTTACACTTGTGTGCAAATACAGTGTTTCTTTTACAGGAGGAGACTATATATTTTCTTAGTGGCAACACTAGTTTTTCCCAAGATCTGTTTTGTATCTGACGTAAAAATAGAGAGTGCCAGCACGCCTTTGTATCCCCAGCACAGCTGTGTGTCTGTGCTCAGACTCTGCACATCCATCTTGTACTGTCTGCTCTACCTGACACAACTTGGGCACGTCTGACTCGCTGCTCCTGCCCTTCTCTCCAGGTGACTACTACGTGAATGCACTAGAGTGGAAACAGACTTAAGTTCTGCTTACCTTTCATAAACTAGATTAGGCTGGTAGAGGACTCTAGTCTTTCAAGTTTTGGAAATAAAAAGATTCAAAAAACTGGGTTTTTTTTTCTGATGGTTGTCAGTATCTTGGGGAAAGAACATTCCAAACACGTGAAGCTCAGTAGTTACTCTGCAAGATTTTTTCATGTTTGGCTTAGACTACATTGAAGTTATGGTTTTTTTCTGGAAAACAAAATTTGACCTGGAAAAAACCCTGCTGTTTTGGGAAAAGATGAAGACTGAACGTTATTCTTCTTTGCCTCCAAAGACAACGCAGTACGAGGTCTGAATGAGATGGATCATTCAGATGGGACAGAGAAGCCTGATGCTGCTGAGGATGCCATTCTGGTTGGGCTTAGTATCCTCTTAACACGGGGCATCATAAACATAAAACTGGCTTTCTACAGACACTGTCCCTTCAAATCCAGGACACGGCGGCAGCTATCATTGCTTTCTGCTAGCAGCACAAACCCAGCCACACCATGGAACCTGCAGTGTCTTTGGTCACAACAAGCTCCTTTTTTAATCGTATGCCAATAACAAATTATTTCAGGTATTCCGCTGTCATTGACTAGCGAATTTAATGGATCCCTTGAATGCTCCTGGCAATTGCATATCTGTGGGTATTAGGCTCCAGCACCTTGAATTCTCTCAAAGAATTTGCAAAAATATGTTTGGTAGGTGATCTGTGACTGATGTTAGAGGCCGGAGGCCTTGAAACGGTGGTTTCCGAGGTCCTGTTCACTTCTTCCACAGGTGCTCTACGTTTTTAGTGATGCTTCATTAAGGAGCTTTCTGGGTCTTGTTTGGCTATGATAAACTTTAGAATTAAGAAGCTTCCCTAGGCTACTTCAACAAATAGGTTTTCTGGCAATTCTTGCTGTTGTGGGATAGGAGGGAGGATTCAGCTGCTGAGAGAAAGGGTTGCTTTGGCATCTCAGGTAAGAAATATAGGGGTAACAGCACTCGTGTTGTTAGCAGTCTAATGGAATTTCCCCACTATTTTCCACAGAGACCCATATGCCTACGGGGATGGCCGAGATGCCAGACGTGACCGCTCCCCTCTTCGGGGGAGCCCACGGAGAGACCCCAGAGATGGCAGGGATGGTAGAAACGGGCGAGATTCCAGAGACACTCGAGACATTCGAGCTAGAGACATGCGTGATGCCAGAGACCACAGGGACCGACGGGACCTGCGAGACCCACGGGATATCAGGGATCCAAGAGACTTGCGGGACCCTCGCGATGTTAGAGATCTTCGTGACCCACGGGAGCCGCTGTATGATCGATACAGGGATCCACGGGATATGAGGGACCCACGGGATATGAGAGATCCACGGGATATGAGAGACCCTCGGGACCCTTTGCACAGGTAATTTCTAAGGGATTGTATTCGCCAACATATTTTTATGGCAATCCTTCCTCAACAGCTACACTGGTTTGAGTGGCGTCAGGCATTTAAGATAAGGAAATTGCTCTGATTGTTGGCAGTTGGGTGCCTGCTTCGTGTCTTGTGGGGAGCAGGCGGGTACTTCAGAAATTAAACTTGAGGAAGGTCTGTGTGCGATGCATTGGCCAAAGTTACTGCCTGAGATTGTGCTGGAGCATGGAAACCCTTGCTTCTTCTGTAAATCTTGCAGACGAGATGACGCTTATGACCGTTACCTTCACATTGAAGACTACTGTCGGCGGAAGGATGACTCTTACTATGACCGTTACAAAGAGCATTTTGATAGAGCTCCAGGGAATTCAGAAGGTGAGTACCTGTAACATTATAATAGGCAGATTCACATTCTCCCTCTGTGAGGATGTGGGAGATGCCTGCAGTGCTGAGTGCGTTGCGTGCTGTGATGCTGGGTGGTTCAGAGGTTTAGACGGACTGGCCGTGTGCACCTCATTTCTCCAAGCAGGTCCAAAGAGCATTATTTGTTCTGTCCCTGTGGCTTGCTTTCAGACCGTCTGAAGCGTGAGGAGCGGCGCCGAGAGGAGCTATACCGTCAGTACTACGAGGAAATCAAGAGACGTTTTGATGCAGAGAGACCTGTGGATTGTTCTGTGATCGTGGTGAATAAACAGACAAAGTAAGAAAATAGTTACGGCCAATTTTATTATTGCATGGTAGAAGAAAACGGACTTAGACTTAGTTGTGCCTTGAGGCTGTTTGTCTTACAGGTTGCTTTTGAGGAACGTGGGTTTAGAGCCCTCAGAAAGCAAAGCTTTCTGGTGATACATGGGAATATATGTTGATATAGGAATATATGTTGATGAGATGGAGAAATGTTGTAGCTTGTGCTTTTTTTGTTTCCTTCACTATACCTTCTCCTGATACTCTTCATATCAGGCTACTGTCACGACAGGTTATAGTGGCCTGTACTTGTTATTCGTGGGTTGTGTGTCTTTTTATGGTGCTAAATGCAAGATTGTTTATCTAGAAACAAAAATGCAGGCAATCCCTCTAGAACGGTGTGCTTTCTCTTGGATTGTAAGGTCTTAAAACAATTTTACGAGTGAAAGGGACTTGTGTCAAAAATGTTAGAACGTCCTTAGTTTGGAGAGCAGGTGCTGTGTTGGGAACAGAGGGGTACACCTATGCCTGGCACAGTGGGAAGGGGGCTGTTATGATGGCACCAGTCTGATGCCTGTATCTTTACAAACAAACGCAGTGAAACTAGAAATAAAATTCTGTTATTTGCTTTTAATTGAGTTGATTGATCACCTATTGGAACAAATCTTGAAAGGAAATTTTAGATTCTTTATCCTTGGTGACTAGAAGTCTTTGGAAGATATTCTAATAGGCCACAGGTTATTGTACTTGATACAGGGAGAATTTTTTTGTGCAGTAGGATCAGCTTAATATCCTAAGAATTGTTTTGGTCTGTGACAGTTACAAACCTTAAGAGCTGGGGCACGTTAATAAATCTTGGGTACTGAAGCATTGATGTCACCTACTATAGACCTGTTGAAAGATGACTCCGGAAAAACTTACATACACAATCAGTGTAACTTAGAAATCCTTAAAAAGACAGTTGGCGGGGGAGAACAATTTTGGTCCCCATTGCGATGTTCGCAAAGATGATAATTTGAAGCTCTTTCAAAAGGTGTGGGTTGCACGCAGACTAAATTTCTCACAATGCACCTGCAGTCAGTATTGCAGTTTTGGTACTGATCAAACTAAGCTTAAAAAAAGACTTGCAAACTTTAAGCTCAGCCGCGTGAGCTGTGGTTTGTGTTTGGAATGGGAAGCCTGCAAGACCATGGATATGGGAACAGTGGATCCATAGATGCTGCGTTGATATGGGCTAGAGCAGAAAGCAGCTAGCAGAACAAAAGAGCAAGAGAAAATGTATTTGGAACTCAAGTGAATGTTCATGGATGGGTAGTTTTCCTCTGAAAATGAATCTTCAAGTCCAGAAGTTGGGCTGTGCTATGGTGAATTAGGATAAGGTGTATTGGAACAGTTAAGATACTGAATGTAGCACAAGCAACTGACTTCAGCAGGTTAGCTGCTCTGCTGTGTACCCCTTGGATCTCTGCAGACATAAATTACCTCACTTAATGAGTTCAGTTTAAACACATTTTTATGTAAACAAATTCATAATAGTGTAATAAATCCCTTTGCAAACACTGTTTCTCAGATAAGCTGAGGCTTGATTTGTAATCTGTTTCGGTTGCACTGAAATGACTGATTCAGATCAAAATAAGGGTAGGATATGGTCTTTTATATTGTTGTAATGAGATTGCTTTGCTGCTGGTCTGTTAAACGTTATGAAGTTTGGCAAGCCATCAGAAAAGCAAACCTGAGATGACAGAGAGGGTGAATGTGCCAGGGTTTCTGTTTCTATATGTGACTGACTTGTTAAATTCTGCCGGCTTTGCTTTGTGGTAGGGAGTACGCGGAGTCAGTGGGGCGGAAGGTGCGGGATCTGGGCATGGTAGTGGACCTGATCTTCCTCAACACAGAGATGTCACTGACGCAAGCCCTGGACGATGTGAGCAGAGGAGGGTCTCCTTTTGCCATTGTCATCACCCAGCAGCATCAAGTTCACCGCTCTTGCACTGTTAACATCATGTTTGGCACCCCACAAGGTACTGAGGTCTCATAGGCTGTGTAGCATTGTGGTCACCTGAATCAAAGTGCTGCTTTAGTGGCAGCAGAATCACACAGGACAAAGTTCATCCTGGCTGTGACATAAGTAGTTATTAATGACTTGACACCATGTCATAAATGTGAATATCATTATTTGCGAGTTTCCGTAATACTTTATTTGTCCTTTGTCAAAGGGATTGTCTAATTTCTGCCAAGAGAGAATCTCGGCTGTGATCTTAGTACCTAACATCACCAGCCTTTGCATCTTAGGGCAAGTCGTGAACCCCGGCTCTAGAAATGACTTGATACATTTCTGAGTAATACCAGTCCAACCTCAGTTTATCACTTGTTGCCGTCAAAGAGAGCATGTTTGGAATGTGAGAAATTACAGGGCAGATTTTAAAAGCAAATGTGATTTAAGGAAAACAGAATAAGGATAGTATATTTGGTGAAGGTAACGGTCTGATTGTGAAACTGGGAAGAGTTATAAAAAGATACAACTACAAAGTGATTTGGGGTACGTGCTCCACCTTTTTAGCATTTTAGCACCATTTACACTTGTCACATCACTTTCCATGTCAGGCTGTGACTTGGTTGTTGTAAGCGTGAGGGTGGGTGTAGGCATTAAAAAACTGTCAGAATGTGATCTCAGAAAGCAGCCTTTTGCTCTGATCAGGTTATTTCTCCCTTACTGTGTTCTCAAGTAATGTTTTGTGAGGTTCGTCTGGGAGAGTAAACTTCTGAATGCACAGTCCCTGTTTTTTGTGTGCTTACGGACTGAAGAAGCCAGGTGTCCTTTAACATCTGGTGCAGATGTGAAAGGAGGGTTCTCTCATGTCCTGCACAAATACAGCTCGTGCACGCTTTCACTGGGCTTTCCACTGCCCTTGGTTTTAATTCTGACTCCTTTGATTTAACACCCATCCTCCCACCGAAGCTTCTCCTCTTCTTTATTGGACCTAATGGTGTATCAGATCTGATAAGAACCCCAGTCGTTAGCTCATCCACAGCTCTTTCTAGAGATTAAATAAGCTCACCTGAACTGCACGTGGCCACCTTTCCATTCACATTAGTTTCAGGGAATTCTTTCATAATTTGTGCAATGTTAATGATGAATGTTAAAGTGAACCCCTGTTTCCTGTTACGAGGCAAAGCGTGGCGGGATTTGATTATCTGCAGGTGTGAAAAGTGCCTAGAGCTTTGGGTACTTTTTGGAAGGTGAAGAGAAGGGGCCTTCTCTTTTCATCTTCCTGCCTAAATCTGTGTTCAGGGGGATATTTGGTGTGTGCTTTTTGAGGTGGAAATAATGACCTCAAAAATTTTAGAAGGCAAGTGCAAAAAAAAATAATAATTTGGAATAGACTGTTACTCGTTGTATTACAGAAGAACTTGATCGCTGGTTATTGCCCCAGAGTAGTAAACATAAGCAGCAATGTGACATTGAGCCAGTACTTCGTTCCTCCCCCTCTCCTGCGTGCGCACACACTATATTAAGGCATTGGCAGTACAGAACCAAAAAGTATTCCCATCACTGTCCTGCTCTGGGAAGCTTTAGCAGCCTTCAGAAGGCAAGTTTTGGATCCGTACACGGCTTTAGCAGTAGAATGGGTAGAACTGTCTCCTCTGGGAGCATGGAGAATTTATATGAGAGGTAGAGGGAGCTACTTTCCCGTTTAATTGTGCGAGGGGCAGGAAGGACATTTCTTGGACTGATAGGAAATGATCTCGGAGCCCTCAGCTATAGAAGAAGAGGATGGCCTTGCTGGGTGATAGACTTGAGCCTTCTGTTTGCTTAGGAAATTGAACTGGGAAGCCTAGGATGCTTCCCAAATCTACACTTGCAATCCCGAAGTGGTGCCTGCCTGCTGAATGAGATGTGCTGGTATGTGTGAGGCAAGACACCTCCTCTTAACACCACTTTGGTTTACTTAAAACGTTTCTTTTCCTCGTGCAGAGCACCGCAACATGCCCCAAGCTGATGCCATGGTGCTGGTGGCAAGGAATTACGAGCGCTACAAAACAGAGTCACGGGAGAAGGAGCGCGAGGAAATCGCCCGGCAGGCTGCCAAGATGGCAGATGAAGCTGTTCTGCAGGAGCGGGAGCGCCCACCCCCCATGGAGGAGGGTGTCAGAGGAGGTCACCCTCCAGGGATTCAGACTCTCTTGAACCTGCTGGCAGACAATCGCTATGTAACTGCTGAGGAGACTGATAAAGTAATTAATTACTTGAGAGACCGGAAGGAACGGTTACTGAGGGGAAGCACTGATTCTCTGCAGGGTAAGTTTCTCAGCCCCAGACAAGGCTGTTGATCGTGTGGTTTGTGGACCTCTGGGCTGGGGCCTGAAAACACTCCTGGGACCGCGGAGGAGTCCTAGTGTCATAACTTCCTCACGCAGCGCCTCATTATGTTGGGATGGACGTGTCCTTGGGAGTCCTGAGACGATTCAGATCTTTCATGTGAAAGAACTTTTATATTGGATTCTCTCAGGGAAACTGCAGGACTGCCATAACTGGTTTGGCTGCTACACGAAGGGCAAGAGTTCTGCTGAATGGTTTGGGTTTCCCAGAGCTGTGCAGCTCTCCTGTTCAGAGCATGGGTATTCATTGGTGCTTGTGTCTTTGGTGGCTGTTTCACTAGTTTTCTTTAGGTGCCCCTCTGCAGAGCTTTAACCCTCTTTCCTTTCTTTCCCAGCATCCATGTCAAGACAGTCTTTGGGGGCACCTTCAGGATCATCTCTGGGTAGTCAGTCCAGCCTTCCAAGCTCTCAGGCTCATCAGGGTTCACAGCCTCTGGTCTCTGCTCCTTCTGTTCCAGCGTCCTCTTCTAATCCCCAGCAGGAGCTTCAAGCAAAAATCCTCAGTCTCTTCAACAGTGGGGCAGCAGCAGCAGCAGCTGCTGTAGCAAACAGCAGTTCTGCAGCCTCTGCGGGCACTTCAGGTGGCACTCCGAACCAGAACTTTGCTAACATGGCCAGCGGTCAGGCCCGGTCAGCACCAATCAGCGCTGGAAATTTAAACCAGGCTCAGCAGAGATTGCAGACTCCAAGCACGCAGCTTCCTGCTCTCCAAGGCCCTTCAAGAAATGCAGGTCCAAGACCTGGAGCTCCTCCACAAGCTCAGTCGCTCTATGGTCAGCACCAGAATCGCCTCCCTGCACCTGCCAATGTACCTGCTCAAAGGCCAGTATCTTCTGGTATCAACTTTGACAACCCTAGTGTACAGAAAGCCTTGGACACCCTTATCCAGAGTGGTCCTGCACTCTCCCACCTAGTGAGCCAAACCGTGGCCCAGGGGCGAGCAGGGTCCTCAGCCCAGCAACCTATGGGTTCTTACCAGCGACACTATTAAAGCTGAGCTGTCAGGCCCTTTCCCCTTCCCTTTGCCATTCCATACTTATAGCTGTTTAAAGAGTCTCCTGTCCTTGACACGGGACAAATGCCCCTGGATATGCATGTCCTCTCCACTTTGGCGAGAGTGTACCCCCAGTGGCATTGCTGGTGACTGTTGCTAGCGCTGCCCTTCCTCACCTTGGTCTGGTTAGCAGTGTTTGGGGAAGTATGCTCTATTTTCTCAGCGGCACGATGTGCTAAGAGCCGCTTTGGATAATCGGTTGTTTTGTCCGGTCCCGGAAGCTGCTGCAATGACAGTCCTCAATTTTCCTCACTCCCAGTAGCTGGTGCATCTTCACATTGTGGTGCAGTCTGGTCTCGCCAAATGGTCTTAGTATAGTTTTGGGTCAGTGGTTTTGAGGAAATAGGGAACTGAACAGAGCGGTCCGCTGATGGGCCTTCTCGGAGACCCACCTTTTTGGAATGGGCACTATTTTTCTTTGGATTTTTTTTTTTTCTTTTAATGGCATGTAAGCCAGTTGGGAAGTAACAGTGGTAGCACTAGCAGCTGAACTCATGAAGTACATGCCTGACCACTACGCAGCAACCCAGGACCGTGCCGTTTGGTCCTTCCGTAGCTGGACTGTCGTGTCCTGGCAGAGTGAGGCAGAGAAACGCTCCTCACCTCACCCAGCTCACGGATCCCGGCAGCTTTGGTCAGAGTCCTGTGGCAGATCTGAAACACGAGAGCTTCCAGCCAAGGCAGAGATTTCAACTGGTCTGTCAGTTTTCCTACACCAAGTAGTCAGTGTTAAGATCAATCTGTTAAATTTGGTGGATAAATTTCCTTTTCTTATAATCTTGCTTTGGGACGGTTGGTTACTGTAGCCCAGCAGCTCAGCCGCGGTGATGCTGATGTGGTGCCGGCCCTCCCTTGGGAATACCTGCAGCCAGTTACCAGGTGGGGGATTTCTGCTCTCTGAAACTTCACCTCACTGTCCGTGGGTGTTTTGTCCATCTAAGGTGGAGAGGCAGTGCCAAGATGCAATACCATAATTTTATACTTTTTTTTTTTCAACACTTTGGTAGCTGCAGCGGACAGTTGAGCGGAAAATCGGGCAGTGATTCTTCACCGTGTTTTTAACCAGTAACATACTTTGATACCAGAACACAAAACGTCTCTCAACTCTGTGGTCCTCCCCGTCACGGCCTTCTTAGAGTCTGTAGGCTTCCTGCGGAAAACCTAAAGAAACTGAGAAAGCAGTGTTCTTGGAGCAGAGGATTTTCATTGTCCCAGGTGGTTTGTGTTGTAGCATATTTTTTTTTTCTCTTTGTGCTGTTAACAAGAGGACATTACTTTTTAATAAAAAGGCAGGAAAAACGTTTTGTTGCATTTTTGACACTTGACAGCTTGAGTGCTACGGGAATACATTATTCCACTGCGTTTGCCATTACTCTCTTCTTCCCGTGTCAGACAGTGCCCTGCGCTGGATGCTAAGCAGAAAGCGTGCGAACCTTACTGTGACCGCTGTGAGAATACTGCAGTCTGTCTCGGTGTGTAACACTTGGGTTTTGAAGTACCTCACAGATACTTACTCTCGCACAGTGGATTTGGACAATCTCGGGCAGAGCAGCCCACGTGCTCGTTGAGGGATGCGTGTGCTGGAGCAGTGTGTGGCGGGGGCTGGTGTGAGAGGTCCGAAGCGTCTCCGGCTGCTGGTGGTGGGAGAGGAGGGTGTGCGCTCGGGCCAGCAACGAGCTGGTCCCGGTTTCCCTGCCGCAGTTGCTGCTAATTGTACCACTGCTGCATGAAATTAGGGCTACAAGTCCCTGTGCATTGAGCACTGGCCTTCCTTGGCTTCGTGCTGCTGTTACTACACAATATGGATGGAAGTATGTCTGTCTGCCGTCTTTCCTCCTCCAGTCTCTTTTTATTAGATCCCTTTTTCCGTCTCCACAGCCCTGCAGACAGGTAAAGCATCTTTGCAGGGGTGATCAGAAATTTGCGTGAGTTTAAACATGGGAACTTAGCACTTGGGAGAGGCTTTTCCTCTCCTGATGTTTTATTTCCTCTGCAATCTGCTGCTCCCTTATTGCTCCTTATTATGGAAATGGTAGCAGCCAAGTGCAAAATAGCTGTGGAGACCCTGGAATGAGTGAAAACTTCCCGTGCAAGTAGTGAAGGGTGTAATAAAATCATTTATTGCATTTTGTGCAGACAGGAGTCTAGAAAAATGAATACAGTTAAAGCAGTAAAGCATTAACAGGGAGCATTCAACAGCCGAGGAGCCACTCCTCCATTAATACCTGCACAGAGAACACAGGGTCTGTACTGAGGCGGCCTAATGCACAATACTGAAACACTCACAGAAATTAAATGCAAGCCTAATACTCTTTTTTTTTTTTTTTTTTGGTTTGCAACCTGTTTTATTTACAAGGTTTTAAACTTAATTGCATTGCTCTGCACACAGATTCTCTAAAACACAAAGCATACTAGGTCACTACATGTCTATTGAAATATTGCACTCGAATAAAAGTCACTTGAATGAACGTAGAACATCTAGCTACAGTGAGTAAAAGATTATTGAATGAACTGACTTTGTGATAACATTCATAACAAATATATTGCACATGTAGCACAGAAAGTGTTGTAACCAGCAAATCTCAGACCTTTTGGTCTTTCTGCTAGTTTTTAGTCCTGCTACACAGAGGAGGGTCTTGACTCTTCTAGTGCAACTCTTACCCTTGTGCAGTATCTTAGTCCTTCCTCTCGTCCAGCCGTGGACCGACCCCAACCCAGGCTGGACGCTGCCTGCGCCTCCTCTAAGTGCTGTCCTGTGCCTCGTTGCCTGTACCGCGTGGTGGCTGCAGCGATGTGAGCTGCCTCCTGCTACTGCTGCTGCTGCTGCCTGCGGGGGCCTGCTCCTGCCCGGCTGACGGGGACAGGGCAGCTCCCCGCTCCCGCAGCAGGAACTGGAGGACACGCCATGGCCGGCCCGGTGCTGCGTGCTGGCCAAAGGCGGCCGTGTGCTCCCCACCTGCTGCGGGCCACGCTGCTGTCCCACTGTCCCGGCGGGTCCTGTCTGCTCAGCGCTGCTCCCGGCAGCAGCCTGCCTGTGAAACAAACTTGGGGAGGGGGGGGTCAAGACCTTCCTGTCTGGAACAAAAACCGAAACGTGTCTGCGCATGTGCCAAGGAGGAACTTGCATGTCTACCAGAGGAGGACACTGTCTTCACCAAGGTGGAACAGCAGAAGGGTGCTCCATGGGGAAACTGAACACTCACAGAGGCCGAACGTGCAGGGCTGGGTTTGTAAACTAACATGCAGTGCTGTCTGCTAAAACTGGCCCTCTCCAGCCAACGGCGAGTGAGAACTCGCTGCGGAAACCAGCACCTCTCTTGCCACAGCCAATTTTTGCCTGGCAGGGGTGTCGAGACAGCCCTGGCTCTGTGTAGAGCTGTGCCCCTGCTCTTGCTGGAGGATGAGGAAGGGAAATGCCTTTTTTTTCAGCGGCAGTGACAGAAGGGGCTTGCCTTCCTGCTCCCTGGAGGAGCCGGCACCGCGGCTTTACCGTCGGGGGTTGAAGTGCTGAGGGGGATCCGTTGGTGATGCTGGGGAGGCGATGAAGCACGCCCCTCAGCGGAGAAGCGTGCCCTGGGCTGCTGTCTCACCGCTGCTCTGCAGACCACGCCATTCCCTGCTACCCTCTACCTGTGGCCAAAAGGAAGAGCCCTTTGCCCTGAGGCTGCCCAGGGCGGATGCTGTCTCAGCACAGGTAGGTGCTGGCGGCGGGTGCTGCTGCTGCGCGTAACCTGCCTCTGCACCGGGATCCCCGGTGATGTCCCGCTCCATGCGCCGGGGCGGGAGGGGACCAGGCGGGGACCAGGCTCGCTGCGGCAGGGTAGCACCCACCGCTGCGGGCCCAGCGGCACGGCAGGGCAACAACCGAGCTGGAATTAGAGGGTGACTGCAAGGAGCGGGTGGCATCTTTTGAAAGAAGCAGAACAGCTGGCAAGCGTTGTAGGCCCAACAAGCGTGGTGCTAGGGGATGAGATGAGTGGGCAGGTTGCTGTGCACGCCTCCCCCTTCGCTACAGAAGTGCCTCACATAATTTTTGGGAGGCTGGCAGCAGCACGTGAGGTTGCGTGTGGCGCTGTAGGACCAGCTCCAAGGGCAGAGAGCTAGACACTGGCAAATCCTGGTTCCCACGGGGCTGCCCTTCGCAAAGCGAAAGGAACTTTTCGCTTGCAGACGCCTGCCTGCTCTTTCAGCAGCTCCCGAGCGAGTGAGGCAGTGATGGGACCAGAGAGTGCTGCCCTGTGCGCCTGCACCCTTCATCAGCCTGGAGCTCCTGTGCCGAAACCAGGTCTCAGCTCACCCCGACGGTCCCCTCCTGTGAACGCTGAGCTCCCCATGCCCCTGGGACTGGCTCCCACACCAGGGTCTGCCACACAGACCGACGCAGCCGCGCAGATAGCCGAGCTACCGCAGCAGAAAGTCTGGCTGTGGCTGGGGCTGCTGCCGGAGAGAAGGGAGGCACTTTGGGAGTGATGGAAATGTAGGAGCAAGGTATGAGCAGGCACAGATGTGCAGCTGGGGCTTGGTTTTGGTTTTGGGAGTATGCCCAAGTAGTATCTTAAAGCAAAAAAATACACCTCAATATCAAAAAACACACTGCTTTTTATCCAGGCGGCCCAAAATAGCTTTGGCCTGGACCCGGAGGATAGAGAAGCTCTGCAGAGGGAGCGGGGACTGGAATCGTCCAGTGCAGAGGGAGGTTCCTGCCCTCAGTGAGGCAGGAGCCGTGGGCTGCGGCCGCTCTCAGCGGGCAGGAGGGACGGGCAGGCAGGGGGCTGGAGGTAGCCACTGCCAGGCCACCGGTGGGGACACTGTGGTGGCCACTCTGCGCCGGCCGGGAGGCTGCTGGGGTGCGGGGCGGCGTTGGGGAGCGGTCTGGGGGGGGCCGATGGGGCGAGCGCTCCAGCACAGGGGCTCAGCTCTGGCCGGGGGACAAATCGCTGCCGCTTGGGGCCAAGCTGGTAGAAAGCAGCCAGCACTGCCGGGAGAGGGCAACTCTTAGCAGGCTGCACTTCGAGTGGAAGCTCAAATCTGCTGTGAAACAAGTTCAGAAAAGTCTGTGACTTCTTTTCCCTGAAAACTCTTAAGAAGCTAAATTGAGAAGAGAATGAAGCTGTGACCTGGCCCTTTCCCAGGGGCTGCCGGTGGCCGGGGAAGGCCGTAGCCTTCACCACCGCTCCAGAGCACTCGGTGCGACGGACGGGCGCCCGTTTGGTGCGGGAGCAGCCCGTCTCGGCTCTCTGTCCCCGCGGCCTGGTGCTAGCAGAGCCCTGCATCTCTCAGAATAGATATAGATCTCTATATATAGACTTCATCTGGTTCTATTAACATAAATATGATCACTTTAAAAATACACGTACTGTATTATGTACACTATGTACATGGGGCCAGGGCGGGCGCCGGCGGGCGCCCCGGCTGCCCTCGGCACCGCTTCCTGCGTGGTTCCTGGAACCATTCACATTTGTTAAAAGCTCCTCAGTTTCTCTGGCGCGAGAGATGCTGGGGGGACGATGACGACAGGGGGTGGGGGGGGGCGGGGTGACCCTGCAGCTGCTGCCAAAGGTAAGACGTGTTTGAACTGCCCCGGTGCGCCCTGCTGCCTGTGCGTGGGGGCTGCCTGCTGAGGCGTGGGCCAGCGGGAAGGGACGGGCTTTGGGGTGCAGTGGCCACACGGCCAGTGCCTGGGTCGCCCTGGCCAGCCGGGTGAGGGAGTGCTGTGGTGAGGGGGGGGCGGTGGGACCCCTACAGCCACCCCTCACTGCGGGGTCTGGCCCTGTAAGACCAAAACAGACTTTGCATATGGTAAAACTACCCACAGATCCGGACTTTCCGACAGCCCCACAGCGGCGTCTGCGACCACCTGCGGCTGGGGCCGGGTTAGCAGCGAAGCCCCGGGGAGCAGGAGGGAGCACAGCGGGGCATGGGGGGACCCAGGTGCACGTGTAGGTGCTGGGACCAGCCAGGGTGGCCGGGGCCGGGGGGCTGCGAGCCCCCAGTGTAATGTGGCTGGGGAGCAGGGGGGAACGGGAGGGGACTCCTCTGCACCCAGGCCAAGAGTAGGCGCTGGTGCCTTGGGGGTCAGCGGCACCCACGCAGCAACGGCAGCCGGAGAGCGGCCCCGGCTCGCGCTGTACACGGTGGGGCCTCTCCTCAGCCCCACATGCCGCAGCCCCACGCCGCGACCGCTGCACAAGCACCAGGAGAGCACCAAGGCAGAGAGAGCCTGGAGTCAGTGGGGAGTGGGACAGTGAGCACCCCTCACCCACCCACCCCAGGTCGGGGTTCATGCTGTCGCGGGATCGCTGCGCTCCGGCACCCAACCCCCCCACCCTGCAGCTGCCCCCCACCCTCTGCCCCCTCCAAACCATCACGCTGCATCTCCGCAAGCTCAGCCCACGGCCTCCAGAGACGAGCGGCACCGAGGTGGGGCTGTCTGAGCCCATCCTGGCGAGGGGTGGCCGGGGCAGGGGGGGAGCAACACCATGGCAGGCAACCCCAGTCACTGCCGGAGGTGGGGAGAGGAGCGTCCGGCGAGGAAAGCGTGCTGGTGGCCTCTCTCTTCTCCCAGCGCCTCGGCGGGGAGGCATGGCGCCAGCAGCGGGCGGTCACAGGGCACAGGCGCGTCCAGCCAAGCTCCGCGCAGGGGTAGCGGCACGGCGGGGCCAGGCGCCCGTCTGGGCACAGCCACCCTCCTGCCCGGCCGGGGGGCTGCAAGCAGCAGTGCTGGGGCTGATGGCGGGGCTGGCCCTGCCGGGGACGGGCGGTGGCGTCGGCGCTGGGCTCCGGTGCTCAGTCCGTGGTACAGTGTATATATTTATATATAAACAAGGACAGCAGTGCTGTGATGTTGCAATGAGGAACAGCTGCTCTGGTGCTGGATGCTCCCGGAAGATCTGGTGCTGCAGTTCGAATGGAGAGATCAGGGGCACGGCCAAAGCCAGGTGAAGTTTCTGCACACCAGCTGCCATCAGGCCTTCCCTCCTCCCGTCCAGGAGCACGGTGCAAAGGGGTGGCGGGGCTCGCAGCGTGCAGACAAACCTCTCTTGCGCGCCGTGTTTCAGGAGTAGATGGTGATGACCTCCCGGCCCCCACCGCGCACCAGGAGCACTCGGTCCAGGTGCTCCGTCAGCACCTCCAGGAACTCCATGTCTGCACGGCCGTCAAGGAGGAACCAACGCCGTGATGGAGCACGAGGACAGCCCTGTGCCGTCCCTGCCCGGCCCCACACCCAGGGAGACAAACTGCGGCATGACACCCCCTGTCCCAGAGCCGGGAGCTGGTGGGGTCAGGCCCAAGCCAAGGAGCTGATGGAGCCTGCCCACACTGGTGTCACACAATGGGGACCATGGCTGAGCCCTCCCCAGCACGCAGCCAAGCCCCGCGGGTCTCTGCCAGCACCCCCACGATGTGCCATCACGCTCACGCCCGCGAGTGCCATGTCATGTGGCCCCACCGCCCGCCCCACGTGCATGGGCGCTGCCGGATGGGCAGGCTGGTGTCAGTGATGGCTGTCGGACCCAGCCAGGGGCAGAAGGCGAGAGGGGGTCCAGGCTCAGGCACTGCACCTGTGCCCCAACACTCGCCTGCAAGCTCCAGCAGCCTTGGGGGAGTCACAGCACCCTGGCTATTGGTCCCCCCTTGCGGAGAGGGGTCTTGGTGCCAGCCCCAAGGCAGCAGCCCTGTGGGAAGGATACAGTTCTCATCCCCTTTCCGGTTGCGGGGAGGCCCCGGCATGTTGAGCAGGACCAGCTTGGCATCCTGGGACTTCTTCACGATCACCTCGTTGAGCTTCACAGCCGTGTGCATCCTCCGCACGTTGGACTGGTTCCTGTGGGGAGGACGGCACGTGTGGGCACAGGGACAGGCACAGCCGGCCTTGGCCCCGCACCGGACTCGAGGGGCCACAGGACACTCTGGGACCTCCTGCCCCAGAGGGGTCCAGGGCTGGGCTGCGGCACGAGCTCGGGGAGCAGCAAGCTTTGCCCAGCACGGCCGCTGGTGACTCTGAGCCCGCACTGGTGGCCGTGACCTGCAGGGCCATGCATGGTGCCTGCAGGCAGCGCACACTGTGGCTGCTCGGGGCCGAGCCACCTGGGAGCGAGCAGGAGCAGACGGTGCCAGCGTCACCGCAGGTGCCCGAGCCCAAGCTTGCAGGAAGCTGCCGGCAGCGTAACGGGGCAGACGGGGAGCACGCGGCACGGGCACTGCATGGCACGCGGAGTCTGCGCAGGGGCTGGCAGCCACGGCCCCCGCACGCCGCCCTGGTGAGCCGTCTAGCACCGCGCCGGCGGCAGCTGTCACAGCGCACGGAGCCACCCTTCTGCACGGGGGCAACCCCAATGGCTCCGGGTGCGTTGCCCCATGGGCGCGGCCCAGCTCCCCCCGCCCTGGAACCCAACACCCAGCCAAACCCGGACTTACAGGTTCTCCCACTCCCTGCCAGGAGCATCATGGGGCCAAGGGGAGAGAGAGAGAGAGAGAGAGAGAGAGAAGAGGTGAGCGCCGGGTGTGCACCCCGAGTCCCCGCAGCACATGCTGCCCAGACGCCCCATCCCTCCTCGGCTCAGGTCTGACGGGGACCCCACCTCCCACCCAGCCCCTCCGCAGGGGCGAGCGCAGGGCCCCTGGGCTGCCAGAACCCCCCTCAGAGCAAGGACCGAGCCGGTGCTGCCAGGGCCCTGCCTGCACCCGCCTGGCCGGGGCAGGGAGGGACGGTGGGGGCTGCGGGGCGTGGGTGGGACGGGGTGGCTGCATGCGGGGCCGTACGGCTTCATGTTGAAGAAGTCCTTGATGCCCTCAGGGCTGACGGGGCTCTTGCTCTTGTTCTTCTCGGCGACAGACTTCTCCTTGGTCCAGGTGAGATGGACCTTCTCAGGGGCCGTCTCCACCTCGTCGCCCGGGGACTGGGAGCTGCTGGAGAAGGTGGTGGCATTTTTGTCGTGGATGAGCTGGACCTGCAGAGAGAGGGGGACCGTGGGCAGGGGCCAGGACTAGCTGACCACCCGGGCCCCGTCCTGGTGCAGCCCCTCACCTCCTCCTCCGGCTTCTCCTCGCCGTCTCCCACCTGCTCCTCAGGGACGTTCAGGCGCAGGCGCGTGTTGGCCGGGTTCTTGCGCCGGATGGAGCCGCGGGACTCGTCTGTGATGCTCTGGATCTGTGCGGGAGAGGGTTAGAAGAGGGCTTGGCCGGGCAGACCCCAGCCTGCAGCCCCGGCTCCCCAGCAGGATGAGTGCGCAGAGTCACGGGGCAGCTCGGCCGGTGGCGCAGCCACCATGGGGGCAGGATCCCACCCAGGCTGTCCTGCATCCTCACCTCCCGCTCCCGCTCATTCTTGGTGAGGTGCATTTGCTTGAGGATCTGTGAGCGCTGCTCCATCACTAGAGTCTTCTCATAGGTGTAGGCGGAGATGTCGCTCTCGTGCTGCAGGGGGGGACAGGAGAAACCGTGGGGCAGGGTGAGCTGCACCCACTGCTCCCAGCCTGGCCCTGTGTGTCCCTACGTGTCCCCATGATGTTGCATGCCTCCATGGTGCTGTGTCCCCCCCTATGGTGCTGTGTCCCCCCCCGTGGCAGGGTCTGTCTGTCTCGCCCATGCGCAGCGTCCCAGACTACAGCATGAGCCCCCATCCCAGCACTCACCATCTCCACCACCTCCACCTCCGCGGTGATGCGCAGGTGGTACAGGAAGGTGGTCAGGTCCTTCTTCATCTGGATGCTGTTGTCATCCATCTGCGCCACCGTGAAGATACGCATCTTGCACTTGCGCCAGACCTGCGAGGGAGGGAGGCATGGGCACGGCTTTGCAGGGACAGCCCCGGCCCCCTGCCCCATGCCGCGGAGCCCAAGCTACCTTGTGGTGCCGCAGGAGGAAGGGCAGCAACATGAGCATCCCCCCATCATGGACGATCCACCAGACGTCAATGTGGCCTTCTGAGAACCGCTCCTGGTTGCCCGGGAACATGGCGACATTCTTGGCCACCAGCAAGGCCAGGTGCCCAGCCGTGGTCTCTCGCACCAGCTCTGGGAGGGGAAGGACCATGTCAGCTGGGGCGGCTCGTGGTTTCCCCCCAGCCTGGCAGCACCCACCCTCCGCGGTGCCTACCGATGAAGTTCCTCCAGGTCTGGTGGTCCTCCTTCTGGCGCCAGCTGCGGGGCCAGCCCACCAGCACCGTGTTGTGTTGCAGCCCCCCAAGCCCGCTGGACTGGATGAGGTGGGACATGCCATCCCGCAGGTTGGAGGAGATCACCACCTGGCAAAAGCCCTTCACCTTCTCTGCTTCCATCAGGCGGCGGATGGACTGGCGGCAGGAGAGGGGGGGCGTCAAAAACTGCAAGACCTGGGGACGGGCTGCACAGCAGCCACCAGCCCCAGCAGCGGCACCGTGGCCAGGTGAGGTGCAAGGTGCAGGGCGTGGGGTGGAGGGTGTGGGGTATGGGGTGCAGGGTGTGGGGTGCAGGTCCCCACGGGGTCCCCAGGTCTCTGTGCCCCACGGCAGGTTGGCGGCTCTGGGCTGGGAGGTGGGAGGCCCGGCGGTGAGCGGAGCTGGCACACGGCTCTGCGCCGTGCCGAGCGGAGGGTGTCCCCGTGCCAGCGCTCTGATGGGCGGCAGAGCAGCAATTAGAGTTATTTACTCAGAGAAATTATAACATGTCTGCATGGGAGAGAAACTGTTTGCTTCCGAGGGCTTAATCTCATTAATGTGCTGCCTGGCTGGTGCAGAGGTGCGGGGGGAGCGGGGAGGGATCTCGCTCCGGTGGGGAAAGGCTCCCGTCCCCCATCCTGCCTGGCACCGGGGCCGCAGGGGCTGGGGGGGGGGCTGGGGGCTGTGGGGAGGGTCAGGGCAGCTGAGGGGATGCTCAGCCCAGCAGCACCTGGCCAGGCGCCGTGCCATGCCGTGCCGTGCAGTGCCACGCCGTGCCCTGCAGCAGCTAGCCAAGACTGGGACCAGTGCCCAGCTGGTGCTGGTGTCTCTGGTGTCTGGGGAGGGGGACAGGGGTCTGGAGGTCCCCATGGTGCCCTGAACACCGGGGAAGTGTGCAGTCTCTGAGCTCTGCCCAGTGCTGCCCCGGTGCTCTCCTGGCCAGCTGGGGCCACCAGCCCTGGCCACAGGGCAGAAACACCATCGGGCTCCCAGGGATGGCCACCGGCACCCGCTGCCGGCAGAAGCCCACCTGGCACGGGCAGCTCTCACCTCCTCTGCCCTCTGTGCCTGTGGGTGGTTGTCCAGGAAGGTCCCTTCCAGCACGGAGGCCACAATGGTGAGGCCCTTGCCAGCCTTGAGCTGCGACGTGAAGGACAGGAGCTGCGGGTGCACCACGTTCTGCTCCTGATCCCCACGGACCAGGACCAGCAGCTGCGGCCTGGAAGGACGGTCCTGCAGTCAGCGCCCACGCCCCGGCTGGCCCCCCCTGCCATCCCCCTATTGCCGGTCCCCCGTCCTGGCCTCACCTCCAGTTCTTGGTGTGGGGGGGACCCTCCTCCAGCCGCAGCAGGGCGTAGCGGGCTGCGCTCAGGGACAGCCCCCGGATCCCGTCACCCCACTCCTTCTCTGCCCTGTGGGAACCGGCAGCGTGTAAGTGATGCAGCGTGGAAGGGATGTTCCGGCCACGGAGCACCACGCTGGCACCATGGAGCATCCCAGGAGGAGCAGCCTGGGGAAGCTGAGCAGCCCCTGAGCGGCTGTCAGTGCTGGCTGGGGTCTGCGGCACCGTGGCCGCCCTTACCCTCTGTACTCGATGTATTTGTAGATGAGGCCGGCGATCAGCATGGCGACCAGCGCGTAGTACCAGGAGCAGATGAACATCAGCGCCAGGCAGAGACTCATGCCCAGGAAGGACAGGGTCCTGTGGAGACCATGCCATGAGCGCACCCTGGCCCCCACAGCGGTGCCAGAGCCCCCCGCCCGGGGTTACCTGCAGGGGTGGCAGGGGACCCCATCCCGACCATTCCCATCCCATCCCGTCCCGGCTCACCAGTGGTAGTAGCGGAAGCGGGGCCGCCAGTTGGGCGTCCGCAGCAGCGTCTGCACCGCACACGCCAGGTTGACGAACATGTAGCACATGAGGAAAAACCTGCAGGAGAAAGCGTGAGGCTGAGCCGGGCGTTTCCGGCTGGGCCGGGGCCGCAGATGGGCCCCACTGCACCTCCCAGCCCCGGGTGGCCACCACTGGAGCGGTTCTGGCCAACGGACAGGGGAGCCAGGGCTGCCAAACAACCAGGCCACAATGCCAGCCGAGGAGTGTCCCTGGGCTCCCCTCTCCTCAGGCTGGCGCTAGGGAGGTGGGGGCATCCCTGTCCCCCCCCGCCGGGGATCAGGGACCCACACACGCCACCCGCCTGGCCAGGATTGGGGGGGGGCATGGGCCCATCCGCCGCTCGCGAAGGTGCGGGTGGACCAAGCATGCTGCCTACATGGAGAGGATGGGAGCCACCTCGTCCAGGGATGCGATCAGGATCCCGATCTCGCAGATGCAGGCTGTGAGCAGCAGGGCCCACGTCGGCTCCCCGTTGGCTTTGCCGTGGCCGAAGACCTGGGAGCGGGTTGTGGGGGAGAGAGAGGTGGGGGGGGAATCAGGGCTCTGCGATGCCCGCACCGCACAGCCCTGGGCAAGAGTCCTCGGCACGGAGGTCCTCTGACGGAGCCGGACCCTCCCATGCACCCAGCCCCAGCAGACCCCGCAGCCCTCCCTGCACCCAGCGCAGCCCCTTGTCCCCCCGCGACCCCCCCACCCAAGGACAATCCCCAAATCAGCCTGGCCACGGTGAGCATGGAGACGGGCACCCCGTGCCCGGGACGGACACGCTGCCGGTGGAGATCAGCTCCTCCTGCGGCTGCGGGGACACGGAGGGGGGCCGGGTCTGGGTGCGAGGGCGGGGGCCGGGGGCGCGTGTCCGGATGCATTAGAGGGTGCAGGCGGCGCGAGCGAGAGAGAGCTCGGGCTGGGGCTGGCAGGGTGAAGGAGGGATGGTAAAATTAGCCCACTCTTCCCTGGGGGGAGCTGTCGGGTTGGATTTGGAGAGATGAGGTTGTGAGAACGCGTCTTCGGAGAGCAGATAAAATATGAAGCGGCACGGCGGTGGGGGGGAGGGGATCCTGACCTTTCCCGGCACTTTTCTCCCACCGACACCGCGGCCAGACCCACCACAGCCGCCCGCCGCCACGCCGGTGCCGGTGGGATGAGGACAAGGAGGAGGCAGAGCGGGTGCCCGCCAGTCTCCTACCATGGTGGGTGCTCAGGGCCGGCAGCGCCGGGCTGGGGGGACACCTACCCTGAGGAAGGGCACAATCCCATCCCTGGAGATGGCTTGCAGGAGGCGGGGGGCTCCGGTGAGGCTCTGCAGCCCGGCCCCACATGTGGAGAAGAAGGAGCCGATGACAATGACCCACGGGGACGGCCACGCCAGGGTGCCAACCACCAGGTTCCCGTTGACAGCTTCACCAAACCTGTGGGGCACCGGCACCACCCACGGTTTCATCCCGTGGCTGAGCCCTGGGAACGCCAGCACCACACGGCGGCACAAGACAGCCCCCCCAGGCAGGTTGTCCACGGAGGGACATCGCTGGGGGGGGACAGGACTGGAGACGGGCCCTGCCCCAGCTGCTGATGGCCCCCACCCGCCATCGGGGGTGAGCAAGAGAGTGGGGTCTCAGGTAGCTGGGGTCTGTCCCCATCCCTCCACCTGTGGCTGAGGGGGGGACAAGGAGGAGGTGGGGGGGGGGGGTCCCCATCCCCTGTGCCGGGAGGAGGCCGATTAAGGCTGCATGTGGTTGGAACCCGTTTGTGTTGGTGCTGGCGACCCAGAAGTGTCACCTGCCGCGTGCAGCGAGCGGGGCTGCCCCAGATAGCGCAGGCAGCGCAGGCAGCCCTGCCTGTTGACAAACAAGCTCCCTGCCTGCAGCCCTGGAGCGGGAGGAAGGACTGCGGATGTGCAGCAAAGCATGGCGGGGTGGGGGGCGGGGAGAAACAGGGCACACACGAGCCCCCAGTGCCTATTACAAGCTTCCCCCCGCAACCAAGAGCCCACCCCCACCCCAGCGCTCTCACCCCGGGACCCCTGCAGACCCTCCAGTGCCACCCCATCTGCCCAGTGTATCCCAGCTGCAGCCTCCCCCCATGCCCCTGCCTCCCCCCGCGCTGCCCCTGCCCCACCATGTTCCCAGGGGCCGCTTCTGGGGAGCTGCCGGGCTCCCCCCACGCCTGCCCCACATGGCCCTGGGACACTCACTTGTCGCGCAGGACGACCCCCTCGATACATGCCCCAAAGAGGACGACGGAGCTGATATCTGCCATGAGGTCAAGGAGAACCAGGCAGGAAGATGTGGAGTCCCACTCACCTGCCCCCTGGGACCCCCATCCCAGCCCGGCGGGGCACCCAAGTGGGTCTGCCCCACACAGCAAGCCCACCCGCCCTCAGCCCCACGGCCCAGGCTCAGGTGAGCCCTGAAGGATACAGACCGCAGAGGTGGTGGCGATGGCCAGGATGGTGCCCGTGGGGATGGATTTCTGGGCGTCCCGCAGGTCTCCGGAGCGGTTGGAGCCAGCCATGATGCCTGGGGAAAGAGGGAACGGTGCCATGGCGGGCAGAGCCCCAGCCCTCATCCGTCCCAGCCGGCAGGACAGCCCGCACCGGGCACCGGCTTGGTGGCGTGCCAGGACGGGGAGCAGGCACCCATCCTGCTCCCTGCACCCCCCCAGCACTCCCCCCACCACAGCCGCAGTCTGACGCCATTCAAGGATTAGGCTCAAAACACTCTTAAGTGACTTGTCTCATTAGCCCTTAATTAGCTCAAGCAGTGACTGTGACTAGAGCAGTGACAGAGTCCGGCCCCGGCGCTGCTGTGGGAAGGCAGGAGGTCAGGCTGGGACATGGCTGACGCCGGCAGGTCCGGCACAGCCCGAGGGACGACCTGTGCTCCTGCTGTGGCAATGGCCAGGGCGGCTGTCCCACCGGGACCCCGCAGATGGGACACGACCACCTGTAGCTCAGCCCATGTCAGTGGAGGGACACGCGCCACACAAAAACCGGGATCTGCCGGTAAGCGGGCACCGGGTGGGAGGGTGCCAGGCGCCGTGTGCCAAGCGGTGTCACAGGGTCTGTCTGGTGCCGGACCCCACCATTGCTCACCGTGCCTGGGACTGCCCTGGGGGTCCCAGAGGCTCCGGGGCACCAGCAGAGCTGCGGGTGGGATCCGGCGGCTGCGGCGGCTCCGCAGCGGGACTGGGGCGGGGGGGGGGGCTCCTCCACCCCCGGGGAGCTATAAATACCGAGCCGCGGGACGTCAGCACGGTGCCGAGCGGCATCGTCAGATCTGGAGCGCGGGCGGCTGCGTGGGAGGCGCAGGCTGTGATCCACCCCCACACCCAGCGCGGGGGGCAGGAGCACGTGGGACACGTGGGCCAGCGGTTGCCCCACGGCACGCGAACGGGGCCGGCAGCGGCTCCCACCTGTGACGGAGGGGAAGTAGATGCCGACAAGTAGGGTGAAGTAGGAGGTCATGTCGCTGAAGACGTAGGGCTGGTCCATGTCCACTGGGGTGTCGGGGGGGCTCACGGAGGGCAGCCCCCGCTTCTCCACGATCACGCCCTTGGTCAGGTACGAGCTCCAGAGGTTCTCTGCGAACAGGCAGGAGGACGGGCAGCGCGGACGGCGTCAGGAGGTGCCGGAGAGCCGCCCACACCCGGCACAGCACCCTCTCGCTCTGCAGCCCAAAGGGACGGAGCACGGGGGTGTCCAGCCCTGCCTGCCCCCGGCATGGCCGGCAGCCGGGGCCACTGGCATCTGGCGGGCTAGGGACGGGACATCCCCAGCCTGTCAGGGATGTGCAGAAACACCCAGCCTGGGCACAAGCCCCGCAGTGCAGGTGGGCAACCAGAGAAGGTCCATCCTGCCACTGGCATCGTCCCTGCAAGATACTGGAGCAGCTGACATGGGATTGAAGTAGCAAATAATTAAGAGGGTAATATAATTAATGCTGATCAACACAGGTTTAAGGAAAGTGGATCGTGTCAAAGTAACTTGATAATGTTTTTGATGGGATTACAAGTGCGGAGCTGATGTAACAGACTTAGCGTCCCTCCACGTGCTGCCTTGGCCGCAGATCGCGGCGAGAAACTGGAGCAGCAAAGAGCAGCCAGCACTCGGGCTCGGCAGGGAGAGGCCGACAGCCCTCGGCATGGCATTGCAAAGGGGCTGCAGAGTGGGTCCAAAGGAGCCCCACGGGCGCCAGCCCCCAGCACACGGTGCTGAGCACCCCTCTCCAGCTGTGTCACCTCCCCTGACCGCTCTCGGGTGACAGATGGGGCTGGCAGCCCCCACCAACACAGCCCTGCCTGGCTCGTCCTCCTAGAAAGGCACATTTCTCCCCAGGGGGAGACCCAGCGCCTGGGGCACAGCCAGCCCCAGCCACCTCTGTCAGGGCCGTGCAGTCACATCCCGTCTCGAGACGCTGCCAGCCCAGTCACACCTCTCCAGGTGCCCCAGAGATGGGTCCTGGCTCTGCCCCGTCCACCCCAGATGCAGAAGCATTTGCTGTCTCCTGCCCTGACAGAGCCTGGCAGGGCAGGGTGGGGGGGGTTGGCATCCCCTCCCCGGCACGACCGTCGCCAGCAGGAGAAGGCTGTACCCAACAGCCAGGGACTCCTTATCTGCCCCACGAGACCTCAGCGTGGGATGCCATCTGGAGCCTCCCAAACACCCAGAGAACACGCTCAACAACATCGCCATGACACAGCCTGGCAGCCGTAGCCCCCAGTGCCACCCACTTAGCAAAGGCGCTCCCGTGCCTGGGTCCACGCAGCCACCGCAGCAGGGACGGGCCGGAGGAGCCCCGCGGCTGCCCCGGGGAAGTCTCAGCCTCAGCACCCAGCGGAGACATGGCTGGGGCTGCCCCACAGCAAGCGCCAGACATGCCCAGGCACCCCAGCCCCTGTCCTGCTCCATGGGATCCACCGGAGGTGGAGCTCACCGTGAGCACCTGGCACAGCCGGCACAGCCACCGCCGGGACACCCAGCCTGGCACTGCAGGAGCACCCGGCCCGGCTGCTGCTCCCGGGAAGGGCTGATCCTGCTCACAGCTCCGCAGGCAGGGAAACCCAACAGGGTGCTGCCCCCCTGAGCCCCAACACCCGCCCCAGAGCAGGTCCTGCCAGCATGGTCCCGCAGAGCAGGGGTCTGCAAATGCCCTCCGAGCGTGGCACTGAGCATCGGCCTCCGCCACCCACTGCAGAGTGTAAGCACCTGGCAAATGTACCAGCAGCTCCGGAAAAACAGGTCAAAAGTGGCTCCTCCCAGCAAATTCACGAGTTTTTCTGCGGCCCTGGCCACTCTCCCGATGTGGCTGCGGCCGCAGCAGCAAAGTGTCCCCGAGGGGTGATTGCTCCTCGCAAAACCACATATCGATAACAAAGAGGAAGCAGAGGGAGGATTTATTCCTCCACAGCCTTCAGGCATCCTTCGGAGCCATCCTGCTGTGGTCTGGCTGGCACAGACCACACATGGGTGGCCGCAGCACCCAGCTCGGTCGTGCAGCGCAGGAGTCCGTCCCGCTGCCCAGCGCGGCGTGAGCACGGCTCGCTGTGCCCGAGGGGCAGAGCAGCCCATGGCAGGGATCACCCACACGTCCCCTCATCTGGACCCGGCGCTGCCCGCCTGCCCCCACAACACCTGTCTGGCATGCCCGAGGGGCCGGCCACCCACACGCACAATGGCCCCCCCGTGGCACCAGCTCCTCCATCAGCCCTGCCAGCAGAGCTGCCCGGCAGGCACAGCCACGGCATCACTACAGCTCCGCTGGGACTTGTCCTGCGCCTCCATCCCCGCACCCGCATCCCCATGCCTCCATCCCTCCTCCTCCATCTCCATGCGTCCACCCCTGTTCCTTCATCCCCATGCCTCCATCCCCACTCGTCCAACCCCACACCTCCATCCCCATGCCATGCCCACCTTGGATGAGGCCGCTGGCGGCACCGGGGATGCCCTCGATCTCGGTGACGTTGTTCATGGTGAAGTACTCGTCACAGGTGGCATTGAGGAAGCGGGAGGTGCAGAAGAGCTCCCAGAGCTTAGAGCCCACTGTCTCGTTCCCCTCCACCACCATCTTGGTGCAGAGGTCGAAGCCATGACGCGAGAGGGTCCTGTTGCCCAGGAGGCAGATCCTGGGTGGGGACAAGCACTCAGCCACGCGCCTGCGCACCCCAGACCCATCGCAGCCCCATGGGACACTGTACTCACGGGAAGCTTGGCGGGTCGAAGGCCGACTTGATGACACCGGCGTAGATGGCGAGGATGGAGAGGATGACACAGCCCAGGAAGACCAGGGCAAACTTGTTGACGTACTTGACCCCCACGAACACCACGGTGGCCATGCAGGTCAGCACGCAGGTGCCATACACACGCATGTTGTTGAGCATCGCCGCTGCCTCCCCACTGGCATCCTCTGCCTTGAAAATGGCCATAGCTGGGAAGATGTAGGCCTGGGAGAGAGTCATGGCATCACCGCCCAGTTAATGGCCCCGTGGAGGGGTCCCCAGGGAAGCCTCAGCTCCCTGATGGGCCAGGCAGAGCAGGCAGGCAAAGGCAGAGCTGCCCTGCCAGGACCTGAGCCCTTGGCACTGCTCAGGGAGAAGGACCAGGCACGTACCAGCAGGATTTCGATGGTGCCCAGGATGTACATGGCACCGGCAAAGGTGGTGCCCAGGTAGAAGCAGAGCCCCACGGCCCCTCCAAACTCGGGTCCCAGGGAGCGTGAGATCATGTAGTAGGAGCCACCCGCTGCCGGAGAGAGAAAAAGTGGGTCCCAGCCAGATCCCAACAGCACCCGTACCCTGCCAGGTGTCCCGGACGGCAGGATGGAGCCAGGGCAGCCCTGGATCCCACTCCAGCACAGAGCAGGACGCAGTCCCCAGGCCCCTGGAGCACCGGGAGCGACCGCACTGGCAGCCATTCCCCAGGAGCCCAGCAGCCAGGTGTGATGGCCACGGGGACACATGTCCCCTGGGACGCCAGACAGGCTCTGGAGCCCCAGGGACATGGTCCGTGCCCTGCTCCATCCTCCCAGAGGAGCCCTTAGAACGGGGCTGCCGGGATCGATGGTCCCGCCGCGGCAGCAGGATGATAAATAGCTTTAATTACACCCTGCGCTGGGGCTGCCAGTGCTGTGCCCGGCCTGGCGGACCAGCTGGGCCAGGACAGCCCACCTGATTGTGGCTCCCTGGGGCTCTGCGGGGCTGGGAATCTCTGGGGGATGCAGCCCAGGAGCATCCACATGGCCAGACCCCACCGGTGCCTCTCCGGGGGTACAGACTGCATGCAGCAGCATCCTCGCTCCTGGCACAGCTCAGGGTGGCCGGCAGGAGAAGCCACCCCAACGCCCAGCCTGCGGTGCCCGGCATGCCCGGCTCCCCATCCTCCTGCCGGCATGTCTCCCTGGCTCCCCCCGCGGCCTCACCAGTCTGGCGGAGGGAGGAGCCGTGGCTGGCGGCTCTCGCTGCCATCTGCACCTTGCGGCTCTGGGGACGGGTGACGGCTCCAGCTCCACGCTCCCCCCCCGGCCATGGGGAACCCGCGCGGGCTGGTGGCAGAAGGCCGGGGAGCAGCTGGCGGTGACGTCCACCCTCCCGTGCGCAGCCCAGGGCAGCCCCACAGCTCAGCCAGCACGGCCCAGGGAGTGGGATGGCCTCGGGGGATGCTCTCTGGGAAAAGCCCTTTGCCACCCTCGGCCCAGCTCTTCTGGGGCACAGGGGCCCCCGCAGGCACCCAACCCGGCAGGGAGCCAGCTCCCCTCGCCCCTGGCACACACACGGACACGGGCTCGGCTCTACCTGGCACCACGCCGTTGGTGGCGATCGCGCTCATGGAAATGGCCGTCAGCATTGTCTGCAGGGAGAAACACAGCGTCAGCACCCACCAGAGCTCCCTCCTCACTGGGACAGAGGGACAGGGGAGTGGGAAGAGAGAGCTGGGGCCATGCTGGGACATGGGACTCCCTGGGGACACGCTGAGATGTGCCAACTAGGCTGGTATGCCCGGGACAGAGCCGGATGGATGGACGGATGGGCAGCCTGAACTGCTGGTTGGCAGCGCAGCTGGGGGGCTGAGCCCCTTGGAGGGACTGGCAGTGCCGCAAGGGTCGGGGGGTCCCCAGACTACCCAGGATGCTGCTCATGTTCAGCCCCCCAGACCCTGGGGTCACCGTCCTGGCTGGGTGGCTCACTGCAGCAATGTGTGCAGGACTGGGGCAGGGGACCCCCCGCCACATCCCCCCCACATGGCAGCTATGATCTGGGTCACCATTTCTGCTGTCGATTCCTTTGGGAATCCTTTGGGAAGCTGGAGGCTTCTCCTTGCTGTAAGCGGGGCAGGGGCAGGGGCAGGGTGGGCTGGCAGCTAACGCACCTCTCCATAGCCCGGCCAGCCCAGCTGGTGACCCCCAGACCCCGCATGAGGCCAGCAGGGACCCAGCCAGCCTCCCTCACTTACACAGGAGCAGCAGAGGAAGACCATGCAGAAGGACTCCATGATGCCAGCAATCCCCACCACCCAGGTGAGGCGCAGGAAGAGAATGACCCCAAAGATGTTCTGGAGGCAGGGCAGGTAGACGCCCATGAAGGTGCCCATCCGCGGGGCCTGCCAAGAGAGCGGGCAGCCGTCAGGGCTCCCGGGGCTGGCTGGCAGAGGAGCAAGGGGTCCCGCTCCTCCTGCAATGCAGCCAGGGACCCCGGGTGAAATCGCCCTCCCGGGCACTGCACAAGCAGTGGCCAGGAGAAGGGGCTGCATCCCTCCTGCATCCCTCACCTGCACCGGCTTCTTCTTGCCCCCATCATTGTTCTCAGCCTCCTCGTGCTCCCGGCTGCCCTGCGGCAGGTTGGTGTAGTTGGCCAGCCCGCTCAGCAGGGACGAGACCATGGGGCTGGTGTCCATCTCCTCCTGCGGAGAGCAGAGCCCCAAGCCGTGAGGACATTCCCTCAGGAACTTGGCCAGCCCTGGGACCCAGGGACTTGGCCAAATGCTATGCCACCGCCTGTCGCACTGGGCATGGCTGTGGCAGCCTGGGGACCCTGGCCCAGAGCTCTGGCACGTGCCGGTGCCCAGGGTGCAGGTTGGGGTGCTGTGGGACAGCTGCTCAGCTCAACCCCCTCCCCAGGGACCCTCCCTGCCCCGCCGCCTGTGTGCCCTACCTCAAAGAGGGCCATGTTCTTGCCATCATACTCTTTGCCCTTCTCCAGGTCCGTGCTGTTGATGAAGGGGCTGCTCTCCTTGGGATTGCCATCGCCTGCAGAGATGCCACCATGTCAGCCAGGCAGCCCCAGCCCCAGCCCGCGCCGGGAGAGCACCCGTCCCACGGGGCTGCCGCTGTGAGGGGTCCCCAGCACCCCAGCTCCCATGGGAGGGCTGCTGGGGCCATGGGCACCATGCCCACACCGGATCCTAGGACAGGCGATGGTAGCATCCCAGCTGCCATCAGCACCTCCCACGCCACGCATGGGCAGGGGCCGCCCGTCCCCAGGAGCCACGTGCTGCCCTGCCCGGCCGGGGCGGCACACGGACCCGCCGGAGCGCATCCACGCAGTGAGGTGAGCGGTGTGGATCCAGGGGGAACCCTCCCGGCGGGACGGCTGGCAGCAATAACTCACGGCACAGGGCGCCCGCGGGTGAGCGCGCCAGGGGCTGCCCGCAGCGCTGCGTCTGCAGGGGCAGGACCCGGCCGGATGCTCAGTGTGACACCACGGAGGGGGACAGTCCCAGCGTGGTACCTGGGAGCAGGGTGAGTGGCTGGATGGCTGCTCCTGCTCCCCAACAGGCACCACAGAAGCAGGGTCTGCGGCCTCGCCGGCCGCACCGCAAGGTGGGGATGCATCCAGCGGTGCCACCACCGAGGGCAGAGCTGCTGGGACAGGGCCACGGCTGCTCGCTGCATTAACAACCTCATGCAGAAGAAACCCGGAGTCGGCTTAATAGCAAGGAAAACAGCCGAGCTGCAGAGCAGCAGAAATAAATCAG
The DNA here is from genome assembly GCF_963924245.1 of Chroicocephalus ridibundus. Classification (NCBI taxonomy): domain Eukaryota; kingdom Metazoa; phylum Chordata; class Aves; order Charadriiformes; family Laridae; genus Chroicocephalus; species Chroicocephalus ridibundus. Next base: position 6,074,137 of record NC_086295.1, on the reverse strand, counting down.
GCTGGAAATGGAGCGGCAGCGAGGACGGTGCTGCCGGAGCGGCGCATCCCTGAGCGGAGGCCCAGAAGGGAGGGTGGACAGGGGCCACGCAGGGACAGAGAGCCAAAGGACATGGTGCTGGGCTGACAGCCCCCGCGGCACAGAGAAACCCGGGCAGCTGGGCCTGGTCTCCAGCCCTGGGTGGGAGGAGAGGGGCTCCCCGCCACGCACCCATCCTCCCCACCACGGCCGCGCAGCCAGGGCGATCATGCTGCCAGTGGCAGCAGCACCACCGGGCAGGGTGCCCACATGGGCAGGGTTACAGACCCGCTCCGCACCCCGGAGCCCAGAGCTAGAGCCGTCCCCTCCACTGACCATGAGCATGGTGCCCAAGAGCACCCAGGGGCACATGGACGGCACAGGGGTCACCCGTGGGCCAGGGTGGTGCAGCCACCCATGCACCGCGGCAGCCCTGGGACAGACCCTGTGACCGTTTGGAGCGGTCCGGTCCATTCAAGAACGCCTGCCTCCTGCCAGTTGACTCATATTCGGGATCCTGGGAGCCGGTTTGCCTGTGTGCGGTGGTGATTCACCATCCGCAATTTCCCTGGCATACGCGGCGCTCCTGGCTGACCGGGAGGTGAAGCCCCAAGCGCCGCAGGTGATGCCAACCCACGGGCTGGCCACCCACCTCCCGCCAGTCCCCAGGCTCTCCGGGCATGGGGCAGCGGGGCAGCAGTGTCCTTGTCGGCACAGCCAAACTGCGGGGCAGAGCCCGCTGGCTCCTCCTGCGCAAGAACGGCCACGGCAGCAGGACCAGGACACCTCAGCCCATGGGTCTGGCCTCACTCCGGACCCCCTCAGGTGCAGGATCGGGGGGCTCCATAGCCGACCTTCCCCCCCTGGGACCGAGCGGTGCCGCGCGGTGCCTCAGGGGCACGGGGAGACGTGCTGGCAGCCTGGCGAGGCCCTGGGACCCCATCGGGAGAGCTGAGCCCGCGGGGGCCTCGCCTCACCGCCTGGTACCCGGCCGACGACATCACCGTGCTGGTTTCCATGGCAACGGCGAGCCACGGCCGCCTCGGCTCCCGCTCTTATGTAACGGCGCAGGCGACCGGACTCCGGCCCCGCACGGCACCCGCGCCCTGGCCCCCCGGCACCCGCCGGTGTCACCCAGCCCCAGCCCACCCCACCCCGACCCCACAGGACCAACACCGCCCGGCACCGCACAACAGATGCCAGCAGCACCCCGGGGTGCCTATGCTGCAACCCGCCAGCACCATAACAGCACCCACGGACCTGGCAGTCCCTCCACCCCCTGGCCCGGGGCACAGCGGGGACTGTAGTCCAGTGCTGGCGTTGACCATGTTGCCAGGGCCAGCACCGGAGCCCCTCGCCTGGTGGTATCGCCAGGAAAACCGGCACCAGGAGAAACCCTGGGCTGGAAGGAGGTGGGGACATGGGGACATGCACGCAGCACAGCTCCGGTGTCCCTGGGGGACCCCCAACCACCCGCCTCGCCCCTGGCCCCACAGGCTGGAAGGAGTTAAGGCCCGCGGGGTCCCAGGTGACGCTCCCCACTCCTGCCGGAGACCATTTTGCCGCAGAGGGGCTGGTGCAGCCTCTCCCCGGCAGCTGCCACAGGATTTGTGGTCTGTGCAGGCAGAAGCAGGCAGGGCCCACCCCATCCCCAACCCCTGCCCGGTGGCATGGAGGGGATGACACCTCCCGGCCGTGGGGACACACAGAAATGCTGCCAGGTCCCCCCAGCACCTGCCAGGCCTGCCTGTTCCCGGCTCCCCCAGCACAACCTGGGGATGAGCGGCACCGGGGCAGGAGCACAGGACGGGGCTGGGCAGCCGGAGAGGCAGCGCGAGCGGAGCAGAGCCGAGCCGTGCCAGGCTTCGATCCCGGCGCTCAGCCGCCCCCCTCCCCAGGGATCACTCAACATGAATCGGCCTTTTAATTTGCTGCGGCGGCTGGAAGGGCTGGCAGCGGGATTGCTGGCAGGAACCCACGGCCCCGCTGTGGGCACTGCGCAGTCCCGCGCGCGGCAGGGGTTACCACCGACCCTGCCTACCCGGGGCACCCCAAACCCAACCCCACCCTGGCAGCCCGGAGCCCCCTGACCCAAGGCACCATCCCTGCGCCCCAGGGAGCTCACCCACCCCATGGGGCAGCACTCGGGCTGCAGCACCAGCCACAATGTGATCTCCTAACGGCTTTTTACTCATCCCTAAATTGGGTTGGGAAGCGTCATGTCCCTTATCCCAAATCCTCCCTAATCGCTTTACATGGTACAGGGAGCCGAGCACTGCCTGGGGGGAGCCCAGGCAGCCAAACCCTACAGGCTAATTAACCAGAGCTGCTGCCGGGGCTGCTGCCTGCTCCTTGCCCAGCCACAGCCAGCCCGTCCCCTCCACGGCACACGGCGAGGGCACGGCAAGCCCTGGCCAGGGACACCGAGTGCTGGGGCTGCAGCGCTGGATGGGAGGAGCAATGGGCAAGGGGGGACGCAGCGCCCCAGGGCCCACCGGGTGCTGGCACAGGGGTGCTGACAGCTCAGGGACCCCCTGCGCAGGCCTGGCCACTGGCCCCTCCTGTGTTGCACCTCCGCACCAGTCCCGCCAGCCCCAGGGGCAGCAGCAGTGCGGTGGCTGCTCACGGCGCCCAGGGACGCCCCGGGGCTCCCCTGGAGGTGCACAGGGCACCTTGACTTCTGCCAGAGCATCTGACAGCACCGGTTGGCGAGCAGCCTCCTCCCGCTCCCCGGGGCTCTGCCCACAGCCAGCAGCAAGGGGCACCCCAGGGTGACCCCAGCAGCCCGGTGAGCACACGGGTAAGCACGTGGCCCTGGCTGATGTCCCCAGCTCCTGCCGTTTTGCAGGAGCTGCTGGCTGTGAAGGCCACGGTGCTGTTCTGTCACCCCCAGCCATGAAGGGGATTTGGCCGCATGTCCACGGGCCTGGCCCTGGGCTGCTGGCCTGGGGGTGCCTCAGGTGGATGGGGATGGCCAAGGGGACCTTATGGTGGCTGGTACCTCTGCTCCCACCCAGGCTTCTGTCTCCCCTGTGCAAGGTTATCTGCCAGCTGCCCTGGGTAGGGTAACCCTCAGAAAAGCCATGGAGCCACCGTGGCCCCCGCCAAGGCAGAGACCACCGGTGGCCGGAGCAGCACTGGCCCGTGCTGGCAGCATGCACAGCAGTACCGGCTCCCGGCTGCAGCGTGGCAGTGGGGTGGTGTGTGGGGGTGCTCCCCCCACACCCGGGCTGCACTTTGCCCCTCCAGCCATCAGGCACACCAAGTGGCCTTTTGGGCTGGATTCTTTCACTGCCTGACCCAAATTGGACCAACTGCTACTTCAGACCCATCCTCTTCCTTCCTAAACCCAGGATTATCCTCCCTTTGATCAGCCGGCCCTGCAGGCGCAGGATTTCCAGCACAGGCGCTTTGGCTGGCTGCATTTAAACAGCTTCCCAGATTCTCTGACAGCCCGAGCCCTGCCTTGGAAATGGCCATGGACACAAGCTCCAGAAAAACTCCCAGCCTCGGGTCTCCCCTCCTCGGACAGCCCGGTGCTTCCTGGCTGGAGCACCAGCACGGAAGCCTGCAGCAGGGCTGTGTCTGACATTTCCACAGCCCAAACAGAGCAGTGCAAGCTGCCAGCCTGGACACTGCAGGCAGCAGCCTTGCCTGCTCCCCCGCTCCCCCCCACCTCCCCAGAGGGTCTGCCACCAGCCCAGCCCTTGCTGGGCTGCCAGGGCTGGAGCCCTTCCAGCCCTTGTCATGGGGCTCTCACAGGCTGTCCAGAGCACGGACACTGCTTGGCCTTTCCAACAGAAATGGCCTAAGTGGTACCCAGGGCTTCAGCAGCTCCTCTGGGCTCAGCAAGTCACCGGCCAGCTAGCACCAGAGCAGCCGGGATGCATGGGGGGAGCTCCACTGGCATGCAATAGCTCTGCCACCCCCCAGGGTCATCCACAGTCCCCACAGACAGACCCAGCACAGGGAGCTCAGTGCGACCCTCGGCAGAGGGGTAGGCAGTCTCACCCCCCCACAGCAGCCACCCTCGGCACAGGTGTGGAGGGCCCTGCCGTGACCCCTCCTGCAGATGCTCCCCTGCTCTCTCAAGCCCCCCAGGGTCCCCGCCACCTCCAGCCCTGTGCCCACTGGCCCACAGGACACCATCTTGCCAGGCCCGGCTCCAGGGACAGTCTGCCTGGTCCATCTGTAGTGGCACCATGTCCAGCCCTCCCGCCAGACCCCAGCAAGGCAGAAATGCCTGCCACCGTGCCACCGGCACTGCTGCGATGGAAACACAGCGAGTGGGATAGATCCTGGTGCTGCAGAGGGCAACGGGAGGGCAAGAGCCCAGGGAAGGGCAGGACTGGGGGCCAGCATGGTTCCCCCCAGCCCGGCAAGGTGCCCCCAGAAGACTCCTGCCAGCCCTGACCTTGAGTAGAGCCATGAATAAACACACAAATAAACAGGCTCAGGTTGGTAGGGCAGAGCGAACATCAAAAGCCTCATCGCGGCTGTGCCCAGAACCTCACTGCAGGCAGCTGGGGACTTCTGCAGCGACTGCCAGAGCCGGCTGTCCGCTCCTGGCTGGGGCTTCCAGCAGACCCTGTGAGGGGACCCGGCGAGGGGACCTGGTGGAGGGCTGTGGGGAGTCAAAGAGGTACTGCGGGTCCCCTCAGGCACATCACTGCATTTCCCTGGCTCCAACCCATCCCTATCCCCGACAGAAACACCTGCAGGAGAGGGTGCTGCACCGGCCCAGCTGCCTGGGGCTAGACATGGCCCCGCAGGGGCCTGAGGACCCTCCACAGCAGGTCGGCTGTTGGCAACTGCCCCGGGGAGAGCTCAGGCCAAAGTGCCAGCAGATGTGTGGCCAATACCAGGGCCTGGCGTCCCCCACCGCCTGCGGGGCTGCAGCCCCGTCCCCTCGCCCGCAGCGGCCCTGCCCGCCTGCAGTGCGCCGGGGCTGCAGCATGCCCGGCATGGCACGGGTTGGTGGGGAACGGCACAGCTTGGACCGGACTGGCAGGGCACAGCACGGGCTAGACCGAGCGGACCGGCTCGGTACGGCACGACAAGGCTCGGCACGACTCAGCACGGCTTGGCTTGGTTTGGCACAGCCCGGCACAGCTCGGCACAGCCCGGCACTGCGGAGCGCGGCGGCCCCGGGCCGAGCGGCTCTCGCCGGCCCCGGCGCAGGGCCCGGGCGGACGCTTCAGCACCGCGGACAGCGGCGGCGGCACGGGGCGGACTGAGCCCCCGCGAGGCCCCGGGGGGCGGCGGATGCGGGGGGGCAGCGGGGAGGTACGGGGGGGGATGGCTGCTAGGGATCGGGGGGGCGGCAGCGGGGAGGAATCGGGGGGGGAGGGGGGAGCAGCGGGGATGAGGAAAGCGGTAGGGCGGGATGGGGGGGCGGCAGCCGGAGATGGGGGGCGGCGGTAGGGAGGGCTGGGGGGGCGGCAGCGGGGATGGGGGAGGCGGTAGGAAGGGTTGGGGAGGAGGTAGGCAGGGATGGGTGGGCGGCAGCTGGAGGGGGGAGGCGGTAGGGAGGGATGGGTAGGAGGTATCCGGGATAGGGGGGGCGGCAGCCGGGCGCGGGGTTCCCTGCGGGGGTCCCAGGTAGGCAGGAGCGGGCCGGTGCAGCGGCCGCCGGGGGCTGCTCGGGAGAGGGCAGGGGCCGGAGTCCAGCGGGATCGCCCGGAGCTCAGCCCGCATTCCCCGCCCGGGAGGAGGCTCTCCGGCAAGCCCCGGGCACTGCTCGGCCCCGCCGCGGCCGCTGCTCCAGCCGCGCCGCGGTTTCCCGGGGCTGCCGCAGCGGCGGTAGCAGGGCCGGGGCTGCGTGGAGGCGCCCGCCGCGGGAAGCCGCAGCCGCGGGCCGGCAGCGGGAGCGGCCCCGCACCTCCCGCCGCAGCCCCGCGGGGCCGCGGACCAAGAGCCGCCGTCGCGGCCGGTGCCGGTGCCGTCCGCCTGCCCCGTGACGGGGTCCGGCGGCCGCGGCACCCCCGGCTCCGCGCTGCCTCTGCCACCCGCTCGGCGCCGAGACCCGGACCCCAGCCCGGCAGAGGTGGCCGCCCCGGGCTCCCCCGGTTCCCGGTCCCCCGGCTCCGTCCCGGCCCCTCACCTTGGCTGGCGCCGCCGTCGCCGTCCTCGCAGTCGGCCAGGTTGTTCAGCATGGCGCCGGCTGCCCGCGGCCGCACGCTGCTGCCCGGGAGCTGCGAGCGCCGCGCTCCGCAGCCAGCCGCGTCCCCGCGCCGCCCCCCGCCGCCGCCGGTGGGAGGGGGCTGCAGTGCGGAGGCGCCCGGGCTCTCGGCTCTCTGCTGCCGGCGGAGCCCAGCCCGGTCGCTCTCACTTCATCACGTATGCAGGAGGCATTGCCCCCGCCGCTGTGGGGAGGGGAGCAGCGGCAAGGCAGGGGCGAGGCGGGGGAGGGCGCGGAGCGGAGCACACGCCGCCTCCCGGCTGAGCCAGGCGGGGGGAGGAACTAGGGCACGGCAGCGCTGCGGGACCCGGCTGGCGCGGGCGGGACGGCCCCGCACCCCGCATCGGCCCCCGCACCCCGCCGTCAGCCTCCGCACCCCACACCGGCATCCGCATCCCACACCGGCCCCCGCACCCGGCCGCCGGTGCAGCCCCGGGACCGGGCACACGGCTCGGGGTGTGCAGTGGTGCAGATCCTGCACCTGCGGGGCCGACACATCCCCAAGGGATGCTGAGGCCTGGGGTCAGGGCAGCCCCCCATGCCCGGGCAGCCCCTGCCCGCAGCAAGGCCAGCGGGGGGCAGCTCCTGGGGGGGGCAGCTCTCGGGTCGGGCAGTGCCAGCCACGCCAAGGACCCCTCTGCAGGCAGCAGGGCCCTGGCCGGGGATGAAGCCCCCCCGCCCCAGCAGCAGGACTGGCCTGCAGCCACCATCATCCAAGCCCACCTCAGGGAGGAGGGGGACAGCCAGACCATCCTGCAGTGGTGCCAGGGGTCCTGCAGAGGATGCAGAGCAGGAAACGCTACCTGCAGATGGGAGATGGCTTGGCCTGACCCCCCTGGGTCTCCAGGGAGGCTGGGGATCACACTGCACCCAGGAACAACCCAGCACGGCTCCCCCCAGACCCACAGCGCGGCAGGTCCGGGGCTGACTCTGGAGAACGGCCATGGGGCTCAAGGCTGGGGCTGCTGACAGGACCCTGCACTGACCCCGCAGGGCTGCTCGCAGCCCCCCCCTTCTCTCCTCCACTTAATCCGGGAGGATCCCAGAGCCGGAGCTGGCTGCAGCTCCCGGCATCTCCTCCGGAGCAGGCTGAGATCATGACAGCCCGCTGGCGTTAGTTACTTCTTGACGGCTGTAATTAATTGTTTACTTTCTCCTGGTACGGGGCCAGCTGCTCTGCAGCGCGGAGGCTCCCTGGCCCTCACCTTGCGAGGCAGGAGGGCTCGGACCCCTCACACCCACCACACTGCCAGCCCCAGCCCCTGCCCTGACAGGACCCCCCTGGGCCCGTTGTCCCCTGGGAGCCACACCGGCACAGCCCCAGCTCCGCAGAAAAAACGGTGCAGGACGGCCTGCAGGCAGGGTGGGCAGCTCAGGGGCTGCCCCAGCGCGGGCAGAGTGCTACCACCCCCATCTTGCCCCCCCTCCCTGCCCAGACCGCGCATGCTGGCCGCAGCAGCTCCGTCCCCTCGCCCCCACGTCTCTTGGCCTTGAGCAGGTGCCAGCGTTGGAGCAAGGGGCTGGCCCGCTCCCAAGGGATGGGACAAGCCCCCGCACGCTGCCTGCACAGCCAGGGCTGCAGGCAGGACGCAGTGGGCAGAGCTGCTCTCCCTGACGAGTCCTGGGGGATTTGCAGAGCCCCCCCCCGCCCCGGAGGCCATGGCCAGGCAGAGGGGCAGCGGGCTGGGGGCCGCGCGGGGGCCAGCCAGCCACGGCAAGTGCCGAGATGATAGTTTTGCGCATGAGGCCGCAGCGCGTGGGCTCGGCACAAGAGGGATTTTCCTGCTAAAACAGATGGGGGGGAGGGAGCACGTGAAAAAACACTAATCCCCTAATCCCTGGATTATGGCTCCATTTCAGGGGCTGGGATTTGCCAGCAGCGCAGGGGGGCTATGCTACCAACTGCATTCGCTTAGGCTACACATGGGGTCCCACCGGCATGGGGTGGGGCACATTGGGGGTGTCCCTGGGGCAGAGCCAGACCGAGGGAGCTCAATCCCCCAGCACAGCACATGAGCGTGATGCCCTGGGGCTGGGGTACGCGGCCCCAGCATGCCGGGAGCGGAGAGGCTTGGCATGGCTTGGGCAGCACCCATGCCCTTGCGCTGCAGGCAAGCACAAGGGCATGGGCAGAGGAGCTGGGGCTGGAGAGAGGCAGAAGGCTTTCCCCGAGCACGGGGCGGGGGATCAGCTGCAAGTGGTCCCCAGGCACACGCAGGATCCTGGCATGGGGCCAGGCATGGCATCAGTGCCCCACTTAACTGCAAGAGCTGCCCAGGAATGATGAGGGAGAGCTGCACAGCTCCTCTGCCAGGCCAAGGGGTTGGCACAGCACAGCTGGACCATTCCCCTGGACCATCCCCCCACGTCGTCTCTGCCACGCTCCCTGGGATGGAGACTGCTGAGCAGTGGGAAACCCCCAAGAGCCAGAGCCAGGCCAGGACACACAGCATCCCTGCAAACCGTCCTGTGCCACTGCAGACCCCACAGAGCCCCCTGAGCATGGCCCCAGCCCCAGATCCCCTGCACCCACCATGCCACGCAGACTCTGGGGGGGGGGAACCGTCCCCACAGCCCTTCCCAGGGCAGGTGTCCCAACAGCCAGCTGCATAGCCCTTGCCTGTCCTGTCACCAGCAGCGGTCAAACCTCCCAGGAGCAAGACATGTGCTGGAGGTGCTGGGAAACCTCCTGAGGGTACAGAGAGGGCAGCCTGGCAGCAGCCTGCCCTGGAGGCAAGGGTGGTCATGCTGCGGAGATGCCGGTGACCATGCTGCACCACCTGCAGCAATCCCCGGGCACCATCAGCAGCCTGCCTCAGCCCACACAGAGGGACTGGGGGGAGTAACAGTGGGGTGCAGAGGGCAGCGTTACACACACAGAGCCAGGGGCTGTGCCGGAGGATTTGCATCATGGTGTGCCCCACACCGCTCTGTCCTGCTGCCCCCATAAGCCCAGGGGCAGCATATCCCACAGCATTTCAGTGGGACGGAGGGGTCTTGCTCATCCCTATCCAGACAGGTCAGGGCCCTGCCACCAGCACCAGGGCAAAAACAGAGCCTGGAGGTGGCACGGGTGCCAGCTCAGACCTGCCACCAGCTCCACTGGCGTGGAGGGAGGGATGATATCCCATGGGGCTGCAAGTGGAGCCACAGGGAGTTGGGAGCCGGTGCAGCTGCCCGAGGCCAAGAGCAGAAGGGCGGCAGTGGGGCAGGGCAGGAGGCAGTGGGACAGGGCAGGAGGATGTGAACTCCTGCGTCATGGCAGCCCTGCATCACACGCAGCTGCCGCGGCGTCCCTGGCTGCCCTGCCCAGATGTCTTGCCGGCAGCAGGGCCATGGCATTGGGCGGCCGGGCAGCCCAGCATAGGGATAAGCTGCCGAATCAACCTCCTCCCGCTGGGCCCCGCTCCTGGGCAGAGTGGCCGAGGAGCCCCGTAACAGCCCCATGCCAGCTGCAGCGCCTCGAGGACGCCGGGCTGCTGCAGCTGAGCGAGGGCCAGAGGGCACGGTGACGGCCGAGGAGCGGCTGCACAGCCATCGCCGGCTGCTCCCAAAAGGGTTTGGCACAGCAGCACGATTAGCCAAGGCTCTGGGGTGTCCTGTGTCCCACATAGCACCCCCTGCTCAGCCCTGGGCTGGGGGAGCTGGGGGGGCTGGGGGAGAGCTGGGGGTCCGCAGCAATGCGGGTGGAGGGCAGGGGAGGCTGGGCTTCTGTGCCCCACACATGGTGCCTTCAGCAGGGGCTGTGGGACCCCGGCACCGCACGGGGGTCCTGCCCCACCTTTGCACCCTGGGCCCCCCACGGTCGCGGCCCCACAGCAGGCTGCTGTTGTGGGCAGCAGCCGCAGGGCCGGGACGCAGCCAGGACTGGTGGAGTCCCCCACCCCTGGGTGCCCACGCCCCGCCCGGGGCCGACCCCCAGCACGGCTGCCCCACACAGCCCCGGCGGGTCTGGGCGAGCGGCTGAACACACACCCCCCCCCCCCAGCATCGGGAGCCGCCGGCAGGGATGACATCGGGTCCGGTTTCCATGGCAACGAGAGAGGCTCCTTAACCAGTTGGTTGTCATGGTGACTGCCGCCGAGACCGGCTGCCTCGGGACACGGGGGGGGCTCCGCTCCAGGGTTGCCCCGGTGCCGCCCCCGAGCCAGGGCAGCTGCCCCACGGCCATCGCCCCGAGGGGTGGGGGGAGCCCAGCCCCACGGCCAGCGCTCCGTGGGGTCCAGCCCCTCACGGCCGGGTCCCAGGGGAGACCCACCCGATCCCCGGCCCCCCACGCCGCGGGTGCTGGGGGAGACCCCCGTGGGGGCGGCGGGAGCGGCCGGGTCCCCCACCCTGCGGGGCGGGGCCGGACACACCCCCCCGTCGGAGACCGGCCCGTCCCGTCCCGGCGGCGCCCCCTGGCGGCGGCGAGGCCCCGCGCAGCCCCGTCCGCCCCCCGGGGCCCCGCACAGACCCCGCACCGGCGGCGACCGTCCGTCTCCATCCACCCCCGGGCCCAGCCCCGGCTCCGGCCGTGCACCTGCGCCCAGTCCCCGCTGCGGTGGTCTCCCCGCCCGCTGCCCGGCACCGGGAAGGCCCATTCCCAGGACTGCAGAGCCGGCAGGGAGGGGCGGCAGCGAGGCGGCCCCACGGCCCCGGTACGGCGCTGGGAGAGCAGCGTTAGCCCGCCGGGCAGGCTGTCCCCGGGCCCGGCCAGCTGGGAGCGAGGCCCCACCGGGGTCTGTGCCGGGACAGACGGTCCCCACGCTGCCCCGCCACCGAGCAGCACAGCCGGCTGCAGCCCCCACCTGCTCCTGCCCCAGGACCCGCTCCAAGATCCCCAGGGCCTCCATCACTCCTGCACCGCTGCCGGCCCTGTGTGTGACGCTGTGAAGGGCCAGGCATCACAGAGCCCCCGACTGGGACCCCATCCCTCCCCGGTGCCACACGGGCAGCTCTGCCATCCGCAGCCCCACGTCAGCCCTGTGGGCAACCAGCCCCACGGCACCCCCTCTCATCCATCACCCCAGGAGGCTGTATCCACAGCCCCAGGGCCACAGAGCAACACTGGACATGAATTGGGGCAGCTCAGGGGTCTCCAGCACGCTGCCCTCACCCCTCTGCACGCACCCCGCCATGGCTGCGGCTGACCCACGGTGCAGGGTCGGTCCTGGGGCGCCCGCTGGCAGGGCCGCAACGCTGTCTGTCCTCTGCGAGGGCGCAAGGTCACAGCTCAGCTGGGAAGGGACACCGTCCCTGCGCCTCCCCTGCCGCGGCCCCTGAGGCATGCCCACCCCAGCTCCCCCTCGGCCAGGCCCACTCCTTGCCTGGCCCCCTGTGAGTAGATCAGCCGCCAAGCTGATAAGCCATTCCTGGAGGGCCACGGGCTCCAGCCATGGCTCCGGCACAGGACTGGCTTCTCTGCCCCTGGCGCAGCCCATGGGCCAGGCCCCCACCGCCCCGGAATGCCGTGGGGTGACAAGTGGCCCCGCACTCGCCTGCTGCCGGGTCCAGCCCAGCACCAGCCCACCACAGACGGGATCCCGGGCAGAGGGACCCGGGGACCAGAGCCCACTTGTGGGGGTACAGCCCGGCCTGGCCATCGCGGCGCCCGTCCGGCTGCTCACCGCCTCCCACCAGCGCCCTTCGCTGAGGGTGCAAGGTCACAGCTCCGCGCAGCACGGTGCTGCCATCGGCCGGGTTTCTGGGATCGATACGGCTCCGGTGACAGCGCAGCCCCGCCACCACGTCCCCTGGGCACCGCAAGGCAACGGGGCCTGCCAGCCCGAGCACCTGCACCTACCGCAGCCCAGTGGGCCACCACTGCTGTGGGCCAGCCACAGCCTGCCCTCCCCATGCCCTCGCATGCCCACAGCCCACCCTCCTCCGTGGCTCCCTGAGGAGCAGCGTGCAGCCTTGCACCCCACAGCCGGCCACGATCCCAGCTCCATCCCACTGCTGGTCCCGCACGAACAAGGCCTTGCTCCCACAGACCCTGTGACGGGGATAGGGCAGGGGACCTCCCTGGGGAGTGGGGGCAACCCTGGGCGACAGCGGGGGATGAGGGGCCCTGCCCTGGCAGCCAAGCCCCACTCCCTGCTCCGCACCCCCCGTGTCCTGAGCCCCACACCAGCCCCGCTCCGGGGGTCCTCTCCATCTCCGAGGGGCCCGGCCGAACAACCCCCGTCCCGAAGTGACTCCACACACCTGCCCGGTGCCCCGACGGCCCTGCCCTGCCCCACGGACCCTGCCCTGGGAACTCTGCCCCCCCTGCCCCTGCCCCGCGGACCCTCTCCACGGACTGCTCCACCGGTTCTGCCCCACACACCCCTCCCCACGGACCCTGCCCCGCCGGACCCTGTCCACGGACTTTGCCCGAGGGACCCTGCCCCACGGAGCCTCCCACGGACCCTGCCCCACGGAACCCCCCCCCCCGCCCCGCCGGCCGTGCCCCGGCGCTCACCTCTGCCGTCGCGGCCGGGCAGGCTGCCGCCCCCCGCGTCGCGGTCGGGTCGGCGGGTGGCCGCGGGGCCGTGGCGGGGCAGCGCGGTGACGGTGAACCGCCGGCTCATGGCCCCGCCGCCTCCACAAGTGTCTCCGGGCCCCGGCGGCCGCCGAGCGCGGCCCCGCCGGGCGCTGACCGGGGTCCTAGTGCCCGCGGCACCGCCCGCCGCGCCGCCCCCGCGGCTGCAGGGCTGGCACGGCTCGGCTCGGTTCGGCGGGCACGGCCGGCACGGCTCGGCTGGGCTCGGTAAAGCTCGGCTCAGCTCGGATCGGCACAGCGCGGAACGGAACGGAACGAAACGGCTCGACGGGACGGATCGCGGGTCGCTCCGCCCCGCCCGACTCCACGCCGCCCCGCAGCCGCCGCCGCACGGGGGGTGCTGGAACGGGACCCCGGCGGGACGGGACGGGACGGGGCCGTGCTCTGCCTCCGCCCTGCGCGGAGCCGCGGCCGCTAATTACAGCTAATTACAGCCCCGGGGCTGCGGCCGCCCCACCCTGCCACGGCCCCGGGCAGCCCCCGGAGACGGCCCAGGCCCCGCCGCTGGGCTCCGCGGGCCGGGCCGGACCGGGCCAGGGCGGCTTTGCGGGGCCAGCACGCTGCAGGAGGGGTGTGGGTCCGGCCTGCAGGCCGGACCCCGGCCACACGCCGTGTCCCAGCATGTGACAGACACGTGTCCCTCACCACCGGTGGAGAGCTGGGGACACAGGGGAGGGACGGGGGCTGGCAGGGTACTGGGAAGCCAGGGCCTGGGGGGGCTCAGGGGGGCAGGAGTGGCTCTGGAGGGTGAAGGGGCACGGGGGCCTGCAGGTGGTATGAGGCTGGGGATGTTGGGACCAAGGAACATCCTCCTCGGTGGGATCTGATGTCCCTTAGGGATCGAAGAGCCCTCAGCAGAAGGGGGGACTTGGCAGCAGGCCCCCTGCCCACCGCCCCCTTCCCTACCAATGCTGGCACCCCAAACCCTGTGGGAGAACGACGTCTCCGGCCCAGCACCTTGGGGGTTCACCACGCCACGGCCTCGGCCGGCTGATGGAGCACTCGGAGGCTGTGTCCAAAGGATTGTCTTTATTAAAAACGGGCAGATGGAGGTTGGCAGAGCGGGCAGTGGGCAGGAACGAGGCAGAGCCCCGCGTCCCTGCCCCGGCCGAGTCCCCAGGCACCAGCTCCCAGCGGAGCCCGGCTCGACCCAGCCCGGGTGGCTCAGCAGAAAGACAAAGTCGTTATAAATCCATGTGTGGTTTGCACCAGGCAAACGCCTCTGCACGGCAGAGCCGGTGCTGGCAGGGTGAGAGTCCTGCTCCCCAGCTGGGGCTCCCTGGGCCAGGCAGCTCCCGAGGGGCGACCCCAGGACTCCCTGCCCCTTCCTGCCGGGGAGACAGCAAAGCCCCCACCTCGGTGGGGGCTGCCCCACGGCCGCGAGGCTGTGCGGCCCCTGGTGTCCCAGGGGATCAGGCTGTGAGACAGGAGCCTGGGGGTTGGCAGCGATGGGCAGGGAGCAGCGCACCAGTTGGGTCCTCAGTGCTGGGGACACTGCAGGATGTCATACTTGACGTAGCCTACCCGGTCCACCTGGTAGCGTGGCGTCATTCTCCAGTAGAAGCTGCCCTGGCAGAAGTGGTACTTGTCTGTGAGAGGAGGGAGGTGGAAGGAGGGTCAGCAGGGAGGAGGACCTGTCCCAGTGGCCTCCCAAGCAATGCAGGCACACAGAAATGTGGCCCCAGCACACAGCCCTCACCAGGTCCTGGCCAGCCCCCCACCACAGGGACCTGCCAGCGCTGATGGCTTGCCCTGCAATGGGGCCATTCCCCACAGTGCAGCCCCTGCCCTGTGCCAGGTGCAGAGGGGCAGCCTGGGGGTGACAGCATGGCCCCCACCCACCAGGTCCACGCTCACCTTGGTAGAGGAAGACATTGCGCGCATCAAGGGGGACACCAGTAAAGACGTCGTCGGTAGCGCGGGGGTAGCCCTTGTCCACCCTCTGGACCTTCACGTCCAGCCTGCGGTGAGAGCAGAGCCGTGCTGAGGGCTGCCGGGAACCCTCCGTCCCAGCCCCTCGTCAGGGGAGCTGGCAGGCCGCCCCCACAGCCGCCCGGACCCGCTCACCTCCAGTAGCTCTCCCCACTGAAGAGCAGCACTTTGCCACGGCCCCGCTGTAGGGCCCCCGAGATGCGGCCAGCTTCCTTCCCGATGCCCAGCTTCTCGATCCCCCGGGGACCCAGCATGTTCTTGCCAGAAAACACCCAGAACTGCCGACCTGCAGCCAGGAGGGAGCATGGGCGTCAGCCAGCCCTGAGGGTGCCAAGGCAGGAGCGGGCTCCTCGTGATGCCGGTGGCACCAGGGCTGAGAGCGGCAGGGGCAGAGCTCACCTGCAAAGAAGAAGACCCTCTTGGTGAGCACGTCCTGGAAAGCAGCATCGATGACAGCTGGGAGGCCAGGCCAGGTGTCTGCGATGGAGAAGGCGCCCTGGATGCCTGACTTCCAGAAGGACGAGTGGGTCCAGTATTTCCTGTTGGGGAAGGTCAGCCGTCCTGGTAACTTCAGCCTGGCACAGCCCCATGTCCCCCCAGACCCCCTCACCACCAGGAGAGGAGGTGCCGGGTGCCGCTCTCACCCATCCTTGAAGAAATGCAGCTCCCCGTTGATCTCTGTGATGGCGTCGAAGTTCTTCTCCATGCAGGCATCCCAGCTGGGGTCCACGGGAATGGGCTCAGTTGTGGGCTCTGGCGTCTCCTCCTCCTCCTCCTCCTCAGTGGTGGAGGTGCTGCCAGCCTCGGTGGGCATGGGCTGGGGCTCCTCAGTGGGCATGGGCACAGGGGCGGTGGGCTCCGGGCCAGAGCCACGACCTGGGTGAATACAGGGGAGGGCATGAGGCTGGGGGCTGGCCCACCACCACTGGACCCCTGGCTTGCCTGGCCATGGCACAGCTGCTCACCGTAGAGGTACTGGATGCCTCGGACATCATCCGGGTCCAGCTGGAAGTCCTGGACGTAGCTGTACATGGGGTACATCAGGGCCTCGCGCACGCTGGAGTGGTCCAGCCCCAGCGAGTGCCCGAACTCGTGGGCAGCCACCAGGAAGATGCTGTAACCTGGGGGAAAGCACTGTCCTCAGTGCCTGGTGGGACGGGACACACTGGCCAGGGACCGTGACCCCCATGGGGACCACAGCAGCATGGGCCAGAGGGTGCGTGCAGGGGGTCTGGTACCTCTGTCCGGGCAGAAGCCCCACTTCTTGTCAGTGTCGTAGTTGCTGGTGGTGGCACACCAGAGCTTGCCATCCTGCCGGCCCTGGCTAGTGCAGGCGCTGTAGGACTGCCCCAGGAAGGTGAAGGGGAAAACGCACGGGTCTCCCTGGGAGTTGCCACCAATCACCGCCGTGTCTGCAACACAAGCGTCAGTGGGGCTGGCCCCAGTCCCTAGCCTGGGACAGCCCCGAGACCCCTCGGGTGCCCACCCCTGAGCACCACGGCTGGGGACCAGCCAGCCCACACACCCCCTCCCTACATGCCCTCTCCCCAGTCGCACCTCGGTTGGGGCAGAAGCCGTATTTCTTGTCCTGGTCAAAGTTGGCAGTGGTGGCACACCAGCGGTAGCCATCGGAGCGCCCGTCCGTGGTGCAGGTGTTGTAGGAGGTGCCGTCAAAGATGAAGGGGAAGACACAGGGGGATCCATCACTGTTGCCGCCATTGGTGTAGAGGACTGTGGAGTGAGGAGGGGTGAGGATGGCCCCGGGCACCCACAGGGTCATGCAGGGGCTGCAGGTGCCGCTACTCACGCTCGCTGGGGCAGAAGCCATATTTCTTGTCCCGGTCATAGCTGGCGGTGGTGGCACACCAGGGCAGCCCGTCCGTGCGCCCCTCCGTGATGCACCGGGAGTATGACTGGCCCTCGAAGACGAAGGGGAAGTGGCAGTCGGCCCCGTTGGCGTTCCCATGGCGGGTCTTCACCACTGCTCAGGAGAGGGGCAGGTCAGCAACGGGGCTAGGGTGGGTGCTGTTGGTCCCCTCTGACCTGCTGGACCTTGCCCTTACCTATGCCGGTTCCCAGTGTCCAGAGCTCGTCATCATCGAAGTGGGCATCGCCCTGGATCCCCTGGCCTGGGGGAAAGGCATGGGCCAAGAGCCCGTCCTTGCCGTCGAAGGGGTATCCATCCCCGTGCTCTGCGGGAAAAAGCACCCTCAGTGCCAGCCCCAGCAGAGGAGCCCCCGGCATGCGCACGGACCCCAGGCACACGAGCCCAGCGCACCCCCTGTGTGCCCACATGCACATGTGCCTCTGGGCACATGCAGGAGCAGAGGGACCCCTGGCACAGGGGGACACAGCCTGGGGAGATGTGGGGTGATGGTCCCACGGGCAGGACACATCAACAGCCCTCTCCCCGTGGCTGAGCCGGCTCCCAGCTCCCTGCCTGCCCGCGGGATTTCACCTTGGCTGCCGAACATGATCATGATGTCTGCCTCGCCGCTGTATATCTGGGTGAAGGTGAGGGGGGTCACATCGCTCCACACTTTGAATGCCCGCTTGAAGGCGTCATCGATCACAGCACGGTCCAGGTCAGGGGAGTAGTTCATCACCCTGTCGGGGGGAGGCGTGGGGTGAGCACTGCCATGTCCCAGCTCAGGCTGCAGGAGTGACCCTGCTCCAGGTGCATGGTGGGGACATGCCCCCACCCCGTGAGTGGACAGCAGGACTGGCATGGCCAGGCAGAGCAGCCGGCCACCACCCTGAGGCCAGGGCTCAGATGCTCTCCCGGGCGCCAAGGAGCAGATGCTGCCGCTGTGCTGGCTTGGCTCTGGCCGTGCCGAGACCCAGCTGTGCCAGCAGCATTGGGGCATGGCCGGCGGGCTGGGCTGAGACTGCTGCCCCACCTGAGCCCTCGCACCCATCTCCATCCCCTGGGGACCATCACCCTGTGGGCACGAGGCTCGGTCTCCTGGGGCAGAGACTCACCGGTATGTCAGGTCCATGTGGTCCCACTTGAGGTCCCCCTCGAAGGTGAGGAAGGGTCCCACATCGGGGACGCCGCAGCGGGGGGCTCGCATGGCCTCCAGCGTGCCGGCATCCAGCTCCCCTGTCTCCTGCAGGCCCAGCTGCTTCTGCATCTTGCGCAGCGCCTTGGCCAGGGACACATGCTTGCTGCCCGTCCTCGCCTCCGCCTCCGTGGTGTAGCCGAACCGCAGCAGGTAGCTCTGGGGAGGAAAGGCAGCCGGAGGGGATGAGTGAGGCGGGAGGGGGCTCGGGCAGTCCTGGGCACCACAGACCCCCAAGTGCCAGACCCCATCCTGGGCAGCTCCCAGGGCTCAGGGAGACAGGCAGCCCCCGAGCTCAGCCCGCAGCCCCACGCTGCTGCCCTGGGAGCCCCTCGGGGTGCTGGGTGCCGGGAGGGGGCCGTGGGGCCGTGCTCCCCTCACCTCTGCCAGCTCCAGGTCGGACAGGGTGCTGACCAGCTCCCCCGGGAAGGTGACAACCGCCTGCGGCTTGCTCTGGAGAGGTGCCGCACAGCAGGAGAGGGCCAGCAGCCCCACGGCAAGCGGGGCCAGGAGGATGAGTGCCATGGTGCGGCGGTGGCAGGAAAGCTGTGGCTGTGCCAGGTCCCCGCTGCTCTGCTCTAGGTGCCGCCGGGCTCCTGCTCCTATTTATGGCGTGGGGAGGGCAGTGAGTCACCCTCAGACCCCTCAGCCGCCGACTCACGCTCCCTTCCCCTTCCCACGGTGACGAAACGCACACTCAGGCTCCTCCGTTCCCTGCCTTAACTGTTTCATCACCTTGTTTACTAAACATGCTCGGTCCCGCAGCCATGCAAGGCGTGAGGACGGGTGCGAGGGAGAGCGGTGGGGTGGCTGCGCTTGGGCATGGCACAGCCCAGCTGCCCTGGGGCTGCCCCACACCGGGGTGGCCAGTGGTGTGGGGCATTGCCCTGCCAGCCCCAAGGCCGTGGTGGCAGCAGGGAGAGTAGGAGGCTGCAGAGGCTGAGGGGCTGGCCGGGGGCTGCACCAGCTGATGCTGAGCTCAGCTGGCCGAGGACTGATAGCCAGAGCCATGGGAGCCTCGGTGGGCCCCAGGGCTGCACAGGCAGAGCTGGCAGGAGAGCCCCTGCCCAGAGCCCCGGTGCCTGCAGCCCACCTGCCTGGGAGGTGAACGCCAGACCCTCAACAGGACGCAGCATCCATCCCCATGTCCCCCACTGCGGCTGCGTCACCCCGGTGGGGCAGAGCATTACTGGCACAGGAGGTCCCCATGGCTCACTGTCCCACCGGTTCCTCTAACCCCAGTCACCAGCAGCCGCCTGGCAGAGCCCCGTGGGACCGGGGGCAGCACCTTCCCAGGAGCAGCTCCATGCCCAGGGATGCTCCAGCCAGTGCCATGGGACATGAGAGTGCCCCATCCTCACTGCCCACTGCTCTGCAGGGTGCTGCTGACTCAGGTTCCCACCCGGCACAGCATAAACCTCACCATGGGATGGTGTTTTCCGGCTTCTTCCAAAGTGCCGACGCTTGTGGGAACGGGAATGCTGAAGAGGAAAGCAAACAGGGATGAGGAGCGAGAGGAAAACAGATGGCGGAGCAGAGAGAAAGGCGCAGCATCAGCTGCGGGAGGCGGGAGGGACGGTGCAGCCCAGCGACGCTGCCCGAGACACGTGTCCCAGGACAGGTTCCCCCTTCCCCAGCTCTTCCTAAGCCCGGGCTGCAGCCCTGCAGCCACCCCCGGCTCTGCATCACCCCAGGCTCTGGCTGAGTTACGCTGGAGTCCAGCAAGGCTGGGGGACAGCGAGAGGAGAGGGGCCGCATTCTCCTGTGCCCTTGCAGAGGAGCTCCGACACCTGCGGGAGGGCTCATCCCTGGGGGAGCATCGCCCACGCAGGGCAGTCGGGCTCACTGAGGGGGCTCACCCTGGGTGCGGGCTCTGTCCCAGACCCCCTCCCTGCCCAGCCGGGGTCCCACGGCCCCCCTTCCAGCCCAGCCGTGTGCAGGGGAGCTGCCAGGCGGCCAGTGCCGGTGGGATGCAGCTCAGGGCCGGGAAGCGGGGGCTTACAGGCAGCACAAGCCCCACCAGGGAGGAAGCGGCGGTGAGAAATCACGGGGTTGCCTCACTCTCCGCCACAGACCTGCAAGAGCAGACCCTGTTTCCAGGCGGAGGAAGTTGCTCCACAAGCAGCCGCCATCCTGCTCCCCGACGCGACAAACACGTCCGGCCCATGGTGCCCGCACGTAGCCCTCTCCCAGCAGGACGCAGGCCAGGAAGCCCCACAGCCAGGCCACCCCCACCACCTCCCCTCCCCGCTGGGTCCAGCCTGCCGCCCCTCACCCCTGTGCATGGCCCAGCTCTTTGCAAGGCAGGAGCCAATGGTTCCCAGTGCTCCCTGGCTGGCCAGCAGCCAGGGCGAGGACAGGGCTCTGCCGAGGTGTCCTGAGGTCCCCACCACAGCCGACAGCTCCTGGGGTGCACGAGGAGCAGGCACCACTCCATGCCCTCCGTTCTCCAGGCTACCAGGACCTCAGACCACAGCACAGGGAGCTGGTGCCAGAGCTGGATGCAAAAGCATCCCTGGGAGGATGCACCCCTGGGACAGCATGGTGAAAGGGACATCTGACACCGGCTCCAGGGTGCAGCCAGGGGGGCCAGATCTGTCTCTGGCCTCCCTGGCGCTGTGGCAGATCCCTGGGCCTTTCCCATGCTATTCCCATCCCTCATTTCCGCCGCATGCAGGAGCCGCAGCTCCCACAGCCTGGGCACGCCGCCACGGCACCGCCCGCACCGCACCGCATCGCCTGCGGCACCCCCGAGGGCAGAGCCATGGCACAGCAGAGCAGAGCAGCACTGGCCAGGACAGGGCTTGGAGGAGAACGGGGGCTTGGAGCAAGCGATGGCAGGAGGAGCTGAGAGCCGGGACCCTGCACACCGCGCAGCCCATCCCGGCAAGCCCACACTTGCCCGGCCCTGGCTGGCTTTGGGGTGCACCGGTGGGTCTGTGGCTAATGGCCCTGAGCATCCTTGAGCTGGTCAGCTGGACTCCCAGCGAGGGGCTGCCGGCCACAGCTCTGCCCCCGTCCCGGCCTCTCCCACTGACTCACAGCCCTGCTCGCCAGCTTCCTCCTGGCACCAGCCCGGGGGATTTTCTGGTGACTCTCTGGAGGCTCCGCAGGGAGCAGGGGCAGGGCCAGGGCAGCAGGGATTCCCCCATGTCTGGCATCACCCGCAGCCTCAGAGCTGGGCAGGGGAACTCCACAGGGATGGGATCGGTGCTGCCAACACCAACCCAGAAGACAGCCCCAGCCCCATGCGGGGACAGGCCGGGGAGCCGGGGCGAGGCACGGGTCCCTCGGCACGGGCACAGGAGGGGGATGCTTGGGGCAGCCACTGTCGCTGGTGGGAGCGGAGGGTGGCGGGGATCCCAGGCAGCGCAGCAGGCAGAAGAGGGCTTTTGGCTGCCAGGGACCCCAAGAGCATCTGTGTGCTGTGCCGAGCCCGTGTCTGGGCACTGTTTACATCAACAGCCCCCATAAGGACAAAGGATATGGAAAAACCCACACGGACATCCTCCATCCCAGCCAGCTGCCCGAGCCACGAGGCTGCCTGTCACCGCCGCCACCGCCAAAAGGGGAAGGAACAGCCACCACAGCCCCTTCCCACGCCCTTACTCATGGCCACCCTCATGCACACATGGCGAGACCCCCATGGGAAATGGGACCGGGACCCCAGCTGGTGCCGGACACCTGCCTGAATCCCTGCCAGTGGGGAGGCAGCAGCCCGGCTCGGGGCAGAAGCTGACGGGACATGTAGGTCTCCAGCTGGGAGGTGCTGGCTGGGCCAGCAACGAGGTTTGGGGGGGCTGGATGGAGCCAGGCTGGGACCCTCCCCAGCACAGGCAAGTGGGTGGGGGCCAGCTGGGGAGGGAGCCTGGCACCAGTCATCCAGGGGAGAGGTCTGACAGCCGGAGCTGTGAGCCATGGGGTGCACCAAGGCGGCAAATGTGGTGGGAGAGCCGAGGAGCCAGGGGTCAAAGCATATCTGGCTGCCACAGTCGCAGCCTCACACCTGGGAGCCCAAAGATCCATGCAGGAGACAGGGGGGACGTGGGAATGAAGGGCAGGTCCAGGCTTCTGGACGGCATCAGACGCCCTCCTGGCACGAGGGGCTGGGCAGGAGCGTGGCAGAGGGGAAGCGGGGCGGGAGGGAGTCAGCATCTTGTGCGGGTGAGACAGCGCCGGGTCGAGGAGAACACAGCGCCAGTCGCCACGAGGAAGCACGGCCCGTGCAGAGGGCAGGGAGCTGCTCAGACCTCTCAGCCACCACACACAGTGCCAGCCACACGGCCACTGTGGCAGAGCCGCATTCCCTGGCCAGCGAGCAGGGCACTGGTGTGTGCCCCCAGCCAAGCCGTGCAGCCGCAGCTGCCAGCCCCATCACCCCAAACCCCGAGTCCAGCCCTGATCCCATCCCATGGGCTCTGTGGCACCCTGTGCCCACGGGGCAGAGCTGCCACCTGCACGCCAGCTGCCCTGGTCAGTGCCAGCCTGCCGTATGGCATGGTGTCCCGGGCACGGGGACACTTGGCACAGGAGTGAGACTGAAGGCAGCGGGAGCATCTTTGCGTCAGAGGCTTGGAAGCCCCATTGCTCCTGCTCAAGGGCTCCAGACAGAAACAACATTCCTGCACACGCTTCCCATATCTGCTGCCCCGACACTGGGACGCGTGTGGGCTGGAATTGCGTCCTCCAGCTGGGGCCAGGACCCTTCTTGGCAAACCACGCTGCATGCCACAGCCCCGCAGCACTTCCAGCCCCAGCACCGCCAGTCCCCGCCTGACCGATGCTCTGATGATACACCTGCTTTTCTCCCTGCCCATCCCTGTCAGACCCTGCCTGTCCCTTGCCCCACCTGGGGAACTCCCCACCCCCTCAACACCAGTTTCTTGCGAATCCTTTGCCCCTGTTTGCCTGGGACGGAGGCAGCATCCTGCCCCCCAGCCCTGCCAACCCCCCAGCCCCAGTGCTGCTGCTCTCCGCAGCCTCTCGTCTGGGCGAGGATGACGCAGCGGGTGTCAGCCGGGCGGATCACCGCCACCCTGCAGGCACTGAAACCGGCAGCGCTGCAGTTTCATCACTCAGCAGCACCGATCCCAGCTGCAAACTGCACATGACGGATCCCCCCTCCCAACCGTCACACCGGCTCCAGCCACCCAGGTGGGTGGCACAGTCACCTCCCTGCATCAGGCTGGGACATCCCCCTTCCATGCCTTCCCCAGACCCTTTGCACCCTCTGTTCGGGTCCCATAGGGATGCTGGAGCAAGGAATCTTCCACCCAGTGCTCTGCTCTTCCAGGCACCGGGGCCGGTGGCAGGCACAGCCTGTGCCGAGGCAGCCAGGCAGCCTCCCTGCCGGACACAGCCATCCCAATACCGGGAGGGGACCCAGCACCTCCCAGACCCCCGCACAGAGCTGTCACCGTACAGCACAACCCCTGCGCTCACCAGTGCCGTGGATGGAGAGGAAACCACGCTCACGTCTGCTGGGAAGCCCTTGAGGTGGGAAATCCAGGAAGGGTTCAAAGAAGTCAACCTCTGGCAGAGGCCTCTGAAAGTGCCTTGGTATTCAATCCGGAGGGAAAACAGCCCAGACTGTCCCATCTGCTGGAGAGTGGCATGAAGGTGTCCCCAGGGCCATAGGAAAGGAATGCAAGAGCTCAAAACACCATGGGGCTCTTGTTGTGCTTCATGACTTGCTTTGCTGTTTACTCATTCCCCATCCCTTGAACCTTGTCCCATCTCAGCTTTTGCCTCTGGATTTGACCAACTTTTGTTTTACCAAAGTTTCTCCACCTGCCAGGAGCGGGAGTGCAGTGCGTTCAGACACATGAGACCCTGGCTCCCATGGGCTGCACGAGGCAGCGCTGACACTTTGTCACCTGTGGTGGCTTTGGGAAGGTGTGCCCACTGGCAGCCCTGCTGCTGTCATCCCCTCAGCCACCCGGGGATGTCCCTTCTGGGGTGATCTGCAGGATCACGCCCACGGAGGCCACCTCCTGCACCCCATAGGGGTAAGGCAGGGTCCGGGAGGGGAGCTGGGCAGGACGGGGCTGGGTGGCCGCAGGCTCCTCGGGTCACAGCTGCTGCATGGGACCGTCAGCCGGCACGGCAAGGCACGGGTGGGCAGCGCTTTGTTCCCCGGCGGTGAGATGGGCACAGCAGCTGCCTGCTAAAATGGGAAGAGCAGCAATTGTGACAATGACGATGAACCTGTCCGGCATGCGAAGGGGACAATGCGGCGCCAGGAACCCGCTGGCTGTCAGCAATGAAGCAGCTCAGGAATAAGAAGCGGGGGTTTGTAGAAGGTGAAATATGGGCAAAACTGGTTGTATTTAATTGTAAACTACAAGAAGCAGAAGGAAGAGTGGTAGATGCAACATGCTCAGATTTCAGTAAAACATTTGACAACTGTTCTAACGCTTGCTGCCAAATTAATTCAGAGTGGCTCAGTTGTCAACACAGGCATATGGACAAAACCCAGGCAGCCCGGGGAACGGCAAACGGCCTGGCCGCCAGCCGGGGAGCTGCCGGGGCTGCGCGACCCTTGGGGCCTTTTAAAACCTCTTCTGCAGGCATCAGTGCCACGGGAGGGGAGGAAGGCAGCTGCCAGGCTGTGGGAGCACTGGGGATGGAGAAAGCTGCCGCGCTGCCAGGGGAGGAGAAGGGCTGGAGAGCAGCGGGGTGAGAGACACCAGCCCTTCGGGAGCTGCCGTGCCCCAGGCACCAAGGGTGCGTTCAAACACACGTGACAGAGAGCAGCCCTGGAGCCCACTTGCTCAGCCCCGGGGTCTGGAGACCCCCTTCCGTGTGGCAAAGGTGACGGGGGACCGACCAGACCAATGCTGCACCGGTCACTGCCCGGTGGGGCTCAGGACCGCCGCGGTGTGATAGCCGAGGGGTCCTTCCAGCCTCCGAGGGGGTCCGGCCGCGGGCAGGGCTGTGGGGCTGGTGTAGGCTGGGACCCCCCCCACCGCAGCACCGGGGTACCAAGCTCCCCCACTCCACGGGTGCTCGGCAGGGCAAAGCCCTGTGCAGGCGATGAGCACAGGCGATGGGAACGACCCAGCACAGCGCGTGTTCAAGGCTCTGGGGCCCTGCTACACACACAGTTCTCCTGCCCACCTTGTTTATTTTACTTATATTTCAGTAATTTGCTGATTACCCTTTTTTAACTGACCAGCAGTGATGAATCAGCAGCACAGGAGAGGCTGGAAGCCGGCGGCCTTGGACCGTGGCTCTGAGGTCTCAGGTTCTCGGAAGGAAGCCACAGGATCCCTCCAAAAGGGGAAAAAAAACAACCAGCAGCGGCAGCAGCACTTCTGGCAGGCGAGGAGGGGCCAGGCAGGGCCGCAGCCGCGGCTGTTTGCATTTCAGCAGCTCCAAACACATCCTGGAAAGGCCATCAATGGTCTGGAAGCCCTAGGGGAACAGCAGCCATGGCTCCGACCCAGGTGCAAGACGGGACACACGGGACAGGCAGCGTACGGCACAGCTCAGCACCGCCGTCACTTCAGCCTGTGCGCGGGACGGCAGGCACCGATGGCCCAGGAGGCAACGGGATACAAGGAGGACACCATGGCCCCCTCGGACGGGCAGGAGCACCCAGCAGAGCGGTAGCAGGGATGCCGGCAGGGAGCTGGGCTCCGTCCAGAGCCAGCCCGGCCACCCAGCACCGCCTCACCCCGAGGAGAGCCCCTCCATACCCACAGCACAGACACCGGCAGCACCTCCCGTCCCGGCCGGGCTTGGCAGAGGCAGGGCCAGCGAGTCACCTCCTGCCAAAGGGATCTCGTGAGGATATAAGTGGCCTCGCCACGGGCTTTCGTTGGCTCCTCCAAGCCCCTGGGGAGCAGCTGGGAGCGGCTCCTGCCTGTCTCGGGAGCGCCCTGCCTGAGCCCAAGGGTGGCATTACGGCTGAGGCCACGGGTTCAGCCGCAGCCTCGGTGGCCACAGAAGACGAAGCATTATCGTGTGACGTTCCCACCCGTGCCAGTGCCCTGGGAAGCGGAGATCCCTGCAGAAGCAGCCAGCACTGGAGGGAGGCTGCTCCCCACAGAAGCACTGGTGGCCCAGCAAGCCCCAGGCACAAGGCAGAGGGGACGGAGCCGTGCCTGGCAGGAAGCTATCCCGGCTTGCTGCCATCCCAGCATACAGCAATCCCCCAGGAGAGCCCCAGGCGCCTTCTTTGGGAGCCGCTGTTGCTGGGAAGGAGCTGAGTGGTGAAGCAATCTGGTGTGAAGAAAAACCCATTTCCTGCAGCAAGGGCTGTTTTGCTCAATGTTTTACAAAATGTGCTGATGCAACTGCCCTTCCCAGGTGGGATATGAATATGAGCCTGGTTGATGTGGATTAATGCCCTGCAGCTAAACAAACATCACCAGCAATGTTTTCTTTAAAAAGAAAAAAAGGAAACAAGGAGGAACAAACAGCACAGATGACAAAATCACTGACTCTGGAAGTCCGGGGACTCGGGTTGCAGGGAGGCTGGAGGGGGCACAGCCGTGGGCACCACGCTCAGCACAAGCCGTTACCTATTCTGGGACACTGACTGAAGCCATTAGCTCATGGAGAAGCTATTGTGGGAGCAGGGCAAGCCTGCGATGTGGGTCAGCACAGCAAACAAACCGCTGCTGGGAACGGGGCAGACCAGCGTGGCCGAGGGGGCCGGTGAGAGAGGGACCCTGACCGAAGTTACTCGTTCAGTGCGCTCTCGCCATGCTCCAAGCAGCAGCTCGTCTGGCTGTGGCTCCTTCCAAGCACTGTATCCAGGCTGGAAAGCATGGAGCTGGGAAATCTTCCACCTCCTGGGACAGCCTGTCAGTGCAGCTGATCAACCCGCCTGTTAAAAATCAGCTCCGTATCCCACTCGAGTCTTATCGCTTTATTCTCCAGGCAAAGCATTTGTGTTGTCTTCTCAGCCTGTTCCCAAGAGGCCTTTAAGCCCTGCTAAGGTATTTGGACACACATCCAATCCATACCGCATCCATTTTTGGATTCTCTTAAGCCTCTTGACAAGATTTCTTTCTTTGTGTTTTCTTTGGCCCTAAAATTATTTCAGGCACAGGAGCCGCAATGGCAGAGTATTATCAGTGAGGAACTCTGCTTTGCCTGGCTTGGAAATTCTCCACTCACCCCTGCACAGGGGCATGCAGCGGTTTTAAAAATAGCAGGTTACCCATCTCAGCAAAGCTCCTGCTGGTATAATCCTTTGAGACACAGGACATGGGGTATCTCTGTAGGGTAACAGGGAAACTTTAAGATAAACTCTCCATCAGTCAAGCCAGCATCAGGAGGTTCCGCACTAGCCCCTGAGGCTGCTTTGCCCTGGAACCATCCTCTGTTGGGAAAATCCTTCACTTGTCTCAGACAGCAGCTGACCGAAGGCAAAAAGAGAGGAAACCTGCTGGTCTGACATAAATCCACCCCATTTCCTCTAACTGGGAGACAGCTTTTGCCAGGGGTTCCTCCAACCCACTCCCCCCGGCAGAAACATGGGGAGGAAGCACAGGGATGCCCCAAGCCCACAGACGGAGCTGGCCCCAGACACAGACAGCACCAGGCTCCCCCGGCGTGAGCTCCGGAGAGAGGACATCAGAGAAGGGACAGTGTCCACAGGAGTCCCCTGTGTCCACCCTGGCTCCACTTCCCCCCAGCAACTACAGAGCTATGCAGGGTTGCTTTCAAGAGGAGCAATGGGAAAAAAAACAACAACTCCTTGGTCTCGCTCGGCCCCGGCACAATGGTGATCACAGCAGCCGGCTGCACGCAGGGACTCGGCACCCAAGCCCCTGGCAGGCGGAGCTGCTGCAGCAGGAGCGCTCCTGCAGCCAGCCCAGGGATGGATTCCACTGATGCTGTCACCCCGTGATAGATGAGGGTATAAACCTTTCAAGGATGTATTTAATTAGCTCGAAAAAGAGATGGAAGATGTAGGCACACCACAATGATGGTTCAGCGGCAGCTCCTCTGCTGCCTCTACCAATGGTGCCTCTGGGAAACCTCATCCGAGACAGGAGACGTCAGATGGATGTGAGGGACCTGCACAGCCCCATGTAGGAGCCCTGGGCTGAGGGGGGGATGAATCCAGCCACCGTCCTCCTCGCCTTGGACCAGAAGCACCACCACCAAACGATGCAGAGTGTTGATCCAGCCCTCCCGGATCGTTCATCACCCATCCTCTCAGATTCCTGGCAGGCTAACTCCACACTCAGACTGTGCCAGGTAAGACACTGTCCTTCTGCAGCTGGCACCACGTCAGCACCAGCTCTGTACCGGCCGTTCTAGACAGTGAGACAATGCAACTGCCTGGCCAGACTTGCTCTGGACAGAGCCGCACTGCGGGCTGGCTCAGTCCTAGTGGCCCCCAAGACCCAGGACGCAGCTGGGATGTGGAGCCTTGGTCCCCTCACTCAGCCAGCGCATCCCTTCCGCGGGGACTGAGCAGCCAGGTTCAGTCCAAACATGTCCTGGCCTCAGAAAAGTACTGGCACAACATGGCTGCCTTTCTTCCAGGGAAAACCTGGGAGAGATGTTCTCAGTAGAGCACTGCCACATGAGAAAACATTGGTGAGAGCAAGGAGCCACCCAAGCCAGGGGTTCGTTAAAGATGCCAGCGTGGAGCAGGTGCTGGCTGGGCCAGGGGCCTTGTCTAGAAGAAGCGGAGCCCAGGCTCTCCATCCACAGCTGGAGATGGCACACCACTGCGCTTGATGGCACTGCCAGAGAGATGGAGCAGCAGCAGGCTCCCAAGCACTGGGACACCATGGCAGCAGGAGATGCTGGCAAAGCCCCACCACGTGCAGCTTGCTGGAAGCCCCTGGCCAGCCCAGGGCAGCCCCCCAGCTTGTGCATCTCAAGCAGGGGCGCTGGAGGTGCTGCCAGCAGCCAGCGCAGCCGGGCCAGGCCTGCCAAACCAGGCACCTAATGCTATCTGCAGCCCCAACGACAGTTTGGTTAGTGACAGAGATGGCTAATGTTTAGCTGCAGAATTGCCATCGAAAGAAGCAAGTTTGGCTTCTCTATGGCAGAGCAAACCTACAGCACCCATAAGGCACCATTCCTATGCCAAAGAACGAGGGGAAAAGGGCTTAACAGTCCAAGATGCTGCAGTCATTGGGCCCTGCGGGGAAGGGCAGGGCAGAGGCCCCCGCAGCTCGTCCAGGGCCGCTCCAGGGAAAGGTGGCCCTATAGAAAGAGAGCCAAAGCGCCGGGGCTGCACGGCACCGCCCGAGATACGGCCGCCGGCTGGGGGGACGAGGCGCCGGGACACGGCCGGACAGGGCCCGGCCGGGCCGCACCGACCCAGGCGCGGGCCACGGTGCTGGTCGGCACCGCAGAACCCCCACCGCGGGACGGGGCTCCGACAGGGGACTGCGAGAGGGTCGCAGGGCACAGCCAGCGCGGCCGGGCTGGGCTGGGCTGGGCCGAGAGCGGAGCGGCCGGGCCCTGGGTCCCAGCTCCAGCCGCTTCCGCCTTCTCGTCACGTGACGGGCGCAACCCGGCGCGACGCCGACGTTCAGGGCCCGGGCGCCGCTTCGTGACGTCATGACGCAGTGTCGAAGCACCTTCTCCATGATCCCTCCGCGGAGAAAGTAGCCCCCCGGCGGGGCGCCGAGGCTTCCCCCAGCCCGCGGGCGGCGGGCGGTGCCGCTCGGTGCCGGGAGGCGACGACGGCGTCCGGGGCAGGGAGCACTTCCCCGCGGCGGCGAGCGCTCCGGGCGGGGCGGGGGGGCCGCGGTAAGTAGTCCCGGCGCGGGGCCCGCGCGGCCGTACCGCTGCGCGGCGCGAGGGCGGGGGGGCATGGCGGCCGCAGTGATGCCGGCTCTGGCGGAGGCGCGGCGGGGCCGCGGCGGGCCGGGTGAGGGCGCGGGCCGGCGGGTGGGCGGCGGCGGCGGGACCCCTCGCCCCGCCGCGGACGGCGGTTCCCCCGCCCCGGCGCACCGGGGCTGCCCCGCCGTGTGCGCGCGCGCGGAGGCGGCGGGGGGGACCCCGCGGCAAGATGGCGGCCGGGGGCCGGGCAGGGCCGCGGGGCATGACGGGACCGGGGACGCCGGGCGGTGCCGGGGACCCCAGCGAGGGTGGCGGGGATCCTCGGGCATGGCGCCGCGGCGGCTCCGGCCCCTCCGCGGATGCCCAGAGGGGCGGCCCGGGACCCCGGGTCGGGACCCCCGCAGCGGCCGGTGGCGGCGGGGAGCGGGCGGCGGGCTGCGGCCCTGATGGCGGTGGCCTCCCCCCCGCAGGTCGAGCCTAGACGGCCCCGGCAGGGTGGGCATGGAGGAGAATGCAGTGGAGAGCAGCAGCGACGCGGCCCCGCAGGCGGCGCGGGAGGAGCCCTCTGAGAGCGGCCTGGGTGTCGGGACCTCGGAGGCCGTGTCGGCGGACAGCAGCGACGCCGCCTCGACCCCCGGACCCCTCTCCCGAGCGGATGACTCCGGCGTGGGCCAGAGCTCCGACAGCAGCGGGGTCTCCTTGGTAGGAGCTGATGGGGGAGATGGGGCGGCAGTCAGCTTGGGGAAGGGGGATCGACTGCGGTTCTGGTTCACAAGAGTTTCTCTAGACGTTTCTGGCGAACTGAGCTTAGGAGCGAAGTCTGTAGCTCAGCGGCCTCAGCAGGTGTTGTTACACCAGTCAGGTGTCTGCTTGCTGGTCTGAGGAGAGCTCTCCCTGGTAGCAATCAGCCCTGGACGTCCAGGGTTCTTGGTAACACCAAAGGAATGGTACTGATGCCTTTCCTGGTAGTTCTGCAGTGATACACTGGTGTTGTTTGCCATATGCTGGCTCCTCCGAGGGCCTGACCTGGCAAAGGTCTCTCAGCTGAGCTCTTCTGGCCTCTTCTTTTTTTTCGCCAGGAAGAGGTGTCGGAGAGCAGCTCCAGCACAGATGCCATTCCCCGGATTTACCTCCCAGATTCATCCTCCATCGCCCAGTCCACCTTGGTCTCCAGTGTCTCCACTGTGAGCCAGTCCATCATGGTGTCAGAGTCCCCACAAGTCCTGGTCCACTCCAGTGTCATCACTGACGGAGCCACGATTGTGTCAGACTCCACCGCATCCACTTCCTCAGACTTAGGTTCTGCCATCGACAAAATCATCGAGTCCACAATTGGACCTGACATCATCCAGAGTGAGTGCGTGCTCTCAGCTGCTCGCGTGTGCAGCAGACCTGCCTGCTCTCCCTCTGGAGTGCCCTGCATTCAAATGGCTCGGGGTGGTGGGGCTGAGGAAGGGAGCTGCTGCTGTGCCAGACCTTGGGAGATAAGGGGGAAATACTTACATGCATACGTACGCACCTCGATCAGTGGGGGTTTCTCTTCTTGCCTTGCTGCAGTAACTGTAGGGTTTGATGAGGAGCTTGTGGGCTGCCGGACAGCCCTCCCTCTGTCCAGCTGCTCCTTCAGCCATGGTGCCAGCAGCCCAAGGCAGGCTCCATCCCGGGAGCCAGACCTTCCTCACCCCTTTCTGCTTGTGTCTGAATCTGGGAGAGCCTCAGTGACTCTACAGCCCCTGCGTCTGGCAGTTACCACTGTGCTGTCCTCTTCCTCCCAGGCTGCATCGCCGTGACCAGTGCAGAGGATGGCGGGGCAGAGACTACGCAGTACCTCATTCTGCAAGGCCCTGATGATGGTAAGCGTGCATTCTGGGGCATCCGGTGGTGGCTCTCTCTGCCTCTTGAGTCTGTTCTGCAAGAGTTGTGCGTGTACCAGAGTCCCTGTGGATGTGCTGGCGGTTGGGAGCTTGTTACTGACCTCGTGTTTAGCCCTTTGCCCCAAGTGTGGGTGCAGCCTGGATGCAGGTGAGGGTCTGCTCCTTGACTGAGCTGGTTTTGGTGTTTCAGGTGCCCCCATGGTGTCCCAGATGGCCACCTCTGCTCTGGCCAATAGTTTGGCAATAGAAGCTGTTGCTGATGGACCTACCTCCACATGCCTTGACCAGCCTGGTCCTTCAGACCCTTCCGAGCAGTTGGAAGTGCTGGAGCTGCCCACACAGCCAGATCACGCCCGAGAGGCAGATGGTGGGGAGGAACTGGACCAGCCAGACATGGAGACCCTGGAAGAGATGATGGAGGTGGTGGTGGTGCAGCAGTTCAAGTGCAAGATGTGTCAGTACAAGAGTGTCTCCAAGAAAACTCTAATTAACCACATGAAGGAGCGGCACTTCCAGCCAGGTGTGTGCTAAGGGCTGAGGAAAATTTATCTTACTGCAGACAGTAGATCTCTTCCCTGGAGATAGTCTGCTATCTCCAGGGAAGAAACAAGGGGAGGAGTATGAGTGTAAGGACCTGTTCCACCATACAGTCTGGTAAACAGTTTTGTGTCTGTTCTCTGTGGCAGTGGGTTCAGCTCTGACTTTGAAGAAAGGACGTCCACGAAAGGGGGGATCGGCTGCAAAGACTGCAGATGACGATGTCCAAGAAGAAGAAGAAGATGATGACATCATGGATGCTGGTGCTATTGATGATCCTGAAGGTAGGACTCATCCTCCCCACATCTTACGTAGCTTAGTCTTTTCCCAGTCTCTATCTGATGTTTTGGGCCTCTTACCTCCAGAGGACAGTGACTATAACCCAGCTGAGGACGAGCCCCGTGGGCGACAGCCCAAGTACAGCCGCACTGTCCCCACATCCAGTGAGGAGAGGCCACGTCGACGTCCCGGGAGACCCCGCAAGTTTCCTCGTCTGGAGGACATGCCCCAGGATGTGCCTGAAGGTGAGGGAAGCATGAGGCAGCAGTGCCGTGCTGGGCTGGAGCAGGGAGCGGTACGCAAGCCCCCTGGAGCCTATAAGGAGGGTGTGTGATGGAGTTGTGCTGTGCTCTCTCGAGCAGGAGAGGAGGTGGAGCCCTTGGTGACATCCCAAAGCACACCGAGCCATGAGCTGCAGAACTCTGAAGCAGCCAGTTCCTCTGGCCTGGAGAATGGGACCAGTGAGAGCCTGGCAGAGCCCAGCATCAGCCAGTCCGACTCCGAAAACAAAGATCCTTCCTCCAATACTGGCCCTGAGGAGGCAGATGTCATCCCCAGGAGGCGAGGGCGGCCCTCCCGCCGCTTCCTGGGCAAGAAATACCGCAAGTACATGGGGCGCAGGTGAGGGGTGTGTGCCGAGCTGGCACTGGGCCCTCTGGCTTGTGCCTAGGGCCGGTCCAGCCCCTGTTTGCCACCACAGCTCTGAGCCCTGGTCCTGTTTCCGCAGGTACTACTACAAGTCACCCAAACCCCTGATGAGGCCCTACCTGTGTCGGATCTGCGGCTCGCGTTTCCTCACGCACGATGATCTGCGTTTCCACGTCAACTCGCACGAGGCCAATGACCCGCAGCTCTTCAAGTGTCTTCAGTGCAGCTACCGCTCCCGGCGCTGGTCCTCCCTCAAGGTGAGCACCATCTGTCCTGCTTCGGTACCCACAAGGGTGGCTGGTAGCCCCAGGTCTCATGGCCTCCATTCTGCTTGTTGCAGGAACACATGTTCAACCATGTGGGCAGCAAGCCCTACAAGTGTGAGGAGTGCAATTACACCAGCGTGTACAAGAAGGATGTCATCCGGCACTCCACAGTGCACAGCCGGGACAGGTAAGGGAAGTGCAGTCCTAGAGACTGTCTTGCAGCCTGGCTGAATGGCACTACCACTGTTCCTCCTGCCCTGGGCAGGCAGCCACGGCTGCCCCTTCTCCAGACCTCTGGCCCTTTCCAAAACGGGTAGTTTTGGTGTCTGGGTACAAGGAAGCTCAGACTTGGGATGTGGCTTACACAAAGGGGTTTTCTTCTTTCTTTTTCAGGAAAAAGAGAGCTGATCCGGTGAGTTTGAGTACTCTGTTGGCTTGTCTCTCAGCACTGTTATGTGGGAAGAGGCATGTCTGGGTCTTCCACAAATTCTTGGTGCCTCGTTGAAGGCAGTGTTTCTGGATCACCTGAGGAAAGGCAGCCCAGGTCCTGCAGTGGGGAGAGGGTAAGGAAACTGGTGAGCCCCTGCCAGGTGAGCTCATCTTTGTCCTCTCCCTCCAGCCCCCAAAGCTGAACTCCTTCCCGTGCCCCGTATGCAACCGTATCTACCCTATGCAGAAGAGGCTTACACAGCATATGAAAACACACAGCACGGAAAAACCACACATGTGTGACAAGGTGAGGCGGGGCACACAGCCTGGGGAAGGGCTGGCAGCGAGTGAATCTGAACGGGAGGTGAATGCTGGTTTTCTTTGTTCCCCTGCAGTGCGGGAAGTCCTTTAAGAAGCGCTACACCTTCAAGATGCATCTGCTGACACACATCCAGGCCATTGCCAACCGCAGGTAGGAGCCTGGCAAAAACCTGTGGCGTGCCCTGGTAGAGCCCATGTCCCCTCAGAGGGGAGGGCAGAAGGTCCATGCTGCCTGTGTGACAGGCGGCATTGTCCTGGCAGGTTCAAGTGTGAGTTCTGTGACTACGTCTGCGAGGACAAAAAGGTCCTGCTGAACCACCAGCTGTCGCACATGAACGACAAGCCCTACAAGTGCAGCTTCTGCAAGTACTCCACCTTCCGGGAGGATTTCCTGGTCTCGCACATGGCTGTCAAGCACACGGGTGAGAGGAGTTGCCTTCCTCCCTACTGCCCTGACGTCCTGCACCCCCTCTTCTCCAGGAGGCGGTCAGAGCCTGTGTGCTCTCCCTGCCCTCCCTTGGGGAACCCCTGCTTGACTCCTGCCTCCTGTATTCTGCAGGAGGGAAGCCGTTTGCTTGCGAGTTCTGTCACTTCACCACGAAGCACAAGAAGAACCTGCGCCTCCACGTGCACTGCCGCCACGCTGACTCCTTCGAGGAGTGGGCACAGAGGCACCCTGAGGAGCCGCCATGCCGCCGCCGCCCCTTCTTCACCTTGCAGCAGATCGAGGAGCTGAAGCAGCAGCACAGCCAGGTGCAGGCCCCGGCTGAGCCAGAGGCCAGTCCGCCGGTGAGTGCCGTTGCCCGTGCCCCAGCTCCTCCTGGTGCTCACCAGCCCCAGCCATGCTGTCAGTGCTCTCTCTCACGCAGGCACCTCTTGGCCCCATCACCTACCACACGGTGCAGGCTGTCCCAGGAGCAGAGCCCCCCATCCTCTCGCAAGATTCCCTGGGAGGGGCCACCATCATTTATGAACAAGGCGAGTGAGGTCCCAGGGAAGGGGGTGAGGATGGTGAGGAGATGGGTGAGCATGTGCCTGACCCTCTCGTGACCCCAACAGATGTGGCTGGATCAGCAGAACTGGCCACGCAGACTGCCCTGGATCTCCTGCTGAACATGAGCACTCAGCGAGAGCTGGCCACCGGCTCGCTGCAGGTAAGGGGGTCTGAGGCGGAGCTGTGCCTCCTGGCAGGTGGCAGGGGGAGGTTTCCCAGCCCTCCACAGTCCCCAGCCCTGTTCCGCTTCAGGGGCTGTCTTGCAAGAGCCTTGCCTTCCTCCAGCTGAGCTGCTGTTCCCCCTCCGCAGGTGGCAGTGGTGAAGCCAGGTGATTCAGGAGATGCCCAGGCGCCCTGTGAGCCACAGGCACAGGAGGAGGGGACAGAGATGGACTCTGAGGAGCAGCAGCAGCAGCAGAAGTTGGTGACACTGCACATGGCAGAGCCTGGGGAGACATTGGTGCAGGAGGCTTATGAGGAGGCGACCCTGGGTGGCTCGGAGTTGCAGCAGATCACCATCCCCTTTGGTGGGACAACAGAGTACAGCATCATCACGCCCATCAGTGAGGAGATTCAGGCTCCAGGCACGCTGTACAGGTCAGCTGTATGGGAGGAGTGGGGAGGAGCAGTTCTGACCTCAAATGAGGAAGCTTCAGTGGTGAGGAGGACGAGGCAGATCCTCCCTGACCCTGTCCTTTCCAGCAGTGAGGAGGAGAGCCCTGCAGAGACCTCCCATGCAGTTGTGGTGAGCGAAGCTGTGATGACAGAGGAGGCTCTGAAGGACCATAACAATCACTATATCATGTCATCTGGTGTTCCGGGGAGCCAGTTCCATCACATTGAGGTAAGGAGCTGAGCTTTCTCCCCGTCTCGGGCAGCAGTGTGAGCAGGTGTGACTGGGTGTTTCTCTCTCAGCCCCTCAGCGGGGACGCTGCCTTTCCCTCGCCTGCGGAGGGCCAGGAGGCACAGCCCGCCGGCGTCAAGTGGCCTCTGGTGCAGTGTGTCACCAGGCAGCTCCAGAAGGACTCATCTTTATCCCCAGCATCCGAGGGGCAGGAAATCTCATCCCCAAAGGTCAAGTGGCCTGCGCTCCAAGGCGTGGCCAAGAAGCTCTCGTGCAAGGTTTCCACAGCCAAGAAGCTCTCGTGCAAGATTTCCACAGCCAAAAAGTTTTCATGCAAGATTTGCACAGCCATGTTCACAGGGAGAGCAGAAATGGAGAGTCACAAGAGAGCCCACATTGGGCCCAGCACCTTCAAGTGTCCCGACTGTCCATTCACTGCAGCCCTCTGGCCGGAGGTTCGGGTAGGTTTCCTGGCACAGAGCGGTCCTAAGAACAAGAGGTTTGGAGAAACAGGGTCTTTCTGACCCTGGACTTGTCTTTCTGCCCCCAGAGCCACATGGTCCAGCATGCCAGCCTTCGGCCACACAAGTGCACCCACTGCAGCTTTGCCTCCAAGAACAAAAAAGACCTGCGCAGGCACATGCTGACGCACACCAACGAGAAGCCCTTTGCCTGCCAGATCTGTGGGCAGAGGTGAGTGAAGCCTGCTAGTTTGTTGCTGTTTCAAGAGATCTTCTAGAGCTCTCCAAGGCTCAAGAGGAGATAGGATGTTGGGAAAGAGCTGGCTGCCCCGACCCTACCCCTGGGAGCAGCTCCTGTTAGAGAGGACTCTGCTCTTGAGAGCGGTTCCTGCTGCAGGCGGACCCAGCTTCATCTTCAAGGAACTTCTGCATGGGGGGAAGTTCAGTGCTTGGGCCTGATGGAGGCGTTTTGGGAGCTGGGACAGGCCATGTCGTAGGACATTGTTGTGGTGCCCGTGGCCTGGGTCTCTGCAGAGAGCACAGAGGCCCTGTGCTACCCATGATACACTCCACCTCTCTCATTCCTCCTGTAGGTTCAACCGTAATGGTCACCTCAAATTCCACATGCAGCGTTTGCACAGCTCGGAGGGGAAGAGACCAGGGCCGCCTGCAGCTGCTGCCCAGCAGACCATCATACTGAACAGCGACGAGGACACGCTGGCCACCCTGCAGAGTAAGATGTGTCCCTGTGACCAGGGGTCACCCGGGTGTTTCCTGTGGCCAGAACCACATGCGGGGATTTCACCCACATGGGGGCTGAGCAGGGCTGAGATGGATCAGGAGATCCTGCTGAAGGTTAGGACTGTCAGCAGCAGCAGGACTTGGGGGGTGCAAAGATGAGGGGGCTGGGTGCAGGGAGCTCTCCTGGTGAGGCGCTGACTTGCTCTGTGCGGAACTAGGGGTCCAGTGCTTCCTCTGAGCAGGTCCCAATAGATCAGTGCGCTGCGGGAGCAGTGGTGCTGTGAGCAGCTCATGGCTGAAATGGGAAGCGGAGTTTGTGGTCTGATGTGGAGGTTGTGTGTTCTCCCGAGTGACCTCTAGTTTCCTTCATGTTGGGAGAGTTTGGTTTAGCTTCTGACGTTCTGCAAGCAGAACTAAGAGACTGTCCTGTGCTCCTCACTGGGGTGGGGACCTGGCAGGGGCTGCTCGGGAGTGCAGCAGCCCCGGCAGTGTCTGCATCGGCTTTCTCTGCGTTCCAGCGGCTCTGCAGTCTGGCCAGGCGGTTCTGGCTCCTGAGCGGCTGCAGCAGGCCCTGGGGCAGGAACACATCATCGTTGCGCAGGAGCAGAGCGTCACGAGCCAGGTGAGTCAGGCCCATCGGTCTCATCCTGCCACGCTGTGTGGCTGCTCCCCGCGGGCTGTGCGGGTTCCTGTTCAGAGGGCTTGCGGTCAGGCCCACCCGCACTGACAGCGGTGGGCTCTTGCTGGTCTGCAGGAGGAGGCTACCTACATCCAGGAGATCACAACTGCCGATGGACAGACAGTACAGCACTTAGTGACCTCTGACAACCAGGTAAGGGCTGGGGGGCATGTGCCAGGAACCGAAAGATTCTGTGCAGCTGGAGCAGGGAGAGCTGGGGGCAGTGGGGAGACGTGAGGTGGAAACAGGCACAGAAGACAGACAAGAACCAGCCTTGTTATGTTGTGGGGGGTGGGCGGTGGTGATCTTTTTTTGTCTCTGAATCTCTGTGTTTGCAGGTTCAGTACATCATTGCCCAGGATGGTGTACAGCACTTGCTTCCCCATGAGTATGTTGTTGTCCCAGAGGGACACCACATCCAGGTAAGCTTCAGGCTGTCTGCTGCCTTTGCACGGTGGATGGGGCTTGTGAGGGAGCTGCATGGGGGGCTGGGCCTTCTGCTCCCTGTGGCGTGCTCCGTTCGAGTCATAGCTTTGTTCAGGGGCAAGGACACCCACTAGCCCTAACGCAGCCTCACTGCGGCTCTTGTCCCCAGGTACAGGATGGTCAGATCACCCACATCCAGTATGAGCAGGGCAGCCAGTTCCTCCAGGAGCCGCAGGTAAAGGGGCCAGGCACAGTGGCTGGAGCTGATGGGGCTGCCATGGGATGGGCTCTGAGCAGAGCTGGAGAGGGAGAGATGTGAAATAGAAGGTGCATGTGGGTTGGTGACTCGCTGCAGCCGCTGTGGCCGGAGCAGTACACCAGGAGGGTCCTTCCCCAGTCCCAGGCTCCTGTTCTCTCCTCCTTGCAGATCCAGTACATGCCTGTCTCGCCTGAGCAGCAGCTTGTCACCCAGGCAC
This sequence comes from Chroicocephalus ridibundus, assembly GCF_963924245.1. Taxonomy (NCBI): domain Eukaryota; kingdom Metazoa; phylum Chordata; class Aves; order Charadriiformes; family Laridae; genus Chroicocephalus; species Chroicocephalus ridibundus. The sequence continues at coordinate 6,035,677 of NC_086295.1, read as the reverse complement.
AGCTGGAAGCAGCTGCACACTCAGCAGTTTCAGGTAGGACCGGGGGCCCGGGGCTGAGCTCTGGCATCTCACTTCCCTCCCTGTCTCAGGGTGCCAGTCCTGACAGGCAGTTTGTGATGCCTGTTAGTGGTCACTGGGACGCACCATGGTCTCAGCCTGTCTCTGCCTGCAGAGGCTGCTCGTTTGCTGTAGCTGGCAGGGGTGGCAGGCAGCCGTGCAGTGGCCCTTGGCAGAAGGGCTGGTGTAGGCGACTTGCTGCCTGCGTCCCTGTAAATCTGGGAAGTGGCCAGCCTTGGTGTCTGAGAGGAGATCTTTGCTGGTCCCAGTGTGCCGGTTCTGTAACAGCACCAGCTCCCTTCCCCTGGAGATGAGTTGCATGCTGCGAGGTGCAGCAGCTTCCACAGGGTGGAGACACCCTAATGTGTGTTTGCAGAGTTAACCAGAGCAAGGCTCCCCACGGGAGCCCTGCATGAGGCACGGTGACCTTGTGCTTACGCACGCCTGCCCCTTCCCCTGGAGGCAGGTGGAGAACCTGGAGGGTGGCCCTGGGCAGCCGCCTGCTCTCCTCGGGCAGGAGGAGGCACCGACCCCCCTCTCCTCTGCAGCAGTGGCCGATGCTGCGATGGCCCAGGCGCAGGGAGTGTTCACCGCCGAGGCCACGGCCGAGCAGATCCAGCAGCTGCAGCAGGGGATCCACTACGATGTCATCACGCTGGCAGACTAGCACCGGGGCCAGGCCCGGCTGGCGCTGGGACACCCGTGCTGAGCAGGACGGCTGCACCAGGCAGGAGCCTCCTCAGCCAGCAGTTGCCTTATTGCTTCGGGGCTACGAGGGACATGCCTGAGCACGCCGGGGCGTGCAGATCCTGCGCATCCTCCCCGGCACAGGCACCTATCTCCAGCAGAGACTGTTCCGCAGCCGAGGCAGGCTGAGCGGTGGCAGCCCTCTCGTGTGGCCGGTCTCTTTGCCTGTTGCACTTGATGGTCTGAAATCCCTTTTCCTGAATCACGGCTGTGTGGGCCAAGCTCGGCTCAGCGTCTGCCTGGCACACGAGGATCCTGGGGGAGAGCCATGGGGCTGAGCACGGCTGTGCGGTACAGTGCGAGAGGTGTGTGCGGCCGCAGCCACGCGCTCCCCGCTCTGCAGCTGTGGGGTCGTGCGATCCTGGCATGAGGGCAGCCGTCCCTCCCTCGGCTTCTCCGGCCTGCAGGCAGGCAGCAGTAGGGCTTTGGACTGGAGGCACCCAGAGTAGGAAGGAGCACAGGTGGAAGATGTTCTATTTTTCTTCTGAAGAGGGATGGACTCTGGAGGTGGTTCGTAGGTGGTTGCGGGAGGGGTTCGATTCTGACATTCTCAAGCTTTGACTATGCCTATGAATAAAAAGGGATTGAAACCTGCCTCTGTCCTTGCCTGGAGGGTCTGTGCTCCTGTGCCAGCCCCTGCCCCCAGCCCGGCCTGCAGGGACAGGCAAGCCCAGCCTTCCTCCTCCCTCCTCCAGGGCTGGGGCGCAGCGGGTCCCAGAGCCTGGCGCTGGGGCCGGGCAGGTGCCCGCTGGCAGATGTGGCTGCCCTGTGCTATCGGCTTCCTCCGGCCTGGGTGACCTTGACTTCTGGGAACTGAGCCGGGCATCTGGTACAAGGGTGGGTTTAGGGCTGGAGTCATGAAATTAATCGAGTGGTAAACAGCCTAAATCCCGTGTAACTCTGTCCCAAACTACACACGCCGCCCCTCCCTGAGCGGATTGTCTGGAAGTATTTACATGTGATTATAACAGCTAATCTCAGAGTTTTAGTTCCATGCTTTTGCATTAAACTGATTATCTGCGGAGGGGAAAAAGGTCTGGACCCACCCAACTTCAGCAGGAGCTTCTGTGAGGCCGCAGCCCCGTCGTTGTGGGACTGGTGGGGTGTGATCACCGGGCTCTCGGCTGGGCTCCCAGTCCAGCTCTTGCAGGGGACGGGGACAGCACTGGGGCTTGTGCTGTGACCACAGAGCCTGTGCTCTGCCCAAAGTGACAGCAGCACCCTCCCTCCCTGGCTGCTGGGGATGCCCACTGTGCCCGGGGTGCCCGCTGTCCCCAGGGAGCCCGCTGCTCCTCCCCTGCCTGCGTACTGGACACCTGGGCTGGCGAGGCTGGACCCCTGACCTTCTTGCCCAGCCAGGGGGTGTCGGTGTCCCCACACCTCCCCTGGGCGAGCAGCCTCAGCCGCCGGGGGTTGTGGCTCTGTCCCAGCCATGGCTGCGTCCTGCTGCCTTCACCTCCAGCTGCTGCCCTGTCTGTGCCGGCGTGTGGCTGTGCCTGTCCAGCCGTGACTCAGTCGGCATCCATCTGTGTCCGTTTGCCATGTCAGTGGCTGGCCATGGCCCTCCCTGTGGCCACAGCACAGCTGGAGAGGTTGGGCCACAGCCGGCCACTGACATGGTGGATGGACACAGCTGGACGTCACAGCAATCCACAGACGCTTTCCTAGATTACAGCCCCATTATCTAATAAAGCGGATCCGCGGCGCTGCCGGCGTCACTGATTAGGGCTGGAGGAGTCCCGTGGGGACAAGGTTACGGGGCTGCGGCCAGGGCTGGGCCTGGATGTCCCCTCCTGGCTGGTGGCACAGGGTCCTGGTAGTCCTGTGGCTTCCACGCCTGGGGCTGCCGAGAGCATGGGACCATCCCGAGCGCATGGGACGGTGCTGGGATGAACGGGACCGGGGCTCCCGGCTGCTGCACATGGGGAGCTCCGGGTGCTCTGGGGCTCTGGCCATGGGGCACAGCGGGGCCGTGGAGGATCCCTCAGTGGTGGCACCTTGGCCCTGGGACCTTCTGCTGTCACCGGGGGCCTGCGGGGAGCCTGGGGATGCAGCAGGGCTCATTAGCACCGGTGACCTTCCCCTTCCCGTCCCCGGCCAGCGCTAAGCGGGTTTGTTACATATTTAATATCCTGAGAGCGTTATTAGTCGGTATTTAATGACGGATACAACCTGTGGGATAATCCCAGTCTGAGCGGGGCGGCGCAGCGGCAGGAGACGGGCGGCTTGGGGGGTTGCGGGCTCTCGGGGCCCCTCGCCCAGCTGCCCACCGCTGCCCTGCCCGCTGTCCCCCCCTCCGCCAGCAGGCAGGAACACCCTGGTGCCTGCGGGGAAGGGTCCCCACCCCGGCAAAGGGTCCCCAGGGCTGCGGGACCCCTTCCCCTTCACTCCTCTGCAGCTGGGAATCCGGCCGTGGGCATGGCGGCACTGGGGCTTGGGTGAAGACCTGGCCAAGCTGGAGGAGGAGCGGGCTCCGGGGCAGCACCTCGCGCTGCCCGCATCCTACTGGGCCGTGCACAAGTCCTCACGCCTGCCCCCGGCCCTCCAACCCGGCCCACCGCGGCATGGAGGGGGGCTCTGCTGACACCTGCTCCCAGCACAGGTCATGGCTGGCGTCAAGGACGGGGACCAATGGCTCTTGGCACCGCAGCAGAGCCTGTGCTGTGTCCCATGTGCATCCCTGCGCGTGCTGCTTCCCCATGGCCGTGTGGGGCTTACGTGGGCCCCGTTGCACCCCATCCCTGGGGACTGTATGGGCTGCGCTGGGGCCACACAGTGTTCCTGGTGTGGCTCCTGGACACGTCCTGGCTGGTGGCCGGCGGTCAGGGAGGGAGGATGCTCCCCGCCAGTCCCTGTCCAACAGTGGCCGGGGAGGGGTCGGTATCGGCTGCCCCAGATCCCCGCTGCCGCTCTCGTGGGTGCTAATACCCCCTAATCAGCTGTCAGTCACCGCGGACCCCGGCAGCTATAAAACACCCGGGAGCAGCTCCCCAGCTCCTCTCCCTGCAGCATGGCAGCTCCTCGGGGCGAGGGGAGCCCAGGCAGAGAGCCGGGGGGCTGTGGGGGGCCCTGGGGAGCCCTGCGGGGTCCCCCCCAAGCCCTGCTGCCCTGTCCCTGCCCCATGCTGGCCGGCTACAGCCTGCTGCCGCCCTCCCTGAGCCTCCTGGCGCCCTCGGTAAGTGCCACACAGCAGCTCCCGGGGGGACGGGACGTGGGACCCCTCCTGGGACCAGGCTGGGGCTGAGTGGGATGGCTGGGGTTGGGGAGTTGCTGTGCTGGGTTCCCTGCACCCCCCGACACCCTCCTGCCCCCTGGCACCTTGGGGGGCACAATGCCAGGCACAGGCGAGGGCGAGGACGGGCAGGACCCAGCTCTGCTCCCTCCCGTGTGCGAAGGGCCGAACACCCACATGCCCCCTCCCCCGGCCACTGTTGCCCCCCAGTCCATCCTGCCCTGACACCCCTCTACCCCCTCCAGGTCTCACCAGCCTACGAGGTGCCCCCGGGGCTGCTGCCCAGCGCTGGGCTCTGCCCGCCCTGCTGCCGGCAGCCCCTTCCCGTGGAGCCGGGGCGGGCGAAGGTGGCAGCGGCACGGGAGAGCACCGGGGCGCTGAAGGCCTGGCTGGCGCGGCACCCCAGGAACCCCTACCCCAGCAAGGGGGAGAAGGTGATGCTGGCCGTGGTCAGCCGCATGAGCCTCACCCAGGTCTCCACCTGGTTCGCCAACGCCCGCCGGCGCCTCAAGAAGGAGAACAAGGCGAGCTGGGCACCGCACGGCGCCTCGGACAGCGAGGACAGCGAGGGTGAGGGGGCTACACCAGCTGCCCCCCCCGGCCCTGACCCCAGCCCTGTGCAGGATGGGTGCGGGTACAGCCCCGAGGTGGGGCCAGGCCCCGGGCAAGGCAAGCAGCCCCAGAAAGCCAAGATCTGGAGCGTGGCAGCGATGCTGGCATCTCCCCCCGGCGAGAGCAGGTGCCCCCCGGGGGTGGCAGAGCAGGGGTAGGGCTGGGGCAGTTGTGCCCTGTCCCTGGGGACCGGGGCTGTGGCCGTGGGGAGGGGAGGGGACAGCCCCGTGGCCGGGCAGGACAGGACAGATGGCCATGAGACCAGGCGGCCGCCCGGGCAAGAAGAGAGGGAGGTGTGGGCAGGGAGGGGTGTGGGGCGTTAATAAATGTGACTCTATCCGGGACCTCCTGGTGTTGCCTGTCCGTGGAGGGGACGCCAGTGAGGACGCAGTGGGGATGGCGAGGGGGATGCTGGCAGGGATGTGGGCATCTCCACTGCCAGCACTGCTGTGGTTGGCTCCGCCGCCCCCGGGGAGCAGAGCAGGTCCTGCCCGAGCCCCTCAGGCTGCCCGAACCTGGCCAGGCTGCCGGGGGGTCGCCATCCCCACCACCGGCTGGGCTCCCCACGGGGCCCCCCTCCGTTCGGCAGAGGAAGACCCGCAGTGTTTCCAGGCGATCCAGTGCCTTCCTGATGCCTCCTCCCTTTCCCCCTCCCTGGACGTCCGGGGTCACCCGTGGGGTGGGCTCACACGTGGGACAAAGGGCTGGGGTGGCTGTCACAGCCCTGCGCCATGGGGCAGTGCAGGGAGGGACACACAGGGACAGGGACACACAGGGACAGGGACACGCATGTGGGAGGCGTGGGAGGGAGCGGCAGCACCTGTGGATCGCTGAGTGGGACATCGGCTGCCGGGAAGGGGCTCAGACCAGCCGGGCTCCCCCCATCCCCCGGGGCCAGCCAGGTGGCCCCGTGCAGCCCCAGGGTGACAAGTGGGGCCAGGGGAGCTGGCTGGGGAGGGGACAGGGGACCAGGAACCCCGGGAAGGCACGGACACAGGGCAGAGCTGTACGTGGGCTTTTAATGTGCCTGAGAACTAGGAAACAGAAATCAAAAATAGACTTTGCTCTTCTTGATAAAAGTAATAAAATGGTTAGCGGTGTTAAATTAATCCTTACAAAACAAAACCCAAGGAGGTTAAATAAAGCCCGGAGGCTCCGCATGAAAACCACAACGACTACAAAACAGCTGCAAAGACGTCTTTACACACAAAGAAACTCCTCTTCTCCGCTCCTCCCCTCTACGGTACACAGCGTCGGCGAACACGGGACTCACACATGTGGGAAAGAAACACGGATGCGATGGGAGCAGCCCTGCGAGGAGCACGGGCGCCACGGACAGAACTATTTACACTATGGACACGGAGCCGTGCTGGTGCCAGTCCGGCCGCAGGAGCCCCCGGGCTCTGCCCGTCCTCCTCCTGCCGGCGCTGGGTTGTGGCCAGCTGCCGGGGCCCTGCCAGGCTCCAAGCACTCGCGATTCCCCAACTGGGATCAGTCTCCTGGCTGCTGCTGTGCTCTCGGCACAGCTCCTGCTCTGTCTGCGGTAGAGGAGGAGGAGGAGGAGGAGAAGGAACCAAGAGTCCGGCCTGAATTGCTCGTAGGCTGCAAGGAGCTCCCGCAGCCGCTCCAGCCTGGGCTCCCCCTCGGCAAAGCCTGCACTGTTCTGCAAGGGAATTGTAGAATCATAGAACGGTTTGGGTGGGAAGGGACCTTTAAAGGTCATCTAGTCCGACCCCCCCTGCCATGAGCCGGGACACCTGCAACCAGACCAGGTTGCTCAGAGCCCTGTCTGACCTGACCTGGAACGTTTCCAGGGATGGGGCATCTACCACCTCCCTGAGCAACCTGGGCCAGCGTTTCACTACCCTCATTGTAGAAAATGTCTTCCTTATATCTAGTCTAAATGTACCCTCTTTTAGCTTAAAACCTTGTCCTGTTGTGACAGGCCCTGTTCAAATATTTGTCCCCATCTTTCTCATAAGCCCCCGATAAGTATTGAAAGGCCGCAATAAGGTCTCCCTGGAGCCTTCTCTTCTCCAGGCTCTTCCCCGTCTCTCCCAGCCTGTCCTCACAGCAGAGGTGCTCCAGCCCGCTCATCATTTTTGTGGCCTCCTCTGGACTCGCTCCAACAGGTCCATGTCTTTTCTGTGCCAGGGGCCCCAGAGCTGGATGCGATACTCCAGGTGGGGTCTCCCCAGAGCGGAGCAGAGGGGCAGCATCGCCTCCCTCACCCTGCTGGCCACGCTGCTTTTGAGGCAGCCCAGGATGGGGTTGGCTTTCTGGGCCGTGAGCGCACATCGTTGGCCCACATCCAGCTTTCCATCCAGCAGCACCCCTGAGCCCTCCTCGGCAGGGCTGCTCGCCATCCCTTCATCCCCCAGGCAACAGGCGCTGAGCATCTCCCAGTGGTCCAGGTGGTAGACCTCCGCGCTGTGGGTCAGCCGTGGTTCGGGGAACACCCGTACCCACAAGGAACAACGCTCCAAGGTGCCCAAAGCCTTCCCAGCGCAGGCACAGGGCTCAGCCGTGCAGGGTCAGGAGTGGGGGAACCCGAAGACCTCTCGGCACAGACACTGGCAGAGGCTGTAGACGATGCAGAGGAGGAGGGTGGAGGGCACGAGGCTGACCAGGACGATGCCCAGGCTGTGGTGCTCGATGAGCAGGAGGTAGATGCCGAAGGGCAGGGAGCTGAAGTAGAGGAGGCAGAGGACGCCCAGGATGAAGCGGGGGACGGCTCGCCACCCCCAGGAGCGGCACTTCTGCCCGGGGCCGTGGCAGGGCAGCGTGCCCAGGCTGGCGGGGCGGTACAGCCGCACCACCTCCAGCCCTCCCAGGCCCTCCGGCGGGGCCACGTCCTCCGGCACCTCCAGGATGGTGACGACCAGGCAGTCGGGGCCGGCCGTGGGCTCCAGTACGCTGGGGCAGAGGAGAACCTCGGGGGACCGGGGGACACCCTGCTTCTTGGCCCGCTCATGGCCTGTCAGCAGCGCCAGCGCCTCGCCGTCGTCCTGCAGCTGCTGCACGTCCCCACCGGGCACCGGGCTGTGCTGGCGGCAGAAGGGGCAGCGGAGCTGGCGGGGCGATGCGTTCCCCAGCGCCACCATCTTGCGCAGGCACTTGGCGCAGAGGCGATGGCCGCAGCGCAGCAGCTTGGGCCTGCGGGCGCGGGCGTCGTAGCGGCTGTAGCAGATCTTGCACTCCAGCTCGGGGGCTACGTGTACGGGTGGCTGCAGCCCCCGCCCGCCGTCCTGGTGGGCCATGCCGCCCGAGGGCTGGCCAGGGGCTGTCTGGGCTGGGGGAGAGGGAAGCCGCTGTGAGAGAGGGCTTGGGGGGCAGATTACGGGCCCCTCCGCACCCCACAGGCTGGGTCCTGGTCACCCCTTCAGGGTCCATGACAGAGCGGGGATGGGGGAGCAGGGATGGGGAAGCAGCAGCCCCCTCCTAGGGCCAGCACAGCCCAGCTCTGACCACTGGCTGGTGCCACCAGCGCTGGGACTCATCCCCTCCCCGGTGCCTGGGAAGGAGGGAGACGTCTTTCCCAGGGGACAGGACCGGCTGCAGAGCCCCTCGGTGCTGCAGCATGGAGTGGGGGGGCTCAGGGTCCCGAGCGGGGCTTGTCCCTCCCCGTCCATCCAGGTTCCCCGGGACACCGGGCTGTGCTGGCTGCAGGGACCCCCCAGCCCTGCAGCCCCCCTCATCCTCGCGTTCCCCCCGCCCCCACCACCACCTCCCCGTACCTGCGGTCTGTGCCGGTGCTCCCGAGTGGGAAGCAGCCGTGGGTCGGTCCCCAGCCCTGCGGCCCTGTCCGGGGAGGCAGGCGGGGTGCCGGCGGCGGCGTGCCCCCCATGGACGAGGCGTGGGGCAGGCTGCCCGCCACGCTGCGGAGGCAGCCCCGGCGCAGGGGCTGGCAGCATCCTCCGCGGCGTTGGCCTGGCAACGCGGAGCGGGAGGCGGATGCTCGGCCGGTGCCGGTGCCGGTGCCGGTGCCGTCGCCGTGCGGAGGGTGACGGTGGGTCAGGCCCACCCACGCCGCAGGGCACAGCCAGGTCCCCCTGACCCCTGCCGGGCTGCAGCGGGTCGGTTTTAGGGGGATGCCGGTGCGGCTCCCTGCAGCCCTGCTGCCCCCTCGCTCACAGGCGGCCCTGAGGATGCTCCTTCCCTGCCTGGAGGCTGCAGGCAGTGGCCCCTGGGGACATGCAGCCCCCAGCCCTGGGGAGAGGGCGGCTGCAGAGCGGGATCCTGAGGGTCCCCGTGGCACGGGCAGACCCTCTCCCCTTCACCAGCCTGGGAACGGGCGGCTCTTGTACGACCCCAGGGAGAGAAGCTGCTTCAGGCATGAAGTGCCCGGTGGGGAGGGCTCTGGACACCCCTCCTGGAGTCCGTGTCACCCGCAGGATGGGGATCCCAGGGCGCCCAGAAACACCCAGTGCTGCCAGCACATGCCTGGACACCTCACCCCACTCCTGCGCCCTGGGGAGCCAGGGCTGGGGGCACTGGGGGGCCACAGCACTTGCCAGAGCCAGGCTGAGCCCTTGTCACATCCCTCTCCACGGCTGGGTCTCCCCTCAGCCCGTGCCAAATTCCCCGCCCCCCCCCCCCCCCCCCCCCGCTGGCTGCAGACGTTGCAGGGGCGTTTCCAGCAGCCCCAAGGGGCAGCAGCCACTAGAGCCCCCCTCTCTGCCCAGGGCAGGCTGGCAGCAGCGATTCCTTCCCAGCACAGACAGGGAAAACCTCCCTCCCACTGCGCTGCCAGCCAGGAGAGCAGCAGTGACCACCCACCACAGGCGGCAGTGCTTGTGGGGGTGACAACAGGGACCCCCAAGCAGCAATGGCCAAGCAGGGGACATGCCTGAGCCATGGCGCTGCCGTGGGTTTCCATCCCCTTGTCGGTGACAGGATCACACCTTGCTGCTCTCAGTCCTCGCGGGGGGCAGGACGGGATTTCCATGCCGGTCAACAATGACTTTTTTTTCTCCAGGCAGGGCTGAGCTCTGGGAACTGCCCAGGTTAATTATTGCCCACCCCCTGACGAGCGCAGGGCTGGGCTGCAGCTCTGGCCCGCGACACAGCAGCCACTTGGGCAGGAGCTGCCCGGAGCAGCGTTAGCCAAGGGCCCTTCGGTTCAAATCCTCAAGGTTTGGCCGAGTATGAAAGAGCTTTTATTCCGGGGGACCAGGCAACGTCCAGCTCCCAGTGTGACTGCTGACCATGTCACCCCCAGTCCTGCTCGTACCGGCCACCGTCCCCAGCTGTGTGCCCCGGCTGTTCCCACCACCGCAGCCCCTCGCACAGCTTGGCCTGGCCTCGGTCACCCACCCTTGGCTCCACCCCTGGTGCAGGCTCGGCTGGGCAGGGAGCAGTCTGGCACTGCAGGACGGCCACCACCGAGTGTCTCGGTGGGAAGCGTCGCATCCCATCTTGGCACCGGGCTGATGGGGATGCCCTGTGCTGGCTGGTCCAGTTGCCTCAAGGATCGGGCAGCTCAGTCCTGGAAGAACCTGTTCCGTGTCCCGGCCAGCCACCTCCAGCCCCACCACCCTCACTGGATCCTTCACCAGCTGTCACTTTGTCCCTGCGCTCCTCCAGGGCCCACTGACCTCTGCCACAGGGGCTCGGCTCCTGGCATGGTCCGTCAATTAAATACGTATCAAGGTAATCGTTCATCATCCAAGGGAGCAAGACAAAGGACTCGGTGAGGACAGACTGACCAAGGAGCAGGTCTGCTGACAGGTCCCAGCATCAAGGTGTGTCTCTGGTCACCTGCACTTCAAGAGCAGCCTGCCTTGGCTCAAAATAATGAATAAAAGGGAAAAAAAAGGCTTTACAAACTGCTGCTTTCACTGTCAGAGCTCCCAACTGTCCTGAGTGACGTTAAAGAAGTTCAATGATCTCGTCTCTGTCGTTGAAAGCGTCTCTGGAGAGCTGGGAGGCGGCCGTGCAGGTACTGGGAGCAGGCAGCACGTGGGGCAGGGCTGCTCCTGCCCGCCACAGAGCAGCGCCGGCACTGCCGCGGCACGGGTGCTGCTGGCTGCAGAGTGCCGTGGGCGCGACACAGACCCAGGATTCACGGTGCTTCCTCAGCTCCCGGCTTTTAACTAATAAACCTTTCGACCTGTGTCGAGAAACGCAGCCCCGCAAGGCTGCAGGATCACAGGCTCCCAGGCAACGCTAACCTGCCCCGGAGCCGTCTTCCTTTGGGACAGAGAAACCCAGCCAGGGAGGAGAACAGGGCTCCACGGTGCCTGCAGCCTGTCCAGGGGTGGAGGGAGCTCTACAGGTAAAGCCGGGAAATTCCCGAACCCCAGAAAGGCCGGGTCAGAGAACTACCACTGCTTTTAACCCCCCCGAGCTGCCCTCACCTCGTTGGGCCAGAAGAGACTGGTGGTAGTAAACAATTCTTTAATCCAACAGCCAGGGACAGGGTGAAATGGATGGCTGGAAGCTGAAGCAAGATCAGTCCAGCCGGGGAAGGTCTGCACTTTGAGAGTGCGGTGCACCGACCCCCAGGCTGCGCTACCCAGGAAAGGTCCCCGCTCCCCACGGACACCCCCCACCAGGCCCGCGTTAGGGACTGACTGCAGGAAAGCCCGGCCAAGCTCTCCCACCACTGCATCGGTCTCTGCTCCCTGCCAATGCGCCTGGACCTGCAACGCAGCTCAGCCTGGGCCTCCTTGACCAGGAGGCAAAGGGCTACCAAAGTGCCGAGAGCCCCAGAGCAGAGAGCCCGCGAGGAGGAGCTGGCTTCTTCTGCCCCGAAGAGGCTGAGGGCGATCACAGCTGCCTGCACCGCTTGGAGGGCCGTTACAGGGAAGAGAAAGCCAAACTCCTGACCACAGCGGCAGAAAATGAACCAGGAGGACAGTGGCCAGGTTGCTTTAGAGGGTTCACACAGGTCCTTAGGAAGAAAAAATTCACCAGGAGGGCACTGCAGCACGGAACGGGTCAGATGACAGATAGCTCTGAAAAAAACAAACCACCCCCACAACGTTTTTCAAACTTTCAGCCAGAGTGAGACAGAGGCGAGGGCAGGTGACCAAAGGCCCGTGGCCAACAGAGAAGGAAAGGCACGGACACGGGGCAGAGCTGTATGCTGGTTTTTAATGTTCCTAAGAACTAGGAAACAGAAATCAAAAATAGACTTTGCTCTTCTTGATAAAAGTAATAAAATGGTTAGCGGTGTTAAATTAATCCTTACAAAACAAAACCCAAGGAGGTTAAATAAAGCCCGGAGGCTCCGCATAAAAACCACAACGACTACAAAACAGCTGCAAAGACGTCTTTACACACCAAAGAAACTCCTCTTCTCCGCTCCTCCCCTCTACGGTACACAGCGTCGGCGAACACGGGACTCACACATGTGGGAAAGAAACACGGATGCGATGGGAGCAGCCCTGCGAGGAGCACGGGCGCCACGGACAGAACTATTTACACTATGGACACGGAGCCGTGCTGGTGCCAGTCCGGCCGCAGGAGCCCCCGGGCTCTGCCCGTCCTCCTCCTGCCGGCGCCGGGCTGCGGCCAGCTGCTGGGGCCCCTTCAGCCGCGGCGCCAGGCACCGAGCACTCGCGCTTGCCATCCGTCCCTCCATCTGTCCCACCGTCCTTCCACCCGTGCATGCGTCCCAGCTCCGGCTGCCCCTTCCCCCGTTGCTCTGGCATCGAGGGGGCTGCCTGCTCCTCCTGCCGCGCCACGCTGGGTTCCCTCGCCCTCCGGTGAGGGCTGCGGCCGAGCTCCTCTCCCCGCCGGCGGACGGGCGCTCCCCGGCGCTCCTGGGCGGGGGTGGCATGCAGTTCGCAGAGGAAAGCAGGTGCCGTGGAGCTGCTGCGCAAGAGTCCCCCAGGCCGGTGCTACGCAGCCAGCAGTCTCTCCATTGCCCCGGCAAAGCCTCCTCGGGGCTGCCGGCACCTCCCCTGCTGCCTCGCACCTCTGCACCTTAGTTGGGATTAGTCTCCCTGCTGCTGCTTTGCTCTCGGCCCAGCTCCCGCTCTTTATCTGCTGTGGAGGACGAGGAGGAGGATGATGATGACGAGGAGGAGGAGGAGGAGCTGAGGGTCCGGCCTGAATGCTTGTAGGCTGCAACAAGCTCCTGCAGCCGCTCTGGCGTGGGCTCCCACTTGGCAAAGCCTGCACTGTTCTGCAGGAAGAGGACGGCTGTGTTGTGCACGGCCTTGTAGTACATCTCCTCTCTGCAAGGGAAGACACAGGCTCTCAGCATCTCCCATGGCCCACCTGCCCAGAAGTCACACAACTGCCACCCACACACACTTCCTAGCACCCGCCCCTCCTCCTTCTGTGGGTTGTGTTTAGGACAAGTATTTATCTGTCCTTTTCTCTCATTATTCTGGGGAAAAGAGCAGGCAGAATGGAGTGCACGGCAACTCTGAGTAAAGGTAGAGGCTCGCAAACTTTCAGAGTAGAAGCACTGACACTGCATAGCCACATAGCTCTCCTCCAGCACGTGCACTGGGACATTGCTGTCCCTGAAGAAGGAAACTCATCAGGGTAAGGCATCAATCGTAACCAGGCCCAGAGAAGTGTTTAAGCACTTGCTACTTGAACTTGTTGCTTAAACAGCAGGGCAACGGTCCTCCACTGAGGACCAAGATCCTGCCTGCCCCTTACTTCTGCTTCCCCCCAAGTGACACGGAACCGCTGCGGCATTTGTCAGACTGGGAAACGCTGCTCAGCGGGCTCACCAGATCAGAGAGCTGGCAGGGGAGCACAGATGATCACCACAGCACCACGTGTATGACCTGTTCAGACTGGACTTGTACCCAAGGAATATCCCACTCACAAGCTTTTTCTTAGTCTAATACCTCAGTAGTGATTAAATGAACATGAAATTCAGAACACACTGCATGCCTATCTTAAAATCCAGGGTGATTATGCGCTGTGTTTTTCCTTGCCTGTTCCCTATTTTCCATTGATTTCAACTTGGGATGGGATATTTCTGTCACACGGCTTCAGAAACACATTTCCCAGAAGGACCTGAGAAAAAGGCCTACTTTTTGCAGACATGCTGAGACCCGCTGCGGTATTCGTGATCAAAGGCTGGCAGGATGAGCTGGTGCCGCTTGAACTTGCTCTGCTCCATGCGGGTCAGGGCTGGTGTAGGAGGGTCCCGCCACTCGGGGATGAAGACGATAAAGGAGAGAGGCTCACTGGAGTTCTCCAGCAGTTTCTAGTTCAACAAGAAAATGAACAATCTCAGCGCTGGCTGAGCAATGACATGTCTAATGAGTTCTGAAAGGAAATATTCCTGCTTCTAGAGTGATGCTGCAGCAGTCACCGCCCTTTGCCTTCAGCATTGCAGCCCTGCTGTGAGGGTGCAGTGGGGAGGAGAGGACGGATGGCACAGCTCCATTCAGAACAACTCCACAGGTGAGCTGACATACCTCAAAGTGAGAGACCATGGCATCCATCAGTTCCTCACAGAACGGAGGATTTGCCTCAAAAGAGCCACTTATAGGGAAGAAATCCAGGCACGGGCTGGAGGAAAAAGGCAAAGAGCCCCATCAGAGAGGCCAAAATTCTCATTTTCAGACTTTAAAAAGCATCCATTTCCTCAGAAAAGGCAGTCATACTCTCAGAAAGCCTGAATCCCCAGCAGCACAGAGCCTGCAGCTTCTAACAGCTGGACTGGTCACTGAGGACACGCTCCATCTGTAGTCCCTGGAGGTGACTGCTGATTCAACCTGAGTGCTTGAGGGCCCGGGTCTCCCATTCTTCAGAACAAGGGCAAGTGCTGGCAGACCTATAAATTGCATTACCCCAGGGACCAGAGCCCTCTAACTAGACCAACGGCACACTCCTGACGGTTTCACAGCCAGCCTGTGTCCACTCATTGCCTTTAGGCGGGCCTGAAGTACACAACCTTCTGAGCAGACATCACAGAACCACCTACCACCCTGAATACACGCACACGTCAGCCTGTCTTGAGTCATCGCACGTGCACACACCCACACAGAAACACAGCAAGGGCACCGGAAAGTAAGACTCACCCCCTGGATCCAAAATACCCGTCTGTATCCAAGAAGGCCGAACAGTACTGTTTAAAATAGCAATTCAGGGGCGAGGCAAAGCATTCAAAACTCACTCCAAAGAGTTTGTGGAGGGCTTCAAAGACGTGCACGGGAAGTGCCCCCTGCAGACCAGTTCCTTCGTACAGACCCACACCGAACATCATCTGAGGAGAGCAAACCCCGGTGAGCCGTGCCTGTACTCGCTGTTCCTGCTGCTCCCTTCACTGACCACGGACCCAGGGCCATACGTCCATGCACCCACTCCTCTAGGTATGCAGGGCCCCCTCGTCCTTTCTCAAATTCGTGGAGGTCCCCTGCATGTACCCAAGAATGCTCTTTAGATATTTCATCCAACTCAGGCCCCACAAACGAACTGTCAATTTTCACATATACTCCCCACGAACCTTCAGCTGGCACTCAAGAGTCAAGAACTACTGAAGGTTTCTTTCATGAAAATTTATCTTTACCACCCTTGAAGTCTCCTGTCAAGATTGCAATTGGTCCCCAAACCACAGTCTTATCTCAAAACACCGGGAGCAGACAGCGGACTCAGTCTAAGCCCTGTTTTGTGTCAGGCTCCCAGAGCTGTGGACCTCCCCCAGAGCAAAGACGAGTTCAGTTCCCCACTATTACTAAGGCTTTCTGATGTACAACTGTGATTAGACAGTACCTGGTATCGACGGAGAAGGCACCAAACCCTGGGCAGAAACTTTTCAAAGCCAGAGTCGTCTATGCAACTGTACCGATAGAGAAGCCACTGGAAGAGAAAGCCCAGCCATTAAACACAAACGGACTCAACAAAGATAAAACAGTACACAAATACACATGACATGGAGAGGGACACCGATGAAAACAGGAGCAGGTGGGGCTCTGCATGGAGGTTTTTCAGCACATCTGCTTTTACCGTGTGAGTGAACTGTGAGCTCTTTACTAGCATGAATGAAAAAAAATCAGCGACTGCCTCTCAGCAAGGGCTGCCTTGCTGTGACTACGATCATTCTCGCAGCACAGTATGTATCCAGAGCATACGCACAACACCTTGTAAGTATTCCCAGCGGAAGCCTGACCCTGAGTAAGGTGAAAGCAGCCGTCCTCATTTCTGCTACTATTAGGGCAGCGTCTGACAGCCTCTGCCAGGTCAGCACGCCATTCCTCTGCGCAGTCTCTCCTCTCAGAGGACATGGAGAAGTAAAACCTCTCACCAAAGAGCAGTTTGTGACAAGTCACGCAGGACTGGCAGTCAGCCCTTACCAGCTTGCTGAAGTAGTTGCGGCTCACTTTCACCATCTCCCCTTTGTACCGCACACATGCCACATTGTTTTCCATGTGCATTTCCACGCTGGGGAGTGGTGGGGAGGGGATGGCCAGTCTCACTGGGTAACAGTATACGAGCCTGTCCTGGACTTCAGGAGCTTCTACCTCAGCTATGGAGAATAAAGAGAAAGGCAGCCCATTAGAATCCAAGGACATCTGTGACAGCTCTTCCTTCCACCTGAAAACATGCAGTGACAGGAATAGGGCTAAAGAGCAGACTGGTCACCCCGAAGGACCACCATGGCGGTCCTTCACAGATCTTGTAGGTAGCTAGCTAGATTCAGAGCTGACTCTCCAAATTAATTCCATCCCCCGCTGCCAGAGCATAGGGAGGACCCATTTCACAGTATTTCTCCATCTCTACCACAGCAGATCTGTAGACTGTACACAATTCCAGCATCAGGAGGCATGTTCCAGACAAGTAAAACACCTTCCTTGTCATTACTAACAGTTATTTCAGTTTGCACCAAACTCGGCCAAAGCACAATAAACACTCCCAGGCTGCCAAATGCAGGAGACAAAGGAATCCTCCCGCCACCTTGTGGTTACCCACCGGGGACAGCAGCTTAGCCTCGGCTTCAGCAGGGAAAAAAAAAAAGAGCTCACAGGAAAATCAATTGGAAGGAATCATGGATTCAATCGGGTGGGAAGCAGCAAAAACAAGCAGCAAAAGGCAGACACTGGGATCTGAAGGGAGTCTGAGCAGAGCTAGGACCCAAAAAGGAAAAGGACTAACAGAACGGTGGTGATGAACAAAGCAGGGAGCATGGAAGAAGAAAAAGGTGACCAGGGGCAGAAGTACAGACATAAACTAGGAAGAAAACAGAGAAAAGATCAAGAAACATAAATCCTCTTCTGGGAAAGAAAGAAGGGTGCCCAGTGATGCGCTAGGAAGCAGAGGAGTGCAGAAGGTGCTTAGATCCCAAGAAATGTGTCAAAGGAGAATACAGGAAGGAGAAAGAACTTGGCATTAGGAAGGGGAGTGTCAGCTGTCCCCAGGAACTAATGAAGAAGCAGAGCAAAAAAGCACGGTCCAGGGAAAGAAACTAACACCCTGTTCAGTGTGGTCAGCTCCTGACATGCTGCTTAATACTGACAGATCATACCTTTATGATATTTGATATTACAGCCGGTATCAGTGCCTGATGGAAAGACACCTTGCCACTGCATAGGCACTGCCAGACTCTGTCAGCTAAGACCTATGCTGGACTGGCTATTTCTGACTGTTAAATCCAACCCCGTGGACTCAGATCAGCCCTCCCAACAGACAATGCTGTTTGAATGGGGACAGGCCAGAGAACATCGCCTTTATGTTGCAGTGCTGTAGCCCTATAGCTCTTCAGAGCTGACTGCGTACCAGATATATTGTTCTCTTTGAGGATGGCAAGATGCTTCTCCCGGATCCGCTTGACGTATTCAAGGGATATGTAGTAAATCTTACTGCAGATGCCTTCAACGGAGTCCTTTGCTGCAGCAGACACATGGGGCCCACACTGTTTGCGTAAGTGCTCCAGGCGGTCCTGCAGAAGCAGAGAACCAGAGCCCCTTACACAACCTGCCGCTGGACTCCCCAGAGGTATGCAGTCCCCATGCTGCTGTCACTCCCATTTCACAGAGCAAAGGAAAGCAATCGCAGCCTTCTCCAGAAGGACCTTTATCTGGCCCCAACACGCCCCCCATCCTTTCCCAGGCTCCCTGCGCTCAGCCACACGAGCAAAGGGATACTGACCATGTAGTCCTCCTTAGAGGCAGAATGGTCCCGTCGCAGCCAGCTGAAGGTGTCCTCCACATTCCACTTCACCACCTTCCTGCTGTCTGGTGAAGCACTCCTGCACAAAACGGAGAAGCAAACTTTAACCCACAGCTGCACGGCAATATATTCCATCCCACCACAACCGTCTTCTGTCAGCAGGGGAACACAGCTGCTGACGCTTCCTCAAGGCCCTACCCTGTCACTCCCCTCCAGGCCTCCTCTGGAAAGTGCTTCCAGACATTTGTATGACTAGGGACTGCCACGCTTTCTCCAAAACACAGTGTAGCTGTGTCCGGTCCTCTCTGCAACTGGAGAGGCAGATAAAAGCCATCTATCATGGAAATGGTCCACTGTGATCTTGCCTCTCATTTTCAAATGCAGCCACTGCTAGGAGCTTGTGACTCTTGAGAAAACTACCCCATTAACAAGCTTTTTGTTTTCCCCACAAGGCTATCTTCCTCAATTCTGTCCTCTGGCAGAACTTGTCAGAAAAATCATACATGGTATAACATAACACCACTCTAAGCCTGTTGCTCTTTAATAGCAGTGAGTGCCCAAGTACTTGTTGTTTTTTTCCTCAGAGATAAATGACAGAAGGCATTCTGTGTCCAGTATTTCACAGATTCTCACTAGTCTCTGCATACATTCGGCTTCCCAACATTAGATTTTACTGTAACATTACTATCAAAAGATGCCTCCAGCACGATTGCTTTTCTTCTGTACGTTCCTAACCTTGCTTTTTCCTCAGTAAGATGATGATCAGCACTGAATGAGGTGGGATCCAGCAGCCCCTTCTAAAACCCCTATAACTTTTTTCTGTTCTGAACGTGACAGCACTGTAACAGGAACTCCCACCTGGATTCAATCAGGCGTTTTGCAGCCTCGGCATACTTGAAGAGCAGTCTCTTGGCTTCCTCCCGGAATTTGATTCTGGATAACCTGAGGTAAGTATAAATTCATATGCATCAGTTCCACGGCTGCCACGAAGGTATGGAGGCCAGGTCCAGTTCCCAAGCTTTATATCACCAGCACCCTACCACTTCATCAGCGAAAGTAAAACACAAAAGCACAGAATCGCAGCAGGTAAATCACTGGACTAGCCCAAGACAAAAACATCGCAGCAAGGTGCCCTGTCTTTGAACAGTACCTGATGGGAATGTCATTCATGATCTCTCTGAACATGGAGGGAGACACTACTGGCTCGCAGTCACTTGGTAGAAGAGGATCTGTCCCTTTATCAACCACCTTCCTCTCCAACATCCAGCGATTAAAGGACTCCCTTGGAGGGTCAATCCCTGGAGAAGCACAGAAAAAGTGTCTAATCAGTACGATAAAGAGATGCTCAGAAGCTCCATTAAGGATCATCTCATTGAAGTTCTGCCTAATGAGTTCACAACCAACAATGTCACAGAGAGTACAACCATCACAAAAAGAGATCGCAAGGACAAGACAGACATAAATCAGAAGGAAGAACCCCACAGTACCGCAGGATTGAGAAAACAAATCAGGGGAACCCAACAGAAACTTACCTTCTCGCTGCTGGCAGAGCTCACGATAATGTTGCCGCAGCTTCAGAATGAGCTGGGATCGAAGCAGCTCCACCTCAGGGTGTGGAGAAAGCACTTCAGATGGTGCTCTCTGCTTAATCACTGCATTTGTCTGAATATCCAGGTCCCAATATACTCTATGGCAGAAGCAAATGTTATCAGGATGGCCAGCCATCAGCTAATTATCAAATATTACTTCTAAAGATGATTCCTTGAGCTGTTTCACCAGCCAGGAAACTAAACTATCAAGCCTCTTTGCAAAGATATAGGAGGGTGTTATGTCCCTCAGGTTCTTCTTCAAAGATGTCTGGAAACCCATGTGTCTCTAATCTACCACTGAGAAAAGAGAAGACAAATGGAGACAACTCACTCAGTTGGTCGTAAAAGAGCTGCCTGCTGTTTATCTTCAGGTGAAACACACCATGCCTTCAGGACAGAAGTTCCTGGAATACTGGGAGAGCTGGGGACTGGCTGAGCAGCTGGGTTCCCCGGGACATCCGCCTGGGTGTACAAAAAATGAATTACTGCCCTACAGAGACAGGTAAAGTGGAAGCAACCCAGTACACCTAACAATCCTGCATGAGTACAGCACTCAGGACACCCCAGTGAATTGCTAGAGCACATTTTGCCTGCTGTTGGCATGTTAACACAGACATGTGAGCTACCATGTTTCTCAGTCATAACACTGTCTCACAACTCCCATACTCCAGCTCAGGCTGTAAGAGAGAAATGACAACTTGGCAGGACCTGAGTCTGCTCTCACTTTTGTACTTTCTGCGCATCAGCTGTCACAGCTCCAGTTGAACTAGGGTGGCACAACATCGCACAGTTCAAAAAAAAACAGGTCCAAGCTCTACACCGTCTAGGTTTCAGTTTGAACAACATTCTGCAGCCTATTTGTTTCACAGCACCAGACTCACCTTGGGCTTTTTCACACTGTTGCCACTCGGTGGAACCTCCTCAGAGAACCTCCTCTTCCTTTGCTTGCTCTCCACAGAGGTATCTATCATCCCACCTTCCAGTGGCATAGGAGCCGCATTCAGTCCCAGAGGGTCTGACTACAAGTGTCCAAAGAACAGCAGCACACATTAGTTCATCAGCTGCCACTGCAGAGTCCCAAACAAATGTAATAAGCTCTTTTAATTGCCCATTTCACTGCCCCAGGCTCCTACATGGATGGAAATAAGGACACCAATACTCACACCTACAGAGAGCTACAAATTTCTCTTCTAGACCCGCATCCGCATTCTTTTTTTAAAGACTTAAATGAGAAAAATGCAACACAGCTCCACCAGGCTGAGTGCTCTTTGAGTAGTGCACTACACTGGAACGGCACTACCTGAGCGCGCACCTGAAAGATTTCATCAGAACCAAGACAGACACTGGACTCAGCAAGGAGTTCTGAAGGTAGAGGAGACCCTCCCACACGTGCAATCTGAAGTCCACACGACCATGGCATCTGCCCCTGCAGAATATCCCAGTATAGGCACAGCCCCTCAAGACAAGTGCTTACTTACAATGACATCGTGTTGTCCCAGAACAGGCATTTCCCACAGAGACTGGTTAGTGAAGCGGTTGAAGTAGTAAGGGCGGTTCTCCCGCTTGCTCCAGCACTTCTCCCAGCCAGCCTGCACCAGCTCATCTGAGAATACAGTGAGAGAGTCAGGACAAAAGCAGCCCTGCCCTTCAGGTCCCCATTACTGCCACAGCGCACTCTGAAATATGCACCGTTCCTAGCCTCCCCTGGCAGCCCCGCTTCATGTTCTCTCCCCTGCTACCAGGGCCCTGCAGAACTCTGTGCTCAGCCTTCCCAAAAGCAGAGTCAGTACCTGGCAGGTCCTGTACCAGTCGCATAGGTTTGGGGGAGCTGGGCTGGTTCTGGTTGGAGGTGCCAGGTGAGTGACTCATGAGAGATGCTTCCTCCGCAGGGCTTCCGTGATTCTCATTGGCCATTTCTCAGCAACCGCACTAGAAAAAAATACACATAAAATCCGTGTTACAGCAGGAAAAGATCTCAGATCCACCTGGCCCGCTCAGCTGCAGCACTACACATTCGTTCTGACAATAAAGCAGGGTTTGAACCAGCACACACAAAACAGGACCTAGGCCCTGAAAAATACCTGTTATCCTAGATACAACTAGCTATGAGGAATGCTGAGCTTTAAATGGCGTCAACCAGGTAGTTCGTAAGGTCAGCATTCAAAAATACTCACTTTTCAGCTAGATCTCTCCTAAGAGGGCAGCACCTGGTCCCATACATCAGGACTGAGAGCATAAAAAATAAAATACACTCCTCTGTGAACACGTACCACCTTCTGCCATGCTAATACTACTAGTTATATCTGATCTGTTATCTTCAGAGACAGTTTAAATCAACATTTATAAACACATAACTGCACATAATTTAAACAAAAGGCTTTTATTAAAAGAAAATCTTCTATACAAAATAGCCCTAGTGCTTCACTAATAACAACTTCTGGGCTCCAGAGAACCACAGGTTGGGAATCGGGAACGCCTGAGTTACTTTCCTTAGTATGTCCCAGGCCCAGACTGGCTGCAAAGCCTCAGCCGGGCTGTTTTAGCCTTTGTTACTTCTTCATCTTCATAACAACAGTTATGCAAAGGAAGGTCTGTTGAAACAATAAAGCTCATCTTAATCATAATTTAATGTTGCCAGCTGGAGAGAAACAGCCAGGCTTTTCCTCTCTTAGTCACCATTCTTCCCCCCGGGGAAGTTTCTGAAACAGCACCGTAGATTGCTCCTCTCTGGCAGCTCTAAATACAGTGGCAATGAACTGAGGGGAAACAGGGCATTTTAAATAATTACCATCTACCTCAGTTACTTAACTCTATTCGGGCCTTTGGAGACACTCTACACAACAACAAAGTTAGGGCCGCGGTACCACAATTGTATACACAAGTGTGTTTTTTAACTGAACGCCATAGTAGCCCTAGCAGTAGGCTCCCTTGTATATCATCTCTTAAGTAAAAAACTCTGGTTTGGTTTGCACGCTAGGCCACTTTGGATTTATTCACCCTTGTTCCCCTCCCTGATCATAAAAATTCTGCTGCTATTTCAGAAGAGCAGAACAGTAGGAGCCAACAATGATCAAGAACCGGTAGGCACTAGCTAAGTTGTCTACTGGGATCAGTGTGATGCAGGCCAGGGCTGAGGAACACTTGACCCTTCCAGCATCTTGGAAGATGTTTCCATCCTTCTAGCAAGGGTAAGCAAAAGGTGTGGGATGCTGCAGAAACCTGGAGTTTCGGTCTCTGCTCAGAACTAGGCAGATAACAATAACCAAGCCCAGGGGCGAAAGTGTCTGCTACAGAGCGTGCCAATGCAATCATGGACATTTAATTGCCTCAGCAGGTGAGTGTTGTGCAATATTTGTTTACTCACACTTCCTCCTGAACTCCAACCCCGCCATGCCCTCTACAGTCACTTCACTTCAGCTAGCTGCCAGAAAGGCAGCAAGTTTAACCCAGCCACCTCAAAGAGACATGGCAGCAGCTCAGACTCGTGTCGGGGACGTCAGAGCGGGGAAGCAGATCGGAGCCCGAGGGGCACGAGCCTCATCTGGCAGTACTGCAGGTGCAGTCACTTTTGAAGGATGTGTTTAGAGCCCCTCCTTCTTAAACTAAAAACATTCGCACATGCAGTTGCTGATGTGTCCTGCACATTACACCGACACCACATTCTATTGAACTGGTACATACTAAGGGGACCAGACCTCCCAAAGTGAGCCCAGGATGTAATTCAAGAACTTACAGATAGTGCTGGGTATCAACATCTTCCTAGACTGGCCAGCACACACCAGCTGCGGCAACTTGCCAGTGTTTTTCACCACTCATTGCTCAAAACAGCTGTCAAATCGGGTTCATTCTTTTTGCCTTCTCCCATTTATGAAGTACAATGTGGGAGGCAGACAAGAAGCTTTATCACTTGATCAGCGTTGATGAGTACTAAATACAAGTACCCTTAAGGTCTGGGAAAAGGAAAAAAGCAAACTAAACAACACTAAATAGTGCTGCTGACAGAAGCAACACTACTTTTATGTAACTAATATTGGGACTTAGACAGTGAAAGGGATCCAGAGTAAGCATTTTATGGTGATTATGGTATTGTTTTTATACACCATGGCAATGCGTACAGTACTTCACAGTCACAGTAGAACGCTGTCCCTGCCCAGAGAGCTTACAACCTAGGAGCAGCAGCACAACCAGAGAAGGTGGAAGAAGACACAAAGTAAAGAAGTACAGCAAACAGGATCATTATTTGTTTCCATTTCACCGAGGTAGGATTTTTTACACAAGACGACAGCAAACGCAGACAAAGGAGAGCAGCGACAGCCCCCTGGGGCACAGCAAGGTTCTCCCTCATCCCAGATCCACGGCTGCTTCGGGAGGCTGGAAGCCAGGCCACTGCCTCCTTCCGTCAGTGCTTCTCCCTTTCCCGAGAGCCAGCCCTTGCGCCCGGCCAGACGGGACAGGGGCTGCGCAGAGCGCGGAGCTCCCGGGGCGGCACACGCGTGGCGAGCGCGCCGGGGACCGAGGGACCGTGTCTGCCGAGGGAAAGCATGCTGCCGGGCAGCGCGGAGGGCAGCTACCCTCCGGGAAGCGGTGACGGGACGGAGCTCCTCGGCGCGGCGGGCCGGGACCGGCGGGCAACCACAGGCGCCGGGGCCCAGCGAGTGCGGAGCGGAGGCGACGGCGGCGACAACTCTGCAGGCTGGACGGGAGGAGTCCGGGGACACGGTCTAAGCGGGGCGGAGGCCGGGCGGCCCCGCGACCGGGCAGGCGAGTACTTACGGTGGCGAGCTGCCTGGCGGGACGCGTGGCCGTCGCTCCGTGCTCGCCGCTGGCGTGCCGGGGCCGCATCCTCATAGCGGGGCGTCCCGCGCCTGGCCCGCGGGGGCCGCTGCGGAGACAGGAGGCCGTTACGGCGCGCCGCGGGGGAGGAGCCGCCGGAACGCGCGCAGGCGCGGCGGCAGCGGCGGGAGCGCGGCCACCAGCGCAGCCGGGGCAGGCGCAGCGGCCGCGCTCTAAGATGGCGGCCGCGGGCCTGCGCCTCCTGCGCCGCCTACCCCTCCGCCGCCCGCCCGCCCTCTCCTCCTCCTCCAGGGCAGGCCCCGGCCGCGCGGGAGCGCCGCTTACCTGGGCGTGAGGTCGGGAGCTGTAGGCACCGGGCACCGCTGCGTCTCCCGCCGCCGCCCCACCTCCGCCTCGCCCGCCCCACCGCCGCCATCTTGCGCCGGGACGGCGGGCCGCCGGGGCGCAGGCGCGGGGCCGCCCCGCCCTGGGCACTGCGCAGGCGCCGCCGCCCGGCCACCGCCCGGCGCATGCGCACTGCGCCCCGGCGGCCCGGCCCGACGGCAAAGCGCCTGCGCGGCGCCCGGGCCCGCGCTTTGGCGGGCGGGCGGGCGCATGCGCGGAGGGCGGGCGGCCGTTCCCGCCCCCCCCCCCCCCCGCCCGCTCCGGCGCCATCTTTGGTGTGGCGCGGCGGCGGCCCGCCCCGTTGTGGGCACGGCCGCGCCGCCGTCACTATTTCGGGCCGCGCAGGCCTGTCATTGCGGCCCCGCGGTGGTCGCTGCGGAGCGGCCCTGCCCGCCCGCCGCGGGCGGTTCCTGTCATAGGCAGGGCGAGGCCGCAAGCGGTCGCCACCAAAGGGCCTTTGAAGTGTGGCGGCGCCGGGGCGGAGCGGGCGGCCGGGCCCGAGGGCGGGGGCGGTGCATTGATGTGCCGCCCGGCGGCAGCGGCCCGGCTGGGTGCCCGCAGCGGGGCTTCCGCCGCCCGGCGGCCGCTCCCTGCCGGCGCCTCAGCCCGCGGGCCCGGCCCCTGGCAGCCGGCCGCCCCGAGCGCTGTTCGTGCCCGTGTGCCTGCTGACAGGGATGCCTCTGTTCAGCAGCATCCGCTTATACATGTTTTTGCCTACGCACCCGCTCATTTAGTTGTTAATTTGGCCCACAGGGTCGGGTTTGAGAAAGGCTGCGGTGGCGTGCACAACTTGGCTGCCGGTGGCGGGTGGTGGCTGTGTGCGAGGGGACGGGTGTGCGCCCCGCCGTGAGCCTGCCCCACGCCCGGTGCGGGGCTTTGCAGGTGGAGCTGGGCCCTGGCATGGAGATGGGCAGCCACGCTGCTGCGCCAGTCCCTGGGATCCCTCTCTTGCCCTGAAAGCTGATGCTGGCGTGGCTGCCTTCCCGCGCGGCCCGTTGGGATGTATTCCCGGCCGTGTTCCCCAGTGTGGCTGGACACAGGGAGGAGCAGCCGCGGGGCCGTCACCCCTGGCCACAGAGCCCTTTCCTGCCCTTTGCCTCTGGAGCATCTCCACTGCTCAGCTTTCCAAGGGCCTTTCTGTCTTCCCGGGCAGCGGCCCGACCTGCTCGCTCTCCCACAAGTCCTGCCCTCTGCTCTGAGAGCACCGGGGTCAGTTTAATGAGTTAATGCTGGCAAAGCAGTTCTGGAGGGATAAGTGCTGTGTAAGCACTAAGTCTCTCAAGTCTCCCTGTGTTTTGCCGCGCGAGCCCCACACCGCCCGGCTCTGCTGCCCCACAGCACAGATAATCGCCCAGGGCGCAAAGTGCTGGCTCAGACCAACCCCTTGTTGCACGTCCCCAGGAGGGGAGAGGGGACTCCGCGGAGGGACAGCGTGAAGCCTCCATCCTCGGAGCAGGGGGGCTCAAGTGGGCAAAGTGGGTGGTGAGGGCAGGGGCAGCCCCTGCAGCTTGCTTGGGGACCGGGGGAGGAAGCCCTGGCCTGAGGAGCTTCCCTGTCGCTTGCAGGCATGGGATGGAGCAGGATGGCAGCGTGGATGCTGCTGGGGCCACTTCATCAGTCCTCCTCATGGTTCCACAAGCCCCGGTGCCTGCCAAGCTGCCGGCAGCAAGCTGGGCAACTCCAGGCAGAGAGGCATGTCCTGCAGACCCCGAGCTGCCCGGTTCGTGTCAGCCTGAGCAGAGGCTGTTGGAGCAGCACTGAGGATCCGGCAGCCTCAGCACCTTCTCCGCCTGGGGCTCACCTCACAGATGAGGCCACGGGGCCTATGTTGGGCTCTGTCTGTGGCACAGAGTTGACCTGACAGGGATGGAGCTGGCAGAGGGCGGCCGGGGCACTGGTAGAGGCTTACCTCTACACAGACTGGGGGGGGCTGCCCGACGTGACAGACCCCTCGGACCCCATTTGCACGCATGCCCCTCGCCACCCTGAGCACTGCCGGGATGCCCTGGGACATGGTGCGTGGCTGCGCTTGTGGAACACGCGAGGAGCTGTGTTTGCGGTGGAGGAGGAACGCTGCATGCTCAGATTGGAGTCCGGGTGTCTGAGCAACCCGCTGTCTCTCTGCCTGTGCTGGCAGGCAGCCGGGGCTTAGCGTGCCGGAGACCTGCATCCTCCCCGTCCCGCTGTCTCCTCCCAGCTGTGGGCTTGCAAGGAGTGGCAGCTGGTGGGATATATAAAGGCAGGGGAACCTCAGCAAGCTCAAAAGAAACTCCTGGAGCTGCTGGTGTTCTCCCTCCCTCCTTTCACGTGATTCAGCTTCCCTACGCTAAGGGGAGCCGAGGACAACCTCACTGTAAGTACCCAAACTAAGCCGGCATTGTGTAGGCAAACCCCCGGTCTGTGCACAGCCTGGGGGAAGGATGGCGGCTCTGGGCCTTGGGCAGGAGGGTCCCCGTCCTCTCCCTTGCAGAGAACTGGGGGAAAATGCTGTGGGAGCTGTGGACCGTCCCCACAGTCTTGCAGGGATCTCTGCCTGTTGCTGCTCCATGGGCAGGCTCCAGATCCCGTCTCAGCCCAGCACCCGGAGTGTGTGGGGCGTGCGGGCAGGCAGCACATCTCCATGGCAGGGGGCAGCTGGGGCTGCCCCGTGGGGCTGGGAGGGCTGTGGGGCAGCCCTACAGAAGAGGGCTCCCTTCTCTGTGGGGTGCTGGGGTTCCCCGCTGCAGCAGCACATGCTGGGCTTGCACTTTGCCATGCAGTTTTGGGAGCTGGGTGTGTTCAGGGCAGGATGGGAGGGTGCTGGGGCCAGCAGGAGCTGGCTGGAGCGAGTGTTCCCAGGGGATGTGAGACCCCACGAACCCCACAGGGTCTGTGCTGGGGGCTTGTGTGCAGCACACTAGGGTGGGGGCTGTGCCCCTCATGAGCTGCTGGTCCATGGGGGTTCAGGCAATGGGGACCCGGGCAGCACTGGGGGGTTTTGGGGTGTGGGGAGCAGCAGAGCCATGGGGTGTTCCTTGGGGCCACCCCTGCCCTGGGCTGCGAGCAGGTTGGGCAGCAGCCGCCTCCCTCCCAGGGTGGCAAGGTGTCCCCTGTGTGCCCCTCTGGGCCAGCCCGTGCTGACCCTGCTCTCTGCCTCCAGGTGTGAGATGGCTGCCGGCAGCTGCCTCCTCCTCCTCCTCCTGCCCTGGCTGGTCACGGCCTCGCACAGCCCACCCGGCTGCAAGATCCGGATTACCTCCAAGGGGCTGGACTTGGGTAAGGGGCCGGCCAGGACCCTGCTCCCGGGCCCTGGGTAAGAGGCAGGTTGGGATGCTGCTCCTGGGGTCTGCACCTGGGTAAGGCTGTCGGCTGGGACCCCTGCCTGCACTGCCCGTGCGTGGGGTGCCTGGAGAGGAGCTGGGGAGCTGGCTGGGGGCGATGCTGCTGGGAGGGCGGCACAGCCTGGCTGTTGCCAGCCCCAGCTCACTTTGCTTTGCAGTGAAGCAGGAGGGGCTGCGCTTCGTGGAGCAGGAGCTGCAGAACATCACGATGCCAGACGTGCATGGGAAGGAGGGGCAGTTCCACTACAACATCAGCCAGTGAGTGCTGCCCGCTCCCCGCGCACGTGGCTCCCCGTGTCCATCTGTCCATCCGACCATCTCTGTCTCCTCCCCTGCAGGGTCAAAGTGATGGACCTGCAGCTGGCATTTTCCGACCTGCACTTCCAGCCTCAGCAACACCTCGTCTTCAACATCAGCAACGCCTCCATCAGCCTGCGCTTCCGAAGACAGCTGCTCTACTGGTTCTTGTGAGCTACCTCCCACTCCCCACTCCTGTGGGGACCAGCCTACCCCACAGCTGGGCCACAGCTTGGCCATGCCCACTGGGTGCCATGGGTGCCTTGCTGCCTTGCAGCTGCTAAGAGCCATGTGCTCCTCTCATCTTCTCGCTTCCAGCTATGACATTGGGTCCATCAATGCCTCTGCGGATGGCGTCCACATCCACACAGTGCTGCAGCTGGCCAAAGATGAGGCTGGGCGCCTGAAGATCTCTAACATGACCTGCAATGCCTCCATTGCCAGAATGCATGCAGGCTTCTCTGGCACGCTCAGGTACACCCAAACCTACCACAGCAGCCCTGTCCCTCGGCTGGGCCAGCTCCTCCTGTGCCGGGGTCCCCGGC
Source organism: Chroicocephalus ridibundus (assembly GCF_963924245.1). Classification (NCBI taxonomy): domain Eukaryota; kingdom Metazoa; phylum Chordata; class Aves; order Charadriiformes; family Laridae; genus Chroicocephalus; species Chroicocephalus ridibundus. Next base: position 6,007,014 of record NC_086295.1, on the reverse strand, counting down.
CCCCCTTTCTGCACCCTCGGGACTTCCCCAGCCCAGGCTGTGTGCTCGCATGGGGATGGAGGAGCAGGACTGGAGCCGGAGGGGACGGCAGTCAGCTGCAGAGCTGCTGTTGTGTCCTGCAGAACGGTCTATGAATTCCTGAGCACCTTCATCATCACAGGGATGCGCTTCCTCCTCAGCCAGCAGGTAAGGCTGAGTGGAGACAGGCAATGGAGCCCGGGGGAGCCTGGCCTTGCCCCGCAGCGGGAGGAGGGTCTGGGTTCTCATCTGCATCTGGAGAGATTCCCCTCTTAGCCCAGCCCTTGCCTTTCAGATCTGCCCATCCCTGGAGCACGCCAGCCTGGTGCTGCTGAACTCCGTGCTGGACACAGTGCCGGGTGAGTGTTGCCCCGAGGGAAGGAACTGGACCCCGTTCACCCTGGGGGCAGGCACAGCTGGGCATTGGGCTGACAGGTAGCCCGCAGGCTTGGTTACAACAGCACATCTTCCCTGGCAGTGAGGAACTATGTGGATGAACACATTGGGATTGACTACTCCCTCCTGCGGGACCCAGCCATCTCCACAGATACCCTTGACCTAGACTTCAAGGTGACCACTGGATCCTGCCCTACTGACCCTCCCACAGTCCCCCTGGGAGCAGCTGTGCCAGCCTGCATGCTGGGCATGGTGGAGTGAGCAGTGTGGGCTGTGCTACGGCTGCAGAAACATCTCCTGTTCTCGGCCCAGGGCATGTTCTTCCCCCGTGCAAGAGAGAACCAAGAGCTGGAGAACCACGCGGTGGAGCCGGTGATCAAGGAGACCGAGCGCATGGTCTACGTTGCCTTCTCTGAGTACTTCTTTGACTCAGCTATGCACTCATACTTCCAGGCAGGTGTGCTGGCCATAGAGCTCCAGGGGGAGAAGGTAAGCAGTGCTGGGTCACCCGGCTATGCACACGCAGCTCTGCGGGCAGGGGCCTGATGCCAGGCAGGAGGGAGGGCTGGGCTCTGCCCACAGAGCAGAGGAAGTTGCCACCCAAGGAGCAGCTCTGCTGGGATCAACAGCGGCTGCTCGCTTACCCTCCAACGGTTTGTCCTCCCTGCAGGTGCCCAAGGACCTGGAGGTTTTGCTGAGAGCCACTTTCTTTGGGACCATCTTCATGCAGGTGAGAGGAGCACCTGGCCATGGTGGGAGGCACAGGGGAGCCCCTGGGGCAGAGCACTGCTCTGCCCAGCTCTGTGCCTCCTGCTCACCTGCCCTCCCCAGAGCCCTGCTGTGGATGCTCCGCTGCGGCTGGTGCTGCAGGTGTCGGCTCCTCCCCGCTGCATCATCAAACCCTCGGGCACCTCTGTCTCCGTCTCTGCCTTCCTCAACATCTCGCTGGTGCCCCCAGGACGCCCCGCCATCCAGCTCTCCAGCATGGCCATGGTGAGTGGGGGGCTGGCATGGCCGGGGCTCCCTGTGCAGCCACCCCAGCACACAGGGCAAAAACATTACCCACCCCATGTGGGATGGCTCTGGAGTCCCAAAGCAGAGGGACAGCTGGGCCTGGGGAGCAAGAGGAGCAGCCAGCCTGGCCAGCTGCCTGCCTGCAGTGGTCACAGCAGGGCTGCGATTCATCCTTCTCTCTCCTTAGGAAACAAAACTGAGCGCCAAGGTGTTTCTGCAAGGGAAGGCGCTCCGTGTGCAGCTGGACCTGCGACGGTATGGCCCACGCTGGGGTCCCGCGGAGGCTGTGGGGAAGGTCCCCCTCCGTGCCCCGCTCACGGCTGCTTTCTCCTCTGCAGGTTTCGCATCTACTCCAAGCAGTCTGCACTGGAGTCGCTAGCGGTGAGCAGACCCTGTGCCAGCCTGGGGGTCTGGCCTCCCTTGCCAGTCCCCAGCCACAGCACGGAGGAGGCTTGGGGAGGGGCTGCACATTGCAGGACACCCCCTTCTAGTCCACCCAGTGCTAAGTGCAGGAATGCCCTGCCCAGGCAGGCCGGTCTGCTGCTGCTGTGCTCACACATGCTCCTCTCTCTCCCCAGCTGTTCTCACTGCAGGCCCCACTGAAGACCCTGCTGCAGCTGACGATCATGCCCATCATTAATGGTAGGCACCACCACTGACCACACTCAGCCAGGCTTGGGGCAGAGGCAGTGGGACTCGTCTTCACTGCATCTCTCCCTCCCTGCAGAGAGGACTAAAAAGGGGGTGCAGATCCCACTGCCAGAAGGCATGGACTTCACCAAGGAGGTGGTCACCAACCATGCGGTACGTGGTGGGATGGGGGCAGCTTGGGACCCCCCAGCAGGCACAGGGACCAAGTCCTTCCTGCTGGGACAGGCCACACTCACAGCCTGCCTTGTGCTAATCCTCTTCCCCTTTGCAGGGATTCCTCACGGTGGGAGCTGATCTCCACTTCTCCAAGGGGCTGCGGGAGGTGATTGAGAAATACCGCCCGGCCCCTACCACCCCCACCTACCCCAGCTCATGGCCTGCAGAGCCCAGCATGGACCCCCACCAGCTCTAGCTCTTCTCCCCACTCGCTCCTTCACCCCGGACCGAGGGCAGATCCCGGGCTGGACCCGTAGACTGTAGGTAGGAAGCAGCTTCCCTGGTACCACTGCCACATCCCGCAGGGCGCCTGTGCCCTGGTGGGTAGCAGCAAGGCGGAGACAGCTGCTCTGGGAACCCCTGCTGCACCCCTTCTCATTACACTAATAAACCACTCGACTCCAACCTGCGCGGCCTCGTTGCTTGGAGAATGTGCCCACACTGGACTGCATGGCTGCCAGCATGTAGGGAGAGACAGGGAAGGAGGCAGACAGCACTGGTCTCCCAGATCAGGTACTCGGGAGGCAGATGGGGCTCAGAGCAACTGCACTTCCCCTGCTCTTGTGGGTGGCTTGTTTCCAGGCCTTACTGACCCCCTGCAGAGACAGGGGGCACAGACCACAAGGTTCTGGCTCCCCAGCACAGTGTGTCAGCACTCACCTCTGCTGGATCCTCAGCGTGTAGTGGTACTCCTTGGAAAGCAAAGGAAAGCAAAGCAGGGGGTGGCAGAGTGGTGCGAGGAGCTGGGCAATGAGGAGCAGAACCACCTTGTTCAGAGAGTTTATTGCAAGTTCCCAGGAGCGCTGTGTGCCCCAGGCAGTGAGCAGGTGGTGGGACTGTCTTCATGGCAAGCCTCCTTCACCAGGACCAGATGTGGGAGCAGTTTGGAGAAGAGCAGAAAGTCCCTGCAGGAGCAGTGCCCAGCTGCCCGCAGCCACCACATGAACTGTGCTTTCTTACCAGGGGGCAGCCGCTTCGGAGCCTGCCCAGGGCTGTGTGCGTGCAGGGGCAGAGGGGAAGTGGCGGGGACTGCTCCCTTCCCAGGAGGGAAGTAGCTGTCTGCCCAGACAGGGAGGAGGTGAGACAGGAAGCCACAAGCCAGGAGGCAGCTGCACAAGGGTTACGACTCCTCACCCAGCAAGGACAGAGCCCCTGTGACTCTCCTCACCCCCCCGTCCACTACAGGCAGCCCCATCCTCCACCCTGTCCAGCCAGGCAGAGCCCCTGGGCTGGAGGGGGCAGCCCCACCGGCCGCAGAAGTGACTCGTTTTGTGGCACAGGGAGCCCAGGCGCAGCTGAGCGGCAGCAAGGACAGGCTGTGCGGGAGGTGCCGGGTGGTGAGGGCAGCCGGGGCGCCAGGCACTACCTCCCCACAGCTCCTAGTAAGGCTCGTTCTTAATGAAGCGGCTGAACATGGTGAAGGCAGCAAGCGGCCGGTCCGTGGGCACCATGTGGCCGGCTCCCTGCGGGAAACAGGCAGCAGCAGGTCAGTGCCGGCCACGGGGCTGACGCTGCCCTGCATCTCCAGCCCCAGGCTGCCCACAGCCCAGCCAGCACCACCCCACTCTGATTGCAGCACCGGTGTCTGGCACTCCCGCCTGTGTCACAGCCAGCAGCCCTGTCCCCGTCTCCCCGGAGCCCCTCAGCCCTACCTTGACGGTGAGGAAGGCGATGTTGGTGAATTCCTTCACGAAGCCCCCGATCTGGTTCACGCCTCCTTCAGTGTAGAGCCAGGGCCGGCGAGCTACCTGCACCTGGGACCAGTGGCAGCATCCTCAGTGCCTCAGGTGCCTGAGGCAGACGGCCAAGCCCTGCCCACGCTCTTGCCACAGCCAGCCCCGTTGCGCAGCCGACTGCACAGTCTAGAGCTGGTGACTGGCCTGGACCAAGCCCTACCCTGCCCGTTTACCTTCTGGCACAGCGAATCCACAAACCACTCATCCCCAAGGAAGTTGCAGGCCATGTCGACATCCCCATTGTACACCAGGATCCGGTATTTCTGCAGAACAGAAGGAGGGTGAGCATTTCACAGGGCAGCAGCCCTGGCCAGAGCTGGTCCCAGGGCCCGGTGGGCTCCCCAGCACGCACCGTGGCTCCAAGCAGCTTCAGGTACTGGTCGTTCATCTGCATGTACAGGCGCTTGTAGCTGCGGTTCACCTCAAAGCTGCGGAGGAAGCATTAGCATCATGCAGCTGCTCGTGCTTGCGACAGTCCCTCCCTCCCACCCAGAACTTGCTCACCTGCACACCTGCCACTCCGGGGCGTCAGGGGAGATGTGGAGAGCCTTCCTCACCTCCGGGCAGTTTAGATATGTCCTGGGGGCTGTGGAGTTCGTGCAAGGAGGGTCCATCCGGACCTTATTCCGGGCTACCGGCATCCGGAACAGGTTCTGGGAGAGAGTTGGGAGTTTCTGACACAGCAGCACTTGCCCACAGGCAGCACTGCTGGCTGGGCAGAGGATGCTCGCAGCCCCGTGGCACAGATGCCCAGGCTCACCTGCCGCCAGGAGAACTTCATCGGCATCCGGATGAAGGAGTTGCCCAGGTCATGTGTGATGAGAGAGTCACCCTCATACCTGCGGCCAGAAAGAGCACAGGGACAGCCTGAAAGCTCTGGAGAAACAGGAGTTCAAGGTCCTCCCCAGGGGAGTCCTTGACAGCAGCCAGACATGGTCCATCTGTCCCAGACGGACGCCCTGCCCAGCCCACCACATCCCTCTGCCAACGGGGACCCCACACGCCACAAACCAAAGACAGCCAGTGCCTGGAGACCTGTCTGCCCTGGGACCACTCTCACCTCATGCTCCCAGGAACACCGCCATCACACGGGGCGTAGAGGTTGTAGATGTTGAGGCCGGACTCCTCTATGATCTGAATAGTCTCCTCCATCTGCAACAAGCCGGAAGGATTTGGGACTCAGGATGCTTGAGGGACCGTGGGCCCATCCAGAGCCAGGTGGTGAATACTGCTCACAGACCAGGATCGGGCAGGCGCTCAGGGGCTCTGGCTCCCCTCACCTTGAGCGTGCAGTTCAGGTTGGAGTTGTCATGGAAGTTGCACTTCCCTTGGGAGCAGCAGAAGGCCTGCAAATCCTTCCACAGCCTGCGGGCAGAGACCAGGGGGCTTGGACCACACTGCCCAAACGGCAACGCCAACACAAAGCCAGCGGCCACAGCACCAGCTGCACTGCAGGCTCCCTGCCCAGCAGCCACACAGCACGTCGCTCGGTGCCCTGTGCACGGCACAAACAAATGTGCCCATGGGAGCTGCCTAGGACGAAGGGCCATCTCCACAGCCTGGCTACTGGCCCAAATTAGGCCAGGAGCTTCCCTTGTCCTGCACACCACTGACCCAGCCGGTCCCATCCCACACTGTGCCCCCATCCTGCTCGCACGGGGATGTAGCGGCAGCACTCCCCCTCCTCTTACTCAGTCCCCAGCAGGCCGTGGTAATAGGCAAAGTAAACCAGGGAGTTGTCATTGATCTCGTAGGAGGAGAGGCCATTTCCCACAGCGATTCCCTACAAGGCAAGAAGAAAACAACTCTGTTGTGTTCCAGCTCCCCACAGGGCAGCCACAGCAGCAGCAGCAGCAGGCAGGAAGCAGATGCGGCACTGTTTACTCCACGGAGGCAACAGGAAGGGTCGGGGGTGCCTGAGAACGCTCCCCTGGTCCCTCGTGGCAGGGATGGACACGTCCGCCAGCAGCCCCTGCCAGCACCCCAGGAGAAGATGAAAGGCTGCAGGGCCAGACCCGCCCTACACTCTGGAGGGGGCCCCGCACGCTGGTTTCACAGACGGTCCCCACCCCGGTATCCGCTCGAGCGCCCCAGTGAAGCCGTGCCAAGCCCTCTGGCTCCCTGGCTTAGCCCAAGGCTGGCGGCAGAGCCCAGCTGCCCACCTTCAGGTTGAGACTGGGGTCCTGCATCACCCACTCCGCCAGCGTGGGGATATAGACCCCCCCATAGCTCTCCCCTGTGAGGAAGAGATCGTTCTTGGAGTACTCGGGGAAGAGCCGGAGGAAATCCTTCAGCGCCAGGTAGTTGTTGTGAGCGACCTGAAGGCAGGAAGACACAGGGGTCAGCAGCAAGGCAGGACCCCCAGCACCCAGGCTGGGGCAGGCAGGAGGCAGGTCCCTCTCAGCAGCTCAGGTCACTCGCCTCGGTGTCATTTGTGGCGTACTTCTTGTCATCAGAGTACGAGAAGCCGACACCAGCGGGGGACTCCACGTAGAGCACATTGGCAATCTGCAGGGACAGCAGAGGAGCTGGAGATCAGGGGACACCTCCCCTCCTGGCTCGTTGAGGCAGAGGGCTACTGGCCTTGCCGGTGGTGGCACCCGTGGGTGTCTGGCCTGCCCCAGGGCTGTGCTGGTGGGGCCACATTCCTGTCCCGCTTGACAGCAGACTTGAGAGGAGGGTGTGTTGGGGAGGGGGAGGAACTGGCTCAGAGCCACCCTCTCCCCACAGCCGTGGAGGGCTGCAGCGCCTGCGCCCGTACCTTGTTCCAGGCGTAGTCGTTATACTTCAGCGTGACCCCGTCGGGCTGGATCTGGGGAAGCACAAGGCAGTGACCGATGGGCACAACCAGGCTGGCCCCAGCGGGACGGCACGTGCCACGCAGCCTGCCAGCCTTGAGCCATGGGACAGCCATGACTACTAACCAGGAAGGGGCCGTGCTCCTTCAGGAATCCTTCCATGGAGCTGCAGCCGGGGCCCCCGTTCAGCCACAGCACCAGGGGGCTGCTCTGGGGGTTGCTCTGGGCCTCCACAAACCTGCAGACACACCACCGTCAGTGCCCAGCCAGGCCCCCGCCCCGGCCGCTGCGGGCTCAGCCCGGCACCAGCCCCAGTACCGGCAGGGCCTCACGTACCAGTAGTGCAGGTGCTTGCCCGGCCCGGCGCAGAGGTAGCCCGAGAAGTGGCGGAAGGAGGGTTGCTTGGCCAGCCCCGGCAGGAAGGTCACCTCGTGGCCCGGGGGGGCGGCCCGGCTCAGCCCCAGCAGCAGCAGCGCGCACAGCAGCACCGGCCCCATCTGGAAGGGAGCGGGGGGACGGGAGGGGAGGTCGGGGCGCTGCTCGCCGGTAACGGCCCCGATCCCAGCAGCGCCCCGGGGCTGCCCCAGGCCCGGCCCGACCCGACCCGACCCCCGGGGCTGGTCCCAGCTGCCCCCGGTCCGGTCCGGCCCGACCCCCCACGCTGGCCCCGGAGCGATCGGTCCCGGTCGGTGCCTCCGGCGGCCGGGGTCCCTCCCAGCCCCTCGGTGCCGACCCCGGCCCCGTCCCGCTGACCTCGGCCGCTCCCGGCGCGGCTCTCGCAGGCGGCGGCGGTCCCGGCGGGCACATGACACCCGCCCATATGACCTCCGGTGCCCACGTGAGCGGGGCGGGGCCTGGCGGCGGCCAATCAGCGCCCCGGGGCCGGCCGGGGCTTGCCCCGGTACCGCGCGCGCACGTGGGACGGGACCCCCAGGACGGGACAGGACCCCCGGGACGGGACCCCCGGTGGGGGCCGCAGCTGGGGTGTCCCTGCTCCACGCCGTGCCCTGCCCCGGGCCACCACGCAGGACCCCCCCCACGGTGCCCGCGGTGCGGGGATCCGGCCCCGGTGGGAGCCCTCAACCCCGTGCGGGCACGGCGGCGAGGGTGCGATGCCCCGATGGCCACCACCGGGCACTTCCCGGTGTCACCGGTCACAGCAGGAACGGCCGGGCACTACCGCTTACCACCGGGCACAGCCACAGGCAGCACCGGGCACCGACGGGCAGCACCGGGGAGGTGCTGCGTGGCCCTGAGAACCCGGTGGGGCCCGGCCGTGCCCCAGCAGACGCAGGGTCCCCTCCCGCCCTGGGGTCCCCTCCCGCCCTCCCCCGCGGCACTAGGACCCCTCCGAGTCAAGCCCAGAGGGGCCGTCACCACCCGGCGACAGCTGTGACGGGGACAGTTAAAAATAGCGGTGTCGGCGATGGCGTCCCGGTGCCGCCTCGCCGCGCGCTTCCACCGCGTCCACGGCACCAACGTCCGCCTGGACGCCTCGCGCACGCGGGCCACGCGGGTGGAGAGCTTCGCCAACGGGCTCTGCTTCAGCCAGGAGCCGCTGGCGCCCGGGCAGATCTTTCTGGTGGAGATCGAGGAGAAGGAGCTGGGCTGGTGCGGGCACCTGCGCGTGGGGCTGACGGCCCACGACCCCCAGAGCCTGGAGGTGGTGCCCGAGTATTCGCTGCCGGACCTGGTCAACATGGGGGACACCTGGGTGTTCGCCATCACCCGGAGCCACAACCGCGTCACGGAGGATGGGGAGGGGGCGCGGGCGCAGGGTTCCCCGTGGGAGCCCTTTCTGCTGATCGAGCGGGTGAGGATCCCCCGTGACACGCTGGTAGGACGCAGCAAGCCCGGGCGCTACAGCCACATCTTGGATGACCTGTTCAAGATGAACGTGCTGCCCGCGACTGCCCGGCGCAGCCGGATCGGCGTGCTGTACGCCCCACAGCCCGACGGCACTGCTGACATGCACATCGTCATCAACGGAGAGGACATGGGGCCGAGCGCCAGGCGCCTGCCCACCACCCGCCCGCTCTACGCTGTGGTCGACGTCTTCGCCTCCACCAAGAGCGTCCGGGTCATCCCGGTGGAATACGGCTGTAGGTACCTGCCCCCTCCCTGGGGCATGTCCTGCACGGGCCAGGAGCCCGGGGGGGGGTAGTTTTGGTGGGGTCACCCCATAGTCCCCACAGTGGGAGCGTCAGTGTGTGCCACAGGGCAGAGGGCACAGGAGAGCCCCCCACCCTGCAGAGTATGGGCGAGACCCCACGCTGCCACTGATGGGTGGTGTCCCCTGAAAGCTCTGCCATGATGGTTAGGGAAGAGCCCAGCCTGGTCACCCTTCCTGAGTGGAGCAATGGGGGTGGGTGTTCTGGGCTGCCCCAGACCGGGGGCTGCAGGACTGTGGAGCTGTGCCCCCACAGCACCACGCTCATCCCCAGCTAGACGGACGCCCCTGACCGCTGCCCAACGCTGGCACTTGCAGAGCTGCGTCTCAGAGGCTGGCGACCCCCCGGCATGCCTAGCCTTGGTGCGGTGGGCACACGGCAGCCCGCAGCCAAGCAACGTCCTCCTTTGGCATCAAAACATCCGGCTGCGCACTGCTGCTCGCCCTGGCACGCACGTCACCCCCTGGCGCCTGCCGCGTGCCCCCGCTGCGGGGTGCCCTGGGCAGACACCCTGTGATGCCATCGGAGATTGGGCAATATCCAGCATCCCTCAGCAAGGCGGGGAGGAGCCGGGAAAGCCGATGCTGGTTGCTGGCTCTTGTGAGGAGTCAGGCTAATTAATGCTAATTAGCACCATACTGGGAAAATGAGCAGATGCTGAGAATGAGGTGAGAGAAGAGGCAGAAGGAGAGCTAGCGCCTGGGTGCCGCCTGTCCCTGACTGCCGGGAGCCACCGCTTCTCTCACTGGTGCAAAGTTCAGCTGCTTCTGTCTCAAGGCTGAAACACGGGATTCTCTCTGCCCGCTGCTGTGAGCCGGATTATCCAAACAGGGAGGTTAAATGTGCCCGGACGCCCAGGTCCCCCTGTCCTGAGAGCGTGTTGAGGGCAACCGGCCAGAGCATGCTGCAGGAGGCCACTGAGCCACCTCGGAGGGCCCATTCCCAGCCACTCGTGAGGAACTTGCGCTGGCAGCACGTACCTCTGGGAAAGCTGCTCCCTCCTGACGCAGACACGGGCTGGGCTGTGTGTCCCTGCAAATGCCGCAGCTGGCACAGGCGCTGCTGTAGAGGCACAATCTGACTTCTTCCCCTCTGCTAAGGCTTCAGTAGCTCCACTTCCTGGAACACTTCTTCAGGGTTTAAAAATCATTCTTGGTGCAGTTTTGTTTCTGGTCGGGGTCCAGCTGGTGAAGCAAAAATGAGAAGTGAGCAGCTGAGCTGCTGGTGACACGAGATGCAGCACGGGAGGCTGGGGACAGGAGAAGCAAAGGGCATCTGCTGCCCGTCACACAGCACTCGGCACGACGCAGCCCCGCACCGCCGAGGCAGAGATAAGCACTCCAGCCATCCCAAAACGGCCCCAAGGTCGGGAGCCAGCTGGGCACAGTGTGGCTGTGCTCGTTGTGAGCCCCCAGAGGCATCCAGGAGGCTCAGCCGGAGAGGTGCTGAGCTGTGTGTGGGCAAAATGGCCGGGTACCACCTATGGCTCTGCTCTTGGAAGCAGCGGATGAACCAGGGCCCACAGGCTTGAGTCAGCTCTCATTTAAAATCTGAGGAGAGCGCTGCCCGCAGATAATTGCACCCAGGCTGCTGAGCCACCAAAGCTCCGGAAAGAGGAATCCCACGGGGGTGCGTGTCACAGGAACAGGAACCCGGCAGAGCCCCTGCGGGCGGCCATGGGAACGGCTCAGAAGATGGTTGTCTCAAAGGCAGTGTGGCAGCTGCCTCCGCAGGCAGCACAGCCCCGGCCTACGGTGCCCACCCGGCAGCCTGGCACCGGCACCGGTGGAGGCAGATCAAGGGAGCAGGATGAAAGGAAAGCGCATCGTGGGCACGTGAGACCCCGGGGAGCCGCTCGACAGCCCCCAGAGTAAACAAATGCAAACCAGCCATGGTAACGCACAGCTTGGGCACGTAACTGTCCTCCCAGCCTTCCTCCGAATAACGGGAAGAGCTTCACTGCCCGGGGCCCTTAAGCTCCCATCCCAGCTGGAGCAGCCGGCTCAAGCCCAGGGCAGGATGCCTGCTCCTGCCGCAGAGCAAGCTCACCCACTGCTGCCCTAAAACATGGTGCCTCTGGGGAGCCTCAGAGCCCGTCTCCTCCACACCCCTCTGCTCTCAGCCTCGCCGGCGACTCGGCCAGCTCAGCTGTTTCTTTCTGTTCTCTTCCAGTTCCCTCGCTGCAGACCCTCTGCCGGCTGGTCATCCAGAAGCACATTGTCCACCGCCTGGCCATCGACGGGCTGGACCTGCCCCCGCCGCTGAAGAGCTTCTGCAAACATGAGTGAGGTGTCGAGGGCACTGCCCCAGGCCGCTCCCTGTGCCAACGGCCCCACCAGCGATGGACGGCCAGCTGCCTGGGTAGGATCTGTGCCCCAAGCAGTCCCATCTGTCTCCCGGGGCCTGACGGCATGTTAGCCCCCATGCCCTCGCCCCCAGGGGTGCCTGCGTGCACGGCCTGTGCTGCCCAAGGGCTGACATGAGAGCACGGGCAGCGTGACAGAGCATCAGAGGGACGTTCCTCCATGCAGACGGGTGCGGCGGGGACGGTGCGTGGGCAGGAGGGTGGCACAGGTCAGAGCGAGCAATAAAGTACTTCCAGCCAGAAAGCGAGCATGCTGTGGGGAGTGCCAGCACACGGAGCAATGCAGGGGAGCGAGGATTGGTGCCCGACCCGCTGCTGTCAGGGCTGTGTGCCCGCAGTGGGAGTCCCCCTGCAACAGGGTGCTGATGGAGCCGGGCTGGGGCAGGCACTGTGGGACCCGCAGAGCCCCTGCAGCCAGGAGACCCGGCCCTGCCAGTGGGATCGGCATCCCACGGCACAAGGCTTCAACGGAATCCCAGCACTGGGCCAGTCCTTGACAGGGCAAGGCCAGTGCTGGGCAGCTCTGGGGGCTGGCATGCCGCCCGGCTCCCATCTGGGGGAGGAAGCCGTGGCTTTGGGTTTTTTAGTTGCCAGCCAAGGGGACTTTCTTCTCCTTCCATGTCAGGGCATTTCATGTGGCTTCAGGGGAGCTGCCTTCCAGTAAGACGGGAAGAGTCCCATTAAAGGAGGGCTTGATGGGCTGGGACCCCCCTGCGTTTCATCAGCCACTCGTGGGAGCCGGTCCCCCTCCAGCAAGGAACAAAGCTGGGCCTGTGAGTGTGGCCCTCAAACACTGCTAGGCTCCAGACCTGCCCAGGAACAAAGCTGGGATCACCCGTGTGGATCAGAGCAAGGACCAGGCTGGGTGGAGTGCGGAAGGGCATGGAATGACGCTCACGTGGAGGGTAAATTGCAGCCAGGCGCTTGTCCCAGCCGGGCAGTTTCGCTCTTGGGAAAGATGTTTACCCTGAGAGTGGGGATGAGTTATTTCCTGTGCTCCCAGCGGAGAGGGGGATGGGGCGGACGCCGGAGGGAAACTCACAGCACCCAAGGAGCTGCGCTGGCAGCAGCCGTTGCTCAGGCATGTGCCTGTGACCACGGAGCCGGTCACGGTGACCTGGCACAGGGTCCAGCTATCCCACCTCTCTGGCTGCAGGGGGGAATCCATCCCAGACTCCTCCAGGAGCCGGCAGCGGGCCCTCATCCTCTCGCTAGTGAGGATGGCATCTGACTTTCCTGCAGTCCCTGGGCTGGGCTGGGCTGGGAGGGGAGGCTGCGTCAGAGCTGCACAGAGCAAGAGGCAGAAGGAAGAGTCCTCCAGAAATCAGAGAGGTGCCCGCACAGGCCAGGAAGAGAGATGGCAAAGAGGGCCAGCAGGCAGGGCCTGCCAGCCTCTCTGCAGCACGGTTTGAGGGGTGAAAGAGGCAGCTCCAAGTTTACTGAAAGGTGTTTTAGGAAACACTACACTATATTTAGTCAGAGAGATTCGATAGTATCAGATAATGTTACAAAACCCTTGATCAAGAGGAAATCCCCAACCACGCAGTAGTCATATTCCTGCAACAGGCCAACTCTGCTGAAATGAAAGTGTTAACGAAGGAAGCGCTGACTGGGGGGATCATGGCTGAACCACAGCAATGACTGAGGTCTCCAACCCCCCCTGCCACGTCCCACAGGATGTAGCCTGACACATCCCAACACGACAGGCTTTGGAACTGCTGGTGTTGGAGTCGCTCTCACTGGCGAGGGGGAACAGGGAGCTCACCCAGCCCAAGAGCAACACCCAAGGGCTGGAGCTTGTTTGCTCTTCTATTTTTTCCTCCCCCACACCACATGTTTAAAGCCTTTGCTCTCCACCTCACCGCAGCTTTGTTTGCACTGCTGTGACCCCCAGCATCCCTCCCACCTCCCCCAGCACATGAACTGTTGACGAGGGAGGGCGGGTTCCCCTTTCTGAAGAATTGAGAGCAGCTGCCGTAACCAGACAAACAACTCTGCTCCAGACCGCAGGCTGCCGGCAGTGGAGGTTGCCACCCTCTGGATCTGCTGCCTCCCAACAAGCAGGCTCGCTCCACTAACTGGAGAGCACCGCAATGAGACAAAACCACCAAGAAGCACTATCCAAAGCCCTGCCTGATCTCAGGCAGAGTGAGCCCCACCGTCCTGTCAGCAGGGAGGGGTGGCCACAGCTGGCACAGAGACAGACGCAGCTCCTGAGCGATACAAGGCCGATTTATTGGCTTTGTTGCACAACACATCACAGCTGGATGCTGGAAGGACCTCCAGGCGCTGGCCACAGGTCAAATAATTTTGTCACATGTTATTATACCATCACCTCCCACGCCACACCACCCATGGTTGGCTCCCAGCCTGCCTGGTTAGCCAGGTCAGCAGCTGGTTACCCATTCCAGCACAATCTGGAGTTCCCAATCCGGTTTCTCAGCTGCGCTGTGCAAGGGACAATGCTTGCTCGGCAGATGAAGGACCCAAACTGCCCTTTCCGTGCTGAGCCCCAAGGGCGTGACAGGCTGAGGGGAGTAAAGGAAGAAGCCAGGACATCAATGGAGTGATGAACAGGCCTCCTGCATATCTGCTGCCCCTCTGCTCCCAAGGACTCACACACAGAGCGACCAGCTTGGGTCCCGCTGGTGCTAAAGCTTCACCTTGATGTAGGGCCCGATCCAGCTGTCAGCCAGCTCCCGGAGGGTCCTGTACCTGCACTCAAACTCCTCCCTGCTGCAGTGGGTGAGAAGCTGGCTGATCTCCTCCGTGAGGAAGGACACCAACAGGGATTTATCCAAAGACTCATCCCAGGAGCTCTTCAGGATCTCCAAGAGGCCATCAGCACTGTCTCGCTCGGCCTGATGGGCATCACTTCCCTTCTGCCACTGTCTGCTGAGCATCTCTGGCTGCAAGGTCTTCCTGTCCGAATTCAGCACAGCCAGGATGTGCCGGCAGGGCAGCTGGAAGACCTGGTTGAAGTGGCAAGTGCAGCTGCTCAGGCCTTTCAGGTCCACCGTGTAGGCATCCTCCAGGACCTGTATGGTGAGGGCATCCTCCCCTGTGCCTATCAGCTGCACAGACTTCTGAACCACTGCAAACTCACTCAGGCACAGCCAGGCAGCTGGCTCCGTACAAATATCCCTCAAAGACTGCTTGATGCATTCTTCAGTCCTTCGGTTAATCTCCTCATTGCTGTCACCCTCTGCGTTTTCTGTGGCCTCCAGTTTAGCTGCAGGAGATGAAGGATCTAATGAGAACTGAGGGCTCACAGGCTCGCTCTGGAGGAGAGCCTGGGGAGCTTCTGGCTGCTGCTGAAGAGCCCTGGGGAACTGAGGATCTGCCAGTGGACTCTGGAGAAGAATCACAGGACTCTTACCAGCTGTGAGAGAGGCTGCCACTGGCTGCTGCTGCTGACCTCCTATCATGGTGAGGGAGGCCTGGACAGAGCTCTGAGATGGCTTACTCTGGCACACCAGAGGAGTGAGAGGTAGACCTGAGGCAGGTAGGCTTTGAGGAGCTACCTGAACAGCATGGTGATGAGGATGGGGAGCAGAGCACATCACAGCATCAGGAGGGCTCTTAGAAACACACTCTTGGTAGTGCTGGGCTAAGGAGGTGATGCAGCTCTCCAGAGAGAGCCCAGCGCTGAAAACCTCGCTTAGCCCCTGGGTGACCATCTCCAGGTCCCTCAAGTAGTAAATGCTCTCCCCCCAGGTCCTTTCCCTGTGTGTGGCCCAGATCTCATCATCAAGCAGCCAGTCAATATGGAGCCGAGGTAGCAAGTCTGGTGTCACGAGGTCCCTCAGGAGGGCATGCATCTTCCTGCGGTTGCTCTTGGTGGCTGCGTACATGGTGTCGCTCAGGGTGGCCAGGATCAGGCGCTCAGCACGGCCCTCCAAGGTCAGCTGCTGGATCTGCACCTGCAGGCGCTTGCAGAGGTGGAAGACGGAGAGCTGCACCTCTGCCGCGGGAAAGGCCTGAGCGAGTGCTGGCCGCTGGGGGAGGTCGGGGTCCACCAGGAGGAGCTGGGTCTGGGCACAGGCGGGGTTGAAGGCCCTGAACGCCCCGTACATGCGGGCCAGGCTTCCCGCCGACTCACCCCGCGGGATGGCGAGATGCACCACCCTGGCCATGCCGCCCCCCTGCGCCGGGGCTGGCCCGGCCACCAGGAAGATGTAGAGGGCCCGGCCCGCCGGCTCACCGGCCCGGTGCACCAGCAGCACCCGGGGGAAGCAGGCAAAGACGCCCCCCATGGCGGCGCTCTGGAAGCTGACGGAGGCCATGCTGCCGCTCTCCCCCAGCTCGTAGGCCACCAGGGAGCGGAGGCTCGGGCCTGGCGGGGCCTGCGCCATGGCCAGCCCTGCCAGGGGCGGGACGGGACGGGCGCGCTCGGCCGCAGTTACCAAGGGGACATGTCCCCGCGTGCCCCGCTCCGCCGCCTCCTCCGGGGGGGGCGACTCCCGGCATGCCCCGCCCCCCGCCGGGGACACCACCAATCAGCGTGGGGTGCGCCATGACGTCAGGCAGCGCTCGCGGGCGCCCCCTGCGGGCTTGGCGGACCCCGGCACCAAACGCCGCTACCGGGCGATCGCCGCCGGGGCGGCGGGACACGGAGCTGCGCGGATCGGTGTCCTGCCGGGGGCCGCGCGGAGCTCCCCTCCGCCATCACACATCTCCTCGGTGCCCCCGTTACCCGGAGCAGTGCGGGAACACCCGCTCCTTCCCGGCCGCTTCCCCCGGTAACCGAGCCCAGGCAGCCAGGATAGCGTCCAGCGCCGAGCTCCGCTTCTCCAGCTCCTCCCCGTCGCACTGCATCAGCAGGTTGGCCAGCTCGAGGCTGAGGGACTGGATTCTCTCCCCTCTGCCCTCCGACAACCCGCCTGCCGAGCCCCCGCCGCAGCCCAAGTGGCTGGCACCAGGGACCGGGAGCTGCTGGTACCTCCTCTGCCAGCGTCTGGACACCATGTCTTCCTCCACACGCCCCCGGTGCACCTGTAGCACGGCCAGGACATGCCTGCAGGGGAGGCGGTAGCGGCGGTGGAAGCCGCAGGTGCAGCTCCGACAGTCCCGGCTCACCCGGTGCGTGTCTTCCAGCAGCTGAACGGTGAGACCGCCCGGTGTGGGGCTGAGCAGCTGGGCCGACCTCTGCACCACCTCCCACTCCTTCAGGCACAGCCAGTAGCCCAGCTCCGTACAGCTCTCCCGGAGCATGGCCAGCAGGCAGCCTGTCTCCGCCACGGCAGCCTGCCCGGTGGGCTCAGCAAGAGATGGAGAACCAGAAACGGTGCTTGGTTCTGCTGCAGTATTGGTGCACGCATTGAGCTTCTCCCAGAGGCTGCCCCCACCGTCCTCGGTGCTTGAGAAACTCCCATTCAGGCTTTCCAAGCCTCTGGAATCAAGGCAGTCCACACACTCCATAAAACAAAGAGCACTCGCCTCCAAGGACAGCTGCTGGCCAAAGAGTCTGGATATTTGGTGCGTGATGAGGTCCAGGCTGTCCATGTGTGTGCTGCAGGAGTGTGGACCTTTCCGTGCATGCGCGCACCACAGCAGCTCACAGGAGAACCAGTTGGCTCGCAGATAGTCATACAGCTCTGGGCTGACCACACACTTCACCAGCTGGGACAGGGCATCCATACTTGCAGCCGAAGGGCTAAACACGGCCTTCTGCAAGGCCAACATCAAGTCCTGCTTGAAGGAAGAGGAGATTTCAGCTTCCTTCACATTATTTTCAAGCAGTCGGACCATGTGATAGACTGAAAGGAGGACCTGGGCAGAGGGAAAGAGCTCCTGGAGTATGGCTTTGTGAAAAAAGGACACGTCCATGAAAACAGCCTGGACCTTCTGCCACTCAGGGTTGAACTCCTTGAAGACAGTCAGCATTTTCCTGACACTGTGTCCTGTGTCATCCTTCAGCAGTGACAAGTGTACCACTTTCCCCACTCGCTCCTTACTCTCTACAACGAAAGCGTAGAGAACATGTCCCCCCTTGCTCAGCGCCCTGTGCAGCAGGAAGCTCTTGGGAAACTGCATGAACAAGCTCTTCATCTTGCTGCTCTGGAAGCTGAGTCTGTCCAAGCCGTGGTCGCTGTCTGCACTAATTGAGGCCAGCGAGCCCCTGTCCACCCTCAGGAAGGTTTTCATCACCTCAGCCACCCTGACAAGTGTTGAGGCCGAGGCATTTTCCTTCGCTGCCTCAGGGAGCACAGGAGCCTTGTACGGAGCAGTCACCCCGTCCACCGGTTGTCCCGTGACTGTGTGCGAGTCCTCATTTGCCACAGCACTGCTGTCGGTCCCACCCGCCTGCTGCTCCTTACACAGTTTTGTTGTGGGGCCGTCGCATGCTGTGGTGTTTGTTGTCGCAGCAGTGGCACTGGTCAGGGAAAACACCAGGTCCGTGTGGACATGGTTGCTGTTCAGTTCACTGATCACAAGCCGGTCTATGTCCTCCTTATATTGTAACACGAAATAAGCCGGACACAAGCTGGGCTGCTGCTTTCTCTTCTTGCTGTATTTTTGCATCTGTGCACAACCAAACTTCACCTGCATGAACCTGCAAACATCGGGAAAGTGTTAATGAGGGAAGCAATGGTGATGTAAGCTGCCAGCGTTTAGTTTTGACTTTTCTTGCACACTAACTCTATATTCAATTAGTGAGCACAAAAAAAAAAACCACATATGCCAGTCGGACATGCAGGCTAGCTTTCTATCAGCAAAGCTTGGGGTAAAAAAAAGCTCAAAACCAGGAGAAACGATAGAATTGAGAGTTACAATAGCTGCAACCAGACACTACAAGCAGCCCCAGCTCTTGCTCCCAACCATGCCTCTATTTCTGCTCTCCAAAAACAAAGCCATCAATGAAAACTTGATATCTGCATGTTTGTGTTTTACTCTCTTAAAGCACATACCATTTCTGCAACTCCTCTGCATTTGGAGGAGCAAGCTAGAACACAGCAAGAAAGGCTTCAAGGCACGAGATTAAATTATATTTTAAGAAGGCAAGGGGAGCAGTTGTGTAACTGGAGAATGACCTTGTAGCCTTTGAACACACGAGCAGATGCACCGACTTGGATGGAAACAAAACAACGTCATGGCATCACTAAACCCGTTCAGATAAGCAAAGGCTGAGGAATGAAATACTGCGAGAGGGAAACCGGACAACACCTTTCCATTGCAGTGAGGTAAAGGCAGCTAGGGAATGCTAACACATACCAATATTTAGTGTCCTGCTACTTGAGGAGGAAAAGGCAGGAGCTATAGTTTGACAGTTTTGCTACAAGAAGCAGAGAAAATTGTCAAACTGAAAGGCTAAGCAGCAGACACAAGACATCAGTATGCTCACCAGGGAACGAGGGGGCAGTGAGGGGGGTGGCAAAAGCGACACAAGAATTCTCTGCAGGTGTATTACACTATCATGATCAACCCTTCTGAAGTCTCAAATAGCCTGGTTATAAAAGCATTCAGCCAGGTACAGAAAAGAGCTTACAAAATCATAGACTGGTTTGGGTTGGAAGGACCTTTAAAGGTCATCTAGTCCAACCCCCCTGCAATAAGCAGGGACATCTTCAACCAGATCAGGTTGCTCAGAGCCCCATCCAACCTGACCTTGAATGTTTCCAGGGATGGAGCATCTACCACCTCTCTGGGCATCCTGTGCCAGTGTTTCACTACTCTTAGAGTAAAAAATGTCTTCCTCATATCTAGTCTAAATGTACCTTCTTTTAGCTTAAAGCCATTACTCCTTGTCCTATCACAACAGGCCCCACTTAAAAGTTTGTCTCCATCTTTGCTGTAAGCCCCCTTTAAGTATTGAAAGGGCACAATAAGGTCTCCCCGGAGCCTCCTCCAGGCTGAATACCCCCAGCTCTCTCACCCTGTCCCCAGAGCAGAGGTGCTCCAGCCTCTGATCATTTTTGTGGCCTCCTCTGGACTCACTCCAACAGGTCCATGTCCTTCTGATGCTGGTACCCCCAGAGCTGGAGGCAGCATGCAGAGGGGTCTCACCACAGCAGAGCAGAGGGGCAGAACCCCCCTCCCTCACCCTGCTGGCCACGCTGCTGGGGGTGTAGCCCAGGATGGGTTTGTGCACAGGCTGCAAGTGCACATTGTTGGCTCATGCCCAGCTTTTCATCCACCAACACCCCCGAGTCCTTCTCCTCGGGGCTGCTCTCCACCCCTTCACCCCCAGCCCGTGCTGTTACCAGGGGTTGCCCTGACCCAGGTGCAGGACCCTGCTCTGGGCCTGGTTGAGCCTCATGAGGTTCACAGCTTGCGCCCTGCACAAAAGTGCTGGTCTGGGGTTTGAGAGCTGTGTGAGGTCTCTGCCTGCAGCCTGCTCCACCGCCGGCAGGCCACTCCTGCCTGCGCCCCTTCCCCGAGCACCAGCACCCGTGGAGAACCGCGCTGGGCGCCCGACCCTGCCTCGGGGGCCGCTGGGGCTGCGAGGCACCGAACCAGCCCGGCCTGGCGGGGCCGGGCCACGCAGCGCAGGCCCGCGGTGGCGGGGCGGCCTTACATGACATCCTGGCGGACGGCGGTGCCGTGCTGCCGGTTGTGGCAGCGGACGGAGACGCAGCTCCGCAGGCTGTAGCGGCACCCCTGCGCCAGCTTGTAGGCGC
The DNA here is from genome assembly GCF_963924245.1 of Chroicocephalus ridibundus. Taxonomy (NCBI): domain Eukaryota; kingdom Metazoa; phylum Chordata; class Aves; order Charadriiformes; family Laridae; genus Chroicocephalus; species Chroicocephalus ridibundus. The sequence goes on along the minus strand of NC_086295.1, from coordinate 5,987,028 downwards.
GGAAGCGCTCCCTGAAGTCCTCATAGCTCCTGAAGCTGTCCCCCAGCTCCATGGCGGGCCCGGGACCCACCACAACCTCCGACCCCGCGGCCACCGCTTCCCCAAAGAGAGAGGCACTTCCCCCGCCGCCTGTATTAAACCACCTGGAGCACCGCCCACATCCTGCATTTGACCAACCAGAGACGTCCTCTCCGGATTGCCAGGAGATAAGCCAATCATCCCAGAGCCTTCTGACACGGCGCACCTGACTGACTGCTCGACAGCCCAATCAGCTGGCGGCTCCCCGTCCCGCGGGTGGGCGGTGCTTCCCACACCGGATGTTGCCGCTGTCAGTGGCGCCGGTTCGGGGTCGCTGAGGAGATGGCGGCTCCGGGCAACGGCGGCGGGACTGGCGCAGGGCCGGGGTCAGGGCGGCCGCCGCCCGGGGACCTGCGGAGCGTGCTGATCACCAGCGTGCTGAACCTGGAGCGGCTGGAGCTCGACCTCTTCAGGTGCGCGGGGGCACCGGGGCGCCGGGACCGGCCCGCCCTCCCCGCCGCCCCCCTCACCGCCGCCGCCTTCTCCCCCGCAGGGGCCGGCACCACTGGGTGCCCGCAACACAGCGCCTCTTCGGCGGGCAGATCGTGGGCCAGGCGCTGGTGGCGGCCGCCCGCGCTGTTAGCCGCGACGAGCAAGTCCACTCGCTGCACTGCTACTTCGTGCGGGCAGGTGGGCCGGGACCGGGACAACGGGCCTGCGGGAAGGGCGGCTGGGGAGCCGGGGTGGGAGGAGCAGGTCAGGGACCAGGGGAGGGGGCCGGGCTTCTCATGCCAGGGTCGGGGGGTGCCCGGGGCTAAGAGACGGCAGGGGGACAGGGTGCAGGGGGTGGGGGAGGCTGGGGCTTATGGTGGGACTGGGGCCAGATGGTGAATCCAGCGGTTGAGGGGTTGGGGAAGCTGGGGCTGAGGCCCACAGGGGTGAGAAGGTGCTGCCATCCTGGCTCCAGCACAGCAGAGCGAGCGTGTGGGTGGCACTGCCAGCACAGGGCATGGCAGGCTCAGCCTTCCTGGCCCCAGTGCTCGACCTCTGTAGGTCAGGTCCCTTCTGTGGTATGTGGTGGCCCTGTGGCAGAACATCCCTTGTCTGTCCTAGGGGACCCTAAGGTGCCGGTGCTGTACGAGGTGGAGCGGACCCGCACAGGGAAGAGCTTCTCTGTTCGTTCCGTAAAGGCCATCCAGCATGGAAAGCCGATCTTCACCTGCCAGGCCTCCTTCCAGCTCTCCCAGGGGAGCCCAGTGCAGCACCAGTTCACCATGCCTGCCGTGCCACCCCCTGAGGAGCTGCTGACGCAAGAGGAGCTCATCAAGAAGTTCTTGCAGTGAGCAGGGTGGAAGGGGCATCCAGGGACACCCTTCTCTGTGCCTGGGGCTTAGGGAAGCATAGGGATTGGGGTGACTGCCCAAGGAGTTCCCAAAATACACATGGAAGGGAAGTATAGAAGCAGGGCAGGACAGGGCAGGAGCCATGCCCCTCCTGCCTTTCTGTGTGGCCCTGGATCCCTGGGCTGAAGCCACTGCCAGCAGAACATGCCCTGGCCTGCTTGGCATTAACCTCTCTTCTCTGTGTTGGTCTACAGGAATCCTAACTTGGCGGAGAGATACAGAAAGCATCTCAACAAGATTCAAGCTGAAGATGTGCCGATTGATATCAAACCTGTGAACCCGCCAGATATATTCTGCTCAGAGCCGCAGGAGCCAAAGCAGCTCTTCTGGGTGCGAGCACGAGGCTACATAGGTGGGTCTCGCCAGGAGGGTGGCTTAGCTGCCTCATGAGCTGAGGGTTCAAGCTTAAGCTGTAGAGCACGCTCATGACGGAGTGGGCCAAAAAGGTTGTGATTCAGAGGCTGTCTGCGCCCCAAGCCTGTGGAGAAGCCTGCGGATTTCAAGGCTGAAATACAGGTGTGGGTGCCAGAGCATGAAGCGATGCCTGTGTGCTGTGCTTAGCCATGGACGGTTTTCCCCGGGGGGGCATGGCAAGGGGAGCGGGTCTGGAAAAACATCTCAGCTCTGCTTGGCCAGCAGCTGGCCCTTGGGGAAGCAGAGCTCCTGGGGCTTTGCCTCACGCTACCTACCCAGGCTTGTCCCACGGCCACTCCAGCAGCGCCAGTTGCTTTGCAGGAGAGACTGACATGAAGGTGCACTGCTGCGTGGCCGCCTACATCTCCGATTATGCCTTCCTGGGCACGGCCCTGCTCCCGCACCGGCAGTACCGCATCAAGTTCATGGTGTCCCTTGACCATTCCATGTGGTTCCACGCACCCTTCCGAGCGGACCACTGGATGCTATATGAGTGTGAGAGCCCCTGGGCTGGTGAGTCCTCACCGCATTCCCTGGGGACCCATGCGGCAAAGGCCAGCCCTGCCTGCCTCAAGGTGTGGCGGGCCACACTGACAGGCCCTTTCTGCAGGTGGGTGCCGAGGACTGGTGCAGGGACGGTTGTGGCGCAGGGATGGGGTCCTGGCTGTCACCTGTGCACAGGAAGGAGTCATCAGGGTGGAGCAAACACCAACCCAGAGCAAGCTCTAGCTGAGGAACCCCCATGGGCTGGAGCTGAAGCACACCGAGGAGGGACCCTGGGACCAAAACAGATGCAGGCGAGGTGGGATCCTGGGTGGCAGCAGGAAGGAGCCTCGAAGGAGACCGGGCTGGATCCAGCACTGCAGGGATGGGGTCCCGCAGAGGCATCCGCTGTGACGGACTGCCAGCTGCACAGCATGTAACTGCACACTGCAATCAGGCACCCTTCACTGCCTTAAATAAAGCCATCACATGAACAGCTGGGCTCTGTCCCCTGGAGTTTGTCCCCTTGGTGCCCGTGATTGTGCTCCCCTGAGGGAGCATCTCCTGGCAGGGGAAGGGCAGGGAGCGCCAGGGGCACTGGGGGATGGCTCTGTCCCCGCAGCAGGCTGGGTCACAGGAGAGGAAAGTGCTACTGTGGCACATGTGGCTTCCCCTTCTCACTTCTCCTGCCCTCCTTGTGCTCCCAGCACTTGTCAGTTGCTGCTTCTGCTCACCCTTGGTCTCCTCCCCAGGGACGGGCTCGCAAGGGGAGCCAGCCCCTGGGAGCCGAGGGAAGGGGACGAGGCAGCTCCCACCTCAGGATGTGGGGTTTGATACTTCCCACTGATGGTGCCCTGGGGGAAGTGAAGCTGAACAGACGCAGCAGGCGCCCCGCTCTTCTTCCTAACAAGACTTTATTAAATAAAGTCCTTTTTGTTATATTTTATTATATATGGGAAGTTCCTGGCAAGAGCCCCAGACCCTGCCAGAAGCCTTCCCGTTCCCTTACGCAGTGCCAGTATGTCCCAGCTAAAGTCTCATCCACTCTAGAAGCACCCCCACAGTGGGGGAGCCGGCTCCCGGCAGCGCCGGTGCGGGTGATGAGCACCCATGAGCACCCAGCCCCACGGGACAGACTCACCACAGACAAAGTGCATTTTCAAGGCAGCTCCGGAGTGTGGGCTGTGCTGCCAGCGGGATCCAGCGCTGCCTCCCTGCCCCATCCCCACCCGCGGCATTGCCCTCACTGCTCCCAGCCGCCCCGGGCATGAGCCCCGCGTGGCCCCCTGCCCTCCTGCCAGCACGGGCGCTGGACACTCACTCCAGAGGCTCCTTGATCAGGCATTCCTTCAGGGTGGGCTGCTGCTGCAGGGGCGGCCCGGCCTCCCGCAGGTCCTGCAGCCGGGCTTCCGAGCGCCGCTTGTCCTTGCCCACCTTCCAGGCCAGGTGGACATGGGCCTGAAGGAAGGGTCCCAGCAGCGGGTGGCTACCTTGGGTTTCCAGCAGCTGTAGCGCCTGCTCGCAGCAGCCGTGGGCCTCGCCGAGCTCGTCCAGCTCCTGGTGGCAGACAGCCAGCCCAGCCAGCGTCAGGAGGAAGCGGCCGGAGCTGCAGACCCCCAGCCGGTCCTGCAGCCGGTAGGCATTGGCCCAGGTGGCCAGGGCCTCGCGGTACATGCCGGTGCAGGTCAGGCGCTGCGCGGCTCGCAAGTCCTGCAGGAAGAAGAACTCGAGGAACTCAGGGGAGCGGCGGATCTCGGCAATGGAGTGCAGGTGGGACAGGAACTGCTCGAAGGCTCGGCTTCGTTTGGCGATGGTCTCGGCGGTGAAATTCCGGCGCAGCCTCTTCCTGGGGAAGGCGATGCCGGCCATGTCGCAGCCAAAGCGGCAGCGCAGGCGGCGGTTCAGCCGCTCGAAGTCCGAGTAGCGCCGGGTGATGGCGGCAGGGGCCTTGTCGAACCGGCCGGAGCGGATCAGGTAGATGGTGTAGAGCTGCGGGGGGAACCGGGCGTCAGGGCGGTGGCACGGGCACGCTGCTCCCGCGGGACCGGGCAGAGCCAGGCGCACGGCTGTGGAGGGACCGCAGGGGGGTTTGCCCAGGCAGGAGGGAGCAGGTTGGGCTGCCGCAGCCGCAGCACCCATCAGCGATAGTTACCTGAGGCTCATCTGAGCCGCCAGCACCGTCCGAGCAGCACGGGGAAAGACAGAGAGAAATAAGCACCAGCCCTGTAGGATCCCCTACCCCAGGAGGGAGCAGGACCCGTGCCCACCCCTGCGCCCTCCCTGCGCCCGCCCAGCCCCGCCGGGCTCACTCACCACGTACTTGGAGGAGCGTTCGCTGACCACGCTGGCGCTGGTGACCTCGAAGAGCAGCCGCTGTGGTGCCAGGTTGCCCCGCGACTTCCTCCACAGCTCCTGCAGCTGCCGGGTCAGCAGGCTGCTGCCGGGGCGCTCCGCCGCGGGGCCCCACTCTGCGCCAGGAGAGGGGTGTCAGCCCACCCGCCGCAGGGGACGGGGCTCTCCCAGCCCCCCGACATCTCCAGGCTGCCAGCCCCCCACCATCGCTTGGGTCCCCCACAGGGTGCTGCTGCCCCGGCCCCCCCAGCACATCGGCCCCAGCACCTGCCTCCGTCCTCCGCACCCGCTGCTGCCCCCGTCGCCTGCGGCGGCTCCCCCAGCCCCTCTCCAGCACCGTCCTCCTCCTCGTTCTCCTCGTCCTCCTCCTCCTCGTGGCTGGTGAAGCTCAGGGTGCCGCTGAGGCGCGTCGACAGCCCCTCCGTGTCGTCCTCCAGCTCCGAGCTCTCCGGGAAGTCCTCGGCCTCGGAGCCACCATGCGCCCGCTCCTCCCGGCCGCCTTCACCGGCCAGCACGTGCCGCAGGCGGTGCAGGATGCGGGCGGCCATCCCGTCCGGCCCAGCTGCCGAAGCGGAGGGGTCAGGCCCGGTTGCCCCAACACGGTGGGACGGGCAGGGGGCCAGGGGCCGCCCGTTGCATCCGCACTGTGCTGCCCACCGCGGACCGGTGCAGCACCGGCAACCGAGGGCACCGCACGGGCCTGGGCTGGGACAGCGCGTCCGCGGGACACCCAGGCCCTGGGACACCCCCCCCTACCCCGCTGCAGCCCCGGCCCCCGCCTCGCCCCCAGCCCGCCCCCGCCCCGGCCCGGCGCGGCCCCGTCCCCGCTGCGGGCGGTGCCGGCCCGGTCCGTACCGTGCTGGCCCGGGCCGTGCCGAGCCGGGCGGTGCCGAGCGATGGCTGCTCCGCCGCGGCTCGTCCCGGGATCCTCCCTGCGCGGCTCCGCCTCCGCCGGGAACCCGGATCGCGGCGGCGGGGCCGGCACGGGCGGCGCGACGCGGCGGGGATGGGCACGGCCCGGCACGGCCCGGAGCGGGTCACGGCAGGGCGGCCCTCCACTGCCAGCGCCGGGGCTGCCCTGGCAGGGCACCGGGTGCCCCCGCCTGGGGCCACTGGAGCCCCGCACCCCGGCGCCTGGCACCGCGGGGTCCTGGGGTCCTGATACCCCAAGTAGCCCCATATCCCGGTACCTCAATATCCCGGTACCCCGATATCTCTGTAGCCTGCACCCAGGCTCCCGATCCCTGTGGGACGTCCCCTGGGCTACCCTGGCAGCCGGCCACCCTTGCCCCGGTTGGCCTCGCCACGCGCCCCGTGCAGCTGGGCTGCACCCCCGGTGCTCACCCTGCCTTATTTAGCACCGTGCCGGCTCCCTCCTCACCACTTTCTTGGGAATGTCTATTAATATCGAGGAGCAAGTCCAGCTGCTGCCATCGCTCTGCCTCTGCTCGCCTGCTGCGCCTTGTTCCACCACCCGACACCCAGCCTGGGCTCAGATGGGGATCCCTGCGCTTGCCTGGGCTCAGGCAGGTCTGTGGGGGCTTTTGCACCCAGAGCCCGGGGGTCCCAATGCCTCCTCAACCCCTTCCCGCCCCGGCTGCTGGCTGCTGGGGGCTGATGCTAGCCCCAGCTCCCAGGTGGGGAATTGCAATCCTGGCAAAACCAGGAGCCAGGGAACGTCCTGAATGTCCCTGGTGCTGGGACCTTGTGGGACAGAGTGCTGCCAGCCTGACCCCACTGCAGCACCAAGCCTCTGTGCAACACCCTTGAAGCATTGCAGGCCACGGTCCACTTGGCCAGCACACCCCCAAAGCCACTAGCCCTGACTAGACCCTGGCAAAGGTGGCTGGCAAGGGCTGCGGTGTGCGAGGGTAGAGCCTTCGAGGAGGCACCCGGGCAGATTTCCCACTCTCCCGACAGCACGGAGGGATGGGGCCTTTTCCAGATCTGGGGGACAGGTGCCAACAGCGCCGGGGACCCCATATTGCAGGGATGGGGATGCTCCGCGCCCCCTCAGGGGCTCTGCACCTCATCTTGGGCAGAGTGCTGCGACGTGGCTCTGCCCTGACCCACCCGGGCAGAAAATGGGGATGAAGGCAAGGGGCTGGAGGTGGCAGGGTGAGGCTGGAGCCCCCCGGGGTCTTGCGGGGATGAGGGAGGGGACACCACACTAGGGAAACCTGTCCCTGTGCCGGGAGACTGCCCCAGGCAGGGCTGCAGGTTCGTCAGGGGAGCGGGCAATGCCCCAGGCGCTGGGGTAAACAGCTCGGTGCTGGGGGAAGCCCTGGGCCCCTTCTCTGGGTGATGCTGGCGGTTCTGGGGCTATTTTTAACCCCCTCCTTGCTGCAAGGAGGGGGTCAGGACCGCCCTCCTGCCAAGGCTCCGGTGTCCCTCCCCAGAGGGCTTGAATTTCTATCCCAGCTTCAGACCCACGTTTAATCCCCAGCTCTTGGCCAATAACGCTTTGGCTAAATTAGGTAAAATGCACCTGTTGCCAATGAGCGGGGCCGGATTTCCACTGGGGAGCTGATAGGCTGCTGTGGCCAGGGGGCCAGCAGTTGGGGGCGCGCCGGGCAGTGGGGACGCTACAAATTGGGGTGCCAGGGGCACTAGGGAGCTTCTGGGGGCTTCTGCTGCAGGAGGTGGTGACTCCCTGCGGGAGGGAAGCAGCAGAAATGCCTTCAATGGTAAGAACCCCCATGCTGTCGTGTGCTGTGTGTCATGAGCTGCGTGCTGGGGTGGGACCCGGCGGGGCAGGAGGTGGTGGGCACTGCATGCTCCTGGGGGAATCGCACGCACCTGGGGAATTTGAGCTGCTGAGGTGCTTCCACAGATGGCGATGAGGAGAAGGTCCCCGGGGCCAGCTGACCGTGATGGGTGAGGGCAGGGAGGTGTCGTGGCGGCATAGGGTCCCTGCAGGATGTGCCCAGGGGGAGACTGCGCGGTTGCCCAAGGGGTGCGGGCACCTGAGGACGCTGGATCAGGCCCGGCCGGAGCTCGGAGCTGTGTGGAGGCGGCAGTGGTGGAGTGTCTGAAAGCCGAGCGCTGGGTCATGCGACATGGCGTCGCCACCGGCGGCCTGCGCCTCCAGGAGAAACTCAATCGGGGCCGACAGGTGCCTGTGGCCATGGCCCCTCTGCTCCCTATAAGGGGAGACGAGGAGATCCCCAAAATAGCGCTGCGTGCCTGGGATGCCAAGGCTGTACACGGGGACCGTGGCCCCTGCGTCATGGAACCCCCCTGCCTGGCGGGGGGGCCCTGGGCAGGCAGCTCCCTGCAGCCCACCATCCTTCACAGGTGCCTGGGTGGCACCAGAGCGGTGGCAATCGCCAGGGGCTGTGGCTCGGCCGGGCACGGCATTGTCTTCCAGCTGGGCAGGGGCTCTCCCTGCACCCCTGTGCCACCGGGTCTGCGCTGCATGGGAGGCTCCTGGACGCTATGGCGGCAGCTGTGGTGACCCTGCTCCCTTGCCTTGCAGACGGACCAGCAAGCGGAAGCCCGCGCCTTCCTCAGCGAGGAGATGATTGCGGGTGAGCGCGGGGGGCGGTGGGGAGAGGGGCCATATCTGGACAGGGTGTAGGACCAGGCTCTGTCCTGCTGCCATGGCCCCGTCCCATGCGCTGCCCGGCCCTGACACCCTTCCCCGCAGAGTTCAAGGCCGCCTTCGACATGTTTGATGCGGATGGCGGCGGGGACATCAGCACCAAGGAGCTGGGGACGGTGATGAGGATGCTGGGCCAGAACCCCACCAAGGAGGAGCTGGACGCCATCATAGAGGAGGTGGACGAGGATGGTGAGCAACCCTCGGTGGTGGGCAGCAAACGGTGGGCAGCGGGCCGGCATCCTGACCCGCGCTTGGTTTCCTACCCGCAGGCAGCGGCACCATCGACTTCGAGGAGTTCTTGGTCATGATGGTGCGCCAGATGAAAGAGGATGCCAAGGGAAAGTCCGAGGAGGAGTTGGCCAACTGCTTCCGCATCTTTGACCGGTGAGTGGGGGGGCGATGCCTGCCTGTCCTGACCGCAGGGCTGAGCGGGGGCCGCATCCTGCCCTCACCCTCCTGCAGGAACGCAGATGGATTCATCGACATCGAGGAGCTGGGTGAGATCCTGAGGGCCACCGGGGAGCACGTCACCGAGGAGGACATAGAGGACCTGATGAAGGACTCGGACAAGAACAACGATGGCCGCATTGACTTTGATGGTGAGCGACAGTCCCAGTCCTCACCCCACAGCTGCCCTGGCAAAGCGCCCGTGCTGCCCACCCTGAGCATGGCCGGGGGCTGAGCGTGCCGCTCTCTTGCAGAGTTCCTGAAGATGATGGAGGGTGTGCAGTAAGGGACAAGACATTCCTCGGGCCGGCCGCTGCGCCCAGCCCTGCTCCGCTGCTGCCCAGGGAGCAGCAGTTCTGCAGCGCCCAGTCCCCGGCTGCCCGCGCCGGCTGGGACCCTGCCCTGCGTTGGGGTCCCGGTCTCACCCCGCTGCCGGCGGCCGAGCTTTTCCTCCAGTCTATTGCATGTGGTTTCAGTCTGAGCCTCAATAAAAGGGGAAAGGCTTGAGCTGCCGGTGCGGAACTTCACCGGGTTTGCGTGGGGAGGGGGTTGCAGCACCGTGTCCCCGCCCTGCACCGCTCCCCAGGGAGGGGGGACGTGTCTGGGTCATGCCGGCCGGGCTCACCCCGCAGTGCCGTGCCGGGTGGGTGCGGGGGCAGCGGTTCCCACGGGCTGCTGGGCAGACGCCAACGCTGAGCTCAGATTTTCCATGCGGAGCAGCCGGTTCACACGCCAGCGGAGGAGGGAGCATGGCCCCGGCCTCAGAGCCGTAGGGGGCTGCTCCTGCCCACTCTGGGGCAGGGCAATGGGACCAAGGGGATCCTGGGGGACCACCACTGTCTGCCGCACACCAGGACCCCTGTGTCCCCCCCAGAAGGGTGCAGAGGACCTGGCTATAAGCGGGGGCAGGGCAGCAGCAGCCCCCTCCCTGCAGGGTCAAGGCGAAGCTGGAGCCTCTGTGCCTGGAGAGCCTGTGCCAGCCGCCATGCGTCGCTGCTCCCCAGGGACCCGCTGCCCTGCGGGTGGCTCTGCGCAGCCTCTCCAGCTGGGGGGGAACAAGGGGGGACACAGTCCTTGGGCTGGGGCCCACCCAGCCCATATTGGGACAGCGTGACCAGTGCTGTGCAGTTAGCAGGACACAGGGAAACGGCTTGGAGCCCGTTGCATCCCTGAGGCGCAGTGCTGCGGCGCAGGGGTGCTGAGCCCCCCAGAGAGCCGGGGGTGACCGCGGGGGGCCCTGGCCCTGCCCTATTCTTGTGGGGCGCGATGGCACCGAGGAGAGGGGATGCATGCCGCACGCAGGGGGTAGCGGGGACATGCGCGGCCACCCAGGCTGCTCTCTGCAAGGCCACGGCTGGGCACCGGCAGCTGGTGCTGCAGCTGGGGGGCAGTGCCGATGGCCCCCAGCTGCGGGAGGAACGGCGCAGGAGGAGTGCGGAGGCGCGGGAGCTCAGCACTGGTAAGGAGGGGCCTGCTGCAGTGGGGAAGTGGGGGGCCCAGGGTAGCCGCCATGATACCCTCCCTGCACCCGCACCGGGGCTGGCGGAGGGGTTCCGGGGCCACCCTGGCTCAGTGTCCCCCGTCCCGCAGGGCTGCGGCAGGCGCTGCTGGCAGGGCTGCGGCAGGCACCAGCGAGCCCCGAGGAGCGGCGGGAGCTGGAGCGGTTGTGGGTGCTCTTCCTCTCCGCCCTGGAGCTCTTCCTGCAGGATCTGCGCCGAGCCCACCACCTCTGCCAGCTCTTCTCCGTGCAGGGGGGTGGCACGGCCCCGCTGCGCACCGGACTGGGGCTCCGGGGGCCACCCGGCCGCAAGGGGAGCCGGCGGGGGGGGGGTCCTGCACAGCCCCCGGCCACCCCGTGCCTGGAGGAGGAGATCGAGCAGGTGAGGGCCACGCTGGCGGAGATGGAGACCAGAGCCAACATCCCCTTGTGGACGGTGGAGCCCACGCAGCCGGTGGGGACAGGCAGCACCGCAGCCCCAGCAGCTGGAGCCGCTTGGGGGGGATCTTATGCTGGGCACTGCTGCAGGGTCCTCTGACAGAGGGGCAGGAGAGGTGGCAGGGCTGTCACCCCCCACGCCCACCCCCCCCATCCACGATGCCTGCATCATGGAGCTGGGGACAGAGCCCTGTGTACCCCTGCTCCCCCGGCCCCCTGCCTGGGCAGGTGATGCTTAGGGGCTGCCCCCACCCAGTGGAGGGACCAGGATGAGCTCTTGGCACCCCACGTGTTAATAAAGCCCCTGTTACCCCATGGGGATCAGTGTCCCCTCCCTTCCTCCCCATGCTTGCAGAGGGGCCAGTGGGACCCTGTTGTTGGGCTGACCGAGAGAAGCTACCTCTGGGCACTCACGGGTTGCCAGGCTGCCACAAAACCCCCAGAAGAAAAGTTATAAACATGCATTTATTTATACATTAACCGTGGCTCGGACTGCGAAATTAATTTAAAAACAGCCTATGATACAGAAAGCCGGGGGAAGCGGCCGGACGGGGAGCGGACAGAGACCCAAGCGTGATGGGGAGAGGTGGCGTGGGTCAGGTCTCCTGGCTCTTGGCTTGCTTGGCATACGTCTCCCGCACGTACTTCTTGTAGGCTGAGGAGAGAGGGGGGATATGGGGCTGGGGGTCCCGGGGCAGCCACGGGACTGGGTAGGCAGCAGGGTCAGGGGTCTGAGGGAGCAAAGTGGGGGCTTCCACCCCAGGCACTCACCAGCTTGGTTCTTCCAGAGTTCGGCAGCGTGTGTGTTCAGGGGGCTCTCGATGTTTGGCTCTGGGGACAGGGGCTGGGTCAGCGGGTGGGGTGGCTTGGACCCCCAAGCCCTGCACCCCACCACTGTCGCCCCCCCCCACCCCATCCCTCCCAGTACCCCACTGCAGCATGGTGGCCGCAGGACCCACCTGCCAGCAGGCTCTGGATGGAGAGCAGGATGGTGCGGACATCGTAGAGGGCCGACCACTTGTCCTTGAGGATGTCGAGGCAGATGTTGCCCTGGGTGTCGACGTTGGGGTGGTAGCAGGGCGTCAGGAACCGCACGGTGGGTGCGGTGTAGGGGTACCCGCTGGGGAACTCCAGCGACAGCTTGTACCGCAGCTCCTCGTAGGCCTGTGGGCAGGAGTCAGCGACGGGGGCCATGGCCCGGGGGGGGCCCAGGCACCCCAAGGGGAGCCAGGGCGCAGGGGGAACCCCAGATTGAAGGGAGGGCTGCGGGGAGGACTGAGACCACCCCCGTCCCGGGGGGACCAGGGTAAACCCGGGGTCCCAGCTACTCACCGTGCCGGCGGCACCGTCGATGGTCCCGATCCACTTGAAGAGGTTGTCAGACTCGGGGAAGGCGGAGATGCCTTTGTCACCGGACATCTGCGGGGACAGCGGGTCAGGGCGGACCGGGACTCCCCCCAGAGCCCCCCCGGCTCGGCTCCGGAACCGCCCCCCCGGGACCCGACTCACCATGAGCGCCATCAGCTCCTGCTGCAGCCTGCGGGGGAAGCACACGTTACCGGGCCGGTCCGGCGGGGCAGACCCCAGCTCCCGCCCCGGCCCTAGCTCACCTCTTCCCCACCGAGCCGCGGGCCGCCGTCGCTCCCGCTTCAGCCGCTTTACGGGCAGCCGCGCTGGACACGGCGGCGGGGTCGGCGTTCTGCGAGGCCATGGCGGCTCCCGGAGGTGCTGGGCGACGGTACCCGGCGGCTCACGGGCGCTGGACGCGACTCCCGCTCCCGGGCGGCGCCGCACCGGGCTCCGCTCCCTCCGGGGCTCCCCGGTGCGGCGGGGCTCCCCCGGTGCCGAGTAGGGGTCTGGGCTCTCTTAGCGGGGCTCGCCGGTGCGGAGGGACGATACAGGGCGCTCTCCTGTGCGGCGGCCCGGTGACGGTGGGGCGCAGGAGGCTCCCCGGTGCGGCTGTCCCGATCCCGGTGCGGCGGTCCCGGTGCAGGGCGCTCTCCGGTGCGATGGTTCCGTTCCGTTCCGTTCCGTTCCGTTCCGTCCCGTCCCGCCCCGTCCGGTCCCGCCCCACCTCCCGCGCCCCGTTTGAATGTTTCCAACGTGCGGCCCCTCCGCCAATCAGCGGGCAGCTCCCTTCGAGCCGACCAATGGCGACTCGCCCCGGATGCGGCTGTCACGGTAACGGCCGGCGGCCGCCGCCGCGGAAGCGTCGCGATTGGCCGCTGCCCCGCGGGGCGGAGCCGCGAGTCTCTTAAAGGGCCAGACACCACCAACCCTCCCACCCCGGCCCCAGGAGGCGGCGGAAGCAAGTGCGAAGCGGCTTTATTAGGGGCCCGGAGGGGGCTCTCAGGGTTCAGGGGGGCACTCGGGGGGCGGCGCGTCCCCCCCGCGGCGAAGCGTCTCCATGTGCTTCTGCATCTTCTCCGTCATCCATGCCGGCGGGACAAAGGGCTTCAGCTCGTCCAGCCGCAGGTCGACGGAATCCCTGGGGAGAGGTGGGGTGAGACAGTGGGACCTCGGCACGCACCACAGACCCCCTACCAGCACCAGGCCCAAACCTCCAGCACCCACCATGAACCCCCAACCGGTACCGAACCTGACCCCCCAGCACCCACCATGGACCCCCATCACTGAACCCAACCCCTCAGCACCCACCATGGACCCCCAACCAGCAGCGAGCCCAAATCCCTAGCACCCACCATAGACCCCAGCACCCACTATGGACCCCCAACCAGCACCGAGCCCCAACCCCTGGCACCCACCATAGACCCCCAGCCAGCAACAAGCCCAAGCCCCCAGCACCCACTACGGACCCTGGCACTCACCATGGCTCTCCAACCAGCACTGAGCCCAAACCTCCAGCACTCACTGTGGACCCCCAACCAGCACCAAGCCCAAACCCCCACCACCCACCCCAGATGCCCGTCCAGCAGTGAGCTCAAACCCCCAGCACCCACCCCAGGCCCCTGTCCAGCTGCAAGCCCAAAGCCCCAGCACCCACCATTGACCCCAATCAGCAGTGAGCCCAAACCCCTGGCACCCACCATGGACCCCTGGCACCAACCCCCAACCAGCAGCAAGCCCTCAACCAGCACTGAGCCCCCCCCAGCCAGCATAGGGCAGCGCTTCTCCAACACAGGGCCCCCCCTGCAGAGAAGCAAGGGTGGTCACAGCAGAGGCCCCCCCCACCGGGGACAGCAGCCCCAGGCACACATGGCACCTCTGCTCTGTTCCTCACCTGTAATCGTCACTGGCCGCCAAATCCCGAATGTCCTCTTCGATGAGGAGGTAGGCCTGCAGCACAAGGGGGGGACACACCTCAGGGCTGTCACACACCCACTCTGGCAGTAGTGAGGGCAGTGCCACATCCCCTGTCCCCAGCCAGCACGGAGCCACTGCTCCCCGTGGGAGCTGGGGTGGCCTCCTGGCCTGCGCCACTTGCCTTCGCCCAAATCCCAGGGGGCAGCGGATGGACCTCCGCAGCCCCCTGGGAGCACGTCTGCCTCCGTGCGCCCTGCCTAGCCTCCTGCTGAAGCCACCTTCCCCGAAGCAGGCGGCTCCTCTGCCCGTCCTAGCCCTGCGGTGGGTCTCTGCGCGGTCCCCGCCGGCTGCAGCAGCCGCCAGCCCAGGCGTACTCACCATCTTGCCCCCAGTGGCCCTCATGTGCTGCTGCTCTGCCAGCCAGTGCTTATCTTGCGGGTCGGCTGCGTACTGCAATAAAGCAGCAAGGACCTAGCTCAACACAGGCAACAGACCTTCCGCTCTGACCACCCTCCTGCCGGGACACTGTGCCCCGCTCCAGCGCGCCCTCAAGTGCGTTGCCCCCCACCAGGGGCTGTCAGGGAAGTGGGGGCTCAGCTCTGCCTGCCGTTTCTCCAGCCTCAAGCCCTGGCTCCAGCCAAACCCACCACTTTGGAGGCTGCCCTAAGCTGTTAACTTATGTTCCAGTGTGCTAGACAGACTGCGTGCGTGCTCTAAGACAACAAACAAGGGTGTGGGGGAGGAAGAAAACAAGTGATCCGAAGCACACGCTCCCGATTCCCATCAGAAACCGTTTCTGAGCAAACCCCGAAGGAGGAAGCGTCCTGCTGCGGCATCTGACCTTAAAGAGGTGGGGATGCTTGATGTAGAGGCGCCCTCTTGTTCCTCCCATCCCGAGAGCTCTGAAAGAGGAACACGAGGGGGTGTTACACCTGCAGGGAGGGTGGCCGCGGTGGTATGGGGACACCTCTCCTCCCCAAGCCCTTCCTACTGCTTTCGAGGCAGAGAAGCGAAGTGACGGGAGGAGTCTTACGGGCTCCTGCCTTGGAGACACCACCCTCCATCAACAGGGCCATTCCTTACTTGTTTGCTCGAGATCCCAGCACAAAGGTTGTGGTTTCAGTCAGTCGGGATGGATCCCACTACAGAGCAATTGGAAAAGCGGCAACATTAGAAATGAAGCTGGTGCTCCATGCTCCACGAGCCTCAGCTCTCTGATGGGAAACCTTGGAACCACCCCCAGCCTGGGAGGGAGGGAGCTGGCCACAGACCTCCGGACTTCCGCAGAGGAGGGAAATTACATTCCCTCTGGGCTGATCTAAGCAGTTTCCCTTGTGGGAAACACTTGTGGGATCCTCCTGGCTACTACTGCTCTCCCCAGGTCTCTTAACAGTGGCACCACTCTGCAGAGCTACAGGCTACAGTGCCTGGGGGAGACAAGCAAAGGCCTCCAGGCACTTCGCTCCTCTTCTTGCTTCTCTCCTGCACTGCAGGGGCCCGTTGGGGCGCAGCACAGCTCAGTGCTGTCCTCCGCTCCCGCAGCAGCAGGGCTCTGCTGGCGGAAGCAAAGGGGAGGAGAGGGTGAGCCCAGTAGTGTTGGCCAGCCAATACCTTTGGTCCATCCCTTCTCACTGGCTCAGAGACCTTGAGCTTCCACCTGAGGAGAAGGAAAATGCAGTAAGAACGAGTTCCTACGCGACCAGCGCAGTCACCACTGTGGCACCAGCAGCAGGGACTGAGCCCCAGCCCTTCCAGATCCGCCTTTGTTCACACCCGCCATTCCCCCACGGTGCCCTGCTCCAGCCCTTCATCTTTGCTGCAAGTTGTTCCCTCCCCAGCTGCCAAGATCCCATCACCACCCACTGCTCACTCTGAATAGTCCATCTGGACCTTTTCACCCCTTTAGGCCTGTTTAAAACTGTTTCCTTGAAGGTCTTTGCCTCCTGGGAAGAACAGCTCAACCTAAATCCCTCCCGCCTGCCTGCTGGCACTCCCCCTGCACCTTTACTTTCTGCCGGATGGGGAGGAGACTGCAGGGATTCTGTACTCCCCAATTCAGGCAGCCTCATTTCCCCCCCTGCCCTCCTGAAACACGGGACCCATACTCACGCAGCCATGCCTGAGACCCCGCGATCGTTTGACAGGCTCTGTACTGGAGGCCGCCCCTTCCTCTGCATGGAAGAAATCCTTCAGTGACTTAGCTGTGCAGGCAGAGAGAACTCTCTCTGCTACCCGCCCCCTCCCAGGGAAGCTGCTCTTTTTGTCATGAGCAGAAATGTTGGCTGGCATGAGAACGAGCACCTCTGAGGCACCCCAAAAGCTGCCCGTGCACTTGCACGCGCTCATATTCTGGGAATGGCCAGGAAGGAGGACGAGGCTTCCCAAAAAATAAAATCCCTTGTACGGAAAAGCCTTCCTACCTTTTTGGGAATGGGGCTCCCTCGACGATTCAGCTCCTCATCCATCTGTCTGGCACGCTGGAAGAGGAATGGCAGTGGGATGAGCCGGGCCCTTCTCCCCGCCAGGCGGGCAGAGCTCCATGCATCCCGCTGGCCGTCTTCTCCTTTGCCACATTTGAGGCAGAAAGCCCGAGTGCACAGGGAAATGCCAACCCCACCCTGTCCCTGTGAGAGGCACCGAACTCCCAACAAGCGGTGACTGCACCTGGGATTTTTGTTGCCCTGTAGGTACCACTCCCTCCTCGCCTAACATCCCCCAGCTCTGCCTTCCCCCTGGAGTACTGATGGACAAGAAGAGGCAGAGAACAAAGCAATTCCAACCTTTCTCACAGCTCTTACAAGCCATTCAAGCCTCTGGGAACAATAACAACTTTTACCTTTGGTACTACCTGCTCATGGGGCAACCTGGGAACAACCTTTTTGCCATCAGAGAACAACAGTTTGGCCTGCAGGAAGACAAAGAAGGGTTACCCGATTCTGGGCCCAAGAGGGACCTGCCAGCAACACTCACTTTTGTGCATCTGCCTGAAAGCCCTGTAACATGTCTGCTTTTGGAGTGCCGCCATGCAGTGCTTTCAGAGATAGCAAGATGCAAAAGCACAATCTGGTCAACTGGGACGAAAGCAAGATGTGAAAGAAAAAAAACCTGCCCCCCCAGGACTCTCTGACAGATGCCAGGAGGCTGGTCTCTGTGGAAGCTCCATGCACCACGTGCTAACGGCAGCAGCGGAAAGCAGCAGCATGAGCTGCCCCCGGACCTGACTGCTCTCCTCTTCCCAGTGAGAATGAAGCCGAGCCCAGCAACCATAGAAGGGCTGTGGATGTGTCATCCCTCCCGACTAATGGCAAAGCCATTAAGAGGGATGTGTCCTAGCTGGGCTGCTCTGCTCGTCCAGGTACCAGGCTCTGCTGAGGGAGCGGAGCCCCTCACTTAGCACCCACCTGCTCCAGGCAGCTCCGACACGTCTCCTGGATGAGCTGTTCTGGGTCCACCTCCTCCCCGACATTATCACGTACGTTGATTGCTGCCTTCTGGAAAAACTGGAGGAGAGGGTTACAGCCTGAGCAGCCAGGCAGCGTCAGGGCAGGCATGCAGGCCCAGCTCCCACGCTGCACCCATGAGCCAGGCGCCACAGCCTCGCAGAGCAGCTGGGAGTGGAGCTCTCTCTATGCAGCCCATGATGGGATGGGGCAGTTCTCACCTTCATGTACTTGTTGAAGACGGCCCGGATTTCCTCGTTGATGCTGGGCTGCAGGACAGCTCGCAGCAGGTCCATGGACACGACCGGGTCCGTGAAGCTGAAGGTGGAGGATTCAGGTGTGTGTGTGGGTGTCCCCCAGACTGCTCTGACCCACATCCTCCCCTCCGGTCTGGTGCCCAGTTTGGTCCAGCCCAGTCCAGTCCCGCTGTTCAACCTTCCCCCTCGGATCCAGCCGGCCCGGACACCCCCCACCGCCCCCCCAGCCCAGCTCCCGACCGGCCCGGTCCCTCCGACCCGGCCCACCCCGTACCTGGTGGTCATCTGTGAGCGCCGGCCACGCCGCTGCACCTGCCGGTGCTTGATCATGATGTTCCAGGGGCTCTGCGGGACACAGCCGTCAGCCGCGGCCCGCCCGCTGCCCCCTCCCCTTCCCTCCACCCCCCGGCCCCGGCCCCCCCCCCGCCTCACCGTGCTGACCAGCTGCTCCTCGGCGCCGCCCAGACCCTCCTCGCCCGGCGGCCCCGGCTGCTGCTCCGCATCCCGGGCGGCGCCCATGGCGGCAGCGGCGGCGGCCCCGATCCCGCTCCCGCTTGGTGCAACCGGAAGCGCCGGGCGCAGCTGGCGTCATCGGCCCGCGACGCCCCGACAGTGCGCCGGAAGTGAAGGGTTGCCATGGCGACGGCAGCGGGAGGCCCGGTGCCGGACCGGGGAGCCTCGTGAGGGAGAACACGCACACACGGTGTTTGGGGATGGGGCCGTTCCCGAGGAGGAGGAGGCGGTGGGGCAGAGCGGGGAGCCGAACGCAACCGGCCCGAGAGGGCGAGGCAGGCTGACGTGGCCGCCGGGAGTTTAACGGACCCGCGCTTGCTCCCCGCCAGGCCTCCACCATTGTTTTTCCCTCATGGCTTGTTTTAAACCTCACCTCGTGCACTGTGTGGTCCCTCTCATACGTACGCGGGCGACAGGTCATGTCAGAGCACGCAGCGCTAAAGAAATCCTTAGTTCTAAAGAAGTGCAGCTTCATGGATGAACGCAGTGAGGGACAGTTAGCTCTAAAATAATCCTGAGTCCCAAAGCCTTAGAAAGTTACGCTGTTCCACCCTGTTCCACCTCGGACAGGACCTGTCTCAGATGAAACTGGTTGCACATTGACTCTGCCCGTGAGACCCAAAGACTTGCAGTTGCAGAAATGCAAATGTTTGTCCTTCCACGATCTCTGCGTTCTTCCTTGTGTTATACTCTGTGCCTGAAATGGAAAAATAAACTTGTGTCATGGTTTAACCGCAGCCAACAACCAAGCACCACACAGCCACCCGCTCACCCCCCGCCCCAGCGGGGTGGGGGAGAGAATTCAGAGGAGTAAAAGCGAGAAAACTCGTGGGTTGAGATAAAGAAAGAAAATTTAACAGGTAGAACAAAAGCCGTGCATAAACAAAGCAAAACAAGGAATTAATTCCCTGCTTCCCATTGTCAGGCGGGTGTGCAGCCATCTCCAGGAAAGCAGGGCTCCATCAGATGTAATGGTTACTTGGGAAGAGAAACACCCTAACTCTGAACATCCTCCCTTCCTTCTTCTTCCCCCACCTTTATATACCGAGCACGACGTTATATGGCATGGAATATCCCTTTGGTCAGTTGGGGACAGCTGTCCCAGCTGTGTCCCCTCCCAAATTGCTGTGTCCCCCAGCCTGATCACTGGCAGGGTGGCGTGAGGAGCAGAAAAAGCCTTGACATTGTGTAAGCACTGCTCAGTAGTAACTAAAACATCCCTGTGTTACCAACGCTCTTTCCAGCACAAATCCAAAACATAGCCCCATACTAGTTACTGTGACGAAAGTTAACTCTACCCTGGCCAAAACCAGCACAACTCATTGTAGTTACAGTCGACTTTTTCACGCAAGTCTTTCATCTTTCTGGAATCTCATCGTTTATCTGAGGAAACACTTGAAACCAGCATTTCCTCATCTTGTCTAACAAGCGCAGAATAGTCAAAATGACTTGTCTGTCATTTTTTAGACTTTCTTACCCTCTGTCATGTTCAACAAGAGGCTTTCCTGCTGGGTCAGCTGGATAACAACATTTTCTTTGGTTAAAAAACATTTGCTGTTTTGCTGGTAATGTTTTTCCTTGTTACTTCCAAGGTGATTGTAAGATGTAAACAAACGGGATTTCCCAAAGCACACGATGCTGAGGCCGCTCAGTGCTTCACGTTCAGAGCGGCGGGTGTGGAGGCCGGTGCAGCACGGACGTGGGCTCAAGCAGTCGTTTCCAGTTTCCTCACGCGCTCTGTGTGGGAGTGGGGAAGCACTTCACCGTGCCACAGAGAGGGAAAGCGGATTCTCCTCCGCCAGCTCTGCTGGATATTCCAGACCAGCGTCTGCATTGTGGGCGCTGTGGTGGGGCCTCCAGAGGACGGTGTGTTGGTGTCTCTCAGCATTTGTCGCTGCAGCCTGTGGCTGTGTCCCCCCAGCGTGACCAGTGCGATTCTTCTGCTGTAGCCATTGGCCCAGCAGTAACCACGCTCAGCACCCACGGGAGACCGGCTGCAGGAGGAGAGGCTGGGTGACTCACGGCTCACGCGCTGGAAGAGGCTCCTGCTTTCATTGTCTCCTTCCTGCCGCTTTGGCCGGGGCTGCATCAGCCCAGGATGAGATCAGGGCTGTTACACAAACCTGACCTGCGGATGTGGGGCTAATCAAGTCATCATCAGTGTTGCTATAACTTCATTATCATCAGCACTGGGCTTTTTATGTGCTTATTACGGCTGCTCCAAATTGTTAGCCACAAAAGTTGGACGTCGTCCAGAGGAGAGGAAAAATAACTATGGCTGTAGAAACTCATGGGGAAAGGTGAAAATAATGGTTTTGTTTAAGCTGTGAAAGCTCGATGGAGAGAGCGCTCAGCTTTGTACGTGTGCTGCAGACAGGACAGTGATCGGTTGTACCTACAGTTAGTGGAGAAGAAGTCCTTGTGTTGGTTTGAATCAAGGGAGACTGTATTTGATCTTTGCAAAAACTTTCCAATTACAAAATGACTTAAATACTGGAACAAATCCTCAATAAAGGAGTCCCCATCTTTTGAGGGATAAGGATGTCTTTTTAAGAGCACATCAGAACAATGCCTGTCAGGGATCACCTAAATATAACTGATGAGTTATATTGGATCTCCTTGTTTGGATCTCCTCCAGTCCCCGGGTTTTAATGGTAATTTTTCTGTGGCTGTGTGCGGTAGGTGCACATGACAAAACATGCCATCCTGCCAGTGTCTGCCAGACACAAACAGCTGTTTCACAGCTGAGGTTACCTGAGCTCTTCTTGGATTCTCAGAGAGACTTTGGACAAGTCCCGTCTGTCCCCAGTGTCCTTGGGGCGGGCAGGCTTTTGGCGGCAGCGGAAAGCCTGTTGAACCCAATCCCACATCCTAGTTTGTCAGCAAGACTTCTGCAGGCAAAGCTTCATTATCCTGCTGGATCCTCACAACGGTGTTGGGTCTGCCCTTGCAGGTCACCCCAGGGCTGCGGTGTAGGAGGACGAGCAGCACAGGGGGTCAGGAAGGAGGAATGGGATCCTAGCCTGTAAAATTTAACCGCATAACATTAATTCTTTGCATCGAATGCTGTAAAATTATGCCCACCTTCACAGAAAGACAGTGGGCAGGACATGGCAGAGGAGTCTGTGTTTCAGTGGGCTGAGGTGGGTAGGAAGGGGAACAGAAGAGGGAGAGAAAATGAGCAGTTTGAATGTCAAGAGCCCCTTTCCCATCTGTCTGTGTCAGCCTCAGGACGTTCCGTGTCTGTGGACCTGGGTGGGCGCACGAGGGGGGTCTGGGTCCAGCTTCTGCCACCCTACGGAAGCAGGATTTCTGTGGATGCTGTGAGCTCTGCGTCAGTTTAGCGATGACATGCCCTGGACACAGCCCAGCCATCCCCAGGAGGCGCAGGAGCAGTGCTGCTTGTCACCATGGGCATTTGCTCTTTCTTCTGGCTGCTTCTTTTGCAAACGATGGTGGCACCAGTGTCTGCAAGATCCTGGTGAGGGGCCACACACACCTGCCATGTCCTGCTGCAGAAGAAGATGTGCTTTTTTGGTTCACTTTTCTTTATTCGCCCTCTGACCTCTCATGAGACTGGTGCTGCACTGCAGGTACTCAAAGAGAGTCAGGAAATGGCTGATGAGGAGAAACATGACAAAACAGCATCTGGAGACCCAAATAATGTTCCTGATGGGAACAAAGCAATCTCTAGTTGCTCCTGGGAGCGAGCTGGAGGGCTCTGGTGCACATCCTGCTCCCCATGGACCCGCGCTGCCCTGTTCAATGGGTGCAGGTGCGATTCTGCTCTGCAGGATCCGAGTTGTGTCGCTGGAACAGGACCTGCACCTCTCTGAGGTGTTTATTTCAGTAGAGATATGTGCTCGTAAGGCATTCTCCTTCGCTGGGCAAGCACAGGGGCAGAGGCAGAGCTCTCCTCTGCCAGAGTCCTGGGGTTGGAAGGAGCCCTGCAGTCCTGCAAGTTGTTCCAGATGTTTTGCCGGGTGCGTGGAAGGGAGTCGACACTACCGACACCGGCAGAACGGCACAGGCTGCTCTGCGGGGCGTCGTGCTCGACAGTGATTAACAGCGACAGCAACGCACGATAAGCACCGAGCCGTTGGGTTAAGCCGTGGAGCTGCGAGGTGTGAAACACCGGATCTCCAACAGGCATGGTCAGTTCGTGTACAAATTGCATCCAAATTGAGTCACAGCCGCGAGGAGAAGACAAAGCCTGTATTTAAAGCATATTTCTTGCAATGAACCCCCTTCCCACACACGGTTGGGAGCACGGAGATGTGCACCTTCCCGCTCCTGAGTTGCATCCCTTGCGCTGCCCCTGCATCGCTTCGACGTGAATTTGATGGAAAGCGCTTTGACCAGGAACTTTGCTTTTCAGTTTTCCTCTCAAGTGGCACAAACTTGGAATTGTAGAAATAACGTCCGAGCTCAAACCAATTAATTTCACATGCCCCACAGTTGCAGATTTAAACTTTGTTTGTCTTTTGATCCGTCAAGTCTGACCCATTCTCGCCTGGTGTGTCCTGGCCAGACCAGTCCTTAAGTTCTCCGATAATTTTGATTGTACTTTGGCTTGCGTGCAATTCAAGAAGAAATAATTAAAGAGGGAAGGACAAAATTGCAAAATCAGATTCTGAGTAGCTCTCTTTTGTGACTTGAGAATAACTTAATTTAAATGGGTTGCCACTCACATAATTGAAGGCACTGCTTAATCTGTTACCTCAAACATGTTAAATTAGGCTTTACCCTGAAATCAGAAGCAGAGAAAAGGGAAGTAAATGTGGCGGTGCATTTAATTTTTCGTCTACTCTTAGTGTGGGTCTCCAATGAAGGCCAGCGGTTTGGACCTGGGGTTTGAAGGCAGATTCCCCGTGCTCTCCTCGCGTTGGCTGAGCTCTTGTCCTTGAAATCCCGACCCGTGCTCTCCTCGCGTTGGCTGAGCTCTTGTCCTTGAAATCCCGAGACTTTTCCCTCCAGAGAGCTCTGTTTCACAGGAGCACTGTTTCACTGGAGCAGACCCTTCTGCTGGATTCGCAGCGGGGGGAGCAGCCTGAGCTCAGGTCCCCGGCTGCTGAGGGGAGACGGTTCCTCTGCATACGGTTCTCCCAGGACTGTGGGCACTCGACCTGGTAAGGGGCTGCTCAGCCCTGTCCTTAGGCTGGGGAGTCTTGGCCACAGGCAAAATAGTCTTGACTCAAGGGAATTTTTAATTAATTTAATCTGTTGCCAGTTAACGTAAACTTCTAATGACTGATTAGAGGTAACAGATGCTCCCACCGGCTGTGGCTCGGGGCAGCCCGTGGCCTCCTCCCGCGCAGGAATTGCTGCCTAAACTAGGCAATTCATGCCGAAAACAGCCCTCAGGCATGAATGGATGGGGTGCTTGTGTGTGCACTAGCTGCACGCTGATGCTGCCTCCGGATGCCGTGTGCTGCCCTGGGTCCTCGTGCTGTGCCGTTGGGGGGCTCCTGGGAGAGCTAATTTCATGCATGTGATAACTGTGTGCTCCTGCCTGAGCTCATTTGGTGCTGATGCATGCAAGTGGGGTCGGGGGACAATGTTAATTTGCTGAGGAAACTTTGAGCTCGCTCATTTGAATGCCTAAACCTGGGGATTTACATTAGCAATGTTGAAAGAGCCGGAGCGCACCGCTCTTGAACAGAACAAACAAATGATACATTGGATTTACAGACAGATATTCAAATGAAGCCTTGAATATTGGGCCTGCAAACTGCAAACAGAGTCTCATATGCGAAATGGCAGCCTTGGGAATGAAGGGCGTTTGCATGTGGAAGGAGGGAGCTCCCCAGCCGCGCTGCCCAGGGGGGTGCTGCTCCCCTGCCCCCGTTTCAGCTGGGACGGCGGGGCAGGGGTGGGCTGGGGCAGTGCAGGTGGCCGCCGCTGCTGCTAAAGCTCACTCGCAGTTTCCCAAACGCCTGCCTCCTGCGCGGCGGTGTGGTGTGCCAGCAGATGCCCCGTCTCGGTCGAGACCTCTCGTCTTTAAAACTGCACCAGGTTTTGCGTGTAAGCGATTCCCACCGTACACTCCCTCACGGTTCTAACACAGCAGTGACTTGAAGAAAAGAAACGGGGGGGGTGCTGCAGTATGAGGAGTGGTCTGGCTGCCAGGAATGTTTATTCCTGCTGGTTTTTAAACACAGCAGTTCACCAAAGTACAAGACCTGTGCAGCGAGCGCTGTGCTCCTGCGGGATAGTGGCAGGCGGTGCCGTTTCGGACAGGGCTGCCTCCGGGCTGGCACTTTCCTTCCCTGCAGGTAACTTGGACAGCCTTTGAAAATCCCATTTAATAGAGCAACAGTGCTGGGGGCCCGCTCATTCACGCACCTCCCAGAACGCTCTCGGGAAGTGGGAGATGGTAGGGCTGGTGTCAGGACCGGCACCTTCTGAAGGATCTCAGATTCTGGGGTGAGGATCTGCCTAAAGGGGCTGTCAGGAGCAAAGCTGATCTGGACCAGGCGCGGGCAGCCCTGCCTTTTCCCACCCAGCATCGCAGGGAGGAACTGGCAGCATCTGGGGCTCGGGGAAGATGCTTTCCCCCTGGTGCTGCTGGGTGGCAGTGGTGGAGGCGTCTGTCACAGCCTTCAGCAAGGTGGTGGGGATTCCTGTCAAGAGCAGCAGTGAAGAATCTGCCCGTCTGCAGCTGGGGTTCCCCCTTCCTTCCTCCCCATCCCTGTGCCGTCCTCCCCGCAGTGCGCAGCTGACTCTGGATCCTGCTCCTGCCTCGGTTGTGGGTGGAGAAAGGCAGCTGGAGTGGCTCCTTAGAAGACAGAATTACAGTAAAACGTGGGAGGTTCCTACAAGTCACCTGTGAGCTGCTTCCTCCCATTCCCTGACCCGGGCTGCCGGGGAGGCACTTTAAATTGCCACCTGGCTCAGCCACGGCCACTGGCTCCGGCAGCATGACAGCGAGAGGCATCTTCCTGCTGGGGCTCCTCGCCCTGTGGGCAGAGCTGCAGGCAGCACCCACCGCAGGCAAGTACGGGCGTGCTGGAAACGCCCAGCCTCTCTAGATTTTACGAATATTTTCCGTATTTTCATAGAATTATAGAATAGTTTGGGGTGCAATGGAACTTTAAGGTTCACCTAGTCCAATCGCCCGGCAATGAGCGGGGACATCTTCAACTAGATCAGTGTTGATGATGATGTTGGGTGATGTGTGTTTAAATGCCTGTTTTTACCTTTGTATTTATGAAAGCTTCCTGTGAGGAGCTGTAACCTTCATGAGTTTTAGCCCTTAATTAAATTTTATAATCTTGGAGTTCTGCAAAACTCCTGCCGAGGATGGAGACAGCGGCGGTACCAGCGTGCAGGCACAGGGATGCTCGGGAGGAGGTCTGTCAGTTGAACCAGTGACCAGGGCAGGGAACGGTGGAAAAAAGAGCCCGGCCAGAGCCTGTGGGTGCTGCAGATGGGACCGAGATGGGCTGGACCGGACGCAGACTGGGCTGCCGGGGGGGCCAGGATGGCTTCCATTTGTGGGGCTGGGATCCCCCTGGGGCCAGTGGGGACCCCCGCCCCCCACAGCCCTGCCTGGGGCATCTCTAACCGAAATGAGAGCCTGAAGGTGTTGGAGCCGAGCTCCAGCGGGCTGAGCTCCGCTGCCCACGGGCCGTGCCTGCCTCGGACAGAGCGCAGCACGGTCCTCGCCCGCGCCGGCAACTGCCCCTGGGCTTTGCTTCGTGGCAGGTTCAGGGCATCTTCCCCCTACGTCAGTCCTCTAAAAGCACCAGCCCTGCTGGGGAGGTGCAGCTCTGGGAGAAAGGAAATTCTCAAAAGAAGAATTATTTTTCCTTCTCTCTCTCTCTTTTTTTTTTTTTTGAAATGGCCAACTTTCCAAGAAGTGAAAATTGCATTTCTTTTGAATGAGCAGTCCAGTGGTTCTGAGAGCAGTGTTTGAGATTTTACGGAACCCCTTATATCCGAATGCTCCTGCACGTGTTGCCAGCTGGGCTGTTTTATCCTAAAGCTCAAACTCGGAGGCAGCGGGAGCCAGGTTTGCCATTGCTCTGTAACAAGATGCTGGGGCCGTCGCGCGCTGATGAAAATGTGTTGGAGAAACTCGAGTTTCTTTTGGTCTCAGTTTACAGGCTGGTTTTAAGCCTTACAATGCAACCTGCCTTTTGCCAGCGAGCCGGTGGTGCTGGTGCCTCCATTGCTGAGGTGTTTGTCCCCTTCCCTGTCTCAGAGCGATGTCCAGAGGCTGTGGGGAGCCTTGTGCCGTGCCGCTCTGCTGCTGGGCGGGATTGCTTGCTGCTGCTCACCAGGAGAGCATGCAGACTGACTTCCTACGTGCGCTTAGTGATATATTTATGCCCCGGTTAAATAGCACACGCTGTATTTGTATTTGTTTTGCCAAGAAGTTGCTGCAATCTCACACACACACACATTTTCTTGCTTTTCTTTTCCAAGTTCTGGCCCAGCTCTCCCAGCCCTGTGCCTGCAATCAGTCCGGCGGCTGTCTGCCGGCAGGCAGGAGTCGGGCTGCTGCTGGGGGGGAAGACGGTGCTTTGGGGTTCTGGCAGATGCCGGCGTCTCTGCCTGCGAGGATCAGGGGAACCACGAGGGGAGCAGGGTGGGGACGAGCCTGGGCGATGTGGGGCTTGCTGCGGGTGTCGGGGTGGGCTGCGGCACAGTGCCATCTCTCCCCGGCTCCCCTCGGGCACCGTCTCCACCACGGCACTGCTATGTGCTGGGAGGCACTGGTGCGGCCCCGGGGAGTGTGTCACTGCGGCTGGGTGGGCAGCAGCGATCAAGTAGAGCACTGAAAACCCACCGGGAAAAGCCGCAGGGGAGAAGGCAGCAGCACGGTGCTGCGGCAAACCCGGCTGCTGCGAGTGTGGGGAGCGTCCTGCCCCTGATGCACCGGCTCAGCATCACAGTCTGAGACCCTGAGCCATCAAGGAACAGATCCCTGTGGGCTTTGCCTGTCCCGGAGCCCTTCATGGTGACACAGGGTGCTGGTGGGTGGGAGCCATGGGTGGGAGATGTGGGTGGGAGGGCAGCGCAGGGCTGGTGCCCCAGGGCTGACGCTGCTGCTTTCTGCTCCCTTCCAGGGCTCCCCAGAGCAGTCCCTGCCAGGTGGCCGCAGCCAGGGCAGCCTGGAAGAGCTGTGCCAGGGAAGTGCCCTTTGCCTGGTGAAGAGCCCAATGCGGTGCCCCGTCCACAGCCCGGCAGGATCACCCTGGACGGGAAGAGGGAACCGGGTGTGGAGCGGGTGGGTAACAACCGGTGCCCGCCCGGGGCTGTGCCGGTGGCTGCTGCGACACCCGTGCTGGGGAAGAAGCCAATGACTGGGGGAGAGCCTGCAGCAGGGAATGAGCCCACGCTGGCTGGGAAGTTGGACACTGGGAAGAAACCTAGTTCAGGGAAAAAGCCAGCATGTGGAGGAAATACTGAGATTAGGGAAAAGCCGGAGATCACAGCAAAGCCAGGAGGGAAGCCAGACACTGGGGGGAAGCCGGAGACCGGAGAGAAGCCGGAGACTGGGGCGAAGCCAGAGACTGCGGGGCAGCCGGAGACTGGTGGGAAACCAGTAGCTGGGGGGAAGCCAGCACCTGCGGAGAAGCCAGAGGCTGGGGAGAAACCTGTGCTGGGGGAAAAGCCGGAGTCAGCGGGGAAGCCAGAGAGTGAGGGGAAGCCTGAGGCGGGAGAGAAGCCTGAGTCTGACAAGGGTGACAGTGGGAAGGATGATGACAGTGACAACGACGACGACGATGATGACGACGACAACGATGATGATGACGATGACGATAATGATGACGATGAGAAAAATGAGCATGGCAATGGCGATGATGACGGCGACGATGACGGCGATGATGATGGTGACAATGACGATGGTGACGGTGATGGTGATGATGATGGCGACGACAATGGTGAAGACAATGGTGACAATGATGATGACAGTGATGACAACGACAACTATGATGACGATGACTATGGAGATGATTATGATGGTGACGGTGATGATGACAGTTATGACGATGGCGGTGGTGATGGCGATGATGCTTGGTGACCAATGCCACAGGGTGTGTGAGGAGTGTGTGGGACAAGAAAAGCCCACAGCAGGTGGGGACAGGGGCGGTTGCCCTCGGCCTCCTCCTCTGCCTCACTCTGCCAGGGCCGGTCCCAGGCACCAATGGTGTTTTGGGCAGGACCTTCTCTTTCCTAATAAACCCTACATTGGGCCACCAGCTTGGTGTGACAAGCTGTCCCTGGTCAAAGTGCCTGGTGCTGCCAGGCCATCAGGGCTGCCCAGCCCTGCCCTGTGCACGGGGAGATCCCGTGACTGCTCCCGCCTCGCGTGGGCTTGGCAGGGCCCTTTGCACAGCGACGTGACTCTGTCCCCCATGGGAGAGCCACAGGGACAGCCCCGGCCAGGCACATGGCCAGGACCAGTAGAACGTCCTTGGGTCAGGAGAAACCTCCCTGTGGGGTCTGTCCTGCCCCTGGCTCCCTGGGGCTCCCTGCAGCGAGCTGCTCCATGGCCAAGGCCCCCCGGCATCCTACAAAAGCAGCCATCATGGCAGAGCTCAGCCAGGAGCCACGCGGGCATGGACACCCATGGGTCACAGATCTGGTGGTTTTGCACGGGGGGGTTTCATGGGGCACTGGGAGCTTGTGTGCCCCTTGGACCCTCATCTGTGCCGTGCTGTGCCGGCAGTGGAGACGGGAGCTGGGGGACCACTGCCTGTTCCAGATGAGAGGGGCACCCCCAGCTGACCCCCGAGGGTTCAGGGCAGCCCCATGATGCTCCCGCTGCACCAAGGTGAGGTTGGGGCTGGCTGTGTCACCGTGGCCCAGGGGCAAGCCCAGGTCCTCTCTGGGGACACGACGGGGTCCCACCAGGTCCCTGCTCCCAGGAGGGTCTCTGGGAATAGGAACAGGAATAGGCAGGAATGGCCGGACCCATGGTGTTTGGGCAGGACTCGTGTACAGGTCACCCAGGACCTGCTGGCTGTGGTGGCACAGCCCCTGCCTGGGACCCCAACCCTCCCACGGGGGCTGAGGTGGTCCCATGGGGACCAGTGGGGGCTCGGCAGGAGACTGACACAGTGAGAGCCAGTCAGTGCTCATCACAGGCTGGGTTTACTGGGAAATGGGGGCGACACAGAGACCCCTGTGCTCAGCGCTGAGCGGAGGGCGAGGTGGTGGAGGTGGGATGGGGAGATGGGTGCTCATCCTGTAGCCCATGGATCCTTCCATGGCCATCTGTCTGTCTGTCCGACACAGGGTGGTGCGGGGTGGCTGCACACGTGGGTTCCTCGTGTTCCTCCTCCTTCCAGGCAAGGGCTAGGTGAATCCTGGGGGGAGACGGGAGCATCCATGTCCCAAGCCCTCGTCTCTGAGCATGCTGGGGCGCAGCCATTGGCCCCACAGCGGGGCCCTGGGGGTGAAGGGGTCCCAACACCCTGGTCACCTGTCCTGGGGGAGCCACGGCGGGGTTTCCTGGTCACTTCAGCGTGCTGTGTGGGATGACAGCACTGCTGTGCGGGAGGCTGAACCCCAGCCACGGCCACACTCGTCCCTTTACACGCGGCCGTGCATCCTCCTGCAGCTCTGTCCCACCGTGTCCCTGTGCCCACCCTGGGCTGTGCATCCTCCCGCAGCCCCGCCCCACCGTGTCCCCATGCCCACCCTGTGCTCACCTGTGGACACCAGGCGGGCCCAGAGGCAGCAGAGCCCCAGGAGCAGGAGCAGTGACAGCAGCCGCATGGTGGGGACGGGCAGCGTGGGGGCTGCCCGCCTGGGCTCAGGCAGGGGTTTAAATCCTCCCAGGGCTGGAGGTTGGTCCCAGTGACCCTGTCCGTGCCCCAGTGCTCGGCACATTCCGTCTAAGCATGAACCCCTCTGTCCCCTCCCTCCTGTGGGCTGCTGCTGCTGGACGAGCTGCACAGGGAGGCACAAAGGTGCTGCTGCTTGGCATTGGGCTCTGTGAAGCCCTGAGAGAGCTGTGCTGTGCTGTGCCATGCTGTGTCATGCCGTGCCATGCCACGCCACAAGCCGAGAGCAACCAGCGCACTTCCTGCTACGGGAGACAGGTACAGGACAGGTGGCAGCGAGGGGACGGGGGACCCCAGCGTGAGGCTGGCCCTGCCGAGGCAGTGGAGGTGGCTCCCCAGCTGGGTGCTGTGGAGCAGCCCGTGGTGCCCTGGCAGCTCTCCGGGCATTGTTCTGCCTCCAGGAACAATCACTGGCTCCTGAGGGACATACTGTGACCGGACACGGTCCACAGCCCTGTGCAGCCACCAGCCCCTCAGCGCCACACCTCCTGGCCAGCGGGTGCCCACCCATCCCCACGCCTTGGGGTGGCAGCTGGGGACCAGGGCTGGCTGGGGAGCACAGGGTCCTGGTGCTGGGGACGGGGAGCTGGAGGCTGCGTGTGGAAAAGGGGCTCTGCTTGGGCACCCGGGCTGTGGAGCTGTAGCATCGTGTCCTGTGTCCTCGCCAGAGCTGGGGTGGGTGCTTTTGTCCCCGTCACACAGTGCTGGAGCTGCCTCTTGCTTCCTACTCCCTTCCATGGGGCTGGCAGGACCGGACACCTTGGCCCCTGTGGCTGCCCACTGCTGGGGGCTCCAGGCAGGGTCATGGATCTGTACCAGCACTGTCACTCGGAGGGACACGGCTCTTCCCAGGGTCTGGCTGCACTTCCCACCCATGGCTCTCCCCATGCTCGGAACCCCATGGCAATCGCTTGGGCCCTGTTTTTCCCAAGGGTCCAGAAGCCGCCCCTAACACCGCACCGCTGGGGGTATCTGCAGGAGTGCCACAGGCTGCACCAGCGGCAGGGGCTGTCCCGGGAGCTGCTGCCTGTCCCGGTGCCGCATGGGGGTGCAGGTGGCTCTGCTGGTGCAGTGTGTCGCAAGGATGGAGGCACCGGAGCCGCCGGGGTTTTCCCTGCCAGCTCCCTTCCGGGAGCGCCTGTCCCTGCCAGAGGCAGGAGGGCTCTGGCAGGCTGGGCCGGGCAGGCTGCCTGCGCCTGCGTGTGTGTGCGCACGTGCAAGGGGAGCCGGCAAGGTGTGGACACGTGTGTGTGTGTGTGCAGTCCATGCTTCGTGTGTATCTGCATGCGTGGGCGTGCGTACAGTCCACGCTGCGTGTGCCACCTAAACCGCGCGTGCCCATGCCGGCTGCATGGGGATCCTCTCCCATCGGTGTGTCCCTGTGTGCAGGACGGAGGTGGGATGACCCATCCCAGGAGCACACGGAGCTGCGAGACGAGGAGCAGTGGAGCTGGCTCCACTGTTACCAGGGTGTCCCTGCTCCCCATGGGAGATGTCCCTGTCCCTGGGATGGCCAGCAGGGACAATACCTGGCTTGTGTCAGCCCTGGGGAGCATCGGTCTCAGCAGGCCAGCAGGCTCTGTGTGGGGCCAGCTGGAACATGCCGTGGCCGGGGGCAACTGCTCCGCACCTCGGCTCCCCCAGTGCCTCTCCTGCCACGTGCCCTGGTCTGGGCAGGAGCACCATCCTGGTGGCACAGTGCCGTCCCTGTCCCCGTCCCTGCTGGGTGCCCGCCCTGGGAGGTGCCACATTCCTGGCTGCTCCCTGGGCTGGGCTGCCCTGGTCGTTATTTCCTCCACGGTGGTAGGGCAGGGCAGGGGTCACCGACACTGGTCCCCCATGGGGCATGATTTCTGTTGTGTGCAACCCGCCATCTGCCTGGAAGCAGCCCCTCTTCACCCTCCGCAATGCCCTGAACCCCAGCACTCCCAGGACAGGCTCCTGCGTCCACTGCAGCGTCCCCCCAGCTTGCCCACGGCATTACCCGTGTGCAGGGACAGCAAGGGCTGCTCTGGAAGACGATGTCAGTCATTAAAGTGATCACCCAGGCGACTGAGACACTGCAGAGAGATAGTGGGGAAAAATGTAGCCCTGGTAGACTTTGGTGCTGTGGCCCATCCCTCCTGTGGGGCTGGGAGTCTCTGTGCCACCGGGAACATCCCTGACAGGTCAAGGTTGTGGGAGATGCACTGAGGATGGCCACTGAGCCGCGGCTCCGGGACCTCCGCAGTCCCCGTGGAGCGGTCACCTTCCTACCACCCACCCTGACCCTGTGCCCCCCGATTGCCACCGGCATATCCCTTTGGCTTTGCTCCTGCCCTGCTCAGGCTTTGCCATGTCACCGTGTCCCGTGCCAGGGACACTGACGTGGTCTCTGTCCTGGGGCTTTGGAGGAGAGGCAGGGAGAAGCTTTGGTGGGGCACGGGCGGGTCGTGGCCCCTCCCTCCAAACCCCACCGACTTTCCTGGCCTCTCCCCATGGAGTTTTCCTTGCCCTCCACTTCCCCTTTGGGACAGTAATTACGGCATTAATTAAGAAGACAATAATTGCTGCTGAATGGGAACAGCTTAATCTGTTTCTCCCTCCTTTTGGCAGGTTTAACCCCGCGCACGCCCACGGCTGCCGGCGGGATGCTGGGGACCTGCCTGCTGCTCAGCCCAGCACCGGGAGCCCTGCGCTGCTGTGGGTCTGACCCCCAGCCACGAGCAGGGCAGGCTCTGAGCCATGTCCCATCCTCAGGGGATGCCCCTCATGCCGGCAATGCAGCCGCCAGACCCCAACCTGCTGCGGGGAGCCAGGGGCTGCCAGGGGGGACAGGGCATGGCTCTGCGCAGGCATTCCCCCGGGAGGGGACTGAGTGAAGGGGATGGCCCCAAGCCGGGAGAGGGTGATGAAGTGGGTGGCAAAGGGCTGATGGTGCCTGCAGGATGGGAACGGATGGGAGCATCACCATCCTGCGGGACCCCCCCTTCCACAGCAGGCGAGGCAGTACCCACAGGCTCAGCCCTGTGTGTGGGACCATCCTGCCTGGGGTCCTCTCCATTAACTGGGAGGGAGCATGGGAGAAAGGGAAGAAGGGACATGTCCCCTGCGTGGTTCTTGTGCAGCCTTTCCAGGAGGACCTGCACCGCAGGGAGAGCAGTGCCATGGTGTGTGGTGCCCCAGACTCTTCTCTGGCTGACGGCTGCGCCAGAGCCGGTGGCTTTCCATGCCCTAACATGGCACTGCCATGCTCACTGTCAGCGGAGAGGCCAGTGACAATGTCCCCTTGCCCGTCCCCATCACTGGTTTGTCCCCAGGGTGCTGTGGGTGGGCACTGGCCGTGCGCCCAGCCCAGGCCGGGCATGCCACCGCCACCCGTCCAGCCTCCGGGAGGGCTGCGCTGGGGCAGCCGTCCTGTCCTACCGGTCCCCCCGGCTTGAGGGCTGTGGCTGGGATGCCGCCGGAGAGGCCGGGCCCTGCCTGGGTGTGGCTCGTTACCGACATGGCAGGAATTATCCGGGCTCAGGCGCCAGACCCGCTCCCTCCGCCCCGCCGGCGCACCTTAAATCCCAGCCTGCCGCACCCGGGGTGCAGACCCGGCTGCCCAGGGCACCATGGAGCTGCCGCCCGGCCACCTCCTCCTCCTCCTCCTCCTCGCAGCCCTGCTCCCCCTCGCTACACGGTCTGGCCCGGCCCCGCGCGCGGCTGGAAGAGAGGAGCCAGGGATGGGTGAGTGTGCCCAGGGCATGTCCCGGGGACAGGGATGCTCCAGGTGCTGCTGCCGCCCGGTGCTCCCCGCTCCTCTGCGTGGTGCCGGGCATCCATGGGGACATGGGTCACGGGCAAGTGAGGTCCAGCCTTGGGGTGCTGGGGGGCTGCTCAGCCCCTTGCTCTGCAGCCATCCCCAGCGTCCCGGCCGCTGTGTCCCGCAGTGAAGCCCGGGTACTGCTACCACATCCCGGAGGTGGAGAACCCGCTGGACAACGACTGCGTCGCCTGCCGCAGGGACACCTCCTGCTCCCGCTGCACTGGTGATGCCGGCTGCCCTGGTGCCACCAAGTGCTGCCCCAGCAAATGCGGCTACACGTGCCAGGAGCCAGTGCTGGGTGAGGGCTCGGTGCCGCGGCGGTGGGGCTCTGGAGTGGTGGTGTGGTGAGAGCAGGGGCAGGCGACAGGAGGGGTGAGCCAAGGGAAGGGGGTTCCCTGAGGTGCCCCCAAGCTCTTTCCAGGTCCTGCAGACCACGGGTGCAGTGGGGCAGCACCTGGGCTGCTGGTGCGTGGGGCTGTGGGGCAGGCGGGCGCAGAATCGGCTGCCATCAGAAGGGTTCAGAGGTGAGAGGGGACCAGAGCTGTGCAGACTTCTCCGAGGGTCCTGGGAGCACCAAGCCCGGTGGTGTCCCCATCCTGTCCCTGGCTCAGCCTGTCCCCCTTGGACCATGCAGATTTCTGCTACCTGCCCTCTGTCTGTGGCAACTGCAAGGCGCTTTTCCGCCGCTTCTTCTTCAACGCCTCCAGCCAGCAGTGTGAGGAGTTCATCTACGGCGGCTGCGGCGGCAACAGGAACAACTTCGAGACCGAGGGCGAGTGCTTCCAGGCCTGCTCCCACGTCGGTAACTAGCCGTGTGCCGTGTGCCATGTGCTGCGGCCGGCGGCTGCTCCTGCCCCCGGCGATGCCCGGCCTGGCCCCGCTCCTGACCCCCCATCTCTCAGTTCCAGGTGCCCGGTAGCACTGACCCGGGGAGCGTGGTGGCCTCTGCACAGCCCCTGCCCAGGAGAAGCTGCTGTCGGTGGCCACATCCCTGTCCCTGCAGGGAGATATTCCTCATGGGGCTGGTGGCAACGAGCACTGCTGCCGGGGTGGCCATGCTGGGGGCTGTGGCTCGCCTGGGGATGCTTGCCAGCCCGAGGGCAGGGACGTGCACCCACAGCGACATGGCGTGGTGCCCGGATGGAGGAGCCCGACACTCCCCTGGGACTGTGACACTTCAATACAAGGACAGGTCCTGGGATGAGCACGTCTGGGTCTTGTCCTTCCTGCCCGTGCAGGCAGGAGCGGGCAGTGCCCGTCCCTTGGGGCCGTTCCCCCCTCGCTGGGGCCGGGCGATGGGTGCCTTCAGCAGCACCGCACGGCAGCCCAAGGGCTCGCCCCGGCCACCACCCCACACTCCCACTGCCTCTGGATGAGCTCCCAGCCCCGGCTCTGCCCTCAAGCTGCTGACGTGACCCGGCTGGGAGCTAAAGTGACCAAATGGAGGAGGAACGGCCCCCGCCTCGATGGACGCCTGGGGTGGTGCCCGTCCCGCAGCCTGCCCCTGGCCCTGCGGGTCTGTGTCTGCACCACCTCGCTGGCCCCGTGGCACCGACCCCAGCCTTGGCAGGACCATCGGGACCATCCCTGACAAGTTGTGGAGATACCAGGGCTGCTCTGGGTGCATGACGGGCCATCCCAGGGCCTGTTGGGGCCAGCCTGGCACTGCCGAGACTCGGGGGTGGCTGGAGGTGGCCACGCACGTGCTTTATTGCTGGAGGTGGTGGGGAGGGAACAGGCCAGCTGGGGCCCGTGACCACCCCGTGTCCCCTAACAAAGGTGTTTTCCTGCCACGGAGGAGCTGCTCTCCCATCACACAGCGTCTGAAAAGGAGGACATGCTTTTAGGGAGCCCTGAGGCTGCAGGAACGTGGGACTGGTGGCCAAGGTTGCAGCCAAGGATGGTCATTTCTGGCGAGAGCTTCATCCCACCCCATGTCCCTTCAGGTCCCCTCGTCCCGAAGGTGTATCTCTGCCCAGAGCAGAGCGATGGGGCAGCAGCAGGAGCCGGCCCTGCAGCGATGCTGAGCCAGGAGCGCACCGAGGGCTGTGCCCTTCACGCAGGTCTGGCTGGCACCCCACATGTCCCAGTGCCAGCCCCAGTGCCAGCCCAAGCTCAGTGGCCCTGGGCCCCCTTACCACCAGGCACTCGCGTGCAGACGTGGCCGCAGCCGTTGCTGCAGCACTTGTGGCCCCAGGGACACTCCTCGTCGAGGCTGCACAGGTCCAGGCACGTCCCGCGGCTGCTGGGGACGGGGCACGCTCCCTCTCTCCCTGCAAGGCAGAGCACCCCGCCATGGGGCACCCAACTTGGGGCACCCCACGGCTCCTGGGGCAACGCCTGGGTCCTGGCTGGCTGAGCTGCATCTCACCTCCAGGGACGTCCATGCAGATGCGGCTGCAGCCGGTGCGGGTACATCTCTGTCCCCAGAGACACTGCGAGTCGGCCTCGCACTCCTCCCTGCACTGCTTGGCACCGTGCCGTGGCACAACTGCAGCGTCACGCTCTGCGGGCGAGAGAGGACAGCTGAGACCGTGCATGCTCATCACTTGCATGGGAAGAGGGGGAGATGTGGAAAGAAGGACGGGGCAGATCACATCCCTGGAGCCAGAAGGGGCAGGACCCCATGGGCACAGCCACCTCGGCAGCCCCTGGCACGGGTCTCCAGTGTGGCGACGGTGGGGGTCCTCGTTAGGGAGGGAGGGCCAGGATGTCCCTGCGGGGTCAGTGCCAGGGGGACCCTGGGCTCTGTCCCCGCGGGGCTCAGCTGGGCAGGGGGACTCTCATCCTGGCACAAGGGACTGACCTTGCAGCGAGGCCGGCATGCAGACGTGGCCGCAGCCATTGCTGCAGCACTTGTGGCCCCAGGGACACTCCTCGTCGAAACTGCACAGGTCCAGGCACGTCCCCCCCTCCCTGGGGACGGGGCACACCCCCACTCTGCCTGCAAGACAAGCACTCGGCTGGGGGGGACCGGCTGGGAGCACCCCTCCATGGGGCACCCTGGGGCGGCTCTGCACAGCTCCTGGGGGGCCTGGCTGGCTCTCACCTCCGGGGATGTCCATGCAGACGCGTCCGCAGCCGGTGCTCGTGCACCTCTGTCCCCGGGGACACTGCGAGTCGGCCTCGCACTCTTCTGTGCACCGGCTGCCAGCCCTGTCCTGACTGTCTGCAGGGGCACAGTGACCTGCTGTCACCTGGCCGCCCTGCGGAGCTGGTGGCTGGCTCCCCCCGAGACCCTGCTTCCACTACCTCTGGGCACGGCCATGCACTCCCAGCCGCAGCCGGTGTCGCAGCACTTCTCCTCGCGCTGGCAGACACTGTCATCCAGGCACTGGCTCCTGCGCCTGCGCCGCGGGTCCCAGCACGGCTCTGCCCGGGGGCACTCCCCGGGGTGCTCTGTGGGAGGGAGCACCCGGGAGAGGACACAGGGTCCCAGCCCTGCTCGGGCACCGCTGCCCCGTGCCAGTGGCCGGGCTGCCCGTGCTCACCTCGGGCAGGACGGGTGCAGTGCATGGCGCAGCCGGAGAAGCAGCACTTCTCCTGCCGGGGACAGTCCCTGTCGTGGGTGCAGGAATCCTCCTCCACACACAGCTCCGGCGTCTGCCGCGGCCTCACCTTTGGGCACTTGCCGGGTTTGTCTGAGAAGGGCGGGAAGGGGCAGCAGGGGCAGGGGCAAGCACCCCCCCAGCGCTGCAGGCACTTGCCTTACCTGGAGCCTTGGGGCACCCTGACGGCTGCACCCCAAAGGGTCTGAGTGCCTGCCCTGAGGCAGCACTGCCCCACATCCAGCCCCGCGGGAGGTTTGCCAGTGTGCCCGACAGTGTGCGGCACCTCCATCCCAGTGACTGTCCCCTCACCTTGTTCGGGGGCCGAGCATGCATGGCCACATCTGCTCCTGCAGCACTTCTCAGCCCCCGGGCACTGCCAGTCCCCAGTGCAGGCAGTGCCACATGGGGCCGCGGTGGTCAGTGTCCCCTCGGCCAAGGGACAGATGCCTGGTTTCTCTGGGGGGCAGGAGGCAGTGGGGCTGGGGATGTGGGGGATGACAGCGGGTCTCCCTTGCCCAGACCCACAGCTCCCAGAGCTGAGGGGGACACCCCTGCCCGCTCCTTCCCTGCCCTGCCCGCTGTGGGACTGAGTGGCTCGCACCTCGGGACGGAGGCAGGCAGACATAGTCACAGCCGTGCAGGCAGCACTTCTCCTTGCCGGGGCACTCGGCATCATGCTGGCACCAGGCTCTGCAGTCATAGCTGGGGAACAGCCCAGCGCGGGTCGGGCAGAAGCCGGCTTTCCCTGCAGGACACGGTGCTGGGTGGCTGTGGTGCCCCCGGGGTGGCTGTGCAGACCCACACCACAGTCCAGCCGCCCCCACGCAGCCCCCTTGGCACCACAGGCCCAGGGACACTGGGCACCGCAGCATGGCTCTGCCCCTGGCAGCGCTGCGGCATCTCCTCCCGTGGGGAACCTGGGGCTGGCACCAGACCCCTCAGCCAAGGGGCACGGGGGCTGCGGAGAGGAGCCCCATGGCTCTCTGGACTCAGCCGCTCTCCGTGTCCCACCTTGGTGCTCAGCACTGCACAACCCCGCGCACCGGCCGCCACAGCATGTCTCCCCACCGCTGCAGTCCCTGTTGCTCCAGCACCTCGTCCCCTCCTGCCAGGCTGGCGTGGCTGTGGGGGTCCCTGTGAGGCAGATGGCTTGCAGCTGCACATGGTGCCAGGGACGCCAGCAAGGACCAGGACACATCTGTCCCCTCTGTCAATCCTGCGCTCCCACCCAGCCCCGCTCTGTGCGGGGGGGCAGCTCGGCAGCAGGGACTTCAAGGCGGCTCCTGCCCCCCTCACCTCGGCTGTGTGTGTGGCACTCCTGGCTGCACCGCTGGTGACAGCACACCTGGGACGGGGGACAGTCCTGGTCCTGACGGCACCTCTGCTGGTGGTGCGGCTGCGGGGTGGCTGGGACAGGGCTGGTGTCCTCTGTGCCGCGGAGCAGGGCCCGGCCGGCGGTGTCAGCAGGGGGGAGGTGAGAGTGGGAGGGTGGCCTCCCTGCAGGGTGGTCTCGCTGCCCCCTCCCCATCCCAGTGCCCACCTGGGAGCCACACGCTGGGTCCCCACCCTGGTCCCTCTCTGCCTGTTGTGGGTAATACCCCGGTGGCACCGCAGCCCCGAGCACCGCGTCCCCCTGTGCAGGCAATGCACAGGGAACAGCAGCGAGAAGCTGGGGACAGGCAGTGTCTCTCCTGCCAACCCCGACAGAGCCCACCCCAGCGAGCCCAGAGCGAGGGGGCCTCCATTGTGCCACGGCTCTGTGCCTCAGGCTGGCCATGGCCCCGTGGCATCACCCCTGGTCCCCAAGCCACAGCTCGGCCCGCGCTGCCTGTCCCGTCCCATCCTGTCTCACCAGCCGGGGCTGCCGGCACGCACTGGCGGCCACAGCTGCTGTTGCAGCATTTCTGCGCGTCGGGGCAGTCGCTGTCACCTCGGCATCGCTCCTGGCACAGCCCTGGCTGCGCCACAGGGCACTCCCCGGGTTTGGGCTGATCTGGTGGAGCAGAGCAGGCGTGAGGCTTCAGCATTCCCAATGGACTGCCCTGCCTGCCCGGGGGCTCCCCGGCCACTTGCTGTGGCCCATGTGTCGGTGCTGGGGTTTACCGATGTAGGGGAAGTGGTGCGTGGCCACCGCGGTGGCCTGTGGCGGTGGGGTGGTGGCAGATGTCCATGGCACAGAGGAGCTCTGCGGTGACCCTGGCTCTCCCGCTGGCCCAATGGGGGCCTTACCCTGCACCGGCTCCAGGCAGGCAGGGCCACAGCCCAGCGGGCAGCACTTCTGCGCTCCCAGGCAGTCCTTGTCCTCCAGGCAGGGGAAGGAGCAGGGGTAAAAGAGCCCCTCGGGGGCTGCCTCCGGGCAGGCACCGGGTTTCTCTGCAACACCGAGCGGTGTGGGGCCAAGAGGTGAGGCTGCACCAGCAGCATCCCAGGAGAGTGACGGGAAGTCCCCCCAGGCGGGACCCTGCTGCCTGCCCCTCTCTGTACCCCTCCATGTGCCCCATCCCGGACCCTCTCCACGTGCCCCATCCTGGACCCTCTCCACGCGCCCCATCCTGGACCCTCTCCATGCGCCCCATCCCAGCCTTGGGAGCTGCGGGCAGGAGGCTGCCAGCAGCCCACAGAGAGCTGCTCTGTGGCGATGGGGACGGCACAAGGATGGGGACTGTCCTGGGACAGAGGTGGTGCCAGGGGCTGTGCCGCGGTGCCGTACCTTCTGCTGGGGGGGTGCAGCGGAGCCGGCACTCCCGGGGGCAGCACTTGTGCCCGCCAGGGCAGCTGGAGTCGTTGGTGCAGAGTGGGGGCTCCAGGCGCAGGCAGCGCGTGAAGTCCCGTGGGCACCTCCCCGGCTTCTCCGGATCCCCTGCAGTGGGACGGCGGCATCAGGGCAGCACCAGGTGGTAAAGCTCCATCCGCCGGGGAGCGGAGCATGGGTCCCCGCTTATGGGGACAGGGGACCGGAGAGGGGAGCGTAGCCTCGGGGGGCAGGGTCCTGGCAGGAACTCAGCTCATGCTGACCCTCCCTTGCTGGCGTGGCAGTGCCCGGCTGATGGCAATGCCTGGGGCTGCCAGGCAGAGCCTGGGGTGCGGGCAGCCCCGTGGCAGGAGAGGGACTGGTTGGAGTGGGGCTGGAGCCTCCCCTGCGCCACGGCCCCGGGGCTGCCGTACCCCACACCGAGACCTGCACGGCACAGCATGGCACGGCACAGGGCTGTGCATGCCCTCACAAGGCAGCGAGTGCCACAGGTAGTGCCACTGGCCCTGTCAGGGAGAAGCCAGCACCGAGGCGGCACCAGCTGGAGGTCAGGATCCGTCCCTGAGCATCCTGCTGTCCCGAGCATCCTCACTGCAAGCAGCGTGCTCCTCGCCGCTGCCTCCTGCTCTTCTTCCTCCTCCTCCTCCTGCTGGCACCCTATGCTCCTCTTGGCTGGGAAAATTGGGACAGCCCTGCCTTTGGCACAGGCGAGCTCCAGCTGGAGCTGGCACCTGTGCCTGGCTCCTGCCCACCCAGGTGGGAGACGCTGAGGGAGCAGCAGTTTCCGCAAACACCCCTTGCCGGCTCCTGGCGGGGCCGCGCTGTTTGGGCTGCAAACAGAGACGCTGCCGGGAGGTTTCACTCCAAACAGCAGCTGTTTGGTTAAAACAAAGAAGGAACCCGGCTGGTGTCTTGGGGCAGAGCAGCTGCAGCTGGGCACAACCGCCCCCGGCGTCGCCCCCACAGTGGGGGGGCCCTGGCAGCGGGGGCCCAGGCCCCTCTGCTGGGGTTTGGGTCCATCTCCGTGGTAGGAAGCCACATGCAGGAGCGGGGAAGGGATGGGAGGTGTGAGGAGCAGAGCCCAGACACTGCAAGGGTGCAAGTGCGGGGGGGTCCGTGCACCCCTGCACCCCTGCACAACCCCTGCCAACCTCTGACAGCACCCTCCTTGCTCCCGCCTTCGCCGTGCAGCCCCCGCTCTGCCCAGAGACGACTCCTCGGCGCTGGGCCAGGCGCTGGGCTCTGTGGGCACAGACAGCCCAGAGCCAGGTCTGCCCATGTCGGTGCGGGGGTGCCCGGGGAGGCCGGGAGGGCTCCTGCCATGTGGAGCACCCCTGGGTGCTGATGGCTGCTGGGCACGCAGGGTGCAGGGGGTGTGCGTGGGGGTGTGCGTGAGGGGCACACACATGTGTCCGTGCAGCCCGGGGTGGGAGCGGGCTCCCCGAGGCAGCGGGGCTGCGGCACGGCACTGCAGCCAGCTGGGACACCATCCCCACCAGCATGTGCCAAGCAATGCCAGCATGTGCCGGGCAGGGACAGAGGGCGACATGGCAGGGGCACAGGGTGGGGGGTGGCGGAGTGCAAGGAGCTGGCCCCAGGATGCCTGTGCCGGGCGCCTGCCAGGTTTGCCTGCCAGTACTCACCACGTTTCTCCTCCGGTGCAGTGCCCGGCTCTGCCCTGAGGACGAGGAACCCCAGGAGGAGGAAAACCCCTGACCACATGGTGCTGCTGGGGATGTCGCGCGTGTCCAGAGCTGAGCTGGGGCCGCGTTTAATGTCTCTGCTGGGGGTGCCCAGGGTGAGGGGGCAGCTGTAGCCAGGCTGCTGGCCGTGGCAGACTGGCCGTGCCGCAGGCAGGAGGGGCAGGAGGAGCAGGAGGAGGGGCAGTTCCCAGAACCTACCGGCGCCCCGCCAGCCATCGCGCTTATCTCCAGCTGAGCCATGCTTTCGGGTCAGGATGACCCGTGGGGCCGGGGAGGGCAGCTGGGGTCAAGCAGGTGCTGTCCCCCATGGCACACAGCCCTGTCCCTGCCACAGCTGGCTGTGACCCGCTGCCTGGGTTTCCGTCCAGCCCCGCTTGTCCCTCTCCTCCTTGGGGTGGGAGCCATGGACAGACCCCATGGCTTGTCCCTGGTGCAGCAGTGGGAGCAGCTGGTGGGGCTCTGCCACCACGGTGCTGCCCGGCACCATGAGGTGGGAGAGGTGTCCCAGCACGGTGATGGGGCTGAGCTGGGACCAGGGAGCAAGCGGGTCCTGCCGTGGCTCCTGGCACGTGGGCGCTGCTCCCTGCCCCCTTCCCATGACTGCTTTTCCAACCAGGTTTTCACACTTTGGGATGCAAATGAGCCCTTCCTCTGTGCAAGGAATCTGAGGGAACTGGTTTCTGCACTCCCATCCATGACTGCCAAGGGGACATTGGGATGATCACCATGGGGAGATGGTGGCTGGAGGGCACCCGCATGGAAACGGGAACCTCCCCCTGCCTCAGGGCAGCACCTGCCTGCAGGAAGGGCTGCTGGACGCCTGCCTGCACCTCCCTGCCTGTGCACAGCCCAGGGCTGCCTGCGCCTCCCGGGGAACCCGCAGCAGAGCAGAGGGGTGGCGAGCCAGAGCAGAAGGCAGCCATGTGCTGGTTTATTCTATTTCAGTGCTGTAAAGTGGCCGGAGCTGATGGGGATGCAGGGATTTTCCTCCATGCCCGGGCTGCCGGGAGCGTTGGCCTGGAGTGGGGTGGTGCAGGCAGTGCGCAGCCCTCAGCAGTGTGGCTGGAAGGAGCTGGGGGTGCCGACGACCTTGTCCAGGACCCATCACAGTGATGCTGGTGACCTCTCGCCGGCGGTGCACAGGATCTGGAACATGGATGGGTGCAGGGGTCTTGCTCACCCACAGGGGTGCGACAGCAGCAGGGTGGGG
The DNA here is from genome assembly GCF_963924245.1 of Chroicocephalus ridibundus. Taxonomy (NCBI): domain Eukaryota; kingdom Metazoa; phylum Chordata; class Aves; order Charadriiformes; family Laridae; genus Chroicocephalus; species Chroicocephalus ridibundus. The sequence goes on along the minus strand of NC_086295.1, from coordinate 5,944,090 downwards.
GGCAGCCCCAAAATCGCAGCTCCCAGCGTAGCCCTTCCCAGCCAGGGCTAGGCCGTGCCTGGAAGAGATGGACGAGGTGGTCAGCGCAGGATGAGCGCTCCTGCTCCAAGGGACGGGTGCCCTGGGGGTGTCCCCACGCTGGCACCCACCAGCCTCCCTTTGTCCCCTCCAGGCTGGACCTGCTGCAGTGGCAAGACCTGCATGGTGCCTCGGGGCTGCTAGGACCCAGGAGGTGGCAGGCTTGGGGGGGGTTCTTACCCCGCAGCGGGGGGACGCACGCCCGGCCGCAGTCCTGCAGGCAGCACTTCTGGCCGGGGGGACAATCCTTGTCCTGCAGGCAAAGGAGGAGGCACTCGGCCGCCCGGTCACCATCAGCCACGGCGGGACAGAGCCCAGGCCGTGCTGGCACATGCAGAGAGACGGAAGGGTGGGGGGCTCACTCCCTGTGCGTGGGACACCCCTGCGGGGTGGGGGAGCTGCCCTGCCCTCAGGGGGTGAGCCCCTCGCCCAGCTCCTGCCCCATGGGGACACCAGCTGGGTCTCTGCACCCTCATCGCCCCTTAGGAGGGTCGCAGCGAGGGGTAGCACCTGGGGAGGGTGGGCACAGCCAAAGGGGTGATGGCCCTGGCTGGGGGGGCTCAGCCTGGGACGGGGCAGGGTGAGGATGCGGGGGGGTCTCGGCCCCACAGGGCGCCGGTGGCTTTACCCTTAGTGGGTGGTTTGCAGACGTGGCCACAGCCGGTGGTGCAGCATTTCGCAAGCCTGGGGCAGTCACCATCGGTGTCACACAGCTCCAGGCAGGGTCCCACGGAGCCCCGCAGCACCACAGGGCACACGCCGGGCTTTGCTGCGGCACGGCGGCTCCCTGGTGACGATGGAGACAGCGGCTAGGCCAGGATCCTGCTTCCCCCAGCCCCACTCCTGGCACGGCCTCAGTCTCCAGCCTGTCCCCATCCTGCCCTCATCCTGCCCCTGTCCTGCCCCTTATCCTGCCCCCCATACTGCCCCCCATCCTCTCTTCCAGAGCCCATTGCTGGCCTCGGCCGCCAGCCTCACACCCACACCAGTCTGACCCAGTGAGACCAGTCACAACAGCACGTGGGATGCCAGCTGGCAGCTGGAGCACTGAGGGACAACCCTGGCCACTGTCCTCGCCAGCACCCAGCCTGAGTGGGGTGCAGGATGGGGGTGTCAGGAAGGGGGTGCAGGATGGGGGTGGCAGGATGGGGTGCAGCCCCTCACCCGCTTGGGGACATCACCTACCCGGCATGGAGGAGCTGGGCATGGTGATCCCTGGACCCCAAGGACCTGCTCCTGCGTGGGGGCTCGGGAGGGGGCCAGGGCTGTCCCTGTGGGTGGCACCGTGAGCTGTAGCCAGTGGCACATGCTCCCAGGGGCCTGGACGGCTGCCACCGGTTGCACACTCGGCCAGGCACAGCCTCTGGGGCTTGTCCGGCGGCACGGCCAGGCACACGCCTGGCTCTGCAGGGATGGAGCCGTGCCACCGCCAGCACAGCTGCGGGGCAGCTGTGGGGTGGCTGTGGGGCAGCCGTGGGCAGTGCCGGGGGTGCACTTGCTTGGGCAGGGAGATGCAGGTCTGGCGAGCCTGGCCCCATAGGAGGGATGGTGGGGCTGTACCTGTGTCCGGGGGGACGCAGGCCAGCCCGCAGCCGGAGAAGCAGCACTTGCGGCTCCCGGGGCAGTCCCGGTCATCGGCGCAGCGGTTGGGGCAGGCAGCGGCGCTCCTCCGGGCGTGCTTCCATGGGCAGAGGCCAGGTTTGGCTGGAGGGGAGGGGAGGCTGGGGCTCGGCGTGGAGCTGGCCTGGCACCACGGCACCTGCATCTCCCCCACAGAGCAATGGCAGGGTGGCACCGCCAGCCCAGCATGGGGACACCCAGGCCACCTTACCTGGCTCGGCACGCATGCAGCGGGCACAGCAGCCACGGGTGCAGCACTTCTCCCCGGGGCTGCATGCCGTATCGTTGCGGCAGCTCATCCTGCAGCTCTGCCCACCGGCGCTGACAGCACGGGAGCAGTAGCCCGGGTTCTCTGCAGGGGGAGATGCTTCAGTGCAGCCACATGTCCAGGGAGCAGGGCTCGCACCAGGGTCGCCCGATATGGGTACCGACCCCCGCCTGCATCCCACCCACCACCCTGTCCCCACGCTGGCATCTCTCGAGGGGAGCCAGTGGTACCTGTGGTGGGGAGGAGGCAGGTCCTGACCTGCCCGCTCTGGCAGCACTTCTCGGCGCCGGGACAGCTGTGGTCGGAGATGCAGTACAGCCTGGGGGGGCGCAGGGACCTGCTCCCCACCGCTGGGCACTCACCCGCTTTGTGAGGGACAGGCAGGATGGTGGGGGGCCGGCGTCCCCACGGGGCCTGGTGCGGTGCCTGGGTGACCATGGGGACGGTGCCCTGGTCCCCAGCGTGGTGCTGCCGGGCCGGGGTGGGCAGCAGCTCCACAAACAGCACCAGGAGCACCAGGAGGAGGGTGCGCTCGCCCGGCATTGTGCTGCTGTCAGAGGGCTCTGCTGCCGGGCTCGCCAGCTGGGATTTAAACCCTGCTGGGGTGGGGGCAGCCGAGCTGAGCTGCACCTTCCCACGGCAGCACCATGTCGGGACCGTGGGAGCGCCAGGCACGAACAATCCCGCTCAGGGGAGACTCCCGGGATAGTGCTGGGCTCGTGGCCCACAGCTAATGCATCCTCCGCAGTGTGCCCTTTCCAGGTCACTGGTGACCTGCAAGCAGCTGGGCTGGGGGCACGGACAGTGCTCCCGGAGCCCCACTGCCTGCACTCCCCAATGGTGAGCAGGGATGGGACACGGGGGAGGAGTGTCCTGTCCCCCGTCCTCAGTGTCCACCTGGTCCTGCCCCGGGAGTGTTGCTGGTTGCCTCCCAGCACACATGGAGCAGGGAGAGCTGCTGCAGAGAGCCGTGGCGCTGAGCTGGGGTGCACCAGCCTGCACCCACGCCGCTGGGAAAGGGGGAACTAGCACCGGGCATGGGGCTCTGCAGGGTAGGGTGTGCAAGGCTCACTCTGCCCCAGGGGAGAGCTGTGCTCTGTCCCCTGCCAAAGGCGGGGGCTTTGGGTGTGCTGCCCCCTCAAAGGCATGTGGGACTGCTTTCTCTGGTCCCAGCGGCTGGAGCTGGAGTGGGGCAGGTCTGGGAGGGCCACGGCACCAGGAGCCCTGTGGGGAGCAGGAGGTGTCAGGGAGAGCAGGGCAGGAGGAGCAGGAGCACGGTCCAGCTCTGAGCAGGCAGGGGACAGGGATGGGGCAGGAGGCTGTGGGCTTCACTGCCCGTGGCTGCTTTGGGCTCCTGCCATGGGCTACGTGCCACTGCTGGGCTGGGATTGTGCAGGGCAGGAGGGGGTTTGGGCGATGCTCGTGCAATGGCACACGCCGTCAGCCTCCCTGTCCCCTGGCCATTGCGGAGCAGAGAGCAGCTCTGCTTCACTGGGACACAGAGGCGGCTGCGCCACGATGGACCCGCTCTGAGCGCGTCTGCACACAGGTGGAGGAGCTGGTGTGCCGGGACAGCCAGGATGTGGGGCCATGGGGCAGCCCTGGGCAGGGGCACAGGCTGGGGACCCTTAGAGGCACGGTGCAGCCAGTCGGTGCTCGCGCTTGTGTGCAGCCAGGCGGCACCGGCACCAACACCAGCACCAGTGCCCGGGAGCAGGCAGAGCGGCTGCCTGGCTGGGAGCACAGTGGGACAGAGAGGCGGCCATGAACGTGTCAGGGAGAGGCTGCTTTATTGGTGAGAGTGTGGGGGGCTGTGGCGCACCCCGAGCAGGGGACCCCGGAGAGGAAGCTGAGGCTGAAGGCTCCGAACCAGGAGCATGGTCAGGCCAGGGGGGACGGTGCGGGGCCGGGGCCTGGGTGTGCGGGACTCGCATCAGGCAGCAGCTTCCCTGTGGATGGGCTGGCAGGAGGCGGCTGTACCTGCAGAGGGAGCAGAGGGCTGTGAGTGGGACAGGCGCACCATGCCGTGGGTGCCATGGGCTCCCTGGGGTCGGCGGGTGCCCAACTGACCTCAGTGGAGGGGCGTCACGCAGGAGACCTTGCCGCAGCCATTCCTGCAGCACTTCTGGTTCCCGGAGCAGTTGGAGTCCGTCTTGCACTGGTTTGTGCAGACGCCCAGCATGGGGATCCCCGGACTGACGGGTGGGCAGGTGCCGGGCTTCTCTGCAAAGGCAAAGGGACACAGCGTGAGACCCACAGGCCCTGGCGCAAGGGGCAGGGCCAGCCCTGCAGCTCCCAGAGCCATGGGCATGGCCCTGTCCCCTGTCTGACATGGAGGAGAGATCCCTTTGCCAGCTGGCCGCTCCCCTGCCCCGTGGCTCTGACTGTTGGCACTCTTGCCAGCCTGACACGATGGGGACATGTCAGGGAGGCCACGTGGTGTGGTGGTCCCCTGCGGTCCCTGTGTTCAGCCTCTCGCTCAGGGGTGCGTGGCTAGCACAGGACACGCAGCCGCGGCACGCAGCCCCAGTGGCAGCCTCGGCTTTCTCTCACAGCTGCCACAAAGAGCCCCGTCCGTGCACTTGTGGCGCGTGGGGTCAGCTCAGGGTATGGGGCACATGTCTCCCAGACAGCCTGTGCCCCAGCTGCGTGGGGCCCTGCCCTGCCATCCTGCTGCCTGCCACCGATGCTGGGCTCCCCGCTGTCCTCTGCTCTGGCACAGCCAGGCCAGTTCTGTCCCTGTAGGCGGCGACGAAGGTACAGCAGCCTCTGGTTCACATCCACGTTTGTGGCTGGAGATCCCAAATCCTGTGCCTGCCTATCCAGGCTGCTCTCTGGCAGGACCGTCGTGAGGAGCGTACTCGGCTGGGAGGCTGTGGGGCCATGTCCGGCACAGGGCCAGGGATGACGCCATTGGGAGACTCATCCCAGGTGCGGAGTCGGGAGGCAGGACAGTGCCCATGTCCCAGGCTGGAGGCTGCTTGTGACGAGGCTGAGCAGGCAGCAAGGGCAGTGTAGACCCCTGCCCTCTGCACCCGTCCCAGCGTTGTTCGGAGGTGTCTGCTCAACCCCCATGTCACTGGGAGAAGGAAGGGATGAGCATGGCCCCGGCAAGCCTGGGTGGAGGGTGCACCATGCTGGGAGGCTACCCCACAGGAGCATACCCAGACCCCACCAGCTCCCCATCCAGCCCCCAGTAACCGCACTGCAGCTGGACACGCAAGGGGTGCCCAGCCCCGTGACCGCTACCGCGCTCCGGAGCACCGGTGCCACCGGCTGGGACGTGTTGTCGGCTAGCAGCAGCGGGGCCGGCTCCGGGCAGCGGGGCCAGGAGCAGGAGGGAGTGTTACCGTCGGGATTCTGACAGGCCTTTCCGCAGGCTGCCGGGCAGCACTTGAGGGTGCTCTCGCAGTCGCCATCAGACTGGCACCCCACCGTGCAGTTCACTGCTTCCATCGCTGGGTCCGGGCACACGCCGGCTTTCGCTGCAAGGCAAAGGCGGAGGGCGTGGGTGGGTGCCGGGGCTGCCGGCCCCGCGGCAGGGCGAGGGCTGCCGTCCCGAGGCGGGAGATGCTCCTGCCAGTCCCAGGGCTGGGTCCGGGGATGCTGCTGAGCCCAGCCGTGCCAGGCGCCGGCTGGCTCTCGGCCCCGGCCCCCACCCCAGCAGGCCCTGGGGCTGGGAGTGATGCTGGCTGCTCGCCCGGGGCGTGCCGAGCCGAGCCGAGCCGTGCCGTGGCCGTGCCGTGCCGAGACGTGCGCTCATACTCACTGGTGACATTCTGGGCGGATGCTGGAGGCAGCTCTGCCCAGAGAGCCAGGAGCCCTGCCAGGACGAGCACGCTGCGGGCCTTGGGCATGGTGCGGGTGCCGGTGCTGCGCCTACGGGGCCGCCTGGCCGGCCTTTAAGCTCTTCTCCAGGTGGGGCCGGCGGGCGGGAGGGCTCGGCCTTCCGGGTGGCTCCCAAGGGCCGGGCAGGGCCAGGCTCCCCCTTCGTGCTTGCACAACCCGAGTATCAGGTATCTGCCGCTCCTGGCTGCCGACCAGGAAGGGGGAGCCTCGAGGAGACCGGGCGGCCACGCCGAAAACTTGCCTGGCAGGAACAGCAGCCAGCCACCACTGGCCGCGGCCCCCGTGGGCCGCACGCCGGACCCCAGCCAGTCCCAGACCCTCAGGTGGCCGGAGCTGCCATGGCCCCGCGCGGGGCTCAGCCACCGCAGGCCGTGGGGATGTGGCTGGTACGGCTAGCAGGGAGCGTGGCAGGCACCAGGGATAGGACACGATCCATCCCTGCCACCGCCGTGGCCACGGTCAGAAGCTCAAGGGGAGCCCCCAGCCTGGGCCGCTGATGCCCAGAGGCTGGGATATGCTGGCAGCGCAGCCTGGGGCTGCGGCTCGGCAGTGGCTGCCGCTCGCCCAGCTCCTGCTCCAGCCTCTTGTTCCCCTCCAGCTCTCGCTCCTCGACTGAAGGGCCCTCCAGGCTGCCTGTGCCTCTGGGCAGGCGCCCGCCCCGGGGCTCCCCTGCGCCTCCCCTGCAACCTCGGGAGCTCCTTCTGCCCGGCCGTGGCCTCGTCCTGTGGCCCCTGCCATCCTCACAGCCTCCAACAGCCCCAGGGATGCGTCCCGGACCAGCCGGCAGTGCCGGTTGGGCGAGTGGCTGGCAGGGAGCGAGCTGCCGGCATGGTCTGGCTGCGTGCCCGGTGCTCTGCGGCATGGCGGTGCTGGGGGCCATACGACCCCAGACCCCCTCAGCCTGGCGGCTGTCGGGATACCCCTCCTGCGGCACATGCGCCGCCCTCCGGCGGGCCGGGATGCTCCGTGGTGCCTGGCAGCGTCGAGCTGGGGTTTGTTTGGATAGGCCCAGCCGGCTGAGCAGCACAGATCACCCAGCGCAGCTGCCCTGCTCTCATCAGCATTTGCCGCTCTGCCAGTTCCCATCTCCTCCGCAGGCGCTGCCGACGGTGGCTGTAATTCCGTGGGGCTGCCGACAGAAGGGGAGCAGCCCAGCACGCTGGCGGCGGAACCTGAGGACCCCAGCCCCTTTGCTCGTGGCTCCCAGTTTGGGCTCAGTGCCTTGGGTTTTTTGGCTGCCATTGCGATAAGGGTCCCTCTGCACGGTGCTGGTGCTGCCCAGCCGGGTCACAGGTTGGACCCCTCTGCTGGGAGGCAATCCCAGAGCATCCCAGCTCCCCGGGTCCCACCCAGGGCACAGTCACAGGCTGAGCCTCTCCTGCTTGGGGAGGAGGGCGAGACCTGCCCTGTCTCCAGTGAGGATGTGCCCTTGTCACTGGCAGAGGCTCCAGGGGCAGCCCCAGCTCCAGGCTGGAGCATCCCGCAGCCCCGCATGAGCCGGGGGTGCCAGGGGCCGGGGACACAGTCCCTGCCCTGAGTCACGAGCCAGTGTCTGCTCTGCCGGGATCCGTCTCCAAGTAATTTAACCCCACAGTCAACAATGCAGCACAGAGCAGGGTGGCAGTAAATCAGTAACTGTTTGCCTTTGCCTGCAGCTCCCTCCCCGCCGCGGGTGTTTATGCAGTAACAGGAGCCAGTGCGGATGGCCCAGCCGCCTGCCCAGCCACTGCTCCGCGCTTCACCGCTGTTGGCAGTGAGGTCCGACGCGTGGGGACAGGGGACAGGCCTGGGGCAGCGGGGAGAGCAGCAGGGCAGTGGCAGGAAGAGCGGCAGGGCAGTCCTCGTCCATGCTCCCTCCAGACTGGGGTGCTCGGTAGCTGGGTGCCAGGGAGCTGCCGGGGAAGCTGCCAGGACCTGGCCATGCTTGGGCTGACCAGGATGATCCTACTCTGCCCATGTGGCCAGGCCCTGCTGGGGACAGTGCTTCGGGCAGCCGAGCTGGGCTGGTGTTTCCAGCCCAGGGCCAACACTGGGACTCTCTGGATAAAGGCGGTCCTGTTGCAGCCCAGAGGCCACCATGCCAGCGCTGGGGCACGCTGTTTCAATGGCCGGGGTGGGATGGGGGTGGTAATGTGGCTGCTGCAGGTGTGGGTGTGGGCTGGGCGGTGTGAGCACTTCCCTCCAGGACGGAGGTGAGGGATCTATGCTGTCCCTGCCTGTCTGCACAAGGACAGAGCCCACCTAGACCCAGCAGTGGCACCCCTGGAACGGCAGTGCTGCTGCCAGTCCAATGCTGCCCGCCCAGTGGTGCTGTCCCCACTGCCACGGCAGGGGCTGCCCCAATGTCCCACCATGACTGAGCTGTTCCTCCTGTGCCAGCATTTGCCCTTGAGAGTTATTGCCCTGGTCTGACCCTGTAATTGCTCTGCCCCGACCCTGTAATTGCTCTGCCCCAGCGTGTGGGATGACCTTGGTGCCGACAGTGAGCAGCCAGAGCTGGGAGGCTGCGAGAGTGAATGCCAGCAGCTGGGCTGCACCGGAGCAGCTGGATGGGACCAGACAGGAGCCCAGAAACGGGCTCATGGCAGGAGACAAAGGGGAAACTATGGAGGAAGGCGAGAGCTGCGGGGAGCAGCGTGGGCGTTGGTGGGTTTGCCCAAGGTTGTGCCTTGGCCCTGGCATGCCCGGCTGGCTGCCAAGTGGCCGATCCACTGGCCCTGCTGCCAGCACGTTCTGTCCCTCTCCAGCTGCTCTGGCCAGTGGCTGAGCCAGGCTCCAGCCCGTGCAGTCGGCATTGCTTTCCGGGAGACAGAAATGCTTTGGCTCCCGTCTACAATGCGTGGCATTTGGGATGCTGCCGTCCCCACACTGGCTCTGCCAGGTCCTTCCTTGACAGAGGCCGAGGATGGCCGTGGGGAGCACAGGGGTCTGCCGGTGCAGCCGGGGGCAGCCATCCCTGTGCCAAAGCACATCCCGGGTGAGGATCCTGGCTGGGATCGGCAGCCCCAATCCCAATCCCCAGGCCTCTTCCCTGCAGCATCCCTGGGTGGCAGTGCCTGCCGCTGCTGAGCTCCGTCACGCTGGATGCACCCAAGCCCTGTGGGTGACCGCGGCTCCTTCATGGCAGCAGGGAAGGTGCTGGAGTCACGTCTCCCTGCCTGCCATGGGAGGGCGGTCAATGATTAAAAGGAGAGTGTTGCTGGGCCAGGCAATGTGCCCCCGCAGCCGGTATGGAGCAGGGAAAGCAGGGGACGGTGATAGAGAGGGACACCCCTTTCTCTGGGAGACATCGTGCCCCAGCAATCATCAGCTCAGGGTCCCCATGCTGTGTGCGTGGGCTGGCAGCTGAAGGCCGGTGCCCATAGGCAGGGCTCCCACCACATTGCCACGTCCTGCTGCTGCCACCAAGCCCTCCCCGCCTGCCCGTGCTGCCCGCACGGCACAGACCTCGGTGGCCCCTCTCCATGCTGCAGACCCAGAGCCTCACAACTCGATGGCAATGTGTGGCCTGGGCCACCCCAGCCCATCATGGGGTACCCTGGGGCCAAGGATGTGTCTGGCTTTGTGCCGGTGTGATCGGTCTCACCTGCTGGTCCCATGCAGGACCCCCCAGCCCAAGCCAGCCCCGCAGCGTCCCAAAAGCCGGTGGGATGCAGACGCCCCATGCCCCTCAAGCACTCACCCGTACCCCTGGCAGCCGCAATGGCTGGCTGCAGCTGGGCACACAGGGCGAGGATGCCCATGAGCAAAATGCCAGCGGTCTTCATGGTGCTCCCTGTGGGTGCCGGATGGCCAGCACGGGTCGGCGGGGGTTTATATCCCCGTGGGACTGGGGAGGGGCCACTGCACACATAACCTTCGGGTACCGAAACTCTTGTTGCGTTTCACAGTTGTGCCCGAGGCAGTGACAGCCCCACGACGTGTTGTTGCCTGAGAAATCATTTACCACGGCCCCGTTCCAGCCCCAGCAGCCAGGCTACAGCTAGGGTGGGGACGTCAGCACCCAACAGCACCCTCCCCGGGGGAAAGGGAGACGTGGGCCATGGGCCAGGGCCACCCCAGTGGCCATGGGGAGCCCAGAGGAATGGGTTGGAGTTCTCTGGCTTGGAAAGAGAAGGACAAAGGGAAGACTTGCACTTCCCGAGTGGCTAAAAGGGTGCAGATAGGACTTTCTTCCCGTGGCTGCAGGTGCCGGGGGAGACCCGCAGGCGAGGGGCAGAGGGTGGGCAGTCTCCCCGCTGAGCTGTGGGACTCAATACTGCAGATGTCAAGCACTGTCCAGGTGTGACAAGTGATTAGACGAATTTACAGGACAGGAACCCAGGGAGGAATGAGCAGGTGGATGCTCCCCTGGGGTGGTGGCCATCCTGGCAGGGTGACACAGGAGCGTTCTGGGAGGGAGCAGCTGGGGGGTTCTGTCCACAGCCATGCCCACTCTGGAGACCCGGTGCCTGCCTGCCCTGGTGCCCGCATCCTGCTGTGTCTGCCCGCGGAGCCGTGGGTGACAGCTGGCTGGATCCCCACGGGCGAGCATGGCCTCAGGGGGAGCAGAGCGTGGGAAGCCTGTGCGACGTGCCAGGCTGGGCGCACCCGCTGCCCCGCGCCGTGCACCGAGCACCATTCCTCTGCAGGGACAGACGGGTGGCTGGTTCTGTCACATCAGCCGGCTGCAGACGCATCCCGGCAGACGGGTGCCCCAGCGGGGTCAGCACCAGGGCTGCCTTTCACCCCGCCATGCACCGGGACCGGCGAGAGGCAGCTCTAGATGGGGTGGGGAAGCCCAAGGTTAACATTGCGGGGAGGTTGCAGAGAGCTCAGCGCAGCCAAGCGTGCGAAGGGTGACGGTGCCGAGGGTGAGGTGTGCTCTGTGCCCGTGGGAACCCCGCGGCACTGCTGCTGCCGCGCCCCGAGACTCTGCCGAGAGAGGCCTTTGCTCCCTGCTCACCATCCCACGCGGTGCGGGGGGAACGGCTGGGGGCTGCATCCCTGTCGGGGGTGCGCTGTGGTACCTCTCGCTGCTGAATTGCAGCCATGCTGGTACAGCCACCAAATGGCAAAGGGCACAGGCAGGTGCTGCCAACAGGTTGAGCAGAAGCAGCCGGGGGGGCTGGCAGGGCTGTAGCAAGGCAAGTGAGGCAGCCCATGGCCGTGGTGGGCAGAGAGGGGCAGGATCTAGGTGTTTGAGGGGGTGGTGGAAGGGGCTGGTCCTCCACCGGTGCTGGAGATTTGGAGAACGGCCTCAGCCGGTGTCCTGGTGTGCGGGGGGAGGTGGCTCCCTGCCTGTGGGTTTGTCACAAGGCCAGCCCAACTGGAAACAGGCGTCTTTGTGCTGAAGCTGACGTGACCTCTGTGGTCTCATATGGGGTTTTACAGCTCAACGATCATATTTCCCGGCTTGGAAATTCCTGTTTGCGTCATCTTGGCTCCAAGTGGCCAAATGCACTTGTTGCTACAGAAACTCTGGGTGTGAAATAAAGGGAACCTTTAGCAAGAAAGGTGGGTGTGAAAGCAGCCCTGTCCCCAGTTTATGTGCATAGGGTCCCTCTGAGTGACATTTTTGCCTCGACGTGGCATGTGCCACTATGCCATGGTGGTGATGCCCGGAGTCACCAGCCTTTGGCTGGCGCTGGCAGCTCCTCACTCTGGGGCCTTCGGCCTCGCGCCCTTCCTCCCCCAGCTGCCGCACGGCGGTGTGAAGCCTGGCGTGTCTTCCCGAAACTGCCCCAGCCGTGGGGAACACCACCCTCAGCCTGTGCAGCCCCCTTTCTGCCTGCAGCCCCCTCCCTTCCTGCAGCCCCCGCCTGCCTGCAGCCCCCTCCCTGCTGCGCCGTGCTGGTGCCGGGGCTGGGGCTGCGCAGCCCCCCCTTGTGCCCCCGCCTGCCGTGTCTCGCAGCTGCGTGGGCGCCGTGGGCTGCGGGGGCCGACCGCGGCGCAGCATCCCGAGCGGCGGCCGGCAGAGGAGGCTGTTGCTCCATCAGAGCGGGCCGGGCCGGGTCGGGGAGCGGAGCCGGGCTCCGCCGGGCTCGGGGAGCCCCTTCCCCGGAGGCGGGGACGGGCGCGGGGGCTGCCCCAGCCCGGGCCGTGCCCCGGGCTCCCGGGCTGTACTTAAGGGGCCGCTGGCGGCGAGGGTGCAGCGCCATGAAGCCGGGTCTGTTCCTGCCGCTGCTGCTGCTGCTGCTGGCCCCCTCGGGCCCCCCCGGCTTCTGCCGGGCGGCCTCGGGGCACCGCCTGCCAGGTGAGCCCCGGCCCGGGGGTACCTTTGAGCTCGGCCCCGCTCCCCGCCACCGACCCGGTGTCCCCTCGCCCCTCTGGTGGGGGATGTCACGGCCTCCGAGTTGGGACATCCCGCCGGGACACCCCGCGGTCCCCGCTGCTGCGGAGCCCGCACCCGAGCGGCAGGGCTGGACCCCCCCGGGGGGCTGGGGAGGTGTGTCCCCCATCCCGCCACCACCGCCGGCAGCTCCCGAGGCGCCGGGCGGCCCCGCGGGCTCTGGAAGCGGCGGGTCCCCGCTGCCGGGGCAGGGCAGGTCCCGGCCGTGCCACCCGCGACGAGGGGGGCCCTGCCCAGGCTCGGGAGGGAAGGTCTCTGCCCGCTCACTGTAACCCCCTGCCCGCCCTCCCAGGGAAGCACGGAGAGTGTCCCCGGCCCAGCAGGTTCCCCACGAGGCCCTGCGACAACTTCTGCTCCACGGACGACGACTGCCCGGGCAGCGAGCGCTGCTGCAGCACCGGCTGCGGACGGGAGTGTCGGCTCCCCGTGGGAGGTGAGGGGGTCCCTTCGTCCCCCAGCAGCCCTGAACGAGCCCGTGCTCTGCCCTCCAAGGCACCTCGGGGAGCGGGTCCTGTAGCCCCGCCAGTCCCCGCACCCCGTCCTGGCATGTGGACAAGATGCCCTGGGTCTGGGGTCTTTCAAGCAGAGCCGTTGCCTGGGGGGTACATCACCCACAAGGGCCAGTGTGGGTGGCTCCTGCACCCACCCCCTGCTCTCAGCCCTCTGGTGCAGGGGGACAGGGGTGTCTGTTGCTCCCTGCCCGCAGGACCTGGGGGTGGGCACCCTGGGGGTGGGCCGCGCAGTGGGAGCGGGCAGGGGCTGGTGGGGCTCTGACCCTGCTGGCCACCCCCAGCCAAGAGGGGCTTCTGCCCACGGCTGGACCCTGGCATGATGACCATCTGCCTGGTGGAGTGTGGTGGAGACAGCAGCTGCCGAGGCAATGAGAAGTGCTGCCACATGGGCTGCCACATCCAGTGCAGGCAGCCGGTGCCAGGTAAGAGCAGCCGGGGGGCTCGGTGGGAGGGGGGCCGTGGCCAGCACAGACTCTGCCTGTGAGCTGGTGTCCTTTCCCACCCACAGCCAAACCGGGTGTCTGCCCCAAGAGGAGGGTGCTGCACACCTTCGCTCCCTGCACCAGCTCCTGCCAGGATGACACCGACTGTCCCCGCCGCGAGAAATGCTGCTTCACGGGCTGTGGCCTCGGCTGCCTGCCTCCAGACAGAGGCGCCACGGCCCTGCTCCTGCCCGCTGGCTGGGGCCACCAGCTAGGTTCTGCTGCCTCCAACAGTCCCATGTCCTCTGGTAACATCTGTCACCTCCCGCCCGTGCCTGGCCCGTGCAGGGGATTCTTCCTTCACTATGCCTACAACCCTGCCACGGGGACCTGCCAGCTGTTCATCTACAGCGGCTGTGGGGGCAACGCCAACAACTTCAAGACGGTGGAGGAGTGCCAGCAGGTCTGCCAGCAACTGGGTGAGAGGACTGAGCTGGACTGGGCCAGACTGGGCTGCCTCTGCCCGGGCAGAGGTGGGGGCCGGGCAGGGGGTGGGAGCGCAAAGCTGCATTGCCTGAAAATGGGCAGCCGGTCCCCTTGGAGCGAGGGCGGCCTCCCCGCAGCAGGGAGAGTGGCAGCATCCCACGCCTGGGCCTCAGCGTGTGGCATGGGGGCCTCTGGGCGTTTATGCAGGGTGATTTCAACAGCTCGCAGCTCCGTCCCGGGAGCTGGTGGTGTCTTTGGTCAGAATCAGGCAATGGTGTTAGTAATTGTAATTTTGCAGCCCGATTACCAAAGCAGGAAACCTGACCACCGAGGCACTCAGCCTGCGCGGCCAGGGGGAAGAGCCTGCTCTTGCCATTTCCCTTTCCACATCTCTGCTGAACACGTTTGGCACAGGGTGTGCATTTGGGAGAGCTGGCGGCTGGTGGAGCCGTGGTGACCTCCATGGGGGGACGGGGGGGCCAGCACCATGTGGCCATTCGCCTGGTTGTGACACTTGTTTCCGAGCAGAGCCGCAGGCGGTTGGGGCCGTTGGTGGTTGAGCAGCCGCCGCGGCCGCTCCGCTTCCCTGGCGTGGCAGTTGTATCTCCATGCAACTCCGGAACCACGATTGCTGCTCCCGGCTGTGCCACGTCCCTGGGGGTGTGGGCCAGGGGGAGCAGCCGGTGCCTGGGACTGGGGGCAGATGCTGGGAGAGGGTGAAGGCACCAGGGGAGAGTGCAGCAGCTGGTCTGGGGCCAGCTCTGCTCCCCAGTGCCAGCACCCCACTGCCTCCCCCCACCCTGCCCGCACCCCCCTCCTCACCGTCCCCTTTTGTCCCCCAGGGAGAGCCAAGGAGTGACCCCCAAGGAGAAGGTGGCAGTGGGGCATGGGCCCCTCTGTGGGGCCAGCAGCCGGGGGGCCGGTGTCTGCAATGGTGCTGGTTGCCGCACTCTGCCCCACGCAATAAAGCCGCCAGGACGCCTGGCTTGCAGCAGCCCAGTCTCCATCACCTCGCCTGACCCGCATCTCCGGCGTGCCAGCAGCTCCACATGCTGCCCAGCGCCTTCCCGCTTCCCAGTGCATTCACGTGCGCTGCAGCTGTGACCCCCAACCCCGGCTGAGCCCAGGGACCCCGTACCTGGTACGCATGGTGTGGGCTTGCTCGTGGTGGTGAGTGGCTCCAACTGGCCCCTGCCTCCTGGTTCTCAGCCCAGCCCCTCGCAGCAGGCAGCCAGTGCGGGGGCCCTGGTATGGCTGCACTGAGCCAGGCAGCACTGACCCCAGTGTGAAATGTTCCTCCTGGACATGTCCCGTTCCCTGGTCCATGGGGACCCTGTGGGGACGGCCCCATGGTACTGCCCTGGCCAAGCGCCCACAGCTACTCGCTCCCAGATCGATCCCAGGGGAGAGCACAGCTGGGGGATGAGGATGACGCTGCTGTGCCAGGGGTGGGACAGGCCTGCAAGCCAGGGACCTGCAGGTCTTCCCCAGAAACACCTCCTGTCTGCACTCATACCGTCTTATTAATTTGCTAATTAATGAGAGCCCAGAGAGGGGAGCGGGCTGTGGATGAGTGCGCTGCCTGCAGATGCTGGAGACATTCCCAGGACACAGAGTGCCCCAGTTTGCTCCGGGATAGCGGCACCTTCACAGCTGTCCCGCAGTGGGGACCCTCAGGCTGGGCTCGGGGGGTGGACAGAGCAGGGGGGAGTGCACTGGGTGCACCTCTGACCCCTCTGTGTCAGGTGTGGCAGCGACCAGACACAGGGGTGATGAATCACGGAGCGGCCGCAGGAGAGCCCTCGCTCTGGGCATCGCTCCGGGCATCACTAGGGAGGTGGTGCCGAACTGGTGGGTGATGCCCACCCACTCTGGCAGCATGTCGGTGCTACCGGCCCCCGGGGGACAGGTCTGGAGAGCTGGGGCTGGGGAGCAGGATTTGCCTCAGAGGTGGCATTTGCTTGAGGGGAACGGCAGCCTGATGGTGCCGTGGATGCTCCCTCCCCACACGCCGCTGGCTGTGGCCACTGGCAAGCTCTGCAGGCAGAGACAGCGAGGAACTTGAAACAGAAAAGATGAAAACCTCCTGAAAGTGCCGATTTATTATTCAGCTCCCTCCCCACCCGCTCCCGTGTGGCCCCGAGCTGGCGCTGCGGCTGCTGCCGAGATGAAAGTCCCCACGTGGGGCAGGCAGGGGGGGTGGCACCCCGTCCCCAGCACCCCATCCCCAGAGCCAGTGGGGACTGCGATCACTGCAGGGGGAGCTCAGGGAAGGGCTGCGGTGCGTGGCCCCAGGGCCATCCCCCAGCTCGGGGCGAGGAGGGTGCCCGTCCCAGGCAGGGTGCTGCCCACTCCAGCCCCCCGTCCCCCACGATCCACCTCTTGGGATTTAATGGCACTGGCTGCCTGCACGCGGTGCAGAGGCTGTTGCTCCATAGCGGCTCTAATAGCTCCTATCCATAACTGCTGGCCGCGGCAAGACTGAGATGGCGGCGAGGGGGGGCCGGGGTGGGATGGCGCTGGCTGCCTGCGGGCAGGCGGCAGTCCCGGCCCCGTGGCGCAGCCCAGCCGGTGGCATGGCCACGCATGGCGCGCCGGCTGGCGGCACGGGGAAGGCGGCCTCCCAAAATGGGGTTTTTATTACAGCCATACATCACCGCGGCGGCCTGATGCGGGCAGACGGCAGTGATTTTTCTTCGTGGTTTACAGACAAATGAGGGGAAGGAAAATTGATGTGAACTTTGCTATAGCGAGAGGTCGGGCGCGGGCAGGGAGCTGGTTATGGATGAGACGGGGGCTGCTGGGGCCGTCTGCCCCCGGGCATCTCCCAGCCCCCTTCTCTGGGCTCGGTGGATGGGAGCACCGGCAGCGGCAGGACTGGAAGGATTGCGTCCGACGTGGGGACCGTGCTGCTCCTCTGGGGGGCTGGAGGAGGAAGGGGGTCCAGCTTCCCCAGCCTCACGTCACTCACAGCACGGTCCCAAGCAGGCAGCTGCACCCATCCCTCGTCAGAGCGATGCTCGGCAGTTCTGGGAGGGGGGACACCCCACATAAGCAGGTTTATTAATTCCAGCGGATATTCATTAGTGCTGCAAATGCGGTTTGGATGTGCAGTGTCAGGTGAGCTGCTGTGAATGGCTTCTGGCGAGATCTCAACTGCTTTCAACACAATCAAAGTTGCCTCCAAACACCACAGTCCTGCCCAGTATAAGATAACAGTTAATACTCTTAAATAGCGACTGTCAACTTCTCCATAAGGCCCATAAATATTAATAGGATTCTAATTAATTCCTTTAAATACATTGCCTAAATTAAGCATTTCCTTGGCAATAAATCAGCACCCTGCTCTCACCCCTTAAGCAGATCATGAGCTCTCCCTGTCTGCCCCATGGCCAGTCCCTGCCTGCCAGGGGACGGGACCCACGGCAGCCTGGGGCAATGCTGATGTGAGGGCTGGCGGTGCTCCTGCTTTGGGAGTTTCAAGCTTTGGGATGGGGAAAGGTTTTGGGGCTGGAGCAGGGTCATCCCTGTGGCTCCTTCCGCAGCACAATGTGTCTGGGACGTTTTCAGGGTGAACCCTGGGGCTCGGACAATGAACGTCCCGGTGGGCTCCAGTGCCGTCTCTCATCCCATGTCCCGAGGAGGGTGGCCGGCACTGCCAACAGGATCTTGTTAAGTCACTGCAAAGGCACGGTTTGAAAGCGCCTGATAAAATATCTCCTAAGGACCCCACAGTCACAGATATAAAAATAAACCAACCATTAGATTCAAGAGACGAAAGGAAGCCGAGGCTTCACTGAACAAGCAGAAAGTGCCCTGCAACCTTAATCAGGAGTAATATTGTTAATACATTTTTCCCCAGGTGCACCCAGATTTGCATTCCTGGCAATTTGCACAATAATGAGGCGAGCTGACCATGCCTCACCCCGGCAGCAATCACCTCCAAATCGATGGCACCGTGCCGGCGAGCTCATCTGAAAGCTCGTTTGCTCCAGCTGCGGCGGTGCCGCGTGTCCCCGGCGCTGCTCTGCCCCGGCCACCACGTCACGCCTGCAGCCCTGACACCGCAGGGCGAGAAGGGCCGAGAGCCTCGTGGGCTGCGTGGCTACAGGGAGCGGGAGCCGTGTGGCCAAGCGAGCCCACTGCCGCCTCTGTGGAGCCTGGCTGGGTGCTCCTGCTCCACGCCAGCCTCCTCCAGCCTTCATCCCCAGCTCTGAGTCCTCCTCCTGGGAGGTGGCAGCCATGGCCATCCTGCTCAAACCATCCCCGGAGGAGAGAGGATCCCTTCCACGGTGCCTGTGTGGGCACATGGCGGGGTCAGGGTGGGCACGGGTGAGTGTGACCGTGGGGGCGGGCACGGGGTGAGTGAGCGCAGGGTGAGAGCGCAGGCTGCGGGTCTGAGTCTGGGGGGGTGGACGTGGCACACGTCCTCCCCGCTCTCTGGCGTTGGCGGCCACCGGAAAAGAGCAAACAACCACACTCATTTGCTTGAGGAGAAATTAATACGGTGTGAAGCCTGTAGTGGGTGATTTAAGAAGTGAATTTAAAATCTCAACGCAAATAGATTTTTTTATAAGGTCAGAAGAAAGATTAAATGCTACAGACAAGCACAGCACTTGCCATTTCCAGCGCCGCTTTTACCATAAATATTTCGGGCTGGCGCCGTGTCTCCGCGCTGCCCACGTTGGGTCAGAACCTGCTGGCCCCGCGCAGGGACGTCCTCGGGGAGGGCGCAAGCCGTGGTGCCAGCCTGGCGAGGCGTGAGTCCGCTGCCGGCTTCCCCTCCCGCCGCCCGCCAGGGACCAGGATTGATGGCAAGAGATTTGAAAGGCTCCAAATGTGGAGGTTATATCGCTGAGCCACCCCCATCCATCACGAGACGTTCATTATTAAGTAACACCCTGCACGCCGGGCTGATTTCACACCTTATCTGAACCCAGCAGCTGTGCCCTAAATCCTGAGCGCCGCGACTGTCTGGAGGAATTCGGCTGCCTGTGCTTAAAATTAGTGTTAGCATCTATCATTTCCCCACACCAAATGGCTTTTGTGTCGGCACTTGGCAGCGCTCATCCGTCACCAGGGCTCTGGGCTGCCCAGCTCCGTACCCTCTCCGTCACTGTCACAGGACCCCTCGTTGGCAAAATGTCACCCAAAGGACAAGTGCAACAGCTTGGCCTCTCCCTTCTGTCCGGGATAGTGGAACTGCTGGCAGTGAGGATGTCCTCCATTCCCTCGGGCATGGTTGGCACCAGCGGGGCTCCTGGTGGGGCCATCCCCATCTCTCCAGCCCCACCGCAGCCGGGCACATGGCATGGGGACAACCTCCAAACCACCCCCCTGGGCACGGTGGCCTCTCCCTTCTCCTGGCACAGCGGCTCGCCACCTCCTGTGGTGCTAGCCACAGGCACGTGGCCGGGCTCCTCCTGGCCACTGCTGCCGGCAGCCGTCCCTGGCGAGGAGCTCCTGCCAGGCAGGTGATGCTGGAGCTGTCGGCGTGATGAAAAGCCTCCCGCGGCAATGCAGATAACATACAAGCACAGGTCAGGCGAGGCCCGTGTAGCCCATCCATCAGGCGCAGCAGCTACAGGCGCTCCCCATGCCACCATCTGATGCACGTTATCCGGCACAAATGTGTTTCTTCCCCCAAGGTTAAACGGATGAGTGAGGTTCAGGCACTGACAGCTCTGCCTGCCCCGCGGAAGCGATAAACGAGCTGGAAGAACCGGAGGGGGGAAAAAAAAAAAAGGTTTGTTTTCTGTCAAATGCTCCTTTTGATGGTGCTGGTACGAGGATGGCGGCAGCACGGAGATGGGTGCAAGGATGGGGATCTACTCCAGGCACGGGGCAGTTGGTGATGGGCACTGTCACAGCCATGTTGGGTGCCACCGTGTCACTGGTGGGGACAGATGGAGAACAAGGGCTCGGCGAGACGCTGGAGCACCAAGTGGCCCTGGAGGCAGGTGCTTGGTTCAGTCCTGCCAAGGCGTGCTGGGGGCAGCAGGGATCGGGTGGGACATCAGGGAGCCAGCACGTCCCCTGTCACAGCTCCCACGGGTGGCCCCTGGCATGGTGCTTCGGGCTGGCAGAGCCGGCACTGGAGGCGGGCAGGAGGCTGGTGGTGCCCTCTGTGTCTCCAGGTCTGTCCCAGCTTGCGATGTCCAGGGTCTGATCCTGCCTGGGAATGCCCACCCGCTTCGGGTGCTGCCCGCAGCCAGGGCTGAGCCGCGGTGCCCTGGGGTGCGTGCCCAGGCGAGGATCCGCCTCCACGCATGCTGTCCCCACCGGGCTGCCGCTGCCCTCGCTCAATGTCACACTTGGAGCCTGTCAACTTGAAAAAAGGTTTGCAGCCGATAAGCGATCGGGCTGTCAGCTGCGGAGTGCCGCTCGCTCGTGATTTACTGCAACGTCGCTAACGGAGCACAGATTTTTCTTAATCTAAATTGAAAACTACTCAAGTAGAAAAATAATTTCATTGCTTCATCTTGAAGGGGCGGGGGGAGAGGAAGGGGAAGAACTGTGCCAGAGCAGGCAGGTCCAGGGCTGCCCGTGCCCCCCGTGCCCCCTTGTGGCTCTGTGCCCTGGCTGGGCCACCAGCCCCTGTCGCCTTGGGCAGCTCCTACGCTGGGGACAAGTCACAATTTCTCCTGCACCCGTGGCCCCATGGACGTGCCGACTTGGTAGGTCCATGGAGTCTCCTGGGTGCTTGCTCCCAAGTCAGCCCTACATTTGAGAAGGGACTGTGCCAGCCACCCTGGCGGTTGGGGGCATTGTGTGTGGCAGTGTCATGGGGATGCCGGAGCAGCCACTGTCCTCACCACACGGCGCAGGAGACACCAGCAGAGCCGGCGTGGGGGTCCTGGAGCATGGCTGTGCCAGGGTGGGGGTCCCAGAGCACGGATGTGCTGGCTGGGGGTGGGCTCATCTTATGCAGGAGCAGGATACGGCCATTCTCCATTAGCCAGGAGCTGGGATGGGCATGGGAAGGGGGCACCCAGCAGTGCTCAGCTCCGGGGTGGTGGGCACAGCCTGGCCCCGGCCCCGCTCGCTGCCAGCAGGGCTGTGCCGCAGGCCCCCGGTGCCGGTGGACGCTGGTGCAGGCGTGGATGCGGTGCCTGGTGGAGACATCGGCAATTTGGAGCACGAGCGAATTCTGGGAGCATTTGCTGAGCTGGATAATAACGTGCCCAGTGAGCTGCATCCCAAGCACGCCGCCAAATTAAAGAAATTTTTTTCCCCTTTAATTTAAAAGTCACCGTTGGGAAATCTCTGTCGGCCTCAGCAGTGATTTCCCCCCAGGCTGCCTTCCTGGAGAAATCTTTAATTTTGATTGTCACACTTTGTGGAGTTTAACTCGGGGAAGGAGAGCCATAAATAAGGTGCCGCTCTGGCACTGAGGCTCCAGCTGTGCCAGGACAGTGAGTGGCACCAGCGCGGGCGGGAAGGAGGGAGCAGCCTGGCCACGGCCACCCCACTAGGGCTCGCAGGCACCAGCCACCCTCTCCCCTTGCACCTCTGCCCCTGCCCACCCTCCCCTCTGCACACCCCAGCCCCTCCCAGCCTGATTTCACAGGTCAGCTCCCTTTAATTAGCCAGGTCCCGTCCACCTGCCGAATGTATGGGCAGGTTCATGAAAATCTCATTAACCTCAACGCCACAGCTGGCTTCTCCTGCTGGCACCCACATCGCCCGGCCCCCGCGGGGCTGGACGGCTCTGCCCTGGCACCCCGGGACCCAGCACCCCGGGACTGTGGCCAGGAGCCGCAGCAGGCGTTACACCACACCGGTTCAGGCTGGGAAGGTGGTACCAGAGAGGGAGGACAAAGGCTGCAAGTTTTGCTCCATGCTCTGCTCTGTCACGGGGGTGCCCGGTCCACGCACGCCCAGCCATGGGGCTGTGCTGTGGGGCTGGAGCAGGTGTCGTGGCCAGCCTGGGGCTACCCCAGTGTCTCCGCTGCCTCCAGCTTGGTGGGACCAGCGTGTGACCCTGGAGCGGGGCGTCTCCTCTCCCTCCTGCGGCCTTGGGAAGGAATCGCCTGGCAGGTCCATTAGCAATTAAGAAAAAGGGGAAGAAATGCAGGTGCCTCCCTTTTGGTGCGGAGCCGGTGCTAGCTCCGGAAAGGTTACAGCCCATTTGCATTTTACCCTTCAGTAATTTCAACACTTACGGGTGCAATTAAGAGGCAAGCCTGGCGTTATGAAGCTATCAGCGCGGAGAGACCTGAATACTAACAAACTCTCGTGCGTGTTCCCATCCCGGGCTGTCCGATCTAGCCATGATAACACCGCAGTCATGCCGGTGGATTTCCACCAGCCGCAGTAATGGGCCTTGACTACATTAAATGCACATTTTTTAAACTTGTCTGATAGCCCAGCCCTCCCCAAGGCGTTCAGGTGATGGGTTGGGCGCTCGCTGCGGGCAGGGCACAGACGGCTGCGGAGGGGAGCGGGCAGCCGACCCCCTTCTCCCGCTTCGGTGGGACGCCGGGCTTGGAGAACAGCTGTCTTCCCCTTTAAGCTTCATCCCAGTTTAATTGGATAGTTTTGAGCCCTGGCTCATGATTTCTGCAGCAATTTGGTCTGAGATTTCTTTCTTTCCCTCCATTATCCACTCTGATTAACTCAGCTGCACCTGTCAGCTTTTATTCGGTGGCGCGGGGAGCGCCTGCAAGAACCTGTTAAAATGCATGAGTTTTATCGCAGCCACTCTTTTCTGGCCAGTGATGCTGAACTGGGAGGGAAGGGGCTGCAGGGAGCGGGGCTGCAGCGGGGGGAGCCGTGGGCTGCGGGGGCCACCGAGGCCGGGGTGCGGGTGCCGTGGGGGTGGCCGGCTGGGAGCTGGCCCGGGGCTGGTGGCCGTGGGGAGCCCATGGGGTGCGAGCAGGGCCCTGCCACCACCCTCTGCTGCCAGGGTGCTCCGTGGCTGCAGTTTTTCTGCTTTGCGAACGCTCATTTTACATTCCAGCTATAACTTGTTCCCTTTTTCTCATTTTAATAAAAACGAAAGCATCCGGAAACACTGCTGCACCCAAGAAAGAGCGAGATCTGACATAATTAAAAAGTGGCTTCAATCAGGCTGTTTTCCTAATGGTTTGTCATATCAGCCCACACCGCCCTGCACCCCCCCGTGCTCCCAACCCCCTGAGGCATCATTTACATTTCTTAATAACCCCTCATTAATATTCATGACGTGGGGAGGGTAATAATGGCTGAGTGCACACCACTAATTCAATTTCAGCGAGCCTCAGTGTGTTTAGTTAATCACCGGGGGACCTGGGTTACTCAGTACAATTATTTATTCGGAATTAGATCTCGAGGCATCTGGATTGAAACCTGAACTTGGAATAAAATGAAACTGGGATTCTCCTCCTCGCCTCCTCCTCCTGCCGCCATTCCCAGCTGTGGTGCTGAGCATCCTCCTGCGGCCCTGCCACGCTGAGCACCTGGGGACGTGGAGTCAGGCTTCTGCTGGGGTCCTGGCTCTCCTGACCGAGCTAAGCCCCAGGGTTTGCTCCAGCCTGTCCAGAGCCTCCAGCACCTTCCTGCAGCTCCCTGGGATGCCGGTCCCATGCAGAGACCACCACCCCGGCTGGCCGGCTTGTCCCCATCCTTTCATTTCCTTGAGGACTTTTTTTTTTATACTTTGATTTTGCTCCTGGTTTTGCTTTTAAATTCAATATTTTGTCCCTGTGCTCCAACTCCCCTTATTGGATAAAAACCTCTCTGTTATTGAATCCTGCCCTGCAGCAGCTTGGTGAGAATTGGGTTTCCCGGGCAGCAATACGGCTCTTTCGGAACATGATGAGGCCGGCAGAGAATGGGGACGGGAGGGGGGAATGGGGGAAGTCGGCGGAGCTGGAGGCTGTTTCAGTGACAACTGGGCTGTGCTGCGCTCTGCGGTTCCCCACGCTGCCCCCGTCTTACCTAGCACCCCGAGGGCTCACAGCGCTGGGCAAAAACATCACAGCAAGAGGAAAGCCTTTGGGGGTTGCTTCTAGAGGCTGCCTCCAGCGAGAGAGGGGCTCTAAAGATGGTCTGGCGATGGGTTGTGACCCTTCCCACGATGGCTTGGCAGATCCGTGGGGCTCCCACCCACCCTCCACCGCCGTCAGCCTCCATTCCCACCCTCCCTCCACCACCGACAGCCTCCGGTGCTGCCGCTGGCAGAGCCCTGCTGCAGCCGGGACCCTGAGAATGTCCCCAGCCCCCTCCCCAGCACTTTGACTGTCCTCCCCACACAGCAGAGGGGACGGGAGGTGCTGGCGCCCAGCATCTGGTTTGCATTCGTTCTTTTCAGTGCCGGTGTTTTCACAATTAATTTGCCTTCACAGGCATGGGGTGGTGGGCCGTGCCTCTGCTGGATTTTCAGCCGTCAGGGTAAGAAACGGCACCTGAGCTTTTCTGCCTTTCCCACGAGGATATAGATTTCTGGGTATCAAGTTTTATGTAAGCCGGTTAATGCAGCAGCCACTTCTCAAATTCCCAACTTTGTTTTTCTGAACGTCCCCCCTGGCCTCACAGTCCTTCCAGGGAAGTGAATAAACCGTTTTCTATCCCTTTGTCTAACGAGAAGCTTCAGGAGGGAGGTGCCAGCCCCGCTGCCTGTGTTCAGGTTGGGTCTCTTTTCCAATTTGAAGATTATTCCCTTTGCCCTGGGCGCGTTTGCAGACTGTCAGCCAATGCTTGGCGTCCCGGGGCTGCTGTTGTGCTGCCTGATGCAGACCCAGGCTCCACACAAATCAAAGGACCGATAAAAGAGTGTTTGCAGCTCTGACGTGGCAGTTGTGCCGTATCTTGTCCCCCGTGCCAGCACCGCGCACCAGCTCCTGCCACTGCGTCTCCCGGCTCTGCACGAAGGGTCCCATGTACTCCCGGAGCTGCTGGGGTTTGCGGCCGTGCAGCCTGTGCCCCGTCCTGCGCGGGGGCCTGAGGCTCCCTTCATTCTATGCATCAACCGCCTCGAGACGTGGATAAAACACAGGTTCAAAGTGCTATTATGGAGTGAAAGGAAAAACATGATTTTAGGGAGATAACATCGTTCAGCGGGAACACGGCAGGGGAAGGGAACGGGGAGGAGAAACCCCAGAGCAGGTGAAGATCACCATGCCGGGTGTTTCCATCTGTAGATGGAGGGTCAGTTCTTATCTCCCGCTGCACTCCACGTGCTTTACAACTGCTTGTTGTGTTTATTGCCATCACTGGTCAGGCGTCCCCCGTAGCTGTACCACGTCCACAAGTACGTGTCAATACTCCTCGAGTGACTGCGAATGTTCTGGTTTCACAGCTGGTGAATTATCTGAACACTCAATAAAGGAAAGCCAGATGATCCAATAATTATCTTCTATTTATCTCATCCTTAACATGCAGATTTGTTGAGTTAATTTTGTCATGACTGATCTCTCCTATATTTTATTGAAACAACAGGGGATGCGAGGGACTTCTTTGAAAACATTATATATATTTTTAATTTCGTGAGTGTTCTCAAACCAGACTCCTACTGAGATAACTGCATAATAGCTACAACCATTACGTTATGAAAAATTATTTTCGCTCAAAGCTGTTTTTTAAAGCATAGTTGAAATAAATTCAGTAAGATTTTGGCCAAGTCGACTCTCTTCTAATTATTCATATTTGTTAAGTTGAAAAATGCCTCTGTCTGTCTGTGGTTCTGCATCTTGTTGAATTACAGAACTATTTGTCACGACCTCAGCAAACAGAGGGATCGGCACGTCCCCTCCTGCTGCATTCAGTGCTCAGTTATTGGCCTGTTTTCAAGGTGACAGCGGTTAATGACGCTGTATATAAATAGAAGTGTGTTGTCAATAAACGTTGCCAACAGCCTTCTGCATTTCCAAGCCTGCCTCAGCCCTGGGAAGGATTTGCAGAAGGTGACACAAAACGCATCAAAAGAAACCACTGATTTTTGGTGCCTCCGCTTTGCAGCGGTGAGGGCCAGCTCCTGGGGGGCTTTGCTGGGGCACCACGCTGCCACTGCTCTCCACTACTGGAGAGAGCCCAGCATAGGGCAACAAAGACGACTCTGGGATTGGAGCATCTCCCTTATGAGGAACGGCTGAGAGAGCTGGGACTCTTTAGCCTGGAGAAGAGAAGGCTGGGGGGAAACCTCATTAACGTTTACAAGTATCTAAAGGGTGTTTTTAAGGAGGATGGAGCCAGACTCTTTTCAGTGGTTCCCAGTAACGGGGTGAGGCGTAACGGGCACAAGCTGGAACATGGAAGTTCCGAACAAATGTGAGGAAAAACTTCTTCACAGTGAGGGTGACAGAGCAGTGGAACAGGCTGCCCAGGGAGGTTGTGGAGTCCCCTTCTCTGGGGACTTTCGAGACCCGCCTGGATGCAGCCCTGAGGGATGTGCTCTGGGCAATCCTGCTTTAGCAGGGGAGTTGGACTAGATGATCTCTAGAGGTCCCTTCCAGCTCTGAAAAATTCCGGGATTCTGTGAAGTGCTGGGTGATGGGACCCCGTCCTGACCCATCTCGGTCACAGAGCCGCAGAACGGGACCCAAGGCGTCTGCTTCACCCATGGCACCGGGCTCCAGGGTTTGGCAACCCCGTGGGGCAGCAGCTCACGTCTCCCAGCGGCCCCTGTCACCCGGGAGGGGGCTGGCCCTCTCCCTGTTGTGCAGCAGGCAGCACACTTGGCCACCCTCCCTCGGGACCAGTCAGCCACGTTTAGCCGTGGCCCAGCGGCTCCCCTCACCAGGCCGCTGCAGGGGCCCAGCCCGCCCTGTGACAGGCGGGAGGCCTCGGGGTGGGCCGGAGCCGCGGGGGCCGGGCCAGGGGGGCAGAGCAGGGTCCATCCTGAACCCCTCAACCCGAGGGGCTGTGGGGTAGCCCCCGAGGTCAGCACGGCCCGTGGCACGCGGCTGTCGCCTGCCCCATGCCGCGCCGAGGCTGCCTGACACCCCGTCTCTTGCCCATTCCGGGGGCTGCTTTGCGACAGTGTGGCGCCTCCCGCCTCTCGCTTTCCGGCAGCACCCCTCCCGCCTCGCTTTCCGGCAGAGCGGCGCCCTCCCGGCTCGCCTGCGCTCCCTGCCTTACGGCACAGTGTCGCGCCGCCCCGGTCGTTGGCGACAGTTTCCCGGTGGCGGGGCCCGGTCGGTGCCATGGACGTGGGGGAGCTGCTCAGCTACCAGGTGAGCGGCCCCGCGGCGGCTGCCGGTTCGCTGAGGGGAGGGCGCCGAGCGGGGCCGGCAGTGGTGGGGCCTGTCAGGGCGGCGGGGCCCGGCTGCTCCCGCGGGGCCTGGGCCGGCCCCGCTCCCGGCCCAGCTCCGGTGCGGCCGCGGGCCTGGAGCGGGCCGCTGTGCAGAGCCGCTCTCGGTACCCTCTCTCACGAGACCCGGTTACGGTGTCTCTAACTTCTGGGGGCCTTCCCACCCCTTCGGGGAAGCGGTGCCTCGGTGGGACCCGGTTACCGGCAGCTCTCTGGGAATGGGGCTTTGCTGATGCTGTTTCTTCCACAGACGGGCACGGTTTGATATTTTTGCTGATGTGCGCCTGTTCCTGAAGTAAAGCCTGTGCTTCTTTCATGGCTTGCGTTCTCGTTCTTTTTTTTCTACCTGTTTTACTTCAAAACCCATTGGATTTGATTTTTACCAAAGTCTTTTGAAAACGTTTTCCTTCTTATAAAAGTTTCCTTTTATCTTGCGAGCATCTCTTCCCTCAGCATGTGATTGTTATTCGTTGTTTGGAGGTCAATTTATAAGCAGATATGGTAAATCACATATTTATTGTGATGAGAGTGGATTTTGCATGTTCCCATGTGAATTGGGGAATGACAGCACTGATTTGCAACAATGTTTTGATACTTCTCTGTGATTTGTGCACAGGATAGTGTTGCCTTGTACTTTAATTCTTAGACAAACTGTGGCAGTGGCCTTTCTCTGCTGAATCAGTAGGTTAGAAAAGCACCCTAAGACATTATCTATGTTGTAAGTAATTTAGTAGGGGAGTTATGTGACTCGCTACAGCTTAATTCAGAACACAGGATTCTGTGTGGAGCTCCTTCCTATGTGCTATTCTGGTATGCATTAGTCTGGAGGCACTACACGTGTTCAGAGGTGAGAAGACCATCCTAGTGCTCAGGACATGTCTGTACATTCAGAATATGTTATTTTGAGATGCACAGGGAAAGAGGAAAAATTACCTTTGGGTTTGAGAAATTTCCCATCTTCTTTTCCCAGAGGTATTAAAATACTCTGGAGTGTGTCTGAAAGAGTAGTCTTTCTTTGAGAACTCCACTAGATTCCAACTTGATTCAGCTCCAGGACGTTTTCTTCTGTGGATTGCTCTGTCTGTAACATCCTTCCTACTTCATCCGTTTGTGTGGTGCTGACCACGTAGTCCTGCTGTTCTGAGATCTGTTTTACTTTTGTATTTCTCTGTCTACCACTTTCCCCAAAGTTTTTTTCAGTATCAAATTAGAATGACCATTTCTCATGTTCCTTTAATTCTCTGGTCCTCTCCACCTCAGTTACGGTTAATGGTACTGTCCTTTACTTGTTCTGTGATGCAATTTACATCTAAGGTACAGAAAGGTAAACGTTTGTTGTAATTTTTTAACCAGGCTCTAGTTTGGGGTTTTGTTTGTTGGTTTTTCTCTTGCTCTGAAAATGTGAAGTCTGCAGGATTTCCTTCTGCTGTGGAGGAAAGTGCACATCCACTTCGCTTTGATCCTTCTGATTTCTGCATAGCTTTCTCTTGGATAAGCTTTCTATACTGCAATGAGGCTAGAGGTAAAGAAATGCTGCTTAGCTGCTGGGTATTACAATTTTAATTTCTTCTCTTGCTGATGAAATTATTCTTAGCTGTGGGAGAAAACATTCTGCAGCTTTAAAACAACTACTGAAATTGCTCCTGAAGGTATTCTCCTGGCTCTGTGCTCGTCTGGTCTCTCACCCGAATACAGATGGTTCCTGTGTCAGTAGATGAGGTAATGCTTCAGAGTAAGCGTTGGATTTCAGTGTCACTGTATTCAGACTTCCAGAATTAGGTAAAACGATGAATACAGGTGAAAGAGGTGGAGGAGAAGAAGGTGGATAAATAGCTCTGGTTCTGAGAAAATGAGATTCTCTTCTGTGAGGGCACTTCTGACTGAAAGATAGAAACAAAAGTTGGAAACAACAGGTTTTGCTGCCTCCCATCCTGCATGGGTCAGGCATCTGCCACAGCTCTGTGAGACAGGAGAAGCAGGTGCCCTCCTGCGTCATTTTTAGAAATGTACATTCTTGTCCACTGAATGTATAAAATGCAGAATAATCAGACTGTTGTGCCTGTGCCACAGAGAGGACGCTGACATGTGCGTGGCAGATAAACGAAGTGAGTGTTGCTCCAGGCTGCCTGCTGTACCCAGCTGACGGGCTGCTGCTTCTGAGAGGAGGATGGCTTGGTGGCTTGTACAACAGCTCCTGACCTGCTCCGGTTTTCTGTCTGGTGTTGTAAGGTTAACTGGAGCGCGGGTTTGGGCGCTTTCCTGCATTGGGCTGAGGAAGGGGCTGGCTCAAGATCTCCTCATCCATCCTTGGTGCAGGGGTGGCACCGCCTGTCAGTCGAGCGGGCTGGATGATGGGTGATGTGCACCTCCGCTGTCTGATTTTAATCTCTTGCTGCAAATGAGTTAGTCTTCTCAGCTTCCCTCAGCACAACCCAAAATAATTGCTTTTCTCTTACGTTGTTTTGAATTTGTCTCCTCTAAATGCCTAATCTGTGCCCTTGCTTAATCAAGATGATGTTCTCCCTCAGTGCCAAGGCTGGCATGGAAGATTTCAGGCACTGTGCCACCAATTCATAACCAAGTGTCTGTCAGAGTGGGAAAAGGAACCACTTGCAACAAAAAATACAATTAAACAGCACCTGGCAGTTTATACAAAGCTCAGGAATCCATAAACTTTATGTGTTTCTGCAAAACAGTTGCAGATGGTCTAAACTGATGATTAAATATTGCTGCTGTTCTGCCCGGAAAGACTGTGCCCGGATCCTCTGTGCCTGGCCTCCCATTACGGAGGGTAATTAAGGGGACAAAGCCAACTCCAGTTCTTTTCAGAGATCTCTTTCAATGGTCTTGGGAGGGAATCAGGGAGATTATTTTAATTTTCATTAAATGCAGATTTCACCACTGTGAGCGATCATTACAAACTGCTAATTTTTTAATGGAATATTAGTAAACTCAAACAACAAAAGAAGTGGTAAATAACGAGATAAGGTCTGACTTCACTGAGCTGGGCGGTCTTCCCATTGTTTGAATGGATTGAGGGCAGTTTGTAGTGGGATGGATCCCTGTGTGTCAGCGGAGGCACAATTTTCTATACCTACTGGTGGTATGGATAGTATGGTGTAAATTTGCAATGTAATGGATGCATCTGATGGCAGAGGCAGCTCAGCTGATAAGGTTATTGACAACTTATGGTTTTATTACCCTGCTAGCTGTTGTTCTGCCTGCGGGTTAAAGCGAGGAGCTGACACTGTCTCAGCCGCTGGCTGCAGTGCTCGGCTCCACTCCGGGGGAGTGCAGGCTCTATGCCGTGGATCTCAGGTCAGTGCAGGTTGCAAGTGAATCTTTAGTTTACTTTTTGGTGTGTAATCTTTGGCCACCAAACTGGAGCACGTGTAGAAGTCTGATCCCTGCCCTGTGCACCTCCTCGCATGGGTCCCGATGGCCGTGCTCCTCCTCGGGGCAGTTTGTAACCTCCTGAGGGTTTGGTCCTGTCCCAGCTGTGGCAGAGCCGTTGAAGCAGGACCGGCTTCTGCTGCGCTTGCAGAGGTCTCAGGTAGGCAGCTGCAGGTTCAGAATTGTTAGGTTTAATAGTTGTTTTTCTGGATACAGTTGCAGGAGGCAAATTTCCTGCTTGTTTTTTGAGGGGTGCTGATGGGTTCAGTCACCTCTGTAGAGATGGGAGAAGAGAGAGAGGGAGGTGTGTGGGGGGCCACAGGACTGGGCTTTGAAGACTGCAGTTAGCCCGGGTGCTGAGGGGGTAGCCTTGGGCTCTCTCTCTGATGTTACAGGAACACAAACAGATGGCTGTCTCTGCTGAAGACTGTGTGCTAGTTCTTGGTGTTCTTCACAAAAGACTTGGTCTTTGTAAAGTTTCTACCGTCTATCATTTCTCTCATCTATTTTTGCATTGGTTCAGAATGAAGTAAAGTAAGCAACTGCAGGAACAGATACAGGATAACCAGTCTTTGTACCCTCCATGCAAACATCCATCTCTTGGTCATTATATATATTATATATATATATAGTGTATTATTATGTGGTAGCTCTGATGGGGAGATAAAGCTTCAGATTTTGCTTTTATGTCTTTTCCTCCTCTGCATGCTTTTCGTAGTGGCAAGCTGCCTTGAGGACTTGGGTGCCCCACAGAGTGGAAAAATAAAGACAAAAAGGGTTAATTCTCTCTGAAAGTAATAATCCATATCCATGTAGGTACAGTGAGCATCTTTCCTTTCATTTGGCTCAGTTTCTGTCATTTTGGAGCTCTCAGGACTTCCTGAGGTTTCTGGGTTTTCCTGGTACCAGTCCTTCCAGTTTTTAATGCTCAGATCTCACAGCATCTAAAAGTGTTGTGCTTCAGGAAGGAAAAAACAATGAAAAGTAAGATTGATAGTAGCCTGGTTTATCACAAATGTTGGAAACAAAATTAAGAAGTTAGTGAAGATATCTCTGGAGATTTGGGGCTTGCTTTCATGAGTCCTAAATTGACAGCTAATGCACAGCTTTCCGCCGTGGCTCTTCTGAGCAGGCTGCAGCTGGCTGAGATGTGGTCACAAAAGAAGCTGCATCACTTATGAAGATTTATTTCAGATTTCACTAACAAATAATTTCCAAGTTTCACAGTAACAAGGTTACTTACAAAGCAGATGTCTTAGTAATATGAAACTCCATTACTGAGGCTTTTCTAAACCTTCCTGATGTTTGGAGAAGGCTGGAAGCAATCAGGGGCCTAAACAGTAGGTTTTCGTATTCTATGGGATACTTGATATTGATGTGCAGTCGCTGCTTTGAGGGAGACCAGGCATGGGGGTGGGCGGATCATTGTTCTTTGATTTAGGGCATCTTGTCTCTCACCGTCACGTTACATGTCCGTGCAGGAATGAGGACCCGTGTCTGGTGTGTGTGTCCAGAGGACGTCTGCCACCCCAAGCCTCGGACCCAGGCTGTAACAGCGTAGATCTGTCAGTTAACATCCAAAGCAAGTACAGCTGAAGGCTAGAAGAGAAACAGAAAGATAATTCTCCCTTTACCAAACACCAGCTTTTGCTTACTTTATTGTATTTTATAAACGTTAGCTTTTTTTTTTTAAACCCTTTTGTATTTGCTGTTTTTTGTGTGGTGATATCAGTGTTAGATTTAAATGAAAATGTCTTCTGAATAAATTACTGTGAATGCACTGCATTCAACAGGAACAAAATTAAGCTTAAGTAACAAAACAATTTAAAAATGCTTTTCTTGTGCATTTTCTAATGAGTTCCATCTTCGTGCCAAATGCACCTTAGCACAACTGAGTAAAACCCTCACATTTTATTTATCAAATGATTAACTTTCCCTTTTCTACCAGAAGGCAAAACTTGTGTAGATGTGTGTGAAGCTATGAAATTAGTTAAATAAATGTGTTTAGACACAATATATGTATTTGCTTAGCAAAATGCACCAGTCTCAGCGCAACAATGTACGTGCTTAATTCTTGTTGGTTGGTAACAGTCCTGTAGAAAATACAAATGCAAGCCAAAAATGAAAATCAATGAACGGAAGCTAATGCGTGCCTTAAATCAGTTGTTCATGACTGTGCATCTCTTGCGAAATGGGCAGAAACCCAGGTGTTCCACTTATGCCTTGATTTCTTAGTTTTAATAGTGCTGGTTGGAAAACTGCAATATTCTTAGTAAGGTTTTGCATAACATCAATAACAAAAGGAAAAACCTTAATGCCTGCTTAATAGCGTTTGCCCGGGAATTCAATTACTGTCTATTGCCAATATGTTGGCAGCATTAATAATTGCACGCTGGGCACTTCCATAATTTGTCATAATGATTTCTGTTATGTGTTATAGAAGATTCCTCCCCCCCCAACAATGCATAAATACAAAAAAGGATAAAATAATTGAGATTGAAACAGGATGTAAATTCTGATACTAAGGATTGTGTACTCAGAGGAAATAGGGTTGGTTTCATGATGGAGTTTTAATTTCGATTTTGTTCTGGTGATATAGTCCCTTCCCATGGTACATTACTTTGCATCTGACAAACCACCAGCTCCCTTGGTCCCTCATTACAGCTGCAGGCTCACTGAGGGTTTTGTTCCTTTTTTTAATGTTTAGAAATGAGAGTGAGGCATGAGATTCTGACTCCCTAAATTAGGAACGTCCAAGGCAAATCTTGTAGGGCTTTTTGCTGTAAATTCCAGGACTTCTTATGGCACTAATTTCTCTATCTATGTTAGTAACATTAATCCGTCAAAGGTGGTTTAAGGTGACTTAGATATTTTTGAGGAGTGAGTGGAAGAACACAGGAAGGACAGAGACCTGTGTGACATTAAGGGCACTGAATAAGGAATATGTATTTACTGAAGTTTTTTCCTTAGATGATTTCATTTAGAAGATCACCTTTTTTCTTTTTCTTTTCTTTATTGGGTTGCTGATTGCTTGAGGAGGGTTTGAATTACTGGTTGTTGACAATGACACATTTGTTTCCAAGTGGTTCTATGTGAAATTATATTTTAATGTACCTAGAAGGTAAGTAATAGGAATCTGCTTTAAAAAAAAAAGAAAAAACAACTTCCCCAAAAAAGCAACCCACAGAACCCTCCCAGCAAATAAATTTTTCATTCCAAAGCATCTCCAGGTATGCTTCTGCTTCAAGGCTCTTGAA
This sequence comes from Chroicocephalus ridibundus, assembly GCF_963924245.1. Lineage (NCBI taxonomy): Eukaryota > Metazoa > Chordata > Aves > Charadriiformes > Laridae > Chroicocephalus > Chroicocephalus ridibundus. The sequence goes on along the minus strand of NC_086295.1, from coordinate 5,910,643 downwards.
TTATGAGCTGAGTAACTGCTTTAAAAGTGCATGGGTGCACTTTAGTAGAGTTTTAAGTCAGGAATGTACCATCGGTAATGGAAACAGCAAAGAAGATATAGGAAGAAAGGAGATAGATAACCGAGTTTGAATAGGTCTAGCTGGGAGCAAGCATCTAGAGGTTTGATTTGTGTTAATATGTTGTCTGGGAAACTTGATTCTGCATTTTCCTCAAAGTGGTGACAACATGGTTACCTGAAAACATAACGCGATCTTGGTCAGTCTGCTGTCCAGTTTGCCTCTCATTATGAATAACACTTCAAGTGTTTTTCAGGGAGGTCTTTTTTTTTTATTTTTTTTTAACATCTCTTCTGAAAGTAGAGTTTTCTTGAGAGTAGAGCTTTCATTTGCTAGCTTTTCATTTATATTGAAATAAATAAATACCTAAATGCTCTCTGGGATGTGCAGAGAAGCAGTTGTAGCTGGTCTGCAGCATGTGCACTGTAATTGAATCACGGTGGGATTGCCTTATAAGCCTGACTGATTTATTGCACTCTGGGGCCCAGAAGTTCCCAACCTGCTGGGGAGCTGGAAATCCCCACCTTGACACCCACACTTGTGCGGGACCTGGCAGGAGAAGGACACTGTCACGTGTTCCCTCTGCACCTTTCTTTCTTTGAATCAAAACCCAGTAGAACCCAAATCTCAGTTAAAAGACCTTATCTTATGGTCCTGAAAGCATGATGTGAATGTTATGATTTTAGACAAAGGGTCCCACACAGCAGAAGAGTGGGGTCTTCCTGCCAGATAATGTTTTGTGAAATAGGCTGGACAAATGTTAGACCTAGTGGGGTTACGAAATCATCTACCAGGCAACTTGAGCAGCTGATAGAAAGTAAAAATATTTTTCTTATTGTTTTCATTGCTCTTAGCACACAGGCTTCTTTTAAATAGTAAAGAATTAAGCTTTGTTTTCCTGTAGTTAGAGAGCATGGAGTACTCTTGTTCCAGCTTGGTTGTCCTTCAAAAAAAATGTGAGAGACCAAATTTAATATCCTTGTAGTTTTTGAAGGGAAAGAATTTTTACTTCTGTTGCAAATGCTTTCTTCCCTTTTTACCTAAATTAAAATGTGGGATTAGGGTTAATGGACTTTTTCTTGTCCCTAGCAAGTTACCTTTAATTTTGACAATTAAATAGAAATTGTGGAATAAAATAATAGGTTGTTCCAAGCAAACCATAAAGGTATGGGCACCGCTTAATCTGATGCCAAACCCCTGCAGAATTGCAACAAGCAACAGTAGTCCTGTCCTGCGTACTCTAAATTAGGCTCTGATTCTGCATTCAAGCGTCAGCAAACCTTAGACAGAAGGATGGGGGAAGTCAAGTGAAGTTAGGATGCACAGAAGAATTCAATATAATGTTCATATACTAGGTGGGTAAAAAATTCTCTTTTGCTACTATCTGCTTGAGCGCATTGGTCTTCTGTCTGTAAAGCATGAGGTCGTCTCAGCTGACTTAGCTGATTGCAGATCCTTGAGATGGTCAGCTGTACAGCCGCTGAGCAGTTCAGTTTGGCCACTTCTTGTCTCTGAAATCCTCGTCTTTGCTGCCTATGAAGATGTTTTCCCGTGAATCGTGTTCATAGATCAAACAAGGTAGGATGTTGACATAGCTCTTGGCAGAGCCATTCATCTACTCATGTTATGTTCCACTTCACTAAATTAATTTCCTTTTCAGTTTTCAGAGTTGTTAAGTGTTGTGTAAGTAAATGTTTTAAACAACTTGTAAGAATTTCCTCAGTATATCTTGTAATATTGGTGTTCTGGTTTGCGAGGGTCACAAAAGACTTGTATTCATTCACCTTATTTCTCTGACTTTAGCCTAACAGAGGGACAAAAAGACCCCGTGATGAAGAGGAAGAAGAAATCAAAGCCCGTCGGAAACAAGCTAGTGCACGAGAGCACAGTCGTCACAGGGAAGAGGAGTCTGTTGCACTGGAAGAAACTGATGATGAGAAGAAGAAACTTCTTCAGATAATTGAGAGGGATGGAGAAGAGGAAGAGGAGGAAGTAAATCACTGGGGCCTGTGGGAAAGGGGAGGCAGTGGGAAATAAGCAAACACTAAATCACTTCTCTGTGATTTCATCATCTTACCATGTAGATGATGAGACTAATGTGATTTTCACATGCCTCATACAGCTTAAGGTTATGGTTTTACTTTCCTGCCCCAGGGGTAGTCATTAATTTCAAATGGGGCTTTTCAAAGATATCCTCGGAAGGTTTAAGGGGGGGGCAAAAGGGAGGGGGAAGGGAAAGCTTTCAAGCCTAATCTCCATTTTAGGCTGCGAATACCCAAATCACCTTCTAAAATATATTTTTAGGAAATAGTTTCTGTATTCTAAGCAGTTTCCTAACTCTGTTGTTCTCATCGGTACCCCCAGCCATGCAGCTTCTTCCACTCCCCCCGTCTTTGTAGCTGTGCAGCAGCAGCAAATAAACAAACATTCTTCTATACAAGAAAGGTCTTGGGCCAGAGGAGGGGGGTAGCAGCTGTCAAGGGTAAATGATTTCAAGCCTTGGAGACAGAAATCCAATGCAGCATTGGCCTTTCTGCCAAGGGCCAGGGAAAAGATCACTTTATAAATGTGACACATGGATTGGTATAAATCTAGAAGATATTTGCTTCCTGCTGCATGTGTCCTGTTTGATAAAAAAACAAGTGATATTCACCACTGCAGAGACATGTAGGTTTGTAAAATATCATTGTCCTTTGTATACAGCATTGCTAGCATTCGTGTCTGAAAATCTCCCTCGGTTTTTTGACGTTGAGCTATCGCCGTTACAGTTGTTGCTGATAGAGGGGAAAGATAATGCAGGATTTCTTTAGCATTTGAGCTCCAATGAGGGTGAATGGACACAGCCAAAAGTCCTCTTGACTGGCCAGAATCTTGTGGATTCCTGCAGCGTACAAGTCCCTCGTCTTTGGCAAGTGGAGTTCTTCCATCCAGGCATTTTAAGGGCTGGAAGTCCAAGGTTTCTTTAGAACCAGAATCTCTTTTTTATTGTCTTGGAATGAAGTTAATGTAAGTGCCATCAAAATGCACTTTGTACCAGGAATTTTGATGGAAGGAAGCTGATCTGTAGGACACTGAATACTGAGTGCAAATTAAATACAAGATACAAAGCTGATCCTAATGGAGATATTGTAGTGATATATGTTAGAGAAAGAAAAGAATCACATAAAATAGCAGGAAGCAACGTCAGCATGTGTGACAGTATCTTTGTGCATTGAAATCCCGTTGCAGGAAGAATATGGTTTGGGTGCTGTAGTATTGATTACCTGAATGGGATGGTGCTAAGAAAGGTTGGGCTTGAGAATGTAGGAAATCCAGTAATAATGGAAGACTTGGATTGGTGGTGTTATTGTAATGGAGTTTGCTGAAGAAATAGAAATTTCCTCTCTCATACAAGATTGCTGTTTAGTCACTAATCAAAGAATCTTCAACGCCAGAAGCAACTGTTGATTTAATCCTGAACGGGAGATGGGACACAAAACCTGGCTTAGGATGTGAAGTAGTCTCGTTTATTATTTGTTTTGAGAACTTTTCTTTACTTGTCTTTAATAGTGGAGAGGGAAGAGGTTTCACAATAAAATCTATATCATTAAAGAAGTGCATTAAAATTATGAAACAAGGAAAATAACACAATCGTGTTTGTGGGTATTAGGGCGATAGCTAAAGTTATATTACTGCTGTACAGTAAATGTGTAATGTCAACTGAGATACACCTTAGAAGAATTTAAAAAATAAAAAGAAAGTACTAGAGTAAAATATTGATTTTTTTTCTTTTTTTTTTTTGCTTTAGAAAAAGACTTTAAAACAGAAGTGAAAGCTTATCCAAGTGAGGAAAATACAAAAGAACGTAAACTCAGGGCAGTTAAATGTAGACCTACAAAAAGAAATAGCACAATGGAGTTCTGAAAAGAACCCATCCATGGGCGTAAGCTGCTAATGCAGGTTTACCCTAATATGTCACAAGCAAAAAGCCTCAGTACACACTGATGGTGCCAGGTAATAGCAGGTGTGAAAGAACAGCTCAAGGAAGATGAGCCATTGCAAAGCTGGGGTTTTTTGTCATTGATACTCGGTTTCAGAAAGTGTAGGGAAGCTCTTCTGGTTTATTTCCAAAGAACCTTCCATTGGTAAACCCCTGGTTTATAAAAATCCAGTTTAGAAAGTTTTGCTCTGGGGAGCTTGCTCAGGTCACAGTTGGAATAAATCAATAGATGAATAGCAATGGTGTATGAGGTTTTTGGCAGCTTTCTGCAATGAGACTTTCAGGGATTGCTGTTTGTTCCCGAAGGTTCTAGGCCCGACTGCAGTCTCACCGTGTTGCTGTACTCACGCTTTTGCCTTTTGCGGGATAATTGTTCCAACCATCCAAATACTAAGCTCTGTTTTCTGCCCTTTCCAATTTGGTTAGGAGGAACCTTTGGATGAAAGTTCAGTGAAGAAGATGATTCTCACCTTTGAGAAGAGATCTTACAAAAACCAGGAGCTGCGGATCAAGTTTCCCGACAATCCAGAGAAGTAAGATTATGCTCGACCCCTCTCTGTTACCCCTTTTTCCTCTGACTTTAGGTTTCAGCCCTAAATCAATTTCTTGAATATAGAGACATTTTCAGTTACATAAGGCTGACGTAACAGCAGTTATTGCTCTGTAGTTCCTCTGAATTTTATTTGAAACTAACTACTTTGTTAATTAAAAATGGCATTATTGAAACTCTGGTGATGGCCGGTATATGGCCGGCAGCATGAAGAGAATAATTAGCAATGAAGGGAAAAGTTCTAGTTTATTAAATTCTTGCTGCTGTTAATATGATAGATTGTGAAACTTCAGTACTAAACCTGGAGTTTATGTTGTTTTTATTTTGGGAGTGCACAAATTCAATAAGGTTTCATTAGTTTTGGTTTAGGTATCTAAGTAAGTGGCTTGGCTCTCAAAAGTGAGCACTAGCGAGCTCTCTCCCAACATCAGTCATCTTGGCATCGGAGGGTCGTCAGCCACGCGCTCTCATTTTTCAGGAGGCTCCTTTGCACTGTTTCCTCACTGGTAGGCGGGTGGTAGGTGTTTGGGGGGGTGGGCTGCAAATCAGATTGAGATCCTGGATTGGTGAGTTTTGCTTTCCAAATAATTAAAGATTTCATGCCATCATTTTGCGTGAAGGTGTTGTGCTTGCGTGTGCAGTTAGTGGTCTCTGTGGGAAGAAAATAATTTCATACTGTGGAGCTTTCTGATGCTGTGGTGAGCAAAACGGCTGGATGGGGTCTGAAAGCCAGACTTGGTCTGTGTGTTTCCACACCCGCGGTTCTAGTGAGCTTCTTCCTCCTTTCATGGGGTTTTGTTATTCACATTAAATGAGTTTCTCCCTACGTTTGAGTGCCATTATTTTTTTGTCCAGTTTGCTGTTCTTTCCCTTACCAAAATTCTTTTTATGGATTTTACTTCAGACTAATACAACCCACATACTACTATGGGGTAGCAGGGAGGGTGCATCGCTCTGGAGAATTCATTTTATCTGCAGGGTTTGGTTTTTTTTTTCATACGTAGCTACAACCTCTTGATTTTATTTTATTTTATTTTTTTTAAAGTTCTAGAACTGATTTACACTACTGGAACAAATCTACTTATTTACTCTATGTAAATTACATAGTAGGAAGGCTTATCCTACTACATGATTAAGCTTCCCGGGGCAGGAGTATGACAGGATGAGGCACAGATTGCCTCTAGGAGTTCTGGACTCAGTGACATTGACGTGACCACAGAGGATCAGAAATGCCGGGGCCACGTGCAACTGGGGTGACAAGTCTTACCTGGGATCTCCTGGAAGGTGGTGGTCTCTTTTTTGAAAAGGGCTGTGCATTGAGCACAGCTGACGTACTTTTTGCCTTTTTATTAACCATTTTTATCTTGCCTCAGGTTCATGGAGTCCGAACTGGATTTAAACGACATCATTCAGGAAATGCATGTGATCGCGACGATGCCTGACCTGTATCACCTGCTGGTGGAGCTCAACGCTGTGCAGTCCCTCCTTGGGCTGCTGGGACACGACAACACAGATATCCTTCAGTTTTAAAGCAGCTCTCATGCGAGAGGCTTTCTGCAGGCTTTTCTGTAATCACTTATGTCCTGCTTTCAAGGCTCCTGTGTGTGTTTTTCTCTTCTTTCCCACCACACTGAATTTATGTCTTGTCTTTTCTTTTCTTTTCTTTTTTTTTTTTCCAAAGTGAAAGCCTTCTTTGTTCAAGTAATATTGATTCTGAATTTTTTCAGTGCTGTTATTCTCCTTTCTTGTTTTATGGACCTTTCATCTAGGTTTGAGTGGCTGCGTTCAAGTGTGAACAGATGAACAATACAGGAAAAGCTAAAGTATGGGCTTAGCAGCATATAGCCTTGAACTGTGTGGAGACTTTGTCTGGAATAGTCCCCCATAAAAAAGAAAACGATTTACCCCTTTTTGTTGAGCTGTCACGCTTTCAGCTGTTTGCCATGAACTAGCTCACCACAGTGCTACACCTTAGTTTGTAAATGTGATAAATTCTTCATGTCTCCAGGCCTTTAGTTTGGTGTGCTCAGAGCTTGAGGTTGTGGGTAGCCCCTCTGCTTACACAAATGTCCAGAGACGTTGCCATGCTCAGTTAGTTTTTGTATCACTGAACTTGGTCCCTACATGCATCTGTCCCGTGCTCCTCTAAAGATCTGAGGACATCTCAGAGAGAGTTTTCTGTCTATGCTGTCAAAGATTTTGGTAGTTTTGAACGAAAACAATGTCATCTTTTGAATATCCTTGTGCCTCGATGCTTAACTGTCAGCCGATAAATAGAACTATGTGTGGCTTACCATTGTGCAGTCTTAAAGGTAAAGATCAGCCTGCGTTGCTTATAAAATATTCTACAGTAGGTTAAGCTGAAAAAACGTGTCGTGATTTGAGAGATTGTGGGTCTGTGTCCTGACAAACATTAGTGAATGGAGAGAGCAGTGAAGCCCAGTGGAAAGGGCGCTGGACTTAGACTTGAGACTACAGGAGGCTTTTTGTTTTACTTTTTTATTGATTCGTGACCTTAGGGAAGTAATTTATTCTTTACTTCTTTTCTTTGTGTGAAAAGCAGTAGATAATATTTACCAGCTTTTCTGAAGTGTTTTGAAATACACAATGTTAAAAGGATTGTTAAGTGCTAAATGTTGTGGTCCAAGGCACAGATCTTGGTTTTCTTTTTTATCACTTTCCCTTGTAGTAATGTGCATTAAGAATTCATAATTCTTAATTGTAAGTGGGTGCAGTGATCAGAAGATAAAAACAAAACATAAATATTTTATTGCATACTAGCTTATATTAGAGAGCGCTGCTTACGTGTTTGGGTATTTTGACTTATATCTAGCTGATCGTGGCTGCGGTAGAATGCTGGTTCCTGCAAAGCAGGAACACCACAGCTTTCCTTATCTCTGCTCTGTAATGGAAATTACTCTCAAGTAAATGTTTGTTAACAATTTACTGTTGTACAGTGGGAAACACCTACCATGCATAACGAGTTTCGTGGCTACCATAGTTTCATTACTTATTTTCTTGCCAGGCACCGCAGGCTTTTTGTGTGTACTATGTGCATGGCATTAAAAGCTTATACTGAATTTCTCATTCCCTAGGAAAATGTAAACTATGAGGATTTTGACTGGGATAGCAGAGCTGATTCACGGCTAGAGTGCGCAGGAATACAGCTTGCTTTGTCCTTTCAGCCATGAAAAGCTATGTCCTAGGGTCACTGCTGCTGTCAAGGACTTGTCAGTATTTCCACTGTGAACTCTTTTTAATTGGTTTGCAACTTGCCTGTCAGTTAGTTTACGGGTAGAAATTTGGCCTGCGAATTGCAATTTTGGGAAAAATATATTTCTTATAAAACTGCTGAAGTGTTTTCAGATGCGTTGGAAGCAGGACACGGGCTGTAGTAATGCCTCGCCACTGTGCTGCTGCTGCTTATCTACAGAATAGAAACACTATTAAAGTGAAACCTCTAAACATAAAACTAAATTGATACAGCTCAAGTTTTGTAATGCGTTTTTGTTAAAACAAATGGAAAAAGATTTTAAAAATGAGCTCTTCAAGGACAGAACTAAACAAATGGCTCTTCAGATGTGATTTAAATGTAGTCTTGAGGGACTAATGCAAGGAGACAAAAGCAACGTCCAAGGGGAGCAAATAGTCTGCTGAATGATTCATGCAGTTTTACACAAAACATGTGAATGAAAGATGATCACCAACAAGATTTTGTTAATGAAAGACAGGAAAGCTTCCAGTGAGGTTTTGCTTTTCTATCTCCTAAATTTTATAGGACAACTGATACTCTCACTGGAAGCCTCAACAGAAGCTTCCAAGACAGGAGTGCCCTGCAAGATGAGCTCCTCTGATTGCTAGAATTCTTTGCTTTGCACCAGAAAAATCTGGCTCAGTTGTCTTTATAGCACCCGGTAGGTAGCAGTAGTCTTCAGTTAGTTCCTCCCTTAGCTCTCCCTTCTGTGGGCTGATCAAACCCCATCAGAATCCCTTCTCTTGACCTACTGGTTTTGCTCTTGCTAATGCAGTGCAGTCTGTGCTTAGCCTTCGTCACTGCAGTGGCACACTGCCGACTCACCTTCAACTTGTCCACCAGAACTTCCAGGTTCTCTTCTGCAACGCTTACCTCTCCAGTCAGCCCCAGCTCATGGGCTTGTTCCCAGGTACAGGATTTTGTATTTGTTGAACTTGATGGGTTTCCTATTGGCCAGTTCCTCCAGCTTTTGTTAATTAATAGTTGATTCCGTGCAGAATAAATGTAAGGCAGGTTATTTTCTCTTAACTTTTAAAAATTGTACCCTGTTTTTTGACCATGTTTTTACATAAGCACGAGTGACTGTCTCCCCAGTGAGGAGTAACCACCCTTCTCTTTGATTCCTCATGGCAGTTGTAACTAGAAGTGACATCTACCCATCAAGAAAATGTGTAGATATCTTTGACTTGGTTAAGGAGTGCTCTAGAGCACAAAGTAAGTAGCAGTCTTACTGATACACATCTTCTGCATTGCCTAGGCATAGGTTAACTTGGGACAGGGACAGGCAGCTCTCTTACAGTTTTTCCTGAGACTAGGTAAGTCACGACTGAAACCTTGCTAAGAAAAGATAGATGAAAATACTTTTCCTACTGCTGCTTGTGTGTCTGAGCAAATGCACAAATAGGAGAACTGGGAGGCTGGATTGTTAGCCTGTGCATTTTAAAGAGATTCATCACAAAGTTGTTATATAGGACATGCAGAAAACGGCATATCTTGTTCTACCCCAGTGGGACTCAGGCAAGATTGATCAGCGTGTCTGAGAGAATAGGGAAGTGGGTCTAATGAGGTGGAATACGTCTCGTTGTACAAGAGAGCTGTGTAGCAGTCAGGGGAACCATGTGTTATGCAGCCCAGAGTTAATGAGCGAAAATTGGGCTGGCAGAAGCTCTGCTGTTCCTGCGAGGTCCGCGGTTAGAGGAGCATGCTGTCCTAATTGGGCCAGGCAGAAGGGGGTGATCGCTCCTGCTTCCTGCAGTGGCCTTGTTAGGTGCGTGCCGTATCAGGTTAGCAGGGGTAACACTGAGAGCAGGATGCCCAAATCAGATTATTGTAACTCATTTCTGTTTGCTTGTATTCAATCTTGACAATTCAAGATGGTGACTAGTTATAACAACTCTAGCAATTTTGATTTGAAAAAATAAAATAAGTATCATCAAGAAACAGTAAAATTGCCTGATGCAGTAAGCACGCAATCATACTTGGTTTTATCTTTTGTAATTGTTAGGATTCCCTGATTTTGGTGCTTATGAGGACTGTGTGCTGAAGTAGTCTCTGTGCTCTTGGCTGTGGTGTTCCTGTACCCCACTACTGTAATGTATTAACCACTTGTTTTGGATCCTGTCATGAGCATGCTGGCCTAAGAGCAATCTGCTTTTGATATTAAATGTCTTTGCCTCTGTGTTGGTTTTCCTTAACACCTAGCACATGTTTCCATAGCTGTGGTAGACTTGCTTCAAGAACTGACTGATATAGATACTCTCCATGAGAGTGAAGAAGGAGCTGAAGTCCTCATAGACGCTCTAGTAAGTAGTAAATTCCAAATTATTTCAGTGCCTGAACAACGTCTGCCTTATACAGCACAGCAGCGAATACTCTGAACTGCTGCACTTTCTGCAGCTGTGGTTATCCATGTTGCCAACACCACAATGAAGTTATCCAGGTCAGGGGCCTGCTCTCTTGTAGCTGAATTAGCATTGAGGACCACGATGGGTGTTTGTAATGCTGTGCCAGAGTTTGGAGAGTAGGTTCTTCTTGCACCTTGTCTACCACTTCTGTTTTTTGGAAGGAACACGCTCATATTGCAAAGTTTGTGTAGGCTGGGAGATTTTTTTTTGTGCAGGGAGGGAGAGTGAAGTAATATTTGTGACTTGGACAGTATCCTATTGAGAACAGGAGCATGATTTGCATTTTTCTTCCTTCTTGTGGGAAAGGGTGACCTCTGTTCACCCATGAAAAACTGAAGTTTATGGCAGGGCTCAGATTGTTATCTGAAGGACAGCAGGGCCATTATGATCGTTCAGTCTAACCTCTTGCATGGGAGACCAGTAGTCTTCTACCCAGTAACTCTTGTTTCAAACCCAAATATCTGTGCTTGAACCGTGACATCTGTTGTTACAGTGAGGGTATGCATTTTTCTTACGAAGAAGTAAAAGCACGAAAGTTTTTATGTAACAGAGCTAATGCATTTTAAGGGTGGAGGAGGGTTTAGAGGTAAGGATCCTTCTTAGCCTAGAGATTAAACAACCCCGGAAAATGATCTACATGCAGTAGGAGATGCATTGGTCAGTCTTAAGTGCTCCCTGCTTGGTAACTCTCTGTGGTGGAATTTGCCTTTTCCTGGTGTTTGCACTAGCTCCTTTGTGCTCCTTGGCTGTGGGAGGAGGATGCTGAACTGAGCAGAAACCCTCCAGAGAACCGATGCCCAGCAAAACTTGAGATGTACATGTGTGTCCTACCTTTGGGCAGCTTCTGCTAGTGAATTGCTGCGTTTGTGAATCGCTGTGGCTGTGTCTTGTTCTGTAACTATTATGTTGAAATCGAAAGATGGGGAATTACAGGTTTTCTTTTGTTTGCTTTGTTTGGCTGCTCTGTTTTCTCTTACAATGCTTCTTGTCCAGTCACTATAACGTTACCTTCCAAAGGTTAATGACAGTGGCCCGGAGCCGAGTTCCTCCAGCTGGCCTCTGGGCTGTTCTTAATTACTCTGCCTTCGTGGAAAGATTGCTGGATGGATGAAGTGGTAGAGAGGAACTGCTTGAGAAGATGTTTTCTATAGAATGTGCAGAGGTAGTAAATCAAGCAAAGTTCTGTTTCTCTTTTCCTTGTCACCAGCCCACCGATAATAGCCAAGTTTTAGATGTTTTATTGTCCCCTTTGAAAGAAACAAGTCAGGCGTATCTTGGGAGAAATGTTTAGATATCTGGTTTTTACATTATTTTCTTTTTTCTTTTTAAAGGAAAGCAGATATAACATAGAATGTCTGTGAGGATTGTTGCACTACCTTCCATAGCAGCTGATGCTTGTATTTTTTCCATGTGTTCACTGGTCCTAAAGCTAGTTAACAGCGTTTGAATTGGAAATGTTATTTTGTTTAACTTTTCCAAGCTCATGTCCACAATAGGAAGTTAGCCAAAATCAAGCTGAACTCTATCCAATCCCAGCTTTAGAAGCGTACTTGGGTTAGCTTTTTGATTAGGAGGCTCCACCTGCAGATGCGGGTTCCTGCGCCTGCTGTTGATTTGTCTGGCTTTTGTTAGCTTGCTGAAGTCAACTTGGTACATTCCTCTTGCTAGGACTTAAATGCAAAGCTTCATCTGGTGATAATTCAGCTTTTGGATTTGAATCTGTGTGTGTGAGCATTGTTCCTTCAGCTTTTTGCACCTATTAAAGTGGAAGATAATAGCAAAAATACAGGCAGACCCGCAGTAAGCAGCTGCAAGTGGAGCTGCTTGCAGAGCTGACAGCTAGCCCATCCGTGGTGGTTTGCGGTGCCTCGCACTTAAGAATTCTGAGGGATTATAAATCAATCAGGCTGGTTCGGGAAATAAGACTGTGACAAGGTGCATGTTTTCCTCCAGATGTTTTTCTGTTTAATCTGAATCACAAAAGTTGTTTAATTAATTAGGACAAACATAGTGGCAGATTTACTTGGTGATTCTTTCGTTTCCTCTGAGATTTTAGAGCAAGACTGTTAATGTCTTCTGATCATGTCTGGCAGGATTTTTCAGTGGGGCTTATTGATTTTTATTATTTATTTCCCCCCCCCCCCCCCCAGTTCTTTCTCCTTAATCTTCCTTTTTTCAGTCGCCTTTCTTATCTTTTTATCTTTCCCATGACCCCGGTGATTTAGGTGGAGGGCCAGGTCGTGGCATTGCTGGTCCAGAATTTGGAGCGCCTGGATGAAAGCGTGAAGGAGGAAGCTGATGGTGTCCACAACACGCTGGGTAAGTGGCTGTTGTGCAGCCTCTCGCTTCTTCCTATATTTTGTACAAAGAGGGGCGTGGGTTATCCCTCCCCTTCCTTTCCTCCCTACCTTGAACTGCCAACACCGGAGCAGAGAACCTAGTGCAGCTGTTGTTTGAGCACAGCTTTAACTCCCGGTAAAGCCTATCCCCTTGAGCTGGCGTTTGTTGCGTGACCACTGGTAGGGTGTCTCTTCCCACGGTGGTTACGTAGGGAGGTGCTGATCCACGGAGGAAACTGTGCACTGCACCAGCAGGAGTGCTCCACTGCCTGTGCATTTACCGTGTACTTATCTGTGAGCTCTACGTACTCCGCTATGAGAGCTGTTTATGTCTTACCGATATATTTGACTTTCAGGTAGTAAAACATTTGTATTTCATGTGAGTACATCATTACCTCTCTGTTCCCCAGTCTTTGCACAGCGCAGTAACTGCTTTGCCGTGTGTCGCTGTTACTGGCATTTAGACCGTCATCCGCTCCTTTCAGTCATTTGGGATTGTAATCTCCCAAGGACTGGAAGAATGAGAGAGACTGGAAACACGAGTTTTGGAATTTTTACTGCCGCTGCTGCTGTTAGTTTAGTTTTGTGCAGTGAGAATTGCTGCTGGAGTAAAGGGAAGGTATCTTAGGCTTCTTCCAGCAGGAGCTGGTGTCACACTGAGGATGGATTGTGTGGGCAGTGTAAAAACTGAGAGAGTATCATAGACCTGATCTTAAGTCTCACTCAAAAAAAAGGTAGTTTTGTGAATAAGATGTAATTTTGAGAAAAGCAGTACAGCCCTAGGAAGGAGCTGGCAAAGCAGTGTTGATACAGGCCTGACCTCAACTGCAGGTGGGGAAAAACTGCCGTTTTCTGTGTCTTTCTTCTCAGCAATCGTTGAGAACATGGCAGAGTTCCGACCCGAGATGTGCACAGAAGCTGCGCAGCAAGGCCTCATGCAGTGGTTGCTCAAGAGGCTGAAGGTGAGCTTGTTTTCCTGTTGTCATTTGGGAGATATCACAATAAAAACTGACAGGTCACTGCTCTGGAAGCTGGTGTGCTTGAGACAGCGTTTGGCATGATATTAAAGGCCCAAGGCTATTTATTATTGGCTCTTCTCATTTGTATAGGTTATCTTTGTGATAAGTTCTAACATTTGTGAATACAGTGAATTCAAAACTTGTCTCAAACTGGGAAGTATGTCCCTTTTAACTTACTATAAATTAGCATAATTGAAGGAGTTGTCTTTATGTGTAAGAAGCTCTACACAATGTGATGCAAGCCTGTAAGTAGAAGTACTCTCATTTTCGTAGTGTTTGCCTGGAAGAGTATCTAAGGTTGAGTCTTCGTTAATGCCTGTGTTAATACTTGTTTCATGGGAGTTCTTTTTTGGTAATATGTCCCTGATCCTGCCGTCAGAACTGTGGTCTTTATTGCAGAGTTGGTCCCTTCCCAGCGCTACAGAACGGCACCTGGGCTACAGCCACTGGTGTGGTCGTCCCCAGTAGCCACAATACCACTATGTTTCTAGCTCAAGCATCAGTAGTGCTAGAGCTCTGCCTTCCTTCTACGGACCAGTTAGTACGAATTTAAAACTTTGCTTAAAATAAGCCAGTTCTGTGTGCGTGCGCATTGGAGAAGCCAAGTTAAGGACAAAAAGTTAGAATTCGGGGTTTGTATCCTCTGTGGTTTTAATTTGAATGGACATACTTTTGTCTTGTCTTTCTACCGTAAACATCTGATAGTAGAAAGTGTCTTTTTTCCGTTCCTGTTATTCCTGTATGATGGATTTCTGGTCCATGGCTAAGACCTTTAGGAATGTAAAAAGCTGATCAGTGAGCAGGGAAACTAATAAAAAACATTTTATGCTTTTCTTCCTACATCTCTAACACTATTTTGAGTTTCAAGTGATGTCTTTGCTTAACTGCTGCTGGTGGTGGCCTTCTCTTTGAACTCATCTTATTGCCTTTTGAATTCAAAATTACTTTCTGATATTCTTAGCATCCTGTGGCGGTGAGGTACACAGTTTAAGTCTGTCTTGTGTGAAAAGGTGCCTAAACATTCCCTGGAAAATATTGTAGGAAAGGAAATGATAGTTCAGCTCTCTTACAGAGCTAGTGAAGGAAATTTAGCAAACAGATTCTGGCTTTTTCCTAACCCTGTTAGTAAGGCATTAGCACTTCCACACTTAAATGTCTTCATGGTTAGAAAGCCTCTGAATCACAGAAATACTCTCTCAGATTTGTAAGTGTGCAGATACCCCTCTGTGTCTCCTCGTATACTTGTTAGCAGAAGTAACCTATAATTTCTCACTATAGGTAGTAACATAATTATATTCCTTTTGCTTAAAAACAAAAAATTAAGTTGATTTTATTCCAGGCAGGTGTGTACTAAGTGTAGGTCTGCGGCCTGCCTTGTAATTACTCTGGCAGCTGAAAGGCTTAGAAACTTGGGAAAGCAAAATAATCACAACTTGGATTCCACTGCCTAGTGCCACAGAAAATGAATGTTAAATGCCCTTGAAGCCCGGTGCTGAATGTGTCTTTCCTTTGCCCTGGCGTGTGTTACCTTTGTCTGGGTTTGGGGATGTGTGATCGGGCAGGGCTTTTTTCTTGCTTACACACTGTCGTCGTGGGGAGCCGCAGGCTACTGAAACCCTCGCCCAGGCGCCTTCGCTGTTGGCAGTGCTTGGTCTTGAATCTCTCGCCCTGACAGATGTGTTCAGGATTAAACCAGGATCTCAGCAGCTGGGTAGCGCATTGTGCTGCTGAAGAATGTCTATGGGATGAGTTTTAAAATCGGATGTTGGTAAGGACATCTGGCACACAGCACAGAGTGTGAATTTGTATTTTCCGACTACATTTCAGGTTGTGTAATTGTATTCCGGCTGCCAGAACCACCTCGGAAGGCTCAGATGCACAGTTTAATAGCTCACTTCTCTAAACATAAGCAGGGTTTGATGATACTGTGTACAGCCTTGAGAGAACAGAGCGTTATTTCCTAACGCTTGCCGTAGGACAGCAGTTGGTACACACACTGTGACAAGAGCCCGCAGAGCTGTACAGCACCGAGCGCCTGCCGCCTTCCCCCTCTCCTGCCACTGATTGCTTGGAAGCGTTATGTGGATGCTATAAATACCATCATCTACAGAGTGGTTTGGGATCGTTTGGAATGAAAAGCTTTATAGTCATTGCTTTGTGGCATTTGGGATCTTCCTGCTTTTCACGATTTTTGCATCTCATTGTGCTTGTGCGTTGTGACCTTTTCTTTGGTAGCAGGTCGGGATAATTGGCCCACGCGTAGCCTTGCGCAGGCAGGTTCACTCACTCAAGCTGCAGGTAGTCCTGCACTTGGGGAAAAAAATTCTGGGTGACAAATGGTATGTTCTAAGCCTAGGTCTTATTGCTTGCTTTCCCACCCCCCCCCTTTCAAACAGTGTAATACTAATAGCTGGTAACTAATAATTTTTAAATCTGTTTTGTTTATTTTATGAATTCCTTCGGTACAACAGTTTGCATTATTATCCGATCTGTTAATGCTTAGTCTGTTTCTGTAGATGAAGCAGCTTTGGCATCCTGCAAAGACATTGAATCCAGTTCTGAATCCCACTTCAGGGATTTATTTTTTTCTTCAAATTCAGCATTTTGGTTTTGTTATGATTTTTTATGTTTTTTTTTTTACATAATTTGAGTATGAAGGGAAAGTATGACATGAAAGTTATGTGATTGTGCAGGCTAAACCCATCTCTTCTTCTGATTGTGACATTGTGATCCTCATAGAAAGCTCTAGCAGTTAGTGTTTAATGTTATTGTGATGTATTTTTTGAAATTCTGCTTTCGGTGACAGGTGCAGACTTTCAGAATAAGGATAAGCCCATGCACTCATATAACAACATGGAAAATTTATTACAGGAGAGAGATTCTGTGTTGCGAACAACTGGAGACTACTCTCAGTTGTTTTGAGCCAACTTGGTCAAACCTACTTAGGTAGGACAGTGTGAAGGATCAGAGCTGAGTGCACGTGTGCATGAGCACACACCCCCCTCTCTGTCACCCCTGAATCAGAGACAATTATTACTACTTTGTCAGCCAGGCATACTGCAAAATTACCGCTCTTGTATTTTGGTTTAAGTGTTGCTCGTGCATTCGGTGATTTGATTAATGCGTTCTTCAAATCAATGAAACAGAGATCCGTGCCCTAATGAGTCTCTTATTCCTTCTTCACCCACAGGCTAAGATGCCTTTTGATGCCAACAAGCTGTACTGCAGCGAGGTCCTGGCGATTTTGCTCCAGAATAACGATGGTGAGACATGCCTCTGGTATCTATATTCCGTTAGGGTAGGATCCAGGCTTCTTTCAGATCACAACAGCACTCTTCTGCCTTTGGCTTCCCTTTGCTTGAGCTCTCTCTCCCCTGCGTATACTCTCTCACATACGCATGCGCCCTCTCTGCAGCTTTTGTACTCTGTCAAGCCGTATTGATTTTGTTCGCTGATGTATCAGTGTTAGATGGCTGTAAAATCTGACAGTTAGCTTCATTTTTCTCTCTCTTTTTCCCCCTTCCCCCCACCTCCGTCTAGACAACAGAGAATTGCTTGGGGAGCTGGACGGGATCGATGTGCTGCTTCAGCAGTTATCTGTGAGTAATTCATATACGCCCTCTCTACCGTCAGGAAACTCGCAGGCTGGGGGTGAGGAGGTGGAGCAGATTCTGGGTGTAGCGCTGTCCTAGCAATCCGTAGATACTGAAGCACGGCAGTGCTTTGTATTAGTGGTGGCACAGGCCCTGAATAACTTCCACACAAGTGTATCATCCATGGTAAGCGAGGATAACTTCTGTTTTACAGATGTTAATGTAGAGGTACACGGAAGTTTAAATTATTTTGTTACAATTACACGGCAAGTTGGGGATAGGCAGGGTTAGAATTTGGCCATCTTCAGCATTCTGCACTCCAAGCACTGGGCTGCATTGTGCCTACATTTGAGCCAGCTGAAGGTAATGTGTTCTTAGCTCAGTTCTATTTCTTGAGGCAGTACTGTCAGAAGGTTAGGGTGCTGCAGAGCAGACCCCTCAGGTATGTATTCTGCCCAGGCGTTCTCTGGTAACAAGCTTATCCACATACTTCTGTAAATTGTGCACTCGTCGAATTTGCCCTTCCCTTTGGAGGCTCTGTATTGTCTTCCAGCTGCACGTTTGTTGGTATACAGTCAGGACAGTGAAAAGGGCAGCAGAGTTACGAGAGAGAATGCATCAGGGACGTGTGTGACTGCTGCTCTGGTGACTTCAGCCTTATGCGTATCAGACGCGGAAGGCTTGTGATGTAAAATATCCATGTATGCTCTAGAATAGTGTGGACCGAATTGAGCCCTCCATTTTGGGGTAATTCTGTTTTCTTTGTCATGCAGGTGTTTAAACGACACAACCCTAGTACAGCAGAAGAACAGGAAATGATGGAGAACCTGTTTGATTCCCTTTGCTCCTGCCTAATGCTCAGTTCCAATCGCGATCGCTTCCTGAAAGGCGAGGGTCTACAGCTGATGAATCTGATGCTTAGGTACCCAGATAACTTTGTGATTTTCTTGCCTGCTTTTGACGTACCAACACACATTCTGGGTAGATATTTGTGTTTTTCCGTTTATAAGATTTCTGTGTTAGCCTATTTGTCTGTTTCTTTTTTTTCCAGCATGTAAGTTGAACATTCTCAGACATTTAAGCTCCACTCTTTCTCTTTAGCTTTGTTTCCTAAGAAATAGGGTTACTACAGTAGCTGCTGGAAAGTTACAGTGCAGATCTGCGTGGCAGACACCCAGATGAGAGAATGCTGTAGGTCAGGCTGCTAATCCTCTCAGGATTTAAAACACCCCTATGAGGGCAAGAGAGACCCTTTGGATGGCTCTAGGGAAAACGTTTTTCCTTTTGTTCCGCGGTTCAAGCTTCACTGTGGCACGTATCCTCTAAGCTGTTGAATTTTTGTGGATGTTGATACAAAAATTGCTTTTGTGAAATAGGCATAAGTACGTATCTCTTCTTGTGACGTGTTTTGTCACACTGTGAATCTCCACGGCTTCTCTGCTCTCTCTTCACTGTTACTTCCTAGCCCCGTACTGAGTTGTGTCTTCCGAGCTGACTGGCTTCCTCCAGACCTCGGGACTGGGCGCAGCGGGGCTCTGTCTGGCTTTCCCTGGTGTGCTGGGCTGCGTGCGGTGGCTGGTTAGCAAACGCCAACAAGCAATGATGTATTCCTGCAGCGCATGGCTGGGTAATGTGCAGCAGCAGGGAACTGAATAAATAACCAAACGTGGATTATTCAAATAGGAACACTGGGTTTTCTTGAGGCTAATTAAAGAAAAGCTCCAAAACTAAGAACGAGAGGGAAGCTTCCCTCTGCCTTGAGTACTAAGCTGCTAAGCGAGCCTTGCAGAACTAATTACTTGGAGTTCTTGTGCCATGTGGGTGGGACCCAGTGTTTGGATTTTTAATAGGTTTTTTGCTCAGTTTTGGACTCTACTGCTCTCTGTACCCAGGACTCCAGCTGGAAAATTATGACAAGAGGCAAATTTCTCCCTGGACGCAATCCCTCCGCCCCCCAGTAGTTGTGAAGGGGTTAGGAGGGACTAAGCATGACTTAACTGACAGAAGCAGCTGTGTCTAATGGAAAGAGTTTCCAAGACCTCAGTCTTTCGATGCTTAGAAACCTAAGTTATTCTACAGTCTGAATGGGATTGGTAAAGTGAAAAATGGAAAAAAAAAGTAACAACTCACAGAATATTTTCTATAATCTTATATCACTACTGTCCATAAACATGGACTTTACTGACAGTTAATTATTTTTTTTTTTAAACTCTTCTAATCTAGTTCACGTAAGTAGAAAAGTTGAAATTCTTCTTACCTGGCTGTTTGAACAAATAACGTGAGTTGATAGTTGACTAAGTCTTGCCCTTCTGGCCCTTACTTGTCCTACACTGCAAATATCATTTAGGGATAGCTGCACCCAGGTGGACAGAGAGTAAACTTCTTGCTTCTAACGATGTCTTCAGACTAGAGTTGAAAGTGTTAAGCTGCTACTTTTATTGCCGATTCATGTTTTTCTTCTTTTGAAGAGCTGCCAACCACTTTTCTTAGTATTCCACACTCCGTGCGGTTGACGTGTCGTCCGTGCGGTTGACATTCCTACATGCAATTGTCTTTTTTGTCTCAATACTCCTAATGCATGGAACTTCAGGATTCTGACACAGGTAATCACGCATGTAGCCTAAAACGTGGAATCAGTGATACTCAGCACATGCTTAAAGCTATTTCCATACTTCAGGCTGGCTGGGTCCAAGCCGCAGTGCTGTCCAGATGCTTTTACTTTTGGTAGATGTGGTATCTCCTTGTCGGTGTTGTAAGCTTGCTTCTGGTAGGCATGACACGGACGCGACTGTTTGTGTTATTTAAGTAGTTCGCTCAGGTCTTCAGAGATGCAGGAACGCAATGCTTAGCCCTGCTATCTCTTGGCATCTCTTGAAAAGAAAAGCGTCTTTGGTGCTTTGTCAGCAGTAAGAGAATGAATGACATTAGAGTCTGGTACTCTATGGAGAGCATAGGAGATGTTTAAGGAAAGGCACTGCTTTGTGGTGATAAAAATTAGGGAATGGATGCTGGGAGAAGGCGGCTGCTTTAGGAGGAGAAGCCTTGGGCCTGCTCAGATGCTGCCGTGGGAGGTTACTTGCTTTTGCAGATTGTGTGGTAGAAAGCTCTGGACTTAGCGCTTCGATGAGGAAAACAAAGCACGTTTCTGTAGCTTTCAAACCACCAAACAAAGCAAACTGAGAACTGACAGTGCAAGGTTTTGGTGTGTGTTTGCTTGTGGGTTTTTTCACATATTTTAATACCCAGAGGATATTAAATGACTATTAATTCTGTTAACCTCTGTTATCATTGGGAATTCTCTTGGTGTACGCTTAAAAGCTGTTGCGGGTGCTCAGTTTTTCTTACTGCTGCTGTGGTAGCCGCAGGCTGGCGTTGTAAATAGGGAGTTAACGTTGATAGTTGTGATCTGGAAAGCTGCATGGGAGTATTACACTTCTGTATCTTCTTGATAGCTTCATGATAAACAACAAAGAATAGAAATGCCATTCAGTTGTGATTGACCATCTCGCCCACAAACAGGACAGAATATTTTTTCTCTCCTGTCGGTGTCCTCTGAAGGCTGGGGGGAGACATCTGTTATTTTTTGTTTTTACTTTGAAGACGGTTAATCATTGTACCATAGGCTGTGCAGATGAAAGGGCAAATAAGCAAAGTTGAAAGTTTATTGACATGATGTGAGATAGATAAGCTGTGTGAGAATAAAGATATCAGGCTTGAATCTCCATTACTGTCTTTGAGAACATAGCATTCTGTATCTCGTGCTGCCCAATACATCTAGCCAAGTTGTTCTGTTAATAATGGTCACGCACACAGATCTGCAGAGAAGTACAGCATCTTTCAGCTGAGCATTTAACGTGCTCAGGAGATTCCTGTAGACAGTAATGAAAACAGGACTACTTTCTGTTATGCTGGGCTTAAACTGTATGGCCAACAGCCAAAGATGGTGTCGTTTTATGTGAACTTCTACTAGTTTATGGGGAGACAATGGTAACACCTGAAAAAGAACATGATGTGGCTGATGCGCTTTATGCATGTATCCATCGCAAGCCGCGTCCTGGATTTGGTATGGTCTTGGACTTGCAGTGTTGATGGGGACTTGCAGTTGGCCACTGGGAGCGGAGCTTCACCGAGCAGATGTGTGGGAGGTGAGCAGAGGGGTCTGGGAGAAGACCAGGTTGAGAAGGACAGAGCCTGTGCCAGCAGAAATGAAGTAGGCAGTTTTCAAATAGGTTGAGAGCACAGGTATACGTAATTATTTGATTTGCATCTCCGCAGCAATGGTGGCTCGTTTATTTTATGGACTGTATCAAAAATAAGATGGCTTATCAAGGTGGTAGCCACCGGTGGAAAGTTTATAAATGTCACACAGAATTAGATTCAATTTTATTTTATTTTTTTTTTAGGTCAGGAAGCACTTTTTAGTACACAGTCCCTCAGCCTTACCTTGGTAACCTAAATGCAGTTTACCTTACAAAGCCAAAAGAGAGAAAAACAGGCTTGTAATGTCAGTTCCCCTGCGCACACTGACAGGAAGCTTATTGCTTTTGCTGTAAAATTGTGTTAAGGTTTGGAGGAGATGCAGCCACTCGCTTCCCAGGGGATGTGTCAAGAAGATTCTCTGTTGCGTAGGAAAAATGACGTGCGGCTTTCCCAGTTATTAACCGAAGGCGCGTGTGTATGCACATAGACAAATGCAGCAAAGGAAACTTACGGAAACGTGCATCACTTGGGCAACAGGGTCTTCTGTTCTGCAGCTATTCTGTGGCTTTTCTTGACCCTCAGAAGAGCATTTGCTCCTGTACAACAAAAACAAGGTGAAAATGGACAACCCTGTACGGCTCCAGAAAGCTTGACTATAGCTATTTCAGGGTATATTGTTTATGATTATTAAAATCCTTTTATGTTTTCTTGTCCTGCTGTTCCTAATGACCCCATGGAAACTTAGACTGTCTCTTTAGTAAATCTTCTGGTTAATTAAACGGAACCATTTTATGCAGCATTTTTCCAAGAAATCTAGTATTCTGCTTTTGCTAGTATTTTGGAAAGCGAGAGATTGTGTTACGCTAGTGTGGAAAGTCCAAATAATGTTAGCACCTCTTCTTTTTGAAATAAGAAATGTACCAAAAGAATTCTCCCAGATGTAAAGGTATTACAAGGAGGAAAACAATGGTTAGCAAATGAAGTTGTAACTCAGAGTTCCCTATGAAGACTGAGGTCACTCCCTATTTGGTGATACTCACGTATGCTTGTCTTTGAATTAGTGTTCAGCTAAAAGTTACCTCAATAGGCACAGATGAGACTAAGATAAACTGCTTGCCCTCCGGCAGAATAAATATTTCAAATAAAATCAACTCTAGACAGTCCAGTCAAGCAGCTATTGATCTCTAAAAGCCTGAACTTAAACCCAATGAATATTCCAGAGATCAGCTCTGTGCAACCTTCCTAAATGCTGATCAATATGCAATTACTTCCCCTGAAAACATTTCTTATATTGTCTGGCCTAAGAAGTACTTTATTTTTAGCTCCCTGTAGAGGGGAGGTGGGGGTGTTGAGCCACCCTCCTGCACTGCTCTTCGCAGAACTCGCTGCTGCACCAGATCCCGGCTGCGCGTGGTGCTTTCAACAACCGCTTCATGCCCATCAGGAGCACCAACGACTGCCCTGGGCAAAATAATTTTATTTTTAGGCTGGGGTGTTAATATATGGGGGTTTTTTAGTTTGCGTGTTGGTAGGGGTTCACAAAGTTCCATCTCTAAAGGGAAGGCATCTTCCACAGCTTTCTGGAGCTTGGGCTTCAAGAAGCCCTGGAGGAGAAGACCCTGCTGATGGCGGTGAGGTCCCAGTGGCCAGCTGCTGGGTGGCTCTGGGTGTGCTGGTTGCAGGTGGACAACCTGCTCCTCATGGCTGGGTTTGGCAGCCGTCAGGCAAGGGCAAGGGCAACGTGGGTGCTGCCACCTCCACAGGGGGAGAGAGGAGGGGGTTGGACTGCGTCAGTGGTTTGATCTTCATAGATCCTTATTCCAGGTTCACAATAATACCCGAGCACCTTTTGGTAGTGCAGAGCAACCAGTGTGTGTCCGAGGAGAATTGTTCTCTCGTCGTCGCTCCAGGGGAAAAGCACGGCTTGTTTCTGTGGGGATTTATTTTTATATGTGCATGTAACTATATTTTTGTTAGAGAACAAATTCTCTTAGAGAAGTGAGCATGGGGGGAGATTGCCATGCGCTTGGGGTGGAAGGTGGTGGGGCTTGTGACTGTCCTGCCCCAGGGGGAACGTCCTCCTGGCCTGGCCTTTGGAGACACTGAGGGCTCTCATTCTTCAGCTCACCTTAGCTCCTGCTGACATTTACCTGGTCTCTTGGTCTTATGGGCTGTATTTGCGACTGCTTTTTCAGTTCATGTTTCACAAGATATTTTAAGTTTTCCCCTGGAGGAATTACAAATTCCTCTGTTTCTGGTTTGAGAGGTACAGAGCTTTTGGAGATCATTTGCAGACCACCTGTGTGCTATCGGTGTGAGTAACCAGCATGGGCATTCTGAACCAGCATTAAAACGGAATAGCCCAGAATCAATCTGCTTCCTTCCAACCGCGATTTTTGGAGACGAGGTTTTCTTCATTATAGCTGATAACCAGGCTACACTTACCAAACTTACTCCTTTATTAGATTGAATTATTACTACCTCTAAATCCTGATCGTCTTGGTGTGACAGTATTTGCCTTGTGTACCCAACCCAATCTCCCCTGCTGTTTTGTGCTAGTGTTTGTAATGTGGTGATGAAATAACTTCTTTAATAGCTGAGAAATAAAAAAAGGAAAATAAAAACATAAAATATCTAAAATGAAATAAAAAGAAAATTGAAAATAAAAAGACATAAAAGACGTTAAAAAAGAAATAACCAAGAGAATATTTTCAACCACAGTTTTGAAAAGAGAGTATTTGTCAATACAGTGTTTTGACCTCTTGAAGAAAATCTTGCTTAGAGCTTGTGCTCAAGGCTCTTCATACTTTCCTTGTCACGTTCGTTTCCCTGTTCATGCTGTCTCTTTAAACTAGTGTAGTCCAAAGTTGCTTGTCTACCTGAAACGTTTAACTTGCAGCTTTCTTTTCCCAGAGAGAAGAAGATTTCCCGCAGCAGTGCCCTGAAGGTACTGGACCACGCCATGATTGGACCGGAGGGAACAGACAACTGTCACAAGTTTGTTGACATTCTCGGCCTGAGGACCATCTTTCCACTCTTCATGAAATCGCCCAAAAAGATAAAGAAAGTTGGAACAACTGAAAAAGAACACGAAGGTAGGCGTGCTTCCAGATCCTTCTTATTGTCTCGGAGGAGGTGAATGGAAGGCAAGTGTCTGAAAAGTACCCGCAACAAGGAGGGAATGGCACATCACCGGTCTCTTCCTGGCTCCTCCTGCAGGTTTCAGGTCCAGGCAGCCTGCCCGCTCCCTCTCGCAGGCTAGCTGTTGATGACACACTTGCCCTGCTTGTTTTGGTATCAGCGGTTCCTGGCGATTCCATTTCATGTGCTGTTAATAAGTTATTTTACTCCTGTAGGGTCTGTTGTTTGAAGCTCTGACTCTTTGATGCAAAACTCTTTTGAAAAGAGTAATGAGGCAACTACAAATGTCACCTCGAAAGCTGTGTTTTCATGGCTCTGAGCACTGAAGTGTGACTCGATGAACATCAGGCATTGCAGAAATAAACTGCATGCTTTGAAGTTGCCTTTTTTCTTTCTTTTTCTATTTTTTTTCCTCTCTCCCCTGGAAAACTCTGCTTTAACAGAAATCTGCTGTGGAGTATTACTGTGGGACCTTATGCTGAACTGAATCTAGGGTCAGTCCCTCCTGTGTCTGTAATATTACATTTTCCATTTTGTTAATAATTGACTGTGTGTCGGAAGAAACTTTAAATACTGCCAGTGATGCCTGAGATTTTGCGCCAATTCATTACTCATCTCAGTTCTATAAAGGGTGAATATCGTCAAAAGGTGAAGAGGTGTAAGTGGGTCTCGGGCTTGCCTAGTATCCATCCTTAACTCTTGCAGCAAACCAAGAGAAAATGGAAGAAAACGGCAACAAAATGGGAGCTCTAAACCCAAATACCCTGCTTTGGTACTGACCTCACAACTCGGGTGTAACCAGATGTCCCAACGTTCTCCAAAGCAAAGGCAGGGAGGTGCTGCCTCCTGCAGACCTGGACGGGTGCTGGGCTGATGCTGAGCACCCCCTTTTCCTGGAAGAGCTGCAGAGCTGGGGGCAGCTCGGTGGGCATCTGCGTGTCCCCCTCCTTCCTGAGGACAGGGTGGCGAGGAAGAGGAGGGGCAAATGCAGCAAACGTCTGTTTCCTTCTTGAAAACTGCCAATGGTGAGCTGGCAACAGTAGAATCACAGAATGGTTTGGGTTGGGAGGGACCTTAAAGATCATGTAGCTCTAGTAGAGTACCACCATTAAAAGATGACAATACTTAACGAAGGTAGGGGCTTGACGAGGCACGCTTAAGCTGGAGAAGTGGGCTTTATGTCTCAGAGGTGGCAGGGCTGAGGTAGGATGGTGGGTCGGAGCAGCAATTGTCATCGCCATGGGCTGTGGGTGCACACGCGGCGGCGGCTGCTTTCCTAGCGTGGGCGGAGAGAAGGGGTTTACCTGCAGCCCAGCGCCACCCGAGTGGTGATTCACACACAGGCTGCCAATTCCGGCTGCCTTATCTGTCTTGTATTGTGTTGCTTGTCTCGGATAGATAATGGTGAGGAAGAAATGCTGTCGTGTATTCTGGGGTTGATGTAATAAAATTGCAGAAAGCTCCGTTGCGCTTAGATGATGGATTTAGGGGCTGTTTTGAAATCTTCATTTGCAGTATGAAAATCAGGTCGTTTAATTCTTCTTACTGAGAGAAAGCTCAAGCTAGAATATGAGCTTTTGAGTAGCGGGATCTGGGTTTGTGGCTCATGCCACTGACTTACATTTTTCACTTTGGGAAAGTGAGTTAATCTTTGTCTCATCTGCTTTGTCTTGAGACTGCAAATGACATCGGTGTGCAGTTTTGGCTACTGTGAGGATTAGGTAGCAGTCTGGAAAGCCCTAAAGGGGTCAGTTCCCAACTATTTCTGTGATAGGAAAAAAGCAAATCTGCCCTCAGGAAAACGGAGTGATCGGCGCAAACGGTCTTTGTATCATACCTCCATCTCATTAATATTCGGAAGAAATGGAGGACATTAAGATGAGCCCAGAAATCAGTTTTATTAAAATAAACTCTCCCTAAAACGCTGTGGTAGTAAGTCCAATTTTCTTTGTTTTGCATCGCTGGGCAGGTGAGTTACTGAATTTCTAACGATGGGAGTTAATTGAGATGTTTAACAGGGTTCCCCTGGAGCCTGTCACAGCCATTGTCCTGACACGTGTATAAGCAGCATAGTATATGTTTTTACTTTGCCAAATGTTGGACCAGCAATACAGTAATTACTTTGTGCTTGGGGGCACTGCTGGTTGATGGTTGGCTCCTGCGAGCCACTGGCTGAACAGGAATGCTGCAAAGACTCCTTGGTGCCTACTGGTTTTAAAGGAGGTCTGCCGTGATTGAGAATCGATGCCCTCTGCGCTGTGCTGCTCCGAGGAACACGCTTCTTTCTGCATATCTCTTTGTTTATTTATCAAAAAGAATGCTGGTATTCAGTCTTCTCTTGTCATCTTTTCTTGTAAAAAAAAAAAACAAAACTTTATCCTGTGCTCAAACTGCTTAAGAAAAAATATTAAAAATTAATTAGAAAGATCCTCTTCTGCTAGGAGAGCGTTCATGTGTATGTCGAATGGAGGAACACATCCTTTAAAGGATTAACTAGAATGGCTTTTGTAGCAGAGGCATCAGTATTTATGAAAAAGCAGTTCTAAGGAACTGCGCTGTGAAGGCGTTCACTGCAATGCCTTGAGACTGTGTCGGGACAGACGCTCGTGGTTTTGCTGCAAAATACCAAATTCTTAATGGGCTGTTAACCCTGGAGCCTAATTACAACTACTTAAAGGACAACCCTGTTAAAACGCTTCAGTACTTGGGTGAGGCACCAAACAGCTCTGGCAGAAGTGTTTGTCCCCCGAGACTCTTCCTCATCCGTCTGCCCTGGGCGTCCCTTTGTTTGCAGCTGCAGAAGTGCCACCAGGCTGCGGGTACAGCCCCAGCTGGGGCTCCAGGATGCTTTCGCTGCGGTTAGTGACAGAGACGCTCTTCTCATCGGGCATCCAGTCCACCTTTAGAGCACAAAATCTTTCGGTATGTGTCTGATGGTGGTAGGAAAACACTCCTCTTGTCTGTATTTTATAGTAACATTGCTTTTTACATAGGAGACACTCCATAAAATAAACATTATTTTATTGCCTTGAAGGCAATGTTCTGAATGCCACAAAATAATAAATACCCTACTGAAAAAAAAAATCTCAATGTGACTTGGCGAGCTTTTATTTATTACGGAAATTTATAATCCAAATTAAATTTGATAAAAATACCTTTTCTGTAATGTATTTCTCTCTTTTTTTTATAAGCTAGCATAAAGGTGCCAGTGCTGGTTAGCTACATTTTAAACACTGTCAGTGTTTAAAAATTATTTTACTCTAGGGAACCTGTGAACACTTTAAATCCAAACTGCACATATTTGTGCTTTATATACGCTGTGTAATTAGGAAAAAAGAAGAGGAAAATTTCTTAACCGTCTTTATGGATGATCTGAGCCTGAAAATTTGGCTGGTAGTATCTAACTGACTGCATGTTATCTACACTTGAATTTTGCCTGACTCTGGACAGATCATGATATACATCTCAGGGTATTATGTTTGGGAGAAAAATCTAAGCAATCTCCCTTTTTCTGAGGCAGTGAAGCAACCCAAACCAGAAATACTTTGCAGGTGAAGACAGAAATGGCTTAGAGTTTTCCTATGTCTGCGGAGTCAAAAATATTTGTAAGTATCCAGCTGGATTGGCCAGCCTTAAAGAGAAATAGCCCGTCGCTGTAGAAAGTAGTGTGTCTTGGATGGGGTTTTGTTGTGAGGCTGTTGAATCGTGTTAGTGGGGTCCCCCTCAGATGCTGCTTGGCGTTGTGTGGAGCGGGTGGAAGGGTGGACGAGGCAGGTTGTAGGAGGTGGAGAATTAATGACAAGTATTACTGCAGAAATGCATTTAATTACCCAGATGCTCAGTGTTTGGTTTTGTGATTGACTGCTCCCTGTAATCTTCCTGATGAAGGACTGTGATCCCTCGAGAAGGGTGATCCAGACGGGTGTCGAGTCAGAGACTGAGCACTGTGTACAAGGTATGATATGGCATAGTTTGGCCTGTAGCATTTTGTTGTGTCTTGTCGTATGGGAACGCATGTTAGTATAATAGAGCCTACCTGTAATGAGCATTGGTAGGAAGGTAAAGGCCAAATCGTGGAGAAAATGTGCTCTTGGCCAGTCTGAGACTGGGAGTGACGTTACACATATATAATGGTGAGATCTGCTGTGTTCCAGGGGTTTGTGCGTTCTGACGGGGCACCCTGAGAGGAGCCCGGCTGCCTCGTGGCTTCAGTGGAACCGATCTGGAAGAGCAGAGAGGGCAGAGAGGCAAGTGTCTAGTGTGCGGGATTGCGGGGAATGAAGGGGAATTTGGCTCTGGGTGGATCTTGGCATAAATATAGGGTAAGATTTGAAATAATGCTTCTGTATTGTGAATTTTGAAATGTGGGGGGATGCTGTATGAGTATCTGTGTTCCAAAATCTCTTCTGTTGCAGAGCTGAGGGTCAGCTTGTCTTCACTGTCCATACGGGTGCAACGGCTCTTGGGACTGGACTTAACCGCAGCAACAGTCGAGTCGAAGTGTTGGATGCTAACTTGAGATTCTCGAACAGTCTCAGTGAGCTAAAAATGGAGAAAACACAAATTCCTTCTAAATTACAGACTCTGTAGTGAAGCAATCATAACTTGCTTGATAGGCTGGATATTCTCCTGCTCTGTCTCAGGGTGGTTATTTGCAGTCTAGTTTTGCTCACTTGGAGAGTCTAACGAACTATAAATGGATGTTTGTCCAATTCATCTTCATTTAAATGCCTTCTCTTGACTTAGATGTCACTTTTACTTAGGAATGCTTAATTTGATAACTTGAGAATTAGTTCAACCAATTTCCAAATGAGAATTCCTTTCACTGTGGTTTTTTGCCTTTTTGCCTTCTCACAATAAGGAAGCCTCTTTTGGAGACACTCAGCTATACGCTTCTTTTAAAAAAACAACAGCAGCAAAACCCATTTCTTAGTAAATCTGTTCTTACTCCTTTGTAACACGCACTGAAAGACAGCAAAGCCCTTGGAATGAGTACCTGCTGCAGAACTAAGTTCCCTGGGCATGGAAAAGTGGAAAGGCAGCACAGAAAAATGGCCTGATAAAGAGTATCTTTATTAACAGAACACCCTCTGCTCGCCAGCAGAAAATATTTTTCATGTGGTGGTCTTCTGAAGTGAATACCTAGGGAAGGCATCAGTCTGTGTAAACAGAACTTTGTTGTGCCAATTTGTTATTTTGCCACCAACCCTCCAGAATACGACAGGAATCTGTTACTTGAATGAGCCATGATGCTCAGTACAGAGTTAAATTTATCTCAATTAAAGTTAGCATTCTCTGTCACAAGAACATCACATAAATAAACTTTCTCTGTTGATAGAATTATTTTTCTTACATTCGGCATGATGCTTGGATTCCAGCTCACCAGGAGCATTGTGCGGAGCTTTTTCGACCTTCCCAGGTCCAGCTTTACCCATCAGTGAAATCAGTATTTCTTACTGTTGCCAGTATTTTAAGATAAGATTTTTCTTGGCAAAATGTTTTGAGATACTTGAGCAGGTTACTCTTTATAAACGCAGAGTATTAATGCATGTGAAAGCAGGTAAGCTTATTAGATGCCACAGCATTGGAATAGCACATCCTTGGTTCCACCCGTAATTCTGTAATGAACCAAAGCAGTAGTGGCTGAAGGAATGGTCAGTCTTCCATGACTTTGCAAGCTGCATTGCAAAACCTCTGTCTGAATGCATTTCATACGCACCCGAAAGCTGTACAGAGAAAAAACCAGAAGCCACCCCTTGGCACTCCTCCTCTGTGGCAGGGTTAGGCTGGGGCGGACCCGCACCTGGTTCCGGGGTGTCCTTCCTCCCGGAGCCGGGAGCTGCTGGTCCTTAGGATGTGCTGGGGGCTTTGTCCAGGTTTCCCAGCAAACAGACGTGAAGCCGCAGAGTTTCTGAAAGGGTAGAAGGTTCTGAAAGAGGTGGTGTGTCTTTTTCTAGTACTTTCCTCCTCCTCATTAGAAACCACAGTTTATCTTAAGAGTTCTTTACAAGACAGAAGGCTCTTAAATGTATTCTATTGGGTTCACCAGAATGCTCTGCTCGCCCACCTAATGGTGGATGCACCCAGAAGCACACGACGCCTTCCCCTTTCTCTTGTCTCATCTGCGTCAGTATTGCAGGGGAGCGTGCTTGAGCTTCCTCCCCTGCTAGGCAGATGTCCATTATAATGAAATGTAAAAAAAAAAAAAAAGGAGGGGGGGGAATAATAAAGGCAGAGGAGTGTAATGTTACGGTTTGATTTGACAGGACCTCCTGCTGTTGCAGCTGCCAGTGCCAGCCATGGAATAGATTAATCTGTATTCCAACACGCCGCAGCTGAAGTCAGGATCGATCTAATTAGGGTGTTTTAAACACTGCTTGCATTCTGAAGTCTTCGTGCCTGTCTGGAGAGGGAAAGGCTCCTGAGAGTCCGAGGTGATCCTGGTCTAAGGAGGGCTCTGGTGCAGCTGGGCGAGCACATGGGATGGGACCTGCCTAGGGCCAGGGCTGCGGCTGGCACGGTGCATCGCAGCGTCGGCGTCGTGGAGAGTCGCGGTACGTGCAGGTGAACCGGCCAATGGGGCAGAAAACAGGGTTATCTGCTAATAAGAAAGAAGCCTCTGTCTTCCCATGTCCACCAATTTGTGAGATTTTGGGATGTTCATATGAAAAAACAAGTTGTTCTTGATTTCTTGATGCGTACTAGCTACTATTCCTTTAAAGGAATCTTCGGTGGTGCTGAGCACGGCTCATTTTGGTGTTTGCTTTTCAAAGGAAACACATTTAGTTGTTCTTAGAAATGGGGGCTAGGCAGCAGCTTCTGCCTCTGGCCTTGTCTGTTGTCCCTCTTGAAAATGACTCTTTTTGTGCAGGTGATGTGGGCTTTGGCTGAGCTTTGGCGCGATTATTTAGAAGTTCCCCAAATATTCAGTTCAGGCAGGGTGCCCGAGGCGTCGCCCGTGGGCGATGTGCAGCTTGTGGCCTCTGTCTGTCAGCTGAGATCAAAGCTGGGCAGCTGCAGGTCTTGCTCTCTGAGGACTCTGAATAGCACCAGCTACTGATCATTTTCCAAAGAACATCCAACCCAGAGCAAATATTGGGATTACGGACTTCTGCAATTTTGCATATGTGAGATACATATTGGTGCAGTTTGTAGGAAAATGGTGAGACCCCCACATCTGTGGAAACCGTCACTCCCAGGTTAACACCGCTCCCTTTTGATTACTTCTGTAAATGCTTTAATTCATTGAATAATGGATTTAGCCACTTATCCCATTGCACTTCTCTTACCCCAAGGTTTGCCCTGATTTTGGCTGGTGTCCTTGCACGTGGATGTTTGGCTGTTGCTGTTTATTGGGCCAGGACTTGCATTATGGCATAATTGTGATTTTGGGGAGGGGAGCGTGAAACACATTGGTGCATTTTTTTTCAGGAAGCTGATCAAGATAAAGGTTGAGATAGTTCATAAATATTTCAGTAAAATATATATATTTTTTTAACGGTTTGAGCAGGTAACTAAATATTTCCTGGATTTTCTGGAGTGATATGTTGAAAGAATAACCTCATTCTTAAAAAAAACCTGTGTCAGCTTCTTTAGACTTCTCAGTAGTTTTAAAGATTTTATTGATAAAATGGATAAATATCTGCATATGACCACCAAAGCAAAAAATGATGGTTAAAATACATTTCCTAGTAAAGGAGTATTGAAAAAAAGCAATGAAGATATATCATTGGTGAGCATATTACTACTAAAATACTGCATCAACATTTCTAAACGCTTCCAAAAAAAGGTTTGTGAAAAAATAATGTGGAGTACAGAATGCTGGCTCCTTTCTAAACCAGCCGAGCATCTGCTGGCTTGTATTTTTTTTTTTTTTAAAAAAAGTCTTCATTTTGTTGCGTGGTGGTTTTTTTTTGTTTTTTTTTTTTTTTTTTTTTTCACCTTAAGAGAATAGGATCTTGCAAGGACTTCGGAGGCTTTTACAGTGTCTTTTTTAATGTGGACACTTAATTTGGTGTCGCTTTTTGTGGAATAACTGTTTCTCTGCAGCGAGAGCGTGCGCTGACATACCCAGAGCCATCCTTCACCCTCGTGTTATCCTGTCGAGATGACAGAGCAGCCGCACGGTGCTGGCCACCCGATAAACCTGTTATCTCCCCTGCTCCTCCTGCCAGCAGCTCTCCCAATCTCTTTGGTACATGAAAAATTGACACCACCTCAGGCAGAAATCTGTTTCTAAGGAAGCTACATTTATAAGTAGCTAATGAAATGGGGGGGTGCGTGCGTGTGTGTGTGTTACAGCCTCTTCTGTTTGATGCCCTTGTGTCGTATGCAGATAATGCGTGCTGCAGAGAGGGCAGGCACAATTTGGACTTCGCCGTTCCGCGGAAGCGTAAGCTGATAGGTAGCGCAGAAGCTCCCTGCAAACACCTCAGTGTCGCTTGTTCTTTGTACGCTGGTGCAATCGATCAAGGCTTCTTGTGGCTCCAGGCTAAGCAGCGCCATGGAAATGTATGTTAAAATGGTTTGACGGCAATAAGAGGATGATCCCTTTCCTCTGCACATTGTGTTTTCCTCCCTGAAAATAACATATCTTGACACCCCTTCTCCTCTCCCCGCTGCTGTGGGCGAGGAGGTGTTGATGGCCATTGTTTTTCATCAGTCCTAATCAGCAAGATCAAAGTGGGGACACCTTGTAGAAGTTACAATTTTGAATACATCAACATGTCTAAAACATAAGGTCTGTGCATGATGCAGACCTGTAGGCAGGAAGCAATAGCAAGTGATTTGGCAAGGGAGGGAAACTCCTGCCTGTCTCGTTTGCTTTGCGCCTTTGTGCTTGGTTTTATTTCCCCACGTTAAAACCATATACTCTTTGATACTGCCAACATCATTTCTCCTGTTGGCGTACGTTTTGCAAATGATTTGCATCTCTGCATCTCCTGTGCTGCTGGGGGTGCAGGAGTGCGGTGTGGGGCCGCTCTGCTTCCCTTGCATGAGGAAGGGGGGTCAGACGCCTGCCCCGGGCTCCCTCCCTCGCCTCGCACTGCATCCCAGGGCAAGCCGGTTCCTCTGCCTGGAAAGTGTTCATGGGGAAAACGAAAAAGAGCCAGAGCACAAGGGTTGTAACCTAAAAGCTTGCCTCAAAATGTTACAAACCCAGTATGGATTTATATGTATATTGTATATAAATTACACATAAAACTGGTGAATCCTTCTGAGGAAGCAAGGAGACAGAGAAGCACTTGCTTTTGTACTTCACAGAATCTGGTGCAGCCAAATATTAACGGTTAAAGAACCGTAAGATGCCCTATGTGAAAAAGTATGCTTTTGGAGATCATGTTGCTTTTTGTCCCACAAGGAGCAAAGAGCTCAAGGCCCCATTCTGAAATGCTGCGTTTTTGACCACCACCTGATCCCGGTGAGGCAGTGGACTGCACTGGTGAGGGACGGTGTACGGGGGCTGTGCTGGGACCTGTGCTCAGGTGGAGCTTCTGAAAGGAGTGCAAGGCACAGGGGCAGCAATGCCATGTGGCCCGTCGGTACCTCCTTTGGTGGTTCCCCACCGAGGGACATCCGTGATCCTGCAGGAGAAGTCCTCAGAGCTTGGTCCTGCTCCTCAGGAGACCATCGCTGCCATTGGTTCAAGGCACTTGGTTCAGTCACCTTTCAGAGTGAAGCTGTGGTTGGACGTTAGCACAGATGTTCTCTCTTGTGTGCTTGCAACGTTGACTTTTTACTTGGCTCCAAGGTTTGTGCTGTAAAACGTGACTCCCAAGGGCGATTGAGAAGACTGTAGAACACGTTTATTTGATCATTTCTGGTTTGCTGCGGCACATTCATATTCAGTCCACGGGATTTTCTGTAAATAAAACTGGTTTGTTTGAGGATTTTTTTTTTCCTTCTAGCTAATACCAGTTAAGTCTCTGCAGGAGCTGCATGCTGGCACAGTTATTCCTTTCTCAAGCTTTCCTGTTTCAGTAACCGTCCCGTTGGCCAACTAAGGGTCATTTGAGTGACAGTGCTGGCTTGGGCCAGGATTCCTTTTAGCCCCAAGGTGGGAGGCAGCGTGCTGTGCCTTTAGCTGTGACGGAGGGTGCCAAAAAGAGAGTGCGCGCGGCTGGGCAGGCGTGCCAGCCTGGGGAGAGGTAAACTGGAGCAGAATTTGCGCTTTACGTAAGGCGTTTTTTCCAGGTCACCAAGGAAAAGCAGGATCAGTGTAGCAGGAGTAGTGCGGCAGAGCCAGAGGAGACCTCGCCAGCTGGGCTGTGATGGGCAAGGAAGTGTCTGTGTCCCCTGCAAACGTGACTTGCTGCTCTTGCCACCGCTCTGCCGCCGCTCGCCAGTGATGGGAAGGAACCAGGGTTCTGCTTATCAATGGCTACATGCGGGAGCGCAAGTAGTAAATTTAATGGCATGTTAGAGAGAAAATAAGCTCCTGTTCCTGATCTCAGCATGCAATTTTCATTTTGTATCTCCAGAACATGTCTGTTCCATCCTGGCCTCCCTTCTGCGAAACCTGAGAGGGCAGCAGAGGACACGGTTACTGAATAAATTCACAGAGAATGACAGTGAGAAGGTGAGTGCTGAATACGTGTCTGCAGTCTCTGGGCTACCAGGATACTGGATAACGGCGGGGTGCCTGTGTACACTCGCTAAGTTACTGAAAAGCCGTTATTGTACCTGCCTGTACTTGTGCTCTCACAGGCCATCGTTCTCTCATTCATGTTGTTACCTACAAACCGGAGAACTGGAAATGCCTGTAGTGCTCGGCCTCCCACATCATACGTGCCCTTGTTTTCTGGTGCTCTTGCACGTGGTGGTAGCGATTCTCAGCCCTGTGTCTCTCTGCTGAAGCCTGATCGTGCAACACGCGTTGTGTGGTGTTACGTTGTGCTGGCTCTGTGAGACCAGGGCAGTGTGGAAAGGTGCCAGTTTTTCTGGTGAAGCTCTTGCGCAGAGAGTTTAGGAATTGCTATAGTACACATTTAACATTCCCCATTCCTCGGCTAGAATGTGTCACTTTAGTGGTGTTTACTCTGGGAAATGCTTTCAAAAATATTTACTTGGTGGTGGATAGATCAAACAACCGTGAAACAGAAACAGCAGCTTTTGCAAACCAGTAATTCCCAGTGGATTTGTAAATTCCACCACTGGGGAAATATTGGTTCCTTAGTATTCCTCATTAGTGTGTCTTAAAGGTGTTTTTCATAACCTGTTCTACCAACTGCAGAAAATTTTCCATTGCTGGATAGGCTTTCATTTGCCTAATACAGTTCAGGGGAGAGCAGGAGAGCCGTAACATGTCAGATACATTTAAAATAAGCTTGGCTGCGTACAGCATAGACAGAAAGGTCAGTTGGAGAAGCCAGGAGAACAGGAGAACCACAGCACAGCAGAGCGAGCTAGGGATACATGTCGTCTTGCCGCCTTTTAGCTGGAGCTGACGAGACCATATTGTGCTGTGGGATTACATTCAAATGCCTGCAGAGTCGGTGTGCTCACCCGACCAACACTTGTAGCGTCCTTCTGTAATGTATTCCTTCCTGTGAGTGACAGAATTGCCTGTTACTTTTTGAAGACTGCAGCTAGGAGGAAAACAACGTAGCATGAAGGATTAAAGATGATTGCATTGTTCTTTTTTCTTGCTCAGGTCTCTCTCTTCTGCCCTTGCAGGTTGATAGGCTGATGGAACTGTATTTTAAGTACCTCGATGCAATGCAGGCAGCTGATAAGAAGATTGATGGAGAGAAACATGTATGTATTGCTTAAGTTTTGCCAGCTCGTGTCTACAATACCTCGGCACAGGCATGTCGTCTGCACAGAACTTCTGGCTAAGCCGGGTCACTCTTCTGAGCCGTGCCCTCGTACCTGTCCTGTTACCTCTTAATTCTTGTTGCCCTGCTCTCCAGTTTCCAGTTAACCTCAGATAAAATAGGTTGAGAACTTCCCTACAGCAAGTGCTTCTGGCCTTTTCTTAGAGTGAATTTTACTAGGAGGGTCTAAGTCTGTGCTTCAATTTGCCTTCACTTTTACTTGGCTGCAGTCTTGCTTGGTTTGGCAGATGGAGAGTAAGTGAAATGCAGAGAGACAATTACATGGTAATGCGCGAGGCCTCCTACCCTGGTCTTTAGAGTTCGGATCAGCTGCGAGAAAGCGTCTATTTTGATTAGTTAGATGAGGCTGCAGCCAAAGGCTGGAGTGCTCTCTGCACACCAGCAGTGAATCGTTTTGAATGACATGAGCCTTGGTACCACACAGTACTTTCTTGGAACTGAAGCTGGAACAGACTTTTTGAAAGAGAACGAGCTGTTGGAGTCAGGAAGCAGCTTGCAGAGCTGTTAGCGAGCTTGGCCAGCTTCCCACAAGATTATCTGTATCAGCACTGAAGAGGGTGTGAGATTGATTAGCACTGACGGAGAGTAATCACTGCAGCCACCGTCCCCACACGCGGGCGAGCTCAGCGTGCCACGGGCTGCAGCCCCCCGCCAGGCTCCGACAAACAGCTGTCTGCCCACAGCCAAGGCCGCTTCTCTGGACACTGGCAAACATTCTGAGGGCATCGGAGCTCAGCGGCGCTGCTGCTGCTCAAAAAGGCATGGGGGTGAGTGATGAATGGGGTTGCCTTTGCTGCCAGCATTCGCGCTCCATATGGACAGCTGCAGCTTCACAAATGAACGGTGGCCTGAAGAAAAACAGCCTTTACCCTTTCCTGCTGTCCCTCCGCGCCTCATTCATCCTCCTTGGAACAGAGCAAGAAATTATTTATTCTTTACATTTCGGTGTCGGTGTGTGGGTTTTAGAACTCAAAAACTGGAATGGATTTTTTTCTGGGTGAAGTCTTGTGATGTGTCAGCAGCTGCTATACAGAGCCTTTAAATGCAACACGCGGGGCTAGTCTATGTGCCCTTTATCCAAAAAGATCCCGAGGCATCCTGCGAGTGTTAACACCTGTAGCAGGCAGCCAGCACAAAGCAGGGGTGAAGGGAATTTGTGAAGAAGTTTGTGTAGAAGCTCTTGAATTAATAATATTAACCCATTCATGTTTACTGATGCACAAGAGAAGAGAAACCGTAAGAATCTCAGGTTTTCCTCTTGCATCCAGAAGGCCACTGTCTTTTGCCTGACTCAGAGCTTTGTAGGCTGGAATGACTAGAATAAATGGATCTCAATTCTTCGCTCCTATTAGAGCTAATAATAGGATTTAGCAGAAACATTTAATGTGCAATATATTGGACATGATGTGTATGAAATACGATGTTGAGGTTCATTCCTAGCTTGGAACACTCTTGGAATTACTGTTTGCTTTGCTTTGTAGCATCCTCAAATATCAGTGGGACACGGTCTCCTGAGATCTGAAGTGGCTCAAGCGGTTTGCCCACGCAGAAGTAGGCAAAAGCTATCACTCTGTGTATCAAATCACAGCATTGTCTGGCTGTGACAGGATTTATGAAGCACTTTAATGTTTCTAGTTGTGGTACATGAATCACTGAAGTGGATGGTACAAACACTTGGTCCTTTAGAAACTGTGCTATGTCACCGGAGGGCTTTTGACCTTTCTTTTGCAGTAGGAGACATAGTACCCCAAAAATCGGGTATACAGATGCTCACCTTTCTCCCTGCCCCAAAGAATAATGATACCTGGTGAGATGTTACGGGTTCAGTCTATACTCATGAGAGCGAGATCCAGGTCTGATGGACAGAGTATCCTGGTGTCAGTCTTGCATTACAAGAAGTGAAAACCTGATTATATAAGGAATGACCGAGTGTATCATACCTGATGTTTCATCTTTGGTAGTACAGCTGCCGTAAGAAGCTCCTGCTCTTGCAGGTCTCTTCCTTTTTCTTTCTTTTAGCTTGGCTTCTTTTAGTGATCTGGTTTCTAGCCCAGCTCCTCAGCCTGTGGCAGTGAAGGTGTGGGAATAGTTGGGGATAGAAGGGAGGGGAGGAATAATTTCTGAAGCCAGCTGTTTCTGAGAGAGAATGGTTGTAATGAAACTGCACCCTAAATCAGGACATTGAAACAGGATAAGGTCCACTGAGTCCCTTCTCAATGTTACCCACTTCTCTGCTTCTGTGGCATCTATTCAGAAGTGATCAGAGGTGATAACTTAGTGATTACCCTAATGGTCATGTAAAACCCAGGAGCAAAGTGTGTGAGCATTTGTCTCCAACACTTGATGCCTGTCTTAGCACTTTTCTCAGAGTTTTTAGTTAATGAAGCCCAAAAAAAAATCTTGTCCCCCTCTCAAATTCTTTAATTCTTTCTGTAGGAAATGGTGCAAAATCCTATGGCTTTTGACTCCCTCTAAAATGAGGTATAACTTACAGGCGGCAGCAATAGCCTTAGTGATCTCTGAAGATGGCAGGAAAAGACAGGAGATGGTTTAATATTTTTATAGTTCCACAGAAAATTATGCTCAGCAGGTTTATTCGATAAAATATTCTCACCAGACACTTTGCGCTATAATGACTTACAAATTACATGCTAATTGTGCTACAGTTAAGTCATTCTATCCTTGAAAGGCAGAGGTGGAACTCCTGGCATGAGGGCAGATTGGGATAACTGAAATAGGGATTTGTGTTAGCTCAACATTTCAGTTTGGTTTAGAAAAACCAAATTGCCGGGAGTTATACTGAGGGCAGGACGTGGCGTCCCGGCAGGGGCTGTGTTAGTGAAAATGAAAAGAACACGACCGTCTTCATGGGAGGGTGCGCGCATTCTGGAGCGGGGCTGCATTCGCGCTGTCTGCACTGTGAGCTTTTCCAGCAAACGGCCAGCAAGCTGAGGTAAGCTTTGAACTTTTTTGCTGAGCTCGGTGGGTCTTTTTAGATGACTGCCCTAACGTGGTGCCCATTTCTTGACGCTGAAGTTGAGCTCATGCTTTTGCAGGAGCTGCTGCTCTGTTTCTCCTGACTCGGAAGCCATGGTGTGCTGTGTAGCAATCGCAATGAGCTTTTCAGCTCTTGCAGATTGGTGGCTCAATGTACAGAATTTCAAGTGTGTTTCTGCTTATAAGGCAGGAATGAAGAAAGTCCTTCCCACGACAGAGGGCTCTGGTGGTTTCTTGTGTGGTTCTGAGAGTTTCTTGGTCGCCTTGGTGTGACCTGGATGCCTGCCTGCTCTCCTGGCAGCAGCAGAGTCCGTGCCTGACTAGGGCTCGCTCCTAACAGTTCTGTCTTTCGAGGAAAACGGTGGTCAGTCTGCTGAAGAGACCATGTGGTCTGCAGCCTCTGCATTTGATAGAGGCTCCTGGAGAAATCATTGTCACAGCTGTGAGCTGAAAGCAGATGGTCTTGGGCATTCCTTGTTATGGTGGTCTGACTTCACCCAAGGCTTCTGCTTGCTTTTCTCCTGTTGGCAAGTGTCAGTCTCCATCTCCTGCATGTCCTTTTTGACTAAGAGCTTAGCAATGACCTCGAGTTCAACTATCTGCCTGGGGTCTGAAAGCACCTCCTGACCATGCCTGGCATCACTTGCCAACCCCAGTAATACAGACAGAAAGTAGTAAGGGGAGAGAATCTGTATTTGGTGTAGGGCGCAAGTTTTGATATGCACGGCCATTCAGAGCCTTCTCATCTCTGATGACCTGGAGCAGCCTCGCTGTCCCACCCGGTGAGGAAGTAAAA
Organism: Chroicocephalus ridibundus; assembly: GCF_963924245.1. Taxonomy (NCBI): domain Eukaryota; kingdom Metazoa; phylum Chordata; class Aves; order Charadriiformes; family Laridae; genus Chroicocephalus; species Chroicocephalus ridibundus. Next base: position 5,870,477 of record NC_086295.1, on the reverse strand, counting down.
CCAGGATTCTGGAGGTGCGCTTTGTTCTCGATCAGCGCCCATCCCTTCTGCTCTGCCCAGCCTTGCCGTGTGTGCTGGGGAAGGTGAATGGAAGGTAAGGAAGGAGGAGGATGCGGGGAATCCTGTGGGCCCCTACTCCAGTGAGGACATGGAGCAGATGGGATCTTCTGTGTAGCATTGGCAGATCCATTGTACCTTTAGGTTTTGAGTCTTTACTTGACACCTCGAGGCCTGTCAGTCCTGCCTCATTAGTGTGACAGAAGCTCATTTTAGCTTCACAAAAGCCCATCTTATTGCTGTCTTCTCCCATCAGCAAGGGGCATCTCCGTACATATTGTTGGCAGATTAGAAATGGCATCTGAGTGCTCATTTGGAGGTTAGGGACTTGACAGCTCTGAAAGAGAGACAAAGTGGAAAGGTGGCTATTTGGTACTGTACTGGGAGGCAGATTAGCATTTAAAGGGTGGTTGTGATTTTATTATATTTTTTCTTAAAAAAAGACTGTGAAAAGGCACCTTAAAACTGTACTTGTCTTCTAATTCATATCTGCTTAATTTACTGGCACAAAATAATCTTGCTTCTCTGTCGAGAGGGGCTGTTATAACTGCTGCCTTCTCCGTGTAATCAAGACAGCAGTTGCCTGGATTCGGCTCCTGTGATCGCCGTGCTTGGATCAGAATACAGAACAGACATGGTCTTTGTTCCCTGCTCTGGAGATTCAAAGTCCCGGCCTGTTGATGTTTTTCTGGTCAGGAATTTAGCACTGTTGAGAAGAGTAGCCAGTAAGCCTGTGTGCGGTGAGGAGGGTAAGTGGTAGTTTTGGGAAGGAGTGCCTTGTCGTCTTTCTGAAATGGGGTTTTTGGTTGTTTCAGTCAATATTTCGATCTCTTGCTAGCCAGACTCAACATTGCATAGCTTTAGAGACCGGATTTGATCAGATTCATGCAATTTGGCATGCATGTAGGGTGAGGAAAGTCACTCCTTGTACAAAATTGGATTTTTCTTTTCACTGGCAAGAGCTTGCATGCACATTTTGCCCAGTCATGCCTGTGCCCATGAGTTTGAGAAGCTGGAGTAAATTACGGTTGTGCAAATGCTGGAGTCTTTAGCATCAGGATCTGATGCTAAAGCATCCTGGAGCGTAGCCAAAGCAGGGAATTCATGGCATTGGTAACTAGGGATTGCTTTTTAAACTTAACTTGTTCTTTCACTGGCAAGCTAAGTTTCTAGGAGGAAAAGTATTTCGTTACTTGTGCTTTCCTCTCTCACTTTCGGGACGGAGTGCTAAACAGCTGTGCTTCTAAGCCACTTATTCAGATTTCTGTATGGTGAGCGTCCGTTGCACTCCCTCCAGTGAGAAGTGCACAGGGTTAATTTTCCTTCTTGTGCCTAAAAGACTCTACTGACAATTAGATGCGAGGACTTGGCTTGACAAAACGGGAAAATTTGGTAGCCTCCATCATCTTTGGTGCCGGTGACCTTGTGTGTGTTTGCCTGGAGCACGAGCACCCCAAGGAAGCGCTTCTTGCTGAGCATTACAGGTACAGTGCTCTCGCCGGTGATGGCTCTAATGAGAAAATATTGCTCCGCTGGTGTGTGCCCACCTGCCAGCCGGCTGCATAATAAATCACACAAGCTGCAGCGAGCTAGCAGGGTCTGACAGGCTGCTTCCTTTATTTAAGAACAAAACCAAAAAAACAAACCCCCAAATGCAAAAGGTCACACATGACATCAGTTATTTTGGCCCGTCGGTCTCCATGAAAATGGATGGTGGGTTCAGCTGGGGGACGTGGCCGGCCTTTCTTGGGAGGAAACTGCTCTGAGCGTATTGCTGGGCTGCTTTTGCTGGTGTTTTGAAGAAGACGCTCTGTCCAAACAAGACAAATGGAATGGCCTCTTGCCTTCTGCCTTTGGGCTTCCATTTGGGCAGGTCTCGCTGGTGAAACACCGTACGTGCAGGGGAAGAAGGAACCATCGCCGTACCCGCAGAAGCCAGTGGTCTTCTGCTAACAGACCCCAGCTGGCGTTTGGCCCCGTCAGCATCCCTAACAGATGAAGCTGGAAAAGGAAGGCTGGCCATGGTAAAGCTGTACTTGTGGAGAATTTTCGGACCTGTTTTCTCATTCATCAGTCGATAATGAAGTTGGAAGCCTGATAGGTCTTTGAGGCTGCTGGAGTCATGTTCTGCACTGCTTAACAGCACCCTCAAATGGCCAGTAAAGAGCAGGGTTTTGTTGGGTTTTTTTTTGTTCCATTTTGACAAAGAACTTATAAATAATAGATAACACTGGTTTGTTCCATATTCAGAGTCTCTGATCGCTCAATTTCAAAATGTAATTTGTATGTTTAAATTAAAATTTTAATTTGCAGATGGACACACTTCACAACCAGCAAAGGCTGAATCTTGTTCAAAATTGAATGAAATGTTTTGTGAATTTAAATGAATTATTAAAAGAAGTACTTCCTTGGCAAGAAATATATGGATGTTAATGTTTTGGGGAACAAAGCGCTTCTTAAGAAACCACAAATATTACCAACGTTTTGCCACGAGTAATGGGAAGCACTTTGAGAGACAGTCATCACACCTTTTCTTTGTGTTGCTTTACAGGACATGGTGCGTCGGGGAGAGATAATAGACGATGACATGGAAGACGAATTTTATCTCCGTCGTTTGGATGCCGGTCTCTTTGTTCTACAGCTCATTTGTTACATCATGGCAGAGATCTGTAATGCCAATGTTCCCCAGGTAAAGCTGTGTACAAGGTTGGCAGATCACTTGTATTTCCATCCATGATACAAACAAGACTCTAAATCCTTGCAAATGCTGTCTTATTGAATAATCTCCTCTTTAATTCCTTTTTTTTTTTTTTTTTTTTGGAGGAAACCTCCTGCTTATTGCACTTGTGTGTATACAGCTTCATCATGTCATAGCAGTTAGGAGGGCATTAGTGGGTACAGAAGCTGATCGTTGTCACAGAATTCATACAGTCTGCCATGAGCAAAATCACAGTTTGAAATGGAAAAGCCCTATTTATGCCACTGCTGAGAGAGTAGTGGAAGGGGACGTTCTCTCAGAAGGTCTCACAAAGGCACAGACTACAGCAGGTGGCTTCTCTTGATTGTGCAAAATACTGCATCTCTGCTGGTGTGAACATATTGGAGTTTGTGAATATGTTATGTGATTACTTGTGCCTGTGCTACGTGCATTTCTGAATGTTTCTGAGCATGTGCTCTGGGACTGTGGGCTAACAAGGTGTTGAGTTGGGTTTTGTGGTGCTCAGCGTTTCCTGCTCTTCCCTCAAAAAAAGTGGGGGAAAAAGGGGTTGTGCATGGTTTTGTGTTGTATTGGATATGACTTTCTTCTCTTTCCTGTCCCCAATTAGATTCGCCAGAGAGTCCATCAGATTCTGAACATGAGAGGCAGCTCCATTAAAATTGTTCGACACATCCTAAAGGGTGAGTTGAGATATTCCTATGCATGGGTCCCATGTCTACCAGGGACAGCTTGGTCATCGATTTCTAGGATCAGCCTTCACATATGGTTCTCCTTGACTTCCTGAGCATCTTCAGGCAGCAGTTGAGTAGTGTTCTGAGATCTGGGCAGGGCTGGAATCACCCTGATAAGGGGCATGCTTTACCTTGGAGTTAGGACACCTGCTGTTGTCTGCTGTCATGGAACAGCATGTCACTTCATGCTGCCATCAGCTGCAGACTGGCTGGAACTCGCTACCGACGTTAACTCTAGAGTAAATATTTAAGGGAAGTGTATATGCACGCTAGAGGGGAGAAGAGTGGAGTCTCATCTTTCATTAACATGGCCCTGCACTTTACCATCTGCACCATATTAGTATCCGTGGTGTATTTGTCTTGTTCTTAGTGTCAGATTAATATGGATTATAGCATTAAAGTATCCTCTGTAGCTTTAAAATGTAGCTGTTGTGATTTGCAATCCGGGTTTTAAAGTACTGCTTGTTATTTTTAATGCTTATGTTGAATTAGAGCAATGCTTATTTGAGCTGTGACTCTCATCTGTAGCCTGCCGTCCTTCAGCAGAAGCAGCCAGTTGAACTGGGGAAGAAGAGGACAGGAGTCAGACTGTCCCCACAGCTCCCTCTGAGCTGCGAGGCTTAGCTAGAGAGCTGGTAATCTGCTGCCCACAGGAGGTACCTCCTTAATTAGCAGAGGGCTGTGCAGGACGTGTCTGCTCCTGAGGCGGTGTTGTTTTTGGTGACAGGGTGAGGAGTCCCTCTCTCTTTCTCTTGTGGAGGGAAAGGAAGGTTGGCAGCATCTCTGGGGGTAATGGGCTGTGCGTTGTGCTGTTTCGACGTCTCTGCTTTCTTTGGGAATAACAATGATGTTCTCCTGGCCTTTTCTTCCCCCCGCCCTTCCCCAACACTGGCAGATACAGGCAGCTTTTTTTCTTGCAGATCCTGTTTTTCTCCCTTCCCATATGCAGGAAAGAGGGGGATCAGAAGGATGGCTGGTATGACCATATTAAGAGTGATTTTCTGACAGTGTGAGATTACCTGCAGCTCTAGGCAATCTCTTTGGCCCTTGTCCTTTGCCAGCAAGTGCAAGCTAATGTCTGCTGATGAACAGGGGGGACTGGATAGGATGTCTTTTCTGCTTTTAATTATGATACTTGACAATTCCTGCCTGCAGACTGTCCATTTCCAACTTGGAGCATGACATGCATCTGCTTTCAGATTGCCGTGCTTGACCGGGGCCACGGGTGCCCAAGGGATTTGTCTGCACACCTCGCTGTATTTACGCACCTCACGTTCATGTCTCTGGTTTGTTGATTTACATACTAAGCTGAATTGGAGGGCAGCTGCATTAAAATTTCATCTGATTCTTTCTTTCACAGACAGTGACTTGCATTGTGAAACTTTTTCAGTGGTTTTATCATGTCTTGCAAGCTGTGGATTGTACAGCAGGCTCAGTACTCTCAGCAGTAACACGTTCTCTGCCTGAAGAGGCCAGACATAGCATGTTAATAATACAGGTGTTGGATACCATTTTTGGGGCTCTGTCTTCAGCTCTCCTCCACTTTTATGCTTGTCAGTTTTAGAGCCTTTTGCCATCACAGTTGTCAATGACCTTAGAAATGCATTTGTTGGTGGGATCTTGTGAAATACTACAACGGGGCCCAGAAGATTCCTACCTGGTAGGAGCAGGTGAAACTTAAGCTTTTCAGTAGTTACACACCTACGTCGAAATATGTTGTCAGTGTAGATTCACCAACTTTTAACAGAAGGGTCTCCAGAGGAATCGGTTCGTTGAGGACAGTTTGCCTGTTGGAGTAGTTTGGTTGTGGACCTGGAAGTGTGGGGGGCCAGCGGGGGGTTTCTGAAATTCAATTGGTGTCAGAACTGTACGACTCTATCCCAAATGACTGAGAGATCGGGAGCCTTCAGCCTTGTCTGAAACGTTTCCAGGCCACTTTCCGACTTGCTCTCAGGACAGATAAGGGCTGGTTTATTTTTACTTTTCTTTCAGTGTTTTGCTCTTGTTCAGTTTTTATTTTCTATTTTTGCATACTAATTAGGTGCTTAGTTTTTAGTTTGATTTTTATGGCCTACATATTCTCCATGTTTCTCTGGCAACCTGACAGCTGATGGATCCCTTGGGGTTGCTCAGAATTACTTATGATGCAAGCGAGGAAGCAAGACTGTTTTCTTATGGTAGGGCTTTCAAGGGGGAGGAGTGGGCAGGGAATAACTGAAGGCTCATTAAGTGCATTTCTGCAGGCTGACCAGTCCTCCCACCGTTCCTTTTTCTTGAAGATCAAGCATTACTTGCAACGGGACAAGTGGTTTGTCCTTTGGAAGAAAAGAACCGAATGGTGTGTGCCTTGGCCGGCGGGGTGTTTCAGGGATGGCGACTGGTCTTCATGACAGCAAGTGTTGCCTGTAACTTTGCCATTCCTGGTCTCCATCTCTCTCATTGGGAATGGAGTTGAGGCACAGACCTCTCTAAATAGTGATAGTCGGCCCTGGAACGGGAAAGCACGCTGTTCCTTACTGATCTGGACAGACCAGGCTTTGGTACCTGCTCCCTTTGGGGAGCTGCTGTCAGAGGAGCAGGAGCTCTGCGGGAACTGAGATGCAGAGGTCCCTCCCCAGAAGCACTGACAGGAGATGCCTGGTTAAACATCTTCTTTTCAGTGAAGGTAATGGGCCCATCAGGGAGCTGGGAAGGTGGAATGCCTACTGAATGCTATAAACCAAACCTGTTAGCATGAGTAATCAAAAAGAAAAGGTAGGTATGTTATGAGGACTGTGCTAAATTTGGCCTGTGGTCCCTCAGTATGTGCAGGCTTTATAGCTTCCAATATCCATTACAAGCTTCAATATTTCCCTATTGATTTTTACTGTTCTGTAACCATTGTATTTTGTCTAATGAAGCAGAAACCAATCTTAGGTCCTTTCCCTTTGTGTAGCTACAGCAATGTGTAAGCTGTGTTTAACTGTTGGCAGGGGGAGCTTACATTTGATTTTTTTTTTTTTTTTTCGCTGTCTCACTGAAGTAGTGGAATTTTAAATAAAAAAGTAAATACATAAAGCCTTGATGGGAGATTTTTTTTTTAAGCCCGGTTCTGGGGGTTTTATCTGGTCTCTTCAAATTAGCAGCTGTTGGTAACCCAGTAAACATTCTGCCTTGGGAGTCACTGGGATTTTAGTATCACGAAGCCTAAATATTCAGAAGGAAAAATGCTGAGCTTTTGGATAAGATTAGAGGAATTTGTGGCTTGCTTTTGTCTGAGTGATCTCATTGGGACAATAGAAGGGCAGTGTCGTTAGTGACACTGGGCAGTTTCTCTGCTTGAGTTGTATGTTCAAGTACCCTGGCGCAGCCCTTAAAGATCAAACCGGAGCTGGGCCACGAGCCCGCTGCCTGCGGTGCGGGCGCTTCAAGCACGGAGCTCTGCCTGTGGCCGGGGCCAACCCGGGCTGCCCCAGTGCTGTGCTGGGCTCGGAGACCACCTCCGTCCCCTGGCGCAGGTATCCTGAGCTGTCGAGAGGCGGCAGGCAGGGAAGCATTTCCCTTGGGCTGCAATAAACACAAGCAATTGCAGTTGCCGCATCTGTTTCAGAGGCGCTCACTCTGATAAAGCACGGAAAGGGCTCGTTGGGGACGGAGTCCGCTCCTCTGCGAGCTCGCCGCGGGGACACGGCTGCTGATAGAAAGCTCTGGTACTGCCCGAAGGGGACAGGAGAAAGCGAGCTAAACGCTGGCCTCAGCCGTCGCTTTCTCCTGGGAAGGTAACGCCGTCTCCGCCACAGCGGGGTTTATCTCCTGCCAGAAGGCGGGTGGCAGGTTTTATCCCCAGACGCTGCGATGCCACCCTTTGCTAAAACATGCAGACCGCAGCAGAGCTGATGCCGGGCTGCTGGGGCCTTGCCCTCACGCAATTAGCCGCTACGTAGGTAGCTACAACAAATCTACTAGCTTGCTGCTGTCCTCGTTAAGTGCGATGGAGAGTTTCTTCTCCGTCTGAGGGGAGAGTTGCCTGTGCTGGTCCCCCTTCTTCAGGACAGCAAGGAGGTCGGGATCACTTGCAGCAAACCTCAGCGTTACCCGCCTGCTCTTGTTACAGGTGCTGTAGCAGTTTATAAATATTAAAAGGATTTCTCCCAGAGGCCCTGGCAAAGAACTCTGCTGCTTGTACATGGAGAGAGAGTGCATGCAGGAGGGAAGACTCCCACATCAGCTAACTTCTCCCTGTCCTCACTCTTTTCGGTGCTCTTATAATAAAGGCTTTGATGGAGCTCAGAAGCATGTAGCAGTGCTGAACGTATAAATATTAAAGCAAACTTTCTACAGCAACTTACCATTCAGATGCTGAATACAAGCTGTTCTGTTTGTTTGGGAAGAAGGGAAAGAATGCGAGAAGGCGGAGGCTGGAAAACACTGTCTAACCAGGCAGTCTGCTCCTGATTTACTAAGATTTGTTCAGCTCCTTGCTTTCGCAGCTCAAAACCTGCTTTTCTTTTTTTCTTTTTAAACCATCTTTGAATATGCAGGTTCTGGTGGCAGGAAGGAGGGAGCTGGTATGGGGATGAGAGCTGCCAGCTTTAAATGAATGTCAGGAAGGAGAGCTGCAGAGGCAATTTTTGGTTCCATGGTGTTTAGCCCTGTGCATGGATGGGCAAGACCTCGATCGGGGTCTGGTATCCTCTGCCTGAAGACAAGCATTTTGGTTTGTTGTTAAATCTGAACTGGTGTGTTTTCTTCCGTGTGGGTTAAAAGCACTCGTAGGTTGGGGAATTGGTCTCCACTTGGCAGAAATCCTCATTCAGGACGCTCGGACAACGGACGGGTTAAACGCAGGGTTAGGGATGGTTAACAATTGTGTGACAGCCCCTGCCTGACCTTCCCTGATGATACTCGCTGTTAAAAGAGACCTAGAAAGGACTATCCAGGACTGGTTTGAATTTCTTGGGCTGAGAGAGGCCAGCGATATGAATGTCCAGTTCAAACAGCTGCCGGTGGGCTGCTCCATTATGGGATAGCAGGGGCGTTGGGAGGAGCACCTGGACGGTCACCTTCCTGAATGGTTAAATGCTGGGGAAGGCGTCCTGCCTCTGGGTGCTAGTGTCTGCTTGGGTTTGTTGTGCTGCTTAGTGACGAGAGCAATATGTGCCTGCTACGGTCTCTTTGCTACAAAAGCTTTTAATGTGAGGGGTCATAGGTGTTTATTATGCAAAGCTTTTACCTTGGGGATGGGGAGAAAAACCATCAATGCTCCTTGCATAAATTCCCATTCAGTTGTTTGCAGTGGATGTAGATTTAGATTTCGCTGCGGTACCTGCAAGAGAAGTTGCCCATCGTTCGTTAGTACCTCACTCAAAGCCTGTTGTCTGTCTGCTTTTCTCCCCTGCAGAGTACGCGGAGAACATCGGGGATGGGAAGAACCAGGAGTTTCGGGAGAGTGAGCAGAAGCGGATCCTGGATTTGCTGGAGAATTTCTGAGGACTCGGGGGCCGAATTCCGCGTCTGCCCACGAGGATGCAGCGTCTGGTTCTCCCCCCTTCTGCTGCCCTCCACCAGCCTTGATTGCGCGATAAAAGTGATGTTTCTATGAAACTGCTTCTAAATGGGATTTTGGTGATATTAAAGATAGTTTGCTTTTTTTTTTTAATTCCTCGCTGGTTATTTAAGTAGTCTGCCGTGAGTGGGATTGCAGCCGCATACCTTGCAGCAGGGCAGCTCAAGACTTCTCCTTTTTTTAACATTTTTTTGCCCCCAAGTCAAACTGCAGTGGTCAGTGTGAAACAATATGACCCTGTACGCATTAGAGGGAGAGTAAAGAGGAAGCCCAGATAGCTCAAGAGATTGTTTGCAAGTTATTCCAGCCTGATACATTAACAAAAATGTACAACCCGCTGTACTGGTGTAAACTTGGGGAGGCTGAGGCATTGGTGTGTGTCCAGTTCAACTGTTCTTCAGTGGCAGAGGGTAGCCAGGAATCAATCCCATTAGCCGTTCCTGCTAAATCTTCCCAAAGGTGAGTCAGAATCGATGAAAAGTTTTGGCATCCCCTGAAGGGGGGGTGGGGTCTTATCCGGGTTATACTCCAAGCTAAGAGAGGGGGGTAAGTAATCAATAAAGTGCCCAAATTCCATTGACTTCCTTTCGCAGTTGGCTTTAGGTCTTGGCCGTGCTTGTTCTGTAGGAAATCAGTACTCTGATTCTTGAACTGGGGGTCTGGCTTTTTATAGCAGCAAGAAGTTCACCAATAGAGGAGAGAAAACCCCACTCACGCGGCCTTTTGCAGGTGCGCTGTGGGAGCTGCAGAAAGACCAAGTGATTTGCCTCTGACCGACTGACTGATTGCGGTGGAACAGACCGCAGCTCATTTTTCTGTTACCCTTCTGCGCTTGCAGTGTAATTTCAGATGTCAGCGTGCCAAACCCCACCGCTTCCCCGAACAGTGACTCCCGACTGGGACAAGAAGTAGCTGAGAATATTTTCCCCGCATCCTCTTTTCTTCTGCTAAAGTTAATGACTGTCATCACAAAACATCGCGGCTCCAGCAAGCTGGGCCTTGCCTAATTTAGAGAGATTTGCATGCTGGCAGCATTCATTTTTTATCTCCAAGAAAAATGCATTGTCAGGGAAGCTTAAAGGCTTCCTTCAATCATGACTGCGTAGGCACTGCTGGCCTGGGTGCTATCAAACGCTGTTATTCAGGAGATCAACATGGGAGTCATGGTTTCAGCAGCCACGAAAAGCTGCAAAAAATACATTTTTGGTGCAGAACTTGTTTGAATTCCTCATTTCTTTCTTCTGTTTTCAACGCGCTTCCTTAAAGGTGTTTTTTTTCCCTTATCTTTCAGATGTGTTTAGTTTTTTTTTTACTTGAGTCTGGGAATTGTTCCCTTTCTACACCGCAGACACTTGGTTTGTGGTCAAAGATGGTCTCTGGATTTGCTCCTGGAAGATGATCTGTTGTTCTGTCTCACAGTACCCTTGCGTTTGAAAAGCCGGGGAGAAAGGGAGGGAGCGTGGGGAAGGAGATTTGAGGCAGAAATGTAGGGGGAACTTAATAAAAATGAAACGGCTTCAACTGAAAAGCGTAGGGTCCACATATCTGGGGGGGCAAAAGGGCAGGGAGGTTCTTGAAAATAGTATTATAAACTGTTTGAGTAGAAGGTAAGTTGTTTTTTTTTTTTAAATCTAAATGGAGCGTTTTTGATTGCACTGGGTTTGCTGCACGTGTTTGTGCTTTGCAGTCACTTCAGAGCTGGGTTCGTGTGCTGGTGTGGGCGTGCGGTGCACGATCGCTGCTCTGTCGGCTCCTCTCAGATGGGGAAAAACCTCCAGCGGCGTCTGGCGGGAGTGAAAACCCCTCTCCCCCATTGCCGCTTCAGCTGGAGTTTGGCTTTTGGAAAGTAAATTTCTCCTCCCTTCCCATTTCCATTCCGGATGCGTTAGCTGGGTTACTAAATATGGAGACTCCGGGCTGAAAAATCACTCCCTGCTCTAATGGCTGGCCGGCTCGCCTTCCGGGAGCGGTGCTGCTGGAGGGAGCTCAGGCTGCTCGTAATGAATGTTCCTCTTGTATAAGACAGCTTTTCTTTGATTGTTTTTTTTCCCTTTTGTAATTTGTTAGCTCTTCAAAGCGCTTCACCAAATCCTTTAAGTCTCTGGATAGTTCACTGAAAGAATTGGTATTGAAGCCGTGGTGATTTAACGTGGTCTGTACCCCGTGATTACGTGGGGTACTGCTGCTTCTGCCGGGATGAGAGTGGCTCTCGGAGCGGGCATTTGGAGCTAGAAACGAGCCCGAGCTTGAACGACTCTCACCAGGTTGTTTTGGGGGGGTTTTCTTCTGGGTTTTTCCATCGATGTCGGTCGCTGCCGCAGTGGGTTGTGTCAGTGAACGCTTACTGGGAGTATTCGTGTCCAGGGACAGCGGGTGAAGGAGCCAAAGGCTGGGTGCTGTGGTGGTGCCGTGGCGTGTGGGCTCGCTGGGCTCCCGGCGCAGCGGGGAAGGGTCCCGGCCAGCGGTTGGTGTTGTCCTGGCTCAGGAGAAGGGTCATGACTTTCCCACCTGGAATGGGGACAACCAGTGATGGGGGCTGGGGCTCAGCATCGTCCCACGAGCTGGTGTTCTCGGTGCCTGGCAGTACGGGCTGCAAACGGGACAGCCCGAGCCACTGCCCGCTCTCTAGCCCAGGCAGCCAAAGGAGGACCCGGTGCCCGTGCCGCAGCCTGAGTCAGGGGTGGCACCAGGAGATCACAGCTTTCTTCTTGGGGCTGCAGAGCCGTGGGGACATGATGCCACCCCATACCCTGCCCATCATGGTTCCCGTGGCCAGCAGGGTGCTGCCGTGGTACTGCACCGCGCTGTGCCGCAGCCTCCCCAGGGCACGGTGAGCAGCCTGATGGCACTCGCAGGTCCTGTGCCAGCAGGACAGCCCAGCCCTGGGAGAAGGAACGCCTTGGAGGAGTGTTTTCACTTATTTTTTTTCCTTCCTGAGACGAAGGAGATACTTGCAGTGATTACAAAAAGCCAAAATGCCTGTGCCTACCTGAGCGCAACCCAACCGTCACGTCTCTCTCTGTGACAGATAAGGATGCTCCAGGTGTTGCTGAGGAATTAGCGCAGAACTTGTTATTGCAAGTCAGGCTTTTACAAGACAGATGATGAATTTTTCTCCCCTCCTAATTTCCAAACTCTTCCAGAGAGTGGAACCCCACTGCACAAAAGTTCGGATCCTCTGCCAGGTGAGACTGGGAGCAGCTCCGTATGAAACCTGTTGTCTTGTACAAAATCCTGTTAAAGCACGAAGAAAACCATTTAGGATCCCCAGCTCTGCTGGGTGTTGGTCACCCGGGTGCTGCACTGGGGTCTGGCTCTCCAGCACCCCGGTACCTGGCACAGCCGGGAAGTTGGAGCCCTCCCTGCTCCTGCCCGTGCACCCGCTGCTCCTGGGGCCATCCCTATCCATGGATTTGCCTCTGGGCTTGCATTGCAAGCAGATAAATATTTTCAGCAGATAAATAGTGAAATTTGGTGAGGAGGGGGAGATGCGCTGAAAGAAGGTGATCACCAGTAAATCACGATGTTGGTTTGGGGCGGTGGGAGCTGAGCTGCTCTCAAAAGCAGATTTTATTGGTGCGGTGCCCGGGGCAGGGAGACCGTTTTGTGCCTCTCCTGTACTCGGGGGAGCCTTCGGCACCCGGCACCGCCACACACCTGCGCACCGACCGCGAGCCCGGACCCTGGGACACACCGGATCCTCTGCCTTGGTCCTTGGGATGGCCTGGTTGCCCACCTGGGCCCGCCATTATTAATTAAGATAATTATTGAGCTTAATGTGCTGCTGCAGGCCAGCTCATTTTTGCTGTAATGCTGAGCAGCAGAGAAAAGCCTTGGAGGTATGAGGACGGGCGCCATGAGTCTTAGCAGCTGTGGAGAATGTCATTATTGTAATTGGGGGAGGATTAAAGGGTTGAGCTAATAATAATGCATTTTCTTAATGAAGCACTTGTAGGTTGTGGGCAGTGGGGTTTGTTCCCTGGTTTCACCTCTTCTGATTTTCTTTTTTTTGACCCTGGGTTAAAGATTGGGGGCAGCAGCAGCATCATGGTTGGCTTTTGGGCTAAATGTGTTTTTCTGGGAGTGGGGTGACGGAGCGGTGCAGACCCCAGGCAGCCCCGTTGGGCTCTGAGCTGCTGGAGGCGATGGCGGGGACATCTCGCCAGGTGACAGGAGCCGGGCGGCTTTGTCTGCCTCATCTCTGAGCCCTCGGCAAGTAAAGCCACGCGTTCCCCTGCCTGCCTGGGGGTGGCCGTGTGGGACACAGGGTGGCCCCAAGGCTTAAAACCTTCCCAAAGCAGGGATGGCCGGAGCAGCGCCATGACGGGGAGCACGAGCGGAGGCTGGAACGTGGCTGGGAAGATCCCTGGTGTGGGGTTTTGCGCAGGACATGAGACTGATGCACCCGCCGCTGCTCGGGCTCTGGGTGCCGGGCCGGGCTGCGGCATGGAGGCAGCGGAGCGTGCGGGGAGAGAGAGACCGATCTTCACTGCACCTCTCATTGGGACGTGTTTTCTTGTCTCTGATTGTAAACAGATTTGACTAAAGAGGTAAATTAGAAGTTAATTAGAGGGAACATGATTGATGAGGCACTCTGGTGATGGGGAGGTAGGAAACTTGTGCTCCAAGAGAGAGGAGAGGGGAGGGTGTTCTGCAGCAGGAGCGTCGCCCTTCGCCCCCACGCTCCCCCTGCTCCCCCTGCCCGCTGCAGAGGGACCCCGGGACGCGGTGCTGGGGGCTCTGCTCCCCCAGGGAAGCCCAGGTCTGCCGCAGGAGGGGATGCGAGCCCATCACCTGGGCGTCTGGGCTCTGCGAGGGCACCAATCCGGGTCGGGTACGGGCTGCACGAGGCTGCTGAGCACCAGCGCAGGATTTGCAAAGCAGGAGAGCAAGGGACGGGGGAGATGCTGTCCCTGGTTTGCAGGGCCATCGGTTTGCTCTGCGCTCCGTGTGAGCACTTGCCCCCACAGGGTTTGCCCTTGCCCAGGTCCTCTCCAGGCTGGGGCCGGACTGGGCTCTGCTGGGACGAGTCCTGGGGAAGCCGGCGGGGGAAGGAGGCGGCAGAGGGATGGTTACACCAGCCCCGCGGTGGGCAATGGGGAGGGGGCCGCGGTGCGAAGGTGTCGGATCCCAGCTGCAGAAGTGCTGGGTTTCCTCCCGCCGGGAGCGGCAGGAGCTGGCGGCACTTCCCCGCGGCCGCAGGAGACCGGCGCCGTCCTCACCGTGTCTGAATCCATCTTCGGCTCCGCTCCCGGCTGAGCCTCTCTAAACGGGGAGAAATGAGAGCAAATCATGGCTGAGGAATATCTCTTGACAGCCCGGTAGAGAGACCCAGGCTGCACTAAATACAAAGAGACACTGTCAAAATTGGGAAACAAACCTTCAGCAGCACAAATAAGTCACTTGAACTATTGATTTTTATTTTTTTTTAATATTTTTTTTTTCTTTTAAGACCTGGATTTTCAGGGAAAGCTTTTCTCATGTGGCAGTAAACAATCTAGAGGGGAAAAGGCTGGTTGGTTTGGGGTTTTGGTGTGTTAGGTTTTTTTACATGTGATTTTTTTTTTGGTCCTTAAAACAATGGTTTGGAAAGAGGGAACTGTTCCTGAAATGACTGACACCAGTGACAGCGTTTCTCTCCATCGGGAACCTGATGGTGGGTTTTGCAGAGGAGGAAGGAGTTAACGAGCTGGAAATGGGCACCAGTTGTTCTCCGAAGAAATAATTCTTTTCAAATCATTTTCTTCCGAATCTTATGCTTTGGATAACCTTGCCCTGCGCGGGGGCTGCTCTGGGCAGAGACCTGTGGCTCCCGAAGCCCTGATGTGCTGGGTGGAGGTTCCCACCGCCTTCCCCCACCCCATGCTGGGACCCCCAGGGCGTCCCCATGGTGGGGGGCGCGGGGCTGTGCCTGTTCCCGAGCCGGGCGTGGGGATGGAGCCGCTGCGTTTCCACGCCCCAGGGATGCTGTCCCTGTTCGTGGAGCCCCGGTGCTCTCCCAGCCGCGTCGTGCCATCGGGAAGGGCTGTGCCGGTAGCGGCACAAGGAGCCCATGGTGGTGCTGGAGTCCGAACCCCGCAGCTGGTGTGTCTGGGGCAGGGTTCCCTCCACACCCAAAACCCCCTCCTGGCTCTGCCTCCCTGCTTGATTTAAATTTTTTTTAAGTTATTTTTCGTTGTTACGGCGCGGTTGGGTTGTGTTCGCTCACCTGAGCTCCCACCTCGCCGCCTCCCCCGGCTGTTTCGCATCCAGGGGTTTCAAATGGGCTCTGTCTCCGTGGCTTATTGCGCCCGGGATGATTTGTGGAGGAGAAGGTTGTAGCGTTGGCTGGCGGTAGCGTTGTTTTCCTGCAGTGCACGCAGACCTTTGCAAATAATCTAATAATGCAGGAATGTCAAACTTCAGCTGTGGAAGGAAATCCTTTTATACAGGGATTGTCAAGTCTCTAAACAAGTATCAGAAATGAGCTCGGTATCAGTGTGGAGGGTGTTTATTCTGCCCGTCAGAGAGATGAACAACCCAATCCACTCTCCCAGGCAGCCGTGGATCCCAGCGTTGGCTTATGGACCTCGGGAGAGCTCCGTGTCTGGCACCGCACCTCTCGGGGACTTGGGACCTGCCGCCCCTGGAGGGGCAAGAGCGGCCGCAGGCCAGGCAGGCAGCGGGGACCGGAGAGCAAACATCCCGCCGTGCCCCAGAGCTGGGGGTGCTGAGCCTCGGGGTGCCCCCCCCCCCCCCCCACCAAACCCCCAAAAAAGGTGAATTTCAAAATAATTCATGAAGCATCCCTCAGCGCTTCAGCAGCTCTGGGGTTTTGGGTGGGTTTTTCTTTGTTATTTTTCTTCCCTGGATGCCTTAAGCTGAAGACGCGGTTCCCGGGCAGCTCTGCTATCCGAAGAAAACACGGGGTTTGGAGTGTCAGAACGGACGTGAGCAGCGCTCGGTTGCCAGCAGGAAGGACTTGACCCATCTCGGCTGGGCTCTGGGTGTCCTTGGGGAGTGCTGGGACAGGGCTGTGTCACGGGGGGACGGTCCCTGCGCCTCGGCCACAGCAAGTGGATCCTCCCAGCTGCCCTCTGGGTGTCCTCCTGGGGCCCTGGCCAGGGCGATCCCCCAGGAGGTGCCGCTGATGGAGCTGGATCCCCCCCCAATCCTTCCAACCTCTCTTCCAGATCTTCAGAGCTTCACTGCAACCTCCGGCTCCGCGGGCTCGCCTTTGCCACCCAACGGGACAGGGACAGGGTGTGCGGCACAGGGACAACGTGCACGGGAACCTTGTGGGCACGCACGTGGGGTCGTGGCGGACGCAGTGCCCCCGGGGTCTTTGCGGTGTCGCTGCGTGGAAACGGCCACTGGGTTCCCCCGTCTCGCAGGTACCCACCTGGCGCAGCACCAGCGGCATGTGCAAAATTAAATGGTAGGCAAAGCTTGGTGCTAACGGAGATAAGAAACGTTTCATCCTTGAGAGCAAGTCCCTGGGCACTTTTGGCTGGAACGGGAGCCCTGCGAGGCGGGCACCAGCTATTTCAGAGCAATCGTGAGTGTGCAGATAAGGGACCTTGTTACGCAGCGAGCGCCGCCGTCTATCTGGTCTGGGAGCCGCTGGCTCTGCTCTCGCTTCCGCGTGCGAGCGACCTTCCCTCCTATCCCTGTCAGACACACAGGGGTTCATCGGGGCTGCGTGGCTGCGACCGCAGACAGCATCTGCTCTGGGCCTTTTTCACTGATGAATTAAAATTGAGGAGGAAAATGAAACCTTCCGCGTGCGCCCGAGACACGCGGAGGCTCGGCTCTTTCCTGTCTGCTGGGCTCGGTGTCCGTTTGTCATCCTGCTGCGGCGGCGGCGGCGGCAAATCAGCTGGAAATGGGAGTTAATTCAGGCTCTGCATCTGGAGGTGTTCCCGGCTCCGGGAGGAATTTATGCTCTCTTTGCTTCCTTGTGGCATGATTTAAATGGCTTTGATGATACACTGGAAGGGCCTGGCAGGTTTCAGCCATTGAGGTGCTGTCACGCAGCCTCAGCACCTGCCGTCCCGGCTGGTGGGGGCTGCGCTGCCCCCCGTGCCAGGGGTGCAGGAGCTGGGCCTCGGATGAGGACCCTGCCTGGGTGACATCCCTGACTCCCCCTCCAGCTGCACCCATGCGTGGGTCTTCGCAAAGTGGGGGGTGTCAGGTCAGAGGGGGCACCATTTGTAGATGCCGTTTCATGTGGGCTCATTGGGGTCCCTTCACTGGCCAGTGGCAGAGGAGGGACCCTGGACCACGCAGCAGCCACAAGACTGGACTGCCCGAACTGCGGAGCTCGCTCCTGCTTGGCCTTCGCTGCTTCTGGCTCTTGCACTTGAACCCCGGTGTGCCAGTATTTTGCCTCCACGTGTGGCTCTGGCCGCTCCGGTGGTTTTCCTTCCCTGGAGCCCCGGTGCTGGCCCAAGGAAGCAGTCTCTGCTCAGGGCGTGGGGTCCAGCCCTGGGACCCCACTGCACGGGGGCTGTTCCCCCGTGGGCGCAGCCAGGAGCTGCCCAGACCTGGGCGGCCGGTGACTCCGGAGCTCCTCCAGCATCCTCCTCCCGCTCATTCCCAGTGCTGCGCGACTGCTGACAGCTCCCGGGAGCTTCCCCTGGGGAAGCCCAGAGCCCTTTGCTGCTGCTGCTCTCTCGCTGTCCCAAAACGGGACCCTCTGAACCCAACCAGCCCCGGCTGCTGGGCGCCCGGCTCCTCCATTGCCACTGCTCCCTCTGTCCCCCGGCTTCTAACTCTAGAGGGAGTAATGAACTTGGGCAGAGATCGATGCTCTCTGCTCTCATCTGGGCTTTATCCTGACATGCGGAAAACACTGCGGAAGGTAGAACTTTTTTAAAACTATTGATTTGTAACACGGGTATGAGGCGGCGCAGCTGCTGCAGTCGTGCGCGGGGCTCTTCCCGGCTGGGGACCCCTGCCTCGCAGCGCGATAATGGGAAAAATACTCCTGCTCTTTCTGCTGGAGGAACCCTGCTGAGGGAAGGGCAGAAGAAATACAGTTTGTATTTTCAAGTCCAATTTAACGAATCTCTTTGTAGCAAGCATCTGTCATCTCATGGCAGAAAACACCTGAAAAAAAAATTTGATTTTTACTGTTTATCTAGAGAGCAAATATCCTTCAGATTGCTATGTAGCACGCAGATAATATCATGTGAGTGAAGTCTGCATCTGTGCCTTCCCTCCAGCGATGAAGCTTGCTGTTTAGGGTAGAGATATACTGCCTTCGGGCTCCTCTTTACATTTTTAGACTTTTCAAAATAGGTGTATAAATTGTATAGGTCGCGGTGCCGTGGTTCTGATCTGCTGCAAGGCACAGATTTGGGGAAAGGCTGGTGCTGTCGGTGGGTTTGGCCTCTAGATTTGTACAGCTGAAGGGAGATCAGGATCTTGACCCTTACATTAAATGATTTTGGGGGCAGGAGCAGGTTTGCCGCTCGCAGGGTGGATGTATGGGACAGCCCTTTCTCCTGCCGGGGGGGTTGGGGTGGGAGCTCCCTGCCCGGCCAGGGCCCGAGGGCAGCTTTGAGCCCACACCTATCCTGGCTCCAGGTTTTTCATTTTGAGATGAATCGTACACGGTCTGGGGCAGCGATCCCTGACACACACAGGCGCTTGCGCCCTTGCCCTTCCCTTAACGTTTAAAAAAAAAAAAGGAGCAAACCACCCCCAAACATGCCCTTTCACTCGTCTGGGGTGCGGGGGGGGGGGCAGCTCCTGTCCCCCCTTCCCAGGTCTGCAGCAGGAGCCCCGGGGGGAGCGGGCCCAGGGTGTAAGGGTGTGAGTAACGGTCCTCATTATCCCGTCGTCTTATTACCCCAATAAATCATTTATTTTCCCTGGCTGCCCGTGGAGTGAAACGGGGGGTGGCTGGTCCTGCTTTGGGCATCACACACACACACAGCCCGAGTACCGCACACCCCCGGGTACCGCACCCCCCGCACCGCTCCCCGCGGGGCCCGGGCCGAGCCGTACCGGGCCGGGGCGGGCGGCGCCGTGCGCGGTGGCGGGCGCTGTCCCGGGTGCTGAAGCCGCCCCCCCCCCGTAACGGCGGCGCCCGGCGGTCGCGGGCAGCCGGGCCGGGCAGGGATCCCGACGGAGTCACCCTTCCCCGCATGGGCGTCGTGGGGGGCGGGCAGGGCGGTGAACGGGGTCCCGGCGGGGCGGGGCGTGGGGTCTCGCGTGGGCACAGCGGTACCGGGGGTCCCGGCGGGGCGGTGCGTGGGGTCTCGCGTGGGCGCGGCGGGTCCGGCTCCGCCCCGCGCAGTTTAAGAATGAACCGTGGGAAAAACTTTGGGGGTGTGCGCGGGGCCGGGATCCCTCCGCCGGGCGGGGGAGGCTCCGGGCGAGCCGCGGCACCGCCTCGGCGCGCGGCGCCCTCCGCGCGAGGGAAGAGCTCCGCAGCGCGGCGGCGCCGGGACCGCGGCGCAGCCCCGGGGACAGGGCTCGGCCCGGCGGCGCCGCCGCCCCCGGGACAGACGCGCCCGCGGCAAGATGGGCGCCCTGGCCCTGGCCCTGGGGATTTTCCACTACCTGGGGCTCTACCTGCAGCTCGGCGCCGCCTCCCGGCACCCCCCGTGGGACGCCCCGGCGGCGGGCAGCGGTGAGCGCGGGCAGCGGGCGGCGGCCGGGGCGGCGGCGGGGATCCGGGGCTCCGGCGGCGGCTGCTGCCCCGGAGGACGAGAGGGGGGCGGCTGAGCTCGGTCCCCCGCGGGTGCCGGTCCCCGGCCGTCTCGGCCGCGCTGGGCTGGCGGCGGGTCGGGGCGGCGGCGGGTCGGGGCGGCGGCGGGACGGGCGGCGGGACGGGCGGCGGCGGCGGGGGCTGGTCCCGGTGCCGGCGGCGGCGCTGGGCTCTGTCGCCGCGGGCAGCACCGCGTCGCGATCCGTCGCGCCGGCGGCTTCGGGGAGCGGGGGGCGGCCCGGCCGAGCCGGGGCTGGGCTCCGCCGCTCCCGTCCCTGGGGCCCGGGGGGCGGCCTCGGGCTCCTCCGCTGGGCTGCTGAGAGCGGGGGGGCTTTGCACGGTGCCTCTCCGTGCACACCCCCGTGTAAGTGTGCACACCCCCGTGTAAGTGTGCATCCCCCTGCACGCCGCCGCGCATCGTTGTCCGCTGCCACACACCGCTGGCAGCGGGAGCGACTCTCCCAGCGGATGCTCCTCTCCCGTTCCCCACCTGCCGTGGCTCCTCTGCCAGCTCCGGTGCACGGCGGGTCGGTGGTGCTGCCAAGCCCGGCCGGGGTTCAGCTGGTGGCTGGGAAAGGGGCACTTCTTTCTGCACCCCCCCGTGAAAGAGTCTCTCCTAGCACGGGGGGCAGTTCCCGTCTGTGGGGTGCTGAGCAGGTGACAGAGCCCCCTTGGAGGAGAGCGCTGAGACCTTCCTTGGTCTCTGCGGAGTGACACGGGTGGGTTTAAATCTGAGCCCGAGGAGTGACCGTGGGGTGCGTGCTGCGTGCCCAGTGCCCAGATCGCAGCCATCTCCCTCACATGGTGCCGGAGCTCCCGGTGTGCGGAGGGAGCTGCTCTCTGCCCCAAGGAGCCTCCAGGCACCGGCAGCCTTGGGGCCATGGCGGTGCCGGGGAGGTGCGTGGCGTCCTGCAGCGATGCGGTGCGTGGGCCGGTGGGTACCTACCTGCACGGGGAAGGGATGATCTGCCTTTGTGTTGGGGGGATAAAGGTAGGAGGGTTTCCGGACCTGCCAGCCTGGCGTGCCGGAAGGAGATGTGGGCGAAGAGCCTCCATTAGCCGCTTCTGCTCCCCTCAGAAATTCAGCAATAGGCAAATAAATAGTGAAATGGTCGCTGTGAGGGAGCAGGGAGCAAAGGAGAAGAAATATTCTGGGAGGGCGAGTGCACTTTGGAGCCACATTACAGCTTGCTACTACGAGCAGTTCTGCAGCAACTCACTTAATCACAACAGAAACCTTTATTAACGATACTGAAAAGCAGTGAATAAGTGGGTCATGTATAATAAGCCATTTGTGTTCAGTAGGTGAATACCAATTTGATAAAAGCTGTGTGCGCTGAAAACCTGTATAAATTGCTGTTTAGCAGATCGGAGATTGATCATTTCATTACTCGCTGCTACAGCTTTCCCTCCGCACCGCGAGAGCCTGGTGGGTCAGGGGCACGGAGCAGGAGAGGGGCTGTGGCCAGCGGGATGGATCTGGCCGTGGCCAGTGGGGCGAGTGGGTCCTGCCAGGCTATGCCCACAGCAGGCAGCACACGGAGCTCACCGCCATCTCTGCCCAGTGCAGGCGGCCTGGAGGAGCCTCTGCTGCTCCGTGAGGGTCCGGCACAGCTCAGGAGTGTGTTCCCTGTTACCTTTAACTTGTCCGCAGCGGCTGCAGCGAGGGAGTTGAACGGGCGCAGGGTGTTCCCTGCAGGTGTCGGCGGGTGGCCGTGACCACCTCTCGGGGTGAGGGTGGCTCCCCCACTCTGCCTCCCTGCAGGCGTGAGCAATTTCCCTCCGCTCTCCAGGGCTGCTCGGGGAGGGAAAAACTCTCAGTCAAAGAAAGTCCTTTTCCTGCCCCCACAGCAAAGGCTCTGTCTCCAGCGAGGATGGAGCGAGGATGGGCTCGGTCTGGCCTGCTGCCCCCAGGAAAGCACCCCAGCCGCAGGATCCCTCCTCGCCATCCCTCCCCTACCCACCGCGCCTCGCCTCGCCTCGCCTCGCCTCTCCTCTCCTCTCCTCTCCTCTCCTCTCCTCTCCTCTCCTCTCCTCTCCTCTCCTCTCCTCTCCTCTCCTCTCCTCTCCTCTCCTCTCCTCTCCTCTCCTCTCCTCTCCTCTCCTCTCCTCTCCTCTCCTCTCCTCTCCTCTCCTCTCCTCTCCTCTCCTCTCCTCTCCTCTCCTCTCCTCTCCTCTCCTCTCCTCTCCTCTCCTCTCCTCTCCTCTCCTCTCCTCTCCTCTCCTCTCCTCCTTCAATTATTCATGCCCCCCGTCGCAGACAGCCTGTGCACGCTGGGCTGGTGCCATCGGCTTTCAAACCGGCGCTGGCTGGGAAGCTCCAGCCGCTTTTCCAGCCTGCCGGCTCCCGGAACAGGGCAGGGAGAGCTGTTCGGTGAGCAGCTCGCATTCCCGAGGAGGAGAAGCCTGGCTCCTTCCTTCCATGGTTTGCAAGCGTTAGTGTCTCACCGTCAGTAAAGCTGCTGTTGAAGGGCTGAAGGCTGGAGGGAGCCGTGCCCCGGCTCCCCGGGGTGCTGCCCTTCTCCTTTCTCTCACACCCCGGTGATTATTCTATCAATTACTTTCATAAACACTTTGCATTCTGCCGGATTTTTTTCATGCTTCCTGATGGGAATTCTCCACCCGATGTGTTTTTCCTGCCGCTGCTCGCGCAGTCATTCAATGCAATTACTTCTGACACCTCTCCTCATCAAATGTCTGTGCTTTCTTTTCCCTTGAAGAAGCTGACAGACGATGGGCCAGACACTGGGAATTATTACGTTAGGACAGTGACAGCTAATTTTAATCATAATGTTCCCGGTGATCGAGGCAGCAAATCAAACGAACAGCTGGTGCGGCTGCGCGCGGTCCGGGAGCCATGGGCAGCGCGGCGGTGCCGGGGCAGGGACCGTGGAGCCGGAGAGCGGGGACAGGGAGCCGGAGGCTCCACTTCACTCCCCGCTTCAGCAGGCGCCGCTCCAGGTGCTGGGGCCGGGTGCCCAGGCGGGGACCCGGGTGGGTGCTCTGCCCTTGGCGGCTCCGCTGGGATTTTGGTTCATGGTGCGAGAAGGACTTACACGCCTCAGGACGGACAGCCCATTCCAGCCCCATCCGCTGACGGCTCTGCCTGTGTCTGGGCTCCTTCTCCGTGGCCGTTTCTCCTGACTGCGGGTTTATCTCCCACCTGGCTGCCCCCTCCCTACGGCTCTGGCTGCGGTGGGTGCGTGGCCGGGCACGAGGGCCGTTGGCTGGGCTCAGCCACGCCGGATGCGTTCATGCCTTGCACCGTGTGCTCTGCACGAAGCTGGGCCGGGACAAGCCCACCGGTCATGGGGCGGGCAGACCCGGGCAGGAGGGTGCTGCGCCCGTGAGCACCGGGCACTGCTGGCTCTGTGGGACGGGTACCGGCACCGTGCATGGCATGGGCTGCCAGTGCCGATGGCTGGTGTTTTGGGTGCTGGGCACAAGACCAGGGGGGCTGATCTCCAGCGGAGTGGAGCTCTTGTCTGCCCCATCCTGATTCCTGCCCGCTGCCAGGTGCCCTGCCTGCTGGGAATCCTCCTCTGCCTGCTGAGAATCATTCCCTGGCAGACACGAGCACCAAACCGTGTGGCGGTTGAAGGATGGCTGCACAGTGCTGCCGAGGGTCCCGCCGGGAGCCGTCGTAACAGGCCATTTTAGGTTTTTGCTACTTACACTATCAAGTAACTGCTCCTCCTCATTCCCCTCAGGAGGGAATTGTCTGAGAACCCCCATTCCCCGGGAGCCAGCTGGGAGCAGCGAGTCCCTTTGCCTGGGGAAAGCTCCTCGTAGCCGGGGCCGGGCTGGGGGAGGATTCTCAGCGCTGGCGGCTCTTCTGCTGCGGTGGTAAAACCTGGGCAGGCGGGAGGCTGCCGGGAGGGCAGGGGCCGGGGGAGCAGCCGTAATGGTTCGCTGTTAGAAATACTTGCAGGTTTCAAGGTTAATTCCAGCTCCCTGGCAAGGTGAGCTCTGGCCTGATCGCAATTACCAAACTAGCTGGATTTTTTTGTTGTTTTTTTAATTTATGCTGCAATTTTGAGCTAATTCTGCTGCAAATTTGAGCTAATTCTGCTGCTAATATGACAGTAAATAGGGGCAGAGAAATGGCGCTTTCGTCCCCAGCGTGCTGGCGGGAGCCCTCCCATCCCCAGCCGGCGTTTGCAGCGCTCCAGCCTGACGCTTCCCTCGGAAAGGGCAATTGCAGGATCGCCAGTGGAGCCGCGGTGCCAGGGTCAGGCTGTGAGTGGCTCGGCATGGCCGGGTGCTCACTGGGCCGGCACCCACCAGCAGAGCCGGGACCTGCCTGAGTGGGTCTGTGGCTGGATCTGTGCCGGTCTCCAGCCCTGGCCCTTGTCCCATCCCTGCTGGCTGCCTGCTGCCGAAGCCCTTTGCCCGGCGCCGCTGCCGGAGTGGGAGCTGCCTGCCCTGCTCTCGCCGGTGACGCCGTCTGCCGTGCCGCTGTGTTTATGCACCCGTTTGCGGCCGTGATGTGTTTTTGGTGACCCAGGGTCAGCATCCCTGCTCGCAGGCTTGTCAGGAGGAGATTCATTCACAGATGTTAATGGGCAGATGGGAAGAGGAGGGAGGTTTTAGCCCAACCTGCACAGCACGC
Source organism: Chroicocephalus ridibundus (assembly GCF_963924245.1). Classification (NCBI taxonomy): domain Eukaryota; kingdom Metazoa; phylum Chordata; class Aves; order Charadriiformes; family Laridae; genus Chroicocephalus; species Chroicocephalus ridibundus. Next base: position 5,846,114 of record NC_086295.1, on the reverse strand, counting down.
ACCAGCAACGCTCGCGTCCCCGCTGCGGGGACAGCGTGGGCCCGGCACAGCCAGCGCGCTGGAGCAGTACCAGTGCTCTGCTTCTGCTCCCAGATCCATCCAGGGGGATGCCTCCTGTGCCTTCTGATCTCCTGGGGTGAATCCTGCATGGGCAGCCTGTGCCGAGGGGTGGAGAAGCCCCGTGGCACTGAGGAGGGTCCGTCCCTCTCCGGGTGCAAGTGCTGGGATGCGCCGCAGGCTGGACATGGGTGCCTCTGCAGCCGAGACTGTCCCTCTCCATCAGCTGGGGGGGACAGGGGTGCGTGGGGAGGGGAAGGCAGCGTCGGCTGGGGTTGCTGTCGGACGCCTTTGCTTTTCCTGCAGCGGTGCAGGGGGGTGCCAACCCAGCGGGTCGGGAGCCAGCCCCGAAACGGGGACGCAGGGCAGGGTTTGTGTGGACTCGCCAGCGGGCAGGAGCAGGAGCAGGCCCTCGGCAGCCGTCCCCGGGGAGGGCTGAGTGCTGCCGACAGCCCTGGCGCCGAGCTGGAGAGTGTGGGGAACGGGGGGATGGCTGTCTCGGCAGCTCCGCGGAGTCCTCTCTGGGGAATCTCCTTGGCAGCCGGCAGGGAGGGAGCGTCTCGGCTCTCCTGGCACCACCGGCTGCTTTCTCCTGCCTCTTCTTTTGCCCCGTGGTGGCGGGGGTGGGGGGGTGGGGGCTGGAGGCATCCGCACTGGGAGCTGCTGGTGGCAGGGAGCTGGTGTGAGAGTGACGCAGCCCCCAGGGCAGGCGGGTGGTGATGGCAGCATCGACCTGCCGGTATCATTGGCAGGTCTGGGTGCTGGTGGGGACCAGCTCGCCTGGATGCGGCCAGGGGGTGCCGAGCTGTCGGTGGGATGTGGCTGCTGACACCGCTTGGGGCCAGGGTCTACCAGAGCTGCCAGGGACATGCTCTCAGGCGGGGTTAGGGGTCCCAGGGACCCAGGGCTGTGGTGGCCACGTCCGTAGCCAGTTCCCTTCCTGCCATGTCTGATGGCACACTGCCGGGGTGCGGGGAGGGGGCCGCTGCTGGAGCAGATGATGGGAGTGAGAGACGCTCAACCAGCAATTAGTCCTCCGAGTGTCTTGACTCACTGAACTGTAATAAACCATGAATTATGACTGGGAGCTTTGTGAAGGGAAGAATAAGCCACACTTGATTGCAGCCCACAGCATAACAGCGGCAGCCGGAGGGAGGGACGAGGGGCGGCAGAGGCTGCTCTGGCCCCACCGTCCTGCTCCCCTGGGGCCGGGGACTTCCCAGCCTTCCCCAGCCCCTCTCCCTGCCCGGAGCAGGATGGAGCCAGCTCCTGTCATCACTGCCCACCCGGCATGTGCCACCCCCCTGGCCCGGCTGCGGACCTGGTGAGGCAGAGAAAGAAGCATCTGATTGACCAGTGCTGTAACGGTTCAGTGGGGTAAATAACTCACAGAGCAAACGCGAGCCCTGACTAGGTGATTAACATGCATTTGCAAATGCCCAATACATATTTAATCGCCCTCCAATACATGTTTACACAAACATTAACCTGTCTGCATGCCCACATCGCTCTTGAAGCCGTGGCCATCCCAGCAGCCAGCGGGTGGTACCTTGTGTGGGCCATTGCCGGGGGGGGCCGGGAAAGCCATCACGGCTCCTTGCAGAGCTCCACCAAAGCTGTGGCCAAAAGGCAGGGTCCTGGATAGGCTCCCGGGGGCTGCGTGGCCTCATGTGCCCCACAGGGCAGGGACGGGGTGGGGCTGCTGGGGGTCAGGGCAGGGGGACAGGGCAGGGGTCCGGTGGGTCATGTCCAGGGGGATGCAGGACCTGGCCTTGCCCCTGGTATGGGGTGAGTGGGCCCCCCTCCGCAGCTTCCCTGCTGGCTGCCGGCAGCCCTCCTGCCTGTGCCGAGCGGGGGCCGCGGTGATGAATCCTGCCCGCCGTGGGGAGGGAACGCGGCAGCCTGTATATCTCCGGTTTATGAGAGCACCAAGCTGTCCCAGCAGGCGTTTTCAATTCCGTTTATCTGTGTTTCCCCATTGAGTTCATTTTATTTCCCCTGATTTTTGTTTCCTGGAAGATTTATTGATCCTGATTTTCTCAGTTTATGACAGGTAGCAGGCCATAAAGCACGCGGAGCAGCCAGCCCGTCACCAGCCCCCTCCCTTGCGCTGGGAGGACGCGGCACCAATGTCAGCGGTGGGGAGAGGGATGGTGCTGGGCGATGGGGGGGCCGGGGCGCTGGTGGGCTCTGGCAGCTCGGCTGTCCCTTGTCCCTGCAGATGGCGTCAATGGGAGGGAGGTCTGGGCAGCTCAGCTGCCCCGGTGCGGGATCCATGCCCATCCGTGGGGCTGCTTATGGCTGGGGGCTGCCCAGGGGGGAACCGTCCTCCTCTGCCCAGGTCCCTGCCGTGGGGCAGAGCTGGGGCTGGTGGATGTAGGGAGGCCCATCCCCGCCACGTTGCCTCTGCCCCGGTGGCCGGGGTCCACAGTGTCCATTGGGAGGGCATGCAGTGCTGCTGGAGGGATGGGGACTGGCTCCTCTGTCCCTCCCCAAAGGCGCGTCCCCTCTTGATGACCCCATGATAGCACTGGGCTGCGGTCTGAGGGGGCTTTGCAGACACACGCTGCCCTTCTGCCCCACTGCCACCACCAGGATCCACCTTCTGATGGGCCTCCAGAGGGTCCTTAAACTGCCCATCACTTCCAGAGGCTGTTCCAAAGTGCCGGCGCCAGCTGCCAATGCGCTGCCTGAGGACAGGGCAGGGCCATAACAGCCCTGATTAAAGCAATTCTTTATTTCACCTTGGCCAGTGGCTGCACCTTTGCTTCAGCGTCTGACACCCACTTGGGGTGGGGGGGTCAGGTCGGCTGCCACTCGGGTGCCTGGTCACAGGCGGATGCGTGGGAGGGATGGTGCCCAGCAGACATGGCTGTGCCAGGGCTCCGGCTGCGCGGGGCCGAACTGGTCACGGAGCTGGTGGCACTGCAAAAGCACGGTTAAACACGTGTGCTGTAGTTCAGCCGCTCTGCAAACACCTGAGCTCTCGGCTTCCCCGGGGGTGGTCTGGCTCCACGGCCCACCCCGTACCCACCACCCGCCCCGTCCTGTGCAAAGGAGAGACCAAGAGACTTGATGACACCGGTCACTTGTTCCTGCAAACACCGAGCCCTGAGGTAGCCACTTCGGTCTCCTCTTCGCCTCACCAAAGCACTCCTTCCCTGACGGCTCAGCCCTGGCTCTCCTGGGTGGCTCTCACAGTGGAAGGGCTTTGTTCCCCCCGGGATCTGCCATTCCCCGCCATCAGACCCTGCTCATTTTTTGTTGGAGGCAGAAGACACGAATCGTCCCTGGGTATCTCCCTTCTCTCACTGACCTGTCACCTGGAGTTTCTCTTCTGCCCGTCTGTCTCTGCCGCTTTCTCCTTGTCGGATGCATCCATCCCTATCTGACCACCCCCTCCCAGGCTCCGGGTGCTCTGCCCAGGACATGGTTACCTCCAGTTATTAGAAGCCTTTATTGCTTTTCCCTGTAATACATCAAATGATCTTTCCCAGCTGAAAAGCAGTGAGGGGGTGCCCCGTGTGCTGCCAGCCCCAGGCTGCCCGGCTCGCTGGGTCTTCTGCTCATCCAAATATCATCCATACTCGGGAAGTGGAAATCCCCCTGGAGCCGGGGGACGAGTTGGCCTGGCCTGAGCCCGCTCTCCTGGCACCTCTCCCGGGCCATCCACCACGTCCCACTCTCGTGGTGCCATGCGGGACTGTCTGGATGTGATTGTCTGGGGACCACGCTGGCCACCAGCTGCCCCTTGGCTGGGGTGTCCCGGGGTGACTGCTGGGGCTGGGGGGGCCAGCACAGCCCTGCGCCCACAGACACGAGCTGTGCGGATGTCCCTTGGCACAGGGGTCCTGGAGCCCCCTCCCTGCAGAGGGAGCGTGGTGGGGGAAGCTGGGATGGAGGGGGAGGGCAGCGAGGCAGAGGAGGGGGGTGAAGGGCTGGGATGTGCAGGGAGGGAGGGAACGGCCTCACCTTCCCTCCTGCTGTCAGACCTTATTGTCCCTCAGTCCATCCCTCTTTCACGGGGTGGTTTATGCACTGTCTGTTAGGAGTTCCCAGCTTGTCACTCACAACCGCTCCCCTGGGGAAGGGCTGGGTGTGGGGAGGGGGTCGGGGGCCAGGGTGGGGAAGGGTCGGACGTGGGGAGTGGGTCAGGGCCCTGGAGATAGCAGTGGGGTCGGTGGTCCCCAGGGATGCTGTGGGAGGGGGCTCCCGGGGCAGGGGCCGCCATGGGGCCGGCAGGTCCATCAGCAGGACCTGCCCTCCTTTGGATGCACTTTGAGGCGGCCAAGCCCCGGGGTTAATTAATACATACGCTTCCCAATTAAAATCCGAAAGAAAGCAGGCGCTTTTTTCAATCAAGCCTTTTCGCTGCTCGTCTGCCAAATTTCCGTCTGTGGGAGCAGATTTTAATTGTGTTCAGAGTAATTTGGACACGGCTGGAGCCCTCAGGCCGCCGTCCCCACCTCTGCTCCAGCACCACAGGGTCCCGGGGGGGCTGGAGCGGGGTCTGCCGGGACCCTCTGGCTTCAGCCATGGCTCCTGCCATCAGGAATCCTGCGGAGCAAAAGCCTGATCCCGGGCCATGGCTGGGGAACGTGTTGGCAAGTGTTGGGTAATGGCTGGACCTACCACCCCGCCACCGCCGCCGCAGGAGCGCGGATGAGCCCTTTGCCATGTGCCCAGGAGCAGCCAGCACTGGGCAGTGCCGGACCCTCCTGTTCTTCCCACAATTCTCAGCCACCGGAGCTGTTTCCCGGCCCAGGATTCCCTCTGCTCTCTGGCACGGAGCCCAAGTGGCTGCTGGTGCCAGCATCCCGGGCAAACGGGGGTGCGGGAGCCATGCTGGGAACCCCACCAGGAGACCCGGGCTTGTTAAACCCTTATGTTGGGTATTCCCCTCAGTTCCCCTGCTAAAATGGATTAAAGGAAAGCGATAAGTATATAGGATTTCCATGCATCCAGAGGGACGGGGAGATATTAAAGGTATTAACTTTTCCGTCTGGGATGATAATAATTCGTTTTCAGAGAGGATCACGGCTTGGCGAGAAGCCCCGGGGAGCTGTGTGCTGCTCCTGGTGGGATGCGTGTCCCGGGGGGCTCTGGTGGCACCGGAGGGACATGCATGGTGGCTGCGAGCTGGCAGAACCGGTGGCACGAGGTGGCTGGTGAAGATGCGAGGGCACGTACAGCGGGACCCTGACCCGGCCTCTGTGGCCAGCCCCGGCTGGGCACCACGTGCCGCAGCTCATGGCGGGGCAGGGACAGGCAGGGACAGGCGGGGACAGGCAGGGCTGGCCCCACATTGGAGCGTATTCCAGCTGGACCAGGTTCATCCTGGTGCTGCTGCCAGCCCCAAAGCGATGCTCCTTGCGTGGTGGGGACAGGGCAGGTGGCCCCCATGTCACACAGCCCCTGCCCGCAGCCCCTGTCTGCCTCTGTGGCCGAAGTGACACCAGGGGAGCGCGGGGACGCTGGCAGCCCTGCGCTCGGCCATGGTGGCACGGGGGGCTCAGCCCCTGTCCCCGTGCCCTGCTGGGGAGAAGCCGCTGCAGATCGTGACAATAACATTTGCTGGTGACCTGCACGCTGGGGCCGTCTTGATAGAAGAACAATAAGCTCTCCAGAGGAGATGAAAAGAATTCTAATTACATCTCCGAACAATATTTGTTTTGAGCGAGGAAAGCAAACCATATGGCATGTGGGAGACTGTTTGGGGGCCGCATTAAACAAGGATTTGTTTTTCTTTTATGCTCTGATCTAAGCGGAGATGCGATCATGCTTTATTTATTTATTACACCTCGGAGGCGCGCGGGGTTCCGTGCTCGCTCCGGGGCAGAGGCAGAGGTCCCGGGGGGCAGCATGGGAGCAGGGGGTCCGGAGCCTCCTGCTCCCTCCCTTTCCTCCTGCTGCTCTTTGCAAAGTGCCAGGGGGGTGCAGGCAGCTCTGCCGTGGCCAGGGAGGGGGCACTGGGGTGGGCAAGGGGCAGCTAGGGATCAGGGCCGGGGGGGGGTCCGCCTGTGTGGCAGGGACCTGTCCCCTCTGCCGAGGGTGCCAGCTCTGCATGGCTGGGGAAGGGTCCAGGCACTCCTGGTGACCCTGCTTGTGTGGCCCGTGGCATCGTCCCTCGCCGGGGCGGTGGCGTGTCCCCACAGGCGTCCGCAGCCCTCGCTCTGTCTCCTGCAGCCCTCTTCACCGAGACCCCCCATGACATGACGGCCCAGGCGGGCGAGGACGTGGAGATGGCGTGCTCCTTCCGAGGCAGCGGCTCCCCCTCCTACTCCCTTGAGATACAGTGGTGGTACGTCCGCAACCACAAGGACTGGACAGACAAACAGACGTGGGCTTCCAACCAGGTAATGCCCCTCGTCTTCCCCCTCCGGCAGCGGCATCGGGAGGCAGAGCCCTTGCCCGTGCTCGCCCAGGGGGCCTTCGCTTGCAGCAGGGGCGCAGGGGGGTCCCCGTCCCTCAGCAGTGTCCCCAGCGCTGACTGGCCCTGCAAACGGCAGGGTCTCGCTCCCCTCTGCTCCGTGCTTGCGGGGAGAGCGGAGTCTGGGGGGTCCCACGACTGTGCGTGGGTTGCACAGCGTCTGGCTGCACCGAGGATGCTCCAGGATGCGGGGCCAGGGAGGCTGGATTGTCCTGGCCACCCTTCCCAATTAGCCAAGGGGCCACGTGGGCCAACCCCCGGGACTGATCCCAGAGGCTTTGTCTTTGTGCTTGTGCCTTCTCCCAGCTCATCGTGAACTCGTCCCCTTGCATCCCCCCGCCCCCCCCGCATCCTCCTGCCCTCCCTTGTTTTCCCCATTTCCGTGTGTATCGGTCTCGGCAAACAGCTGTCTCTTTATTTCTCTTTCTGTTCACACAGAGATAAGGGCCAAATAATGGGAAGGCAGCTTTAGGTATTTTAATGAGCCTTTATTATTGTGTCTTTGGCAGAGCTGCTGCTGGTATTACCATAAATTGAGAGAAGCATCGGGGAAGTGCTGCCGCTCGCTCGGGAGCACTGCTGGGGGGGGGCAAGGGAGCCGCGGGGGCGAGGGGTGGCGGGGTGAGGGGTGGTGGAGACGCCTGGTGTGGGGGGGACGCCCGGGGTGGGGGGGATGCCCGGGGAGCCCACATACCAGGGCACCGGTGTCACCGGTGCCTGCCGAAGGGGAGCCAGGCCGCTGCCCGGCTCGCCAGCGGATTTGGGAATATTTATGGTAATCGGGGCAGGTCCTGGCTGGGAAGGGGCTGGGGTTGCTGGGGACAGGGGCGACTGACGCAGCGGTGACGCCGCAGTGAGCAGGGCTCTGTACCCAGCCCCAGGTCACGGGGGGCACCCGCTGATGGAGCCGAGCTGCGGTGGGCACCCGTGGGCGAGCACCCCGTCCCCCCCAGCTGCCATGGTGCTCTGGTCCCGCTGTTCCCCCCCCTTCCCGGTTGCCCCCTGTGGCTCTTACCTGCCCCGGGTGCCCGGGTCTGCTGGGGCTGAGCCCTTCTCCCTCCTCCTCCTCGCTCGGGGCAGCCATCCCGGGGGTGGGCAGGGGTCTGGTGGGCTCCTGCCTCCTCCCAGCCGAGCTGACGGTTTCTCTCCCCTCTCTGGTCTCCCTCCCCGTCTTGATCTTCCCCGCAGCTGAAAGCATCGCCGCAGGAGGAGCCTGGGAAGGACGCGACGAAAATAAGCGTGAGTTTGGCTAACGGTACTTGCAGGGGCTCCAGTCGAGGGCTCAGCTGGGATGTTTCCCTGCGTCGCACGGAGCTGGGGAGGGCAGGGGGGGGGTCTTCTGGGGTTTGTGTGCCCCAGATGAGTATCCTGGGAGGTGGCAGGGGGTGCGCGTGGGGGGTGCTGGTCCCACTGGTGCTGCCGTGCCGTGGGATGGCTCTGCTCCAGCTCGGCACTGGGAGCAGCCAGGGTGAGGGGCAGCTCCCCCATTCCCCCCCCAGCGCTGGGGTTTGCAGCCTGGACCGTGAGCCCCGTCCAAGGGACACATTTATGTTAGGGAGAAAATAATCTAATTTAGTCACCGGATTAGCATCCCAAAGCCATTTACGCTCATGTGAACAGAATGAGGAGACACTAATCAGTTAAATAAAATAAACGCTCTCGGCCTCCTGCTGTCAGGCCTCTGCTCCCCCCCGCCCCTCGGCTGCCGCTGGCTCTCCCCACCTTGGGGGGCTCTGCATTTGGGGGGGACACAGAACCGGAGCAATATCAGAAAGCGCTTCCCACCATGGCCTTTGCCCTGGCAGCCTCTTCTGGCTCTCCCATTTTTCCCTCGCTGAGTGAGCAAGGGGGGACGGGGCTCGCCAAGCACCCACGGCTCCTTGGGGCCGGGCGCCGCCGGTGCCCAGGATCAGTCCCTGTGCCTGATTCTCATCCCTGGGAAATGACAGAGAGCCATTTACAAGGGGTAAAATGCCCAAAAACTTCAGGGTGGAGGGCATCACCTCTCATCTCCCATTTGTGGGGATGGGCACCTGTAGATTCTCTTGCTGGTAACGAAACCCCCACGGGGATTGTATCCCCTTTGAGCTATTCACGTTGTGGCTCCCCGAGGTGTCAGCCCTGTTTGGCACCATTCCCGTGATGGGCACCGCGATGCGCCCGCAATCCATGTCCAAACCCCAGCAGGTGCCTTCAGGATCCGTCCCTCGCCGGGGTGCCGCGGCTTGTCGCCCCAGGAGCGGCGAGGCAATGGGGCTGCTGCCGGGGTGGCCGGAGCCCAGGCACTGCCAGCCCCTGGGGACGGTGCTGCCCACCGCGGGCAGCAGGAGCAGGCAGGAATCTTTGCAAACCACTGCTTGCACGGCCCGGGAGCGCCGCTGGTCTCCCCCCCGCCCCAGGGCACAGCGCTTTGCCCCCCTCAGCGAGGGTGCTGGGGCCCGGATGCCGACCAGGGGTCGCGGGCAGTTTGTGGCCGGGGGCTGAGGGCCAAATCCTGCGCTGGGCCGGGACTTGGCGGGTGCTCTTGGAGCGGAGCCCGGCCGGGGTGTCCTGAGGGGCCAAGGCGGGTGCTGGGGCTGCGGAGCCGTCCCGGGGCCAGCGTGCCCGCGCAGCTCGGCCATGGCATTTTTCAGCATAATTAGGCAGCTAATTGCACACCGGAGTGTAATCGATGCATGTGCATGTGTAACCAGGATTTATTTTGAAGCGCTTGGGGTGCGACGCTTCTGCCGCCTCCTCCGCATCAAGCCAGCAGGGAGAGGCTTGAGTTTTAAACCTTTTTTGTTGTTGTTATTTTAAATGTCCTTGATTATTAAGTGTTTATGGAACGGAGGAGATAAATGAACACAGGCGAGACACCACCACGAGCCGTTCTGATAAAATGTGCGTTACAGCCACGGAGGCAATTGGCTGGGAACAAAACGGCGGCGTCAAACAATGCGAGACGATGTAAATCACATGCAGAAACCACCGCCTCAGGCCCCCCCCTCGGCCGTTTTTTATCCGCCAAAACACACTTGGTGCTGGAGGTGCCGGAGGTGCCGGCACCGGCTCTGCCCGGAGCCACCGCGCTTTGCGGGGATGCGGAGAGGGAAACCGCCGCCGCCCTTTGCCGTGCGGTAGCAAAGACGATGGGTTTGGGTTTATTTTTTTCCCCCTTGAATTCTTTAAACCCGCTGTTCTGCTGCTGAGCAGTGGCACGCTGCAGGGCACCGCCGTGGCCGTCTGTCCATCCATCCTGGCCCATGCCGGGGTCTCTCCCCGGCTTCCCACGGGACAGCGGGAGCCGTCACCGCCCTGCCCACGCCTGTGAAGCCGTGTGTGTTACAACCGGGCATAAAATTATCCCTCCTGCTCATCACCGAGCCGCGGGCTGAGGCTCGGTGACCTGCTGGGCACTGGCTCCAACGGCGGCACCAGCAAATTGTGGGTTTCTTTTATTAGTTCTTAATTTCCCAGCCGTTAATTTTGGTGACTTAATGCTCTTCCAACACAAAGGGGTGTTTTTTAAAGCTCCTTTCCCGTAACAGCCTCGGTGCTCGGACACCCTCGCCCCAGGGACGGCAGCTCTCCTCCCTCCCTCCCTGCAGCACCCCCTGCCCGTCTTGGGCACAGCTTGGGGCCTGCCTTGTCCTGTCCCCCCCGCACCCCTATTCCCGGCGCTGTGGGATGGGTGCAGGTGGGCTCTGAGCAGCCCCAGAGAAGCCCTTTGGGGTGGCCCCGACCACGACGTGTGGCACCGGTGGCCTCTCAGCCTCCCATGGCGTGCAGGGGGGCTGGACGCAGCTGCTCGCGTGTGCTCGCGTGTGCCCACATGTGCTCGCGTGTGAACGCCACTGACTGCCCCGGCGTCTGCGGCGGCTCAGGGTCCCCGTCCCCGTGCTGCTGCCTGCATTTCGGCGCTGCCTTTTGGGCCGGGAGTTTGCATCTCTTTGGTCGTGGCTCCCAGCCCCATTTCTAAACACCATAAAATCTTCAGCTAACAAATGCAGCAGCAAGTGGAAAAATGGCCTTTGCCATCCAGTGTGATTATAGGGAACAGAGCCAGGGGCCTCGGGGCGGGTTATAAATCTGATTTATTGACCCAGCCCAACGGCAGCCGCAGCTCTGGCTAGTGAGTAAGTCTTAAATTTCATTGGGTGATAAATACTGAGAGCGAATCAATTTGGTAGAAAAGCTAATTAGCCGGCGTGGTTCCGCATCGATCTCCGAGCCCCGTGCGGCCGGGTGCGCGCCAGGGACTCCATCATCCCGTGGTCCAAGGCTGGGGACGGGGTCCCCCCGCACTGACTGCCCGCCTTCATCATGTCCTCCCCAGCATGTGGCGTGGTGGCATGCGATCAGGGGTGGCACTGACCCAGGTGGGGGTCCCAGGGGCCGCCTGACCCCCTGTCTGCCCCCCTGCAGGTGGTGAAGGTGGTCGGCAGCAACATCTCGCACAAGCTGCGGCTGTCGCGGGTGAAGCCGGCGGACGAGGGGACGTACGAGTGCCGGGTGATCGACTCCAGCGATGGCAAAGCGCGGCACCACAAGGTGAAGGCGTACCTGCGGGTGGAGGCGGCGGGGGGCGTGGGGCACCCCCAGGACACCCAGCTGCGGGGCGCCCCGCTGCCGGACCCCGCCGCGCCGGGCTCAGCCCACGCGCACCACCATCACCACCACCACAAAGCCGGGAAGGAGCTGAAGAAGCGCTCGGCGGACGCCTCCTGCGTGCTGTAGGCAGGCGGTGCCGGGAGGGGATGCCGGAGCCCCCCACCGCCCCGGACTCAGCGGAGCCATCAAGGGTCCCGCGTCCCCTGCCAGAGACTGGCCCCACCGCCCCGTCTTGCCCGCCGACCCCCACCACCTCCTCCTCCCGTCGGTCACCGCCGGCTCGGTTTCTTCCCCAGCCCTGGGGCGCAGCGGTGCCAGGGCTCGGTGTGGGAGCAGGACCATATTCACGCTGGGGGGGCATCGCTGGGACCGTGCCCAGGGCGGGGTCGTAAACCCACACATGGTGGTCCCCATCCCCACTGGCTCCGCGCAGGGGGTACCCCGCTGCTCGCTGCCACCCGCGGTGCCACGGGCCACGTTGCACCCCAGCTTTGCGTCCCCGGTGGAGGCCCCCCCCGCCTGCGGGACCCTCCCCACCCTCCCTTATGCTTTGCAGAACCACCCATCTGTTCCCGTAGGAGGCCCAGTTTAGTTGCTCCGTTCCAGCCCCACAGTGCATATATAAGTTCCATCATCCATCTTATAGACCACATGTCTCGCCTCTCCCTGCCCCTGCCTGCCCCAAAGCCACCCAAGCACGTCGAGGCCTGAGCTCAGCGGAGGAAGGACGGCACGGCACGCTCCCGGCACGCTCCCGGCACGGCCGTGGCACTGCGGGCTGTGCTGTGGCATCGCCCAGCCACGCAGCTGCCCGTGGTCCGCATGTGCCCAGGGAGCCGTGCCATCGGAACCGGCCCGCTTTCACCCATTTCTCCTCCTGGCCCTTTGCATTTCATGGAGGAAGGGGAGCTCGGACACCAGCCCCGGCTGCCCTTGCTCCATCCCCCGCTGCCCATGCGGCTCTTGGCCCCCAGCTCCCGGCCGAGCTCCTCTTCCTCCTGCGCCACGGCACCACGCTGCCCCGGGCAGGGTCTGGCGCATGGGCTCCCGCGTCACAGTGCAAATGGCAGAGCCTGTCCCCTGTGTCTGTCCCCCCCCGGGTAAACACCATCGCTGGGGAAGGGGCCGCGGGGAGGGAGAGGGGGGTCCTGGGTCTCCCCGTCCGGGTGCTGGGCGCTGCTCCCCTGCTGCCGCTCGCCCACGCCGCCATGCCTGCTGCCACCAGACCTGCTGCAGCTAATAAAGCTCTTTAAACAAAGCCTCTGCGGTCTCTGTCCCTGGCATGGCGAGGGGACGTGGCTTCGGCACTGTTTTGGCTAGAAAGGGGGCACAGCTGGGGCTACCTGCAGGGGCTGCTGAGGCCAGATGGGGGTGGGGACGGGGACGGGGACGGGGACGGGGATGGGGATGGGGATGGGGATGGGGATGGGCATCATCACCTGCAGCTGAGGGCTCAGAGCCTTTAAGAGCTGCAGCTGGGGAGGTCCCTGCCCTGCCTAGGAGCTGAGTGATACTGCTCTGTGGGTGCAAGATACGGCTGGGTCTCAGGTGAGTGGGGGCTGCCGTGGGGAGGCTGGGTGGGCCGCTGGGGGTCTGGCCCCTCTCTGTGCTGCCATGTGCCAGCTTCAACCCCTGCCTGAGTGCCCGGAGCAAAGGCCGTGTCTCTGGCCAGGTGGAAGGTTGGGGTCCCCAAATGGGGGTCCTGGCTGCCCCTTGGGGCTGGGCTCTGCCCCATAGTGGCAGAGGAGCTCCCAGCATTGGCAGCGCCTGGCTTGGCCCCAGCTGCCAGGAGTCCCCCGGCTGCTTTGCAGCTTATTAATCCCCGGAGCTCCATAGCACTCACCTCTCGCTTTGCTGATATGAAGCGATTTGTCATGTGTTAGAGTAACAAAAGCAAAAGCCGCTGGCCTGGTGTCAGCCAGCGCTGGTGGCGGAGGAAGGGCACAGCGCGCCTGGTGACCACGGGGTGCGGCGAGAGCCACCCTCTGCTTTGCCACCCGCTGTGGCTCTCACCTGCAGAGCCGCGGTCTCGGGGGAGCGAACGGCACAGAGCCTGTAAACACGCAGGGTACTTCGTCAGGAGAAAAATATTAAGCAGCGGCAGGGCAAGGGGGCTGCTGTTGGAAATGCTGCTGCTTTGCCACAAGCAATAACAGCCGCCGCTGTGCCGTAGCTCTCCCTGGCAGAGCGGCGGGGGCTTGCGCTTCACTCGGATGCTCCTTGTCAGGGAACTGTATCAGTGGGGGGGAGGAGAGGGAGCAGGAGGCATCGGCCACCGGCGCAATAAAAAACAGCCTACAGAGGAGGAAAACCAAGAGCCGGAGCTGCTTTGGCGAGAGTAAAAGGCTGCAAATCACCTCAAACGGAGAGTAAACAAATTGCTGTGTGGTGTAGTAATTTGCAAAACCTAGAGGCGAGCTTTAAAAATAACAGGTTTTATTAGAAGAGATTAATTTTGCTGAGCTTATATGAAATCTTGGGAGCGGGAGGCGGAGGAGAGGACCCCGCTGGGTCTGTGTGCGGGACCCAGCAGCCCCACGGCGCTGCCTGACCCGGGGTGGGGGGAGCTGCATGCGGGGCCGTGCCCCCCGCCCTGGGTACGAGAGTCTCCCCACGTTCATGGCTGGGTTTGTGCATGGAGGAGGCGGCTGGACACGGGTTTCTCAGCTCCTCATCCCCGGGAGGGCAGTTGGAGAGGGGTGGGGTGGCTGGCATCCCATCTCGCTATGGCTGGGAAGGGCTGTGCCCCCCCGCTCGCCCCCTCCCCGCGTGGGGGGCAGCTGCCTGCTGGGGCCGGGTCTCCTCCGGGACAGCGAGGGTGCTCCATGGGCTGGAGCTGGGCACCCTTCCCGCAGCCCGGGATGCTGCCCTTGGCTCAGTCCCAGACCTCAGCGGGCTGGGGGCTGCTCAGGCCTGGCTGGGGGAGGAGGGTGCGGGCAGGGCAGCCGAAAAGCCCCTGGGCTCGCTTGCAAATGGGCTGAGCTTAATATGCAAGTCACTGCTGGGGAGGAACCAGCCTCATGAAAATGCCATTTCCACGCAGTCACTCTTCTGGCCGTTATCCTGCTTCAGACAAAAGCAATTTACTCTGCCTGTAATAAAGCAGGGGTGATAACGAAGCTGAGAAGAGCCGTGACAGGCGGCCGTGTGACCGAGACAGGCCAGTCTCTCTCCGCTGCCCGCACCGAACCGCTGGCTGGGGACAGCGGCTGTGGGGAAAATCTCTGGGAGAGCACGGGGAGAAACCGGCGCTGGGACTCGGCAGGTGTCTCGGTGCAGTCGGTTGGGCCAGAGGCCTGGCTGGGGGGATGTGGCCTGTTCCTGGACACTGGGGAATGCACCAGTGGAAGGACCAACACATCGACCTGCTCACCGGGCAAGGCAGGAGGTGGGAGCCGGCATCAGCGCGCTCTGCCCTGCCCGGTGAGTGATGGCTGGCAAGAGAAGGGGCTGCGTGGGAAGGTACATCTGCCTTTGTGGATGCAGCAGCTCTGTGCTGGGAAGGGGCATCACAGGAGGGACAGAGCGGTGGGTCCTGCCCTGTCCCCGAGGGCTGGCATAAGGACCTGAGCACCCTGGTCCCTGCTATTGCCAGGGCAGTGACCTGCTGTCTCAGTGTGACGTGCCACAGCAGCCCCTGAGGCCTCTCAGCATCCCTCCAGGAGCCCAGCTTCGTGCCCAGCTGGTGCCACCACCTGGCTCAGCAGTGAGGGCTCCATCAGCCCCAAAACCAGACGTCTGTGTTATGGGGTCACCAGGAAGCCCATGCTGGAGTGGCAGCCCAAGGCCCCCTTCCCGATGGATGCCGCTGATTCCAGTTGCTTCCCCCCCACCAGCTCTGTTACATGGGGAAGATGGTAATTAAGAGAACTTTTCTAATTCCTCTCCTGTTGTCACAGCCCTCCTGCTGTCCGTACTGTCCTGCTGAGAAATGCCAGCCGCCGCCGCCTCCCTCTCCCGGCCTGCACTCGGGAGGGAGGGAGGTGGCTGGTCCAGGCTCTGGTGTGGTGCCATGAGACCTCGGACCATGGGGCGCATCCTGGCAGGTTGTGCCTCCGCAGACACTGGGGATCTGCAGCCCTGAGATGTTGTACCTGCTGGAGACGGCTTTGCTTCCAGCCTTGTCTGCGGGAGCTGTGGCTGTTAAGCCCCTGAGAATGGGGGCTAGCGTGGCTGTGACCGCAGGGGGATGGTGTGTGGATCGGCAAGGGGTGGGGGCAAGGGCTCTGATGTGACAGTGCTGCCCCTGAGCCTCACGCCTGTCCTCCTGCGTGGTGGTGTGCCTTCACATGGGCACAGGCAGGCTGGTGGCCTCGGAGACCCCACGCTGTGGTCTGCAGGGTCCCCGCGGCTGGGCAGGACGGGCTGGATGCTGAAACCTGGGCGGGTTTCCAGAGCTGGTGCTGGGAAGGCAGACGGGAAGGTGTTTCGCTGTGGTGGATGCTGCAGTAGATGGATACTGCAGATGCTGTTTGGTTTTATGCTTTTCCTTTCAGAAACATGTATAACTTTATTCTAGTTTTTTTTGGGTTTTTTTTTTTTAGAATAAAGGTGTTTGGTTTTTCTTTTAAGCTTGCCTTATCTCAGCAGAGGTGAATCCTGCAAGGCTGGGCTGCTCCTGTGTCCCAGAGGCAACTGATGCAAACAGCGCAGAGCACGTGCAGACAAATGGCAGCCCGTGACCAGTGGTGCCCGGCGATAGGAGGGGGCTTCTCGCCAGCCTGGTTTGGGGGCTGATACCAAGCTGCAGGAAGATGGCACAGGTTTCCCATGGCAATGTTTCACTTGTACCTCCCTGGAAAGGGGTGCAGCCCATGACGAGCCTGTGACAGCCCCGTGCTGCTGGGTGCAGGGAGAGGCAGTGGGTGGAGAGACCAGAACAGATGGTTCGGGCAGGAGCACCATCACGGTGCTGCTGATCTGTCACGTGTGAGCTCCAGCCGGCGCTGAAGGCAAGGCAGAGACGGGCTGGATGCAGCGTGTGCACCTGATGGATGAGTTTTATCAAGTGCTACAACAATCCAGAAAATTCTGCACAAACCCCAACGGCGCTCTGGAGACCCAAGGTAATATTTCACCTTTCTGCCTCCCCTGTCTTCCCCTGTCAGATCAACTCTGAAGGGCTCCTTTGTACAAAATCCAACCCAGTGTTAAGCATTGAACATATATATTTTAAAAAAAAAAAAGCATCAGAGGGTAAAAGCTGATCTGCAGCTCTGTCCTACCTGGTAAAAAGCCACTGACTTGTGTTTTTCCCGGAGAAGTAACCAGGAGTAAAGTCTGAACAAAACCAGGGAGGCAAGGGGAGGTACTCTCAGCTGAGGGGGGTGTTGGCATCAGCAGCAGCCCCCTTGGTCCCAACAGCTGAGACACATTTTGGACATTCACCCAGGATCCCCAACAGCGACGCACAAATCCTGTTCCATGTAACAAACACTTTATTGCTTTGGTTTTTGGATTTCTGAGCTTGCTTCCAAATTTACAGTCAAGATCCCTTTGCTTTATGAGCACAAAACTTTCACAAGCGTCAGGAGGCAGCTTCCTGCCAGAAGTAGCTCTGGGTGAAGCTGACGAATCTGAGAGGGCCTGGTCTGGGAGCAGCACCTACAGACAGTCTCTGGGGACGGAGCCTGGAGGACTCGGGGGCTGGTGTACGCTACAGCAGCTTCCAGGCGAGCTGTGAGCCCACGTCGCGTTCTGGAGGGGAAGCCCTTTGGCAGGGGCAGCGAGCAAGACCCCCAAAGACTCGTTGTCCCCTCTGCTCACTGCATTGCGCTGTTCCTGCTCAAGCAAACCGTGGCACTGCCGTGGTACCACCGCGCTGACACCTAAGTCACCCCCTGTGTCATCTGACCATGCACGTACCCACCTGGGAGGCTGCACTGGGGCACAGGTAGATACTTCATCTAGTTCTCCTTGGGCTGGGTGTTAAAAATATGAGAGGTTTAAGAAATGGCCTGTGAGAATGACAGGCAAGCTGGGAGCGAGGAGGAGTCTTAAATCACTTGCAAGCTGTAAATCAGGGCTGGCTGTTTTTCTAAAGCATGTCTTGTCCTCAGTGGTGAGAACCGGGGAGCACAATGCATTTGGCCAGTCTCAGCAAACTGCAAACTACAAGGAACGGCCTTGATCTTTCTAAGAGGACGCGGTGTTCTTGCCAGTAATACTGGTGAGGAATTTATTGGAAGTGCATTTTAGCTTTATCTGATAATAACTGGTTTTAAAAACAACATTTCTAATGTACCCCAAACACAATTCTCTCTCTGGGAAGGGTTAAGGCCAGAAAAAGCTTTTGTTTTGAGTTGGCAATCATTGTCCAGCTGAGAACAGGAGGGAATATCACAGTTGTGAGGAGGTCAGAGGGCCGGGGGGGGGGGGGGGGGCGGATCCTGAAGGGGCACCACCCAAGGATCAAGTATAGGGAAGTAATTTCTGGAAAATGACTCTCTTTGTACAGAAGAATTTTAAATAGATGTGCTATGCCCCTGGGACTTCTCTCCAGCACCATGTGCAGAGAAGTACAAGTCAGGAGGAATCGGGGCCGTGTACCCACCTCATCCTCAAACACTGCTTAAAAAAAAAATAAAACTTCTACCCACGGGGAGGGTGTCTCGGCCAGTGCCCCAGGGCGGGCAATCTCTCCTTTGTCCCCAGAATGATTCAGGGCTTAAATGATGGGCTTTTCCCAGGTGAGCGCTATCCGGGTGGTTCCTCATTCCACTCCCCAGTTGCTGGTAGGTCCGTCAAGGAGGAGATACCTCTTGGGTGCCGGCCCGTGGTGTCACGCTCTCCTGCTGCTGCAGCCTCTCCAGCAGGAGCAGCACGTTGTCGGTGAACTCGTTCCGCTGCCTCCCCATCCCACGAAGCTTCACAGGCCGCAGGCTGGCGTGGGGGGGCTCGTACTGGTGAGGGCAGCAGAGCTCGTTCAGGAGGAGCCAGGTGCTGTCAGGGTCCACTTGCATTAAGTGGAGGAAAACACTGTGGGAAGAAAGAAAGGAGGGTAAGGAGGGGGCCTTTTGATTGGCACCCAACAGGGTCATTAACAGACAGCTTTGATGTTGTCTGCAACCTCTGATAGTTGATCAGACTTGGAGGCTCGTTAGAGAGAGCCATTAAAATGGCTCCTGTGTCCAAGAGAAGACAGCTCAGTGGTTTCACATCACTGGCAAGTGGGAGAAGGACAGTTGTTATGATACGCGGTAAATTATCGACATCAGATGAGCAGTTTGTGAGTAACTGACCCAGGCTTCGGTCTCAGCATCATGGGCTGCTGCTGGTAAAAGCCTTTCCAAATCAGCCTGTCCCAAGTGCCGCAGAGGTGACTGCGGAGTATTACACGTGCTACTTACGTCTGGCACGTTTTGGACAATCGCTCCTGCAGAGCTCTTCAAAGAAGTTGTATATGTTCTTCACCACCCTTTCTGGTTTTGGGGGAGTTGGGGGGTAAACCCATCTGGACTTCTGTCCCTTTTCAGAGAGGGTAAAAACCAGGGTATTTCTGGACAGCTGTCCAGGCTGGGCCACAAGTAGAGTTGAACGCTGCACTCAGGGCTTTTTGCTCATGTGAGGTCTCCTCTTATGCCAAGTCCTTATTAGCTCCCTCCAAATTTTCTTCCTTCTGCACAGCACCTTTCACAAAGCAGGATTTTTTGATTTTTTTTTTTTTTTAAAGAAACCCTTCATTAACAACAGAACTGAGGAAGAGAGGAATGACAACTTCCTCTAATGCTTTACTGCTGTGTTGATGGTTTTCGCTTTGAATTTCAACACCCCAGGTAAGACAGGCGACTTTTGAGTATGCACTTCACACTTTGGACTCCAGCTGTGAGCTGCTGTAACAAAGATGCTGCGGATGGTCCTGCTGGAGAGCAGGAAGCTCCTAGGAGCAAAAGAGCAAATGGCTGATTTGCATGACCTACATTTACTCATTTCTTCCTGCCAGTTCTCATCGTCAGTAACCTTTGAGCTTGGCTAGATCTGTGTCAGGGTTTAATGCACAGAAGGCGTATTGAGCTAAACTGGTATTAAGTTTTCTGGCTATGCCATGTACAAAATTAAACTGGAATTTGCAGGCTGCCCTGACGGCACTGCAGGGCCGCCTCCTGCACGGTGCTGAGTACTCTGTGCTCCCATGGAGACTACGAGCACCAAGGGTACTCAGCGCCCACCAAGCTTACGGGTCAGCTTTCCAAGACCTCAGTAAATGCCCAGGCACACATCTTCAGGTCTCCAGTTTCTACTGAAATCATGGGGCCATGAGGAGAACAACAGCTGGGTGAGGTAAGGTGAAGAGAAATCAGAGGGTAGCTCTGCCTCTGTTCCCCCAAGAAGCACGCTACAGACCGCCCCCCCCCACTAAAATCAAAGATCACCTGCTACAAAAGCCACACAAAATCCAGACCTGATTGCTGTCAAAACTTCCCTGGGGAACTCTTATCCCTAAAGTGCGCTTGCTTCCTATGTAGAGCAGGCAGAAATCCCTTTTAGAAGCTCTCCCCTGAAAGGGAGCGCAGTGCCACGGGTAACCTGATAAAGCACAGACACGGGACGGAGGCACTAGAAAGCTCCCTCACCTCTTCACAATAATCTTGTGGCTGTATGAATTGTTACTCCATGAGCAGCCAAAGGTGTTGGTTTTGCCTGTCTGCTGTTAACCACTTGTCTGTCTCGCAGTGCAGGTCTCTGACAGCAACGAGGGAAGACGTTGCCACTGCAAGCTGTTGGCAGTGTCCCCTCCTGAAGGTGCTTGCAGTGCCTATCTGTCTGCTCCAGAGGAACCCAGCGTGAACGTGCTCCAAAGCGATAGCTGTGCTTGGCAACAACTCCATCAGCAACATGCCTTCTTTCTGGGGGACAGCCAGAGGCAGGTGAGCTCGTGGGGCTCTCTGCTCCCCTGGCTTTGTTATTGCAGCTCTGCGGGCTGCAAAAGGGAGGGCTGACCCGACCCCAGCGCCAGGCTGAGTAAAGTGCAGGCGGGCTCCCTGGGGCAGGGTCTAGAGCTTGCACTTGCTGACACCTCTGCACCAGCTCTCCCAGCCCTGCTGGCTGCCAGTCCCCTCCTCACTCTCCTGGTGCTCACTTGGCCTTGACAGTGTGAGTGTGCGGCGCTCTGCCTGGCAGCAAACAGCAGGGCCCAGTGGTTTCCACTAGCTTACCGTGGGCTGCTGCATAGAAATAATCCTCGCTCCTTATGGCTGGGGTGGATAGGACCGGGCAAGAAAGATGAATCACTGGGAAGTAAACATGGGAACAGGGAATACCGTTCAGCTGGCTTCTCCTTCTCCAGCACATGCACAATTTTACCTCTTACCTTCACAGCAAAGATACTCTGCTCTCCAACCTCTTCCCAATCGGCTGCTCGGGAGAGAGCAACCCTCAAGAGCTTAGCTGGTCCCTGAAGAACGCCACTGCCTCTTGTGCCCATCATGGCCTGAGGTGTGTGATTATCTCCTGATAACCTGGAGTGCTGTGCAGCGTAAAGAACAACTTGACTTCTACGTTTTCAAACTCACTCTGGGGTAGTTTCTAAGCAACCTGTTTCCATGGCAAAGAATCCTGGGGTTAATCCAGGTTTGTTTTCTGTTGTTCCTTTTTTTTTTTTAAACTTAAATATCATTTTATTGAATTTTGCCTTGTGTAGGTGGCTGTTCTAGTGTACCTAAGCCCAGCTTGCGAATGACAGCTGTCAATAAGTATCCAATAAACCACACAATCAAACCCAAAGTGGTACACTGTGTAACCAACTTTGGTATCTGAAAAGGTACAAAAATAGCTCATATTTGTTCCAGTTGTGCTAAACAACTTGCTTTACTAATACAGAGCAGAGTTTAGCTATTCTGTTTCCTTGTCTTTTCCCAAGCTCTAAGCAAAGCCATGGCACAGTGAATGGGATCACAAAAGGACAAATTTTTCTGGCTTTTGCATCTCTGCTGAATGTTTAACTAGACACAATTCACCACAGACTTCAGTAAGAACTGGGGAAATTATTTCTGCATCCTGGAAAAAAACCATTCCTATCCAGACTGTTGACCGAAACGGTAAACTTCACAGGCTATAAACATTTATTAGGAATTAACTGTAAATTTCAAACCAGTCACTTCAAACTGAAAAAATGCAGAATTACTTGTGAAATGTTGACTTAAGACAATGACAATTTCTTAATCTCTTTTCCTTCAAAGTTTTTTTTTTTTTTCTTCCCCCAAAGTGAAAAGCTTGTCAGGGGTGATCCAACTTAATACATTGATCGAAGCTCAGATTTACATATTGTCACCTTCAGTTTACACCATCTTCTCCCTGTCTTGTTCCCAGTGCTTGGCCCCACACCACCACCCCTTTGCTGCTCAAGTGTTTCTGGTCCCTTTACCAGCTGCACTGGCTTATTTTCAATGAAAGCAAAGCTGCGTCTAGTGTTCCCTAGCCTTCCCGTACTCCTCTTCGGTATTTTTTTTTCCCCAAGCTTTGGATAATATTCCTTTCCTGGAATACTCCAGTCACCTTATAATAAAGCCTATTGTCCCATTTTCTCTTCCTCAGACATGCTGGAGTTCTTTTTTTCCCAGCATCTATTTTTGCCTGTTGAGTATTGCATGAAGCTGTAGTTACAAAATTCACTTACTCCCACTGGTTCATCTAATAAAACTACAGGGTCCTATAAATGGGATTAAGCAGCCTCCTTGGGGCATGATAACATCCCTGGAAGACAGCCAAAACTCTCTTTTTTTTTTCTCCTTTTTCCTTTTTTTTTTTTTTTTTTTTTTGTTTGTGTCTCCAGCACCTTGGCCAAAAACTCCAGCTTAGCCCTTCGCATACCTACAGAATCTTCACTTAGTCAGTGCAAGGAGTTATTGGAGCTGCAACTGACTTTGTAAGACCTGACCTTGTTCTTGGCAGGTCACAACTCATGAGTTGAGTAAGAATCCAAAAAGCCGAGCAAAGGCCAGTTAATATAAATCAGTACGGCAAGCTGATTCCAAACATCTTTTTACCTTGTATGATTTCTGCAGTGATAAAGCTGAGTTATGTGACGTATGTTGGCACTCATGCTGTGGCTAAGATTAGTTCTGGTCTGTCTGTTTTTAGAAGCATTTAAAATGCAGAATTTTTCATGTAGCAGACTGCCCTTGCCTAGGTGGAAAGGGCCTTACATGTGACAACCTGTGTCAGTTTGCAGGACTGCTTTCAGGCACATGGAGAGCATGGAGAAGGACTGGAGTTTACAGGAATGTGATGGTTAAGCAGCCGGAGAAAGGAAATTGAAGCATGGCTGAGAAGTGATTCTTATCCTGGCGCTGGGAGCTGATTGTGACACTGTAAACTAATTTTGACTTTTCTAAGCTGAAACCCCAGATCAGGGGTACTATAGTTAAAAGTGGTTGCTCTGTGTTTAACTCTGATCCATCCAGCCTCCAAGACCAGGGAACAGACAGGACTAAACTTAAAAAAAAAACCAAAAACAAACTCCAAACAAAACCAACTGCAAGTACTGCCATATGTATGGTTAATATCAGGCCAGACATGATCCATGCCTCAGTGCATATATGTGTTGGTCAACAGAGCTACACGAGGTAGCTGTTAACAGAAAACCTTGCTTTGTTCACTGTAATATGTAATGTATGGTGCATCAAAGGCATGGGTGGAGCAGTGTACCGCGTGCCATTTTCCCCTTAAAATAGAATTAAAATAATATACAGAAGAAAAATGTTACTTGCCCTGAAACTTTGCTGCCCTTTTTCTCCAGTAACAGCAACTTGCTTCGCAATACAGCTTCTAATGACCCTATCACATCATAGGGCTAATTCAGTATTTTCCCCCCACCCCTGCTGTGGGGGAAATTGCACAGCTTTTCAGACTGCTTTGTTAATGATTTAAAAGCTTAAGATTCCAAATATCTGGATAAATCCTGGTGTTCTGCTTTCTATTCCAGCATTGCTTACACAGGCGAACGCTTTATTGTATTAAGGGTATGCAAGCCTACAGCGAAGAACCCCTTTGCAGAACAAATGCTGCTGAAGCCCGCTGTGATGCAATAAAAGCCACTAAGGTAAAAATAAACCTACTTTCACCAGCGCAGGAATACAAACAAAGGTACGGCTACAGCTTCTGAGAGCCCTTTCCCTCTAAACTGCTGCCCAGCCACACAAAAGCCCTTCACACCCTGCAACCCCTGGGAAGCCTGAGCTCAGGTGAAAGGGAACTGGCAGCTCTTCCCTTTTCAACAGCCTGCCCTCTGAAATCCGCAGCGCCTGCTGAACCTGCTCACCGCCAGCATCCTCTCCCCTCGGGGGGGGCAGGGTTGGCCACACAGAAAGAGGGGGGGGCGGGGGGGCTTTTACCCCTGTCCTTCAGCAGAGAGCAGAGGTGCATGGCTTTCTTATTCACTCTCCATGCTCTGTAACAGGACTTGTCTGCTGAAATCTCTGGCCTTGTTTCCAGGTGACAACATATGACAATGGTGATTTCTTATCCTGACAGCAGGAACATGCTGAGCAGGATTTTGAACACTAAGCAGCAAAGTATATGTCTGTCGGCACTTCATAGAGCTGGTGTGTGTTCACCTAAACTGTTTGTGCTCTTTTAACCTTTCCTAGCCTTCTCAAAGCAAGACTGGTGCCAAGACTGACAGCTTCCCAAACAAACTCCAGTCCACCTGGCAAAGCCTGGGTTGATGCGATCACGGGAGCCCAGGGAAAATGGAAGGATAACAGAAGTAAATCCCCCAGCCTGCAGAAGGTATTAAGTGATATAATACGTGGGAAGGTCTGGCATATCCTCTTCCATAGCTGTCTTCCCCTCTGCGGTTTTATGCCATCAGTGGGCCAAGAGCCCAAAGTATTCTAGCATAGGAGGTGGTTCAAAAAAAGCAAGTAGCACATCTTCTCCCTCTGTCCCCAAATGTGTTGCGAGGTAATGTGAAAGTCAACTGTAACTTGTGGGCAAGCTAACCTTTCCAGCTCATTTTGGATAATAATTGATACTTCACCAGAGAAAGGGGTGAATTTCCATGAGAGACCCTGTTGTACAGGACTCAAACGTGCCGGAGGGAGGAATGGGAAAGGTGCAAAAGGAAAGGGGTTACTGTGCTCCCGCATTACCTGTACACCTGATATACCTGTATTTAAGAGACATTACCTCTGGGCAGCTTCTTGCAATTTCATGGGTTGCTTGGCACTGAGGTAAATCAAGCAGGCATCTGCCACTTTATTCAGGTCACTCTCACCTGCAGAAACGGAACAGAAAAGGAGGATAGGAGGGAACCTACTCAGTGGCTGCTGCCTAACAGAATCAGCTCTAAATTGGCAGCAAGTGGTTTCTGAGCCTTTGAACTGTCTGACCCAGAGCTCTTCTGACCTTGCCTCTTAAGCATCTTGCTGCAATGCTAGGAAAGCAATCAAGGGCATTGAGAGAGGAAAAGAGCATCTAGCCAGCAAACCTTCTCTCTCATCAAAGTCGGCTCCAGAAATTTAACCTAAGAGAATTTCAGAGAGTTTCGTTCAGTAGAAGAATGTGGTATGCTGCATTTAAAGGGTCACCCGGAGAGATGCCCCAAAATGGAACCAGTCAACTTAGCCACAAGTCTTATCTGGGCTCCAGTTTTCCAGTTAATTAAGAACAAAGCATGGCCCAACAGGCCTAGCTGCAGCAATCCAGGCAATCCTCTACTATACCCACTTCTCACGCACAAGTGAGATGAGCAGTCAGATTCTGCAAGGTGCTAGGAATCTTCTCTCCCATTTTTCTCTTGGGGAGTAAAGAGTGACCAGCCCATCTTTACAGAGCTCTCCAAAGAGGACAGATTAAAGCCCAGCAGGGCCTAAATGGGATGAGGCTGAAGAACATCAGGAAATCAGTCCCATGGGGCAGCAGAAGGATGAGAAGCAAGTGGTCAGCTGAGATGAAAGGAGAAGAGGTAAGGCCAGCAGAGATCTCATATGACCGATACTTTCCCTGGAACTCACCCATGTCCAACCTCTCGCACAGAGAGCCCAGTCCCTGCAACACGGCCAGCTGCAACTTGAAGGCAAGTGTGTGGTTGTACACAGGCCCGGCTCTGGCACTTGCTGGGGCTTGGCTGAGGAGGGAACTGGTCAGCTTAGGCAGGACATCTTTGGAGAATCTCTGCCGCAGAAAGTCCCCACACTTTTGAGCCAGGGTACACAGCACCTAGTGGAGAAACATCAGTTACTGGAGGATAAGTGCACACGCAGGTCTGGGAGGAGCTCAGCAATGCTCACCAGCTTGGGGATGAGGCATTCATTCTGCCTTGATAATTGTTTTGCAGGTGACAGCCATGTGACCACACCTGCCACAGCTTCCCATAATGAGCAGAAGGTGAATGCTTGATGGGGAGGTGGAGTGACTTGTGCCCTGCTCTTCGGTTTCATGTGGCTGACCTCCTGGGACTGCCCTTCTCTCATTAGCACAGTAAAGGTAAGAGTAGTTCGTGAAGTCTTATTCAGAATTGCTGGAGGAGCTTCTGATGGAACATGCCATTAAAGCATAAATCACCCTCATGGTGGAAACAGTCCATCTTTACAAGCACACCAGAAAGGCCAACTGGCTACAGCATAGTGCACCCAGTACTATTGGTGCGTGCACAGGATAAAAACTAAACTGGCCTAGAGAATGGCTTTTAAATACATGTAAAAATGAAGGGGGGATCCACTGGGCCAACTCAAATGGCAAAAACATGGTTCTGTCTTGGAAATTCACCAAGTTGGTGGTCTTAGTGTGCAGGACTGAGATGTTGGTTATGTTCTATTTGATTTACACTGATACTACACTTCCTGTCCTGAAATTTAGGAAGGAAGACGCTCCTGAAGGATTTCTTATGACAAAATGCAAACTCAGTGTTAATTGTAATGATCCCTTGAATTTTTGAAGAGTAAATTAGTTTTTGTGTAGCATGCTCTCCCTTCTTTTAGGGCACATGTGAGGTACGGCTACTCTGAAATTCTAGGGTATAGCTTCTTGAATTTGGGGAATCAAAACTCTCCTTTTATTCACACTGAAGGATTCTAAAATGAATCTCATTCTGCACAGAAACCCTGGGGCAGGCAACCACTGGAAACATGCTTTATTGTCCAGCTTGTGAGTCAGGAAGAGAATGCAGTCAGTTGACACGGTCAGGAGCTCTTTAATGGTGTTGTTATGAGGCTAAGCCTTTGCTTAACCTCTCCCCTCCCCCTGCCTCAATCGCGAAACAGTCCCTTCTCTTCAGCCTAAGACTTCCAAAGAGGGAAGCTCCAGCAAGGGGAAGTTGCGCTATATGGTGCCTCTCGCAGCTGCTTAGGCTGTAAAAGAACTGTTTTCCTCTTCCCTGCAATAACCACTAACATTGCTGTTTCCCCCAGGAACAGTGTCAAGGTTTTATCTGTGGACAAGCTGCAGTGGGAGTGGTACAAGCCCACCCACTGCAGGGTGGTGACCCTGTGTTCTGAGCCACATTAAAAAAAGAAAAAAAAAAAAAAATCACTCCACAAGCTCAGCGCTTCTCTCACAGACCACAGCAATGCCTGAGCTGCTTGCCTTCTAAGCACCAGCTTGAAGGCTGTTGGCAGAGATTCGCTGCTGTACCTTGAAGGCTCTGAGCACTGCCAGAGGGTCATCACTAATCAGCCGGGTGACGAGAGCTGGCCAGACACGATGAGCCATGGGAAGCAGATGGTTTCCGTGAGGATGCAGCACAGTTACACAGAGCTCCAGCACATCCAGGACCTGGGAAGGAGGGGTAGGTAACAGACTTTCAGAGTGCTGCAGCACCAGGCATTCAGATGGATCCCCAGTGTCACAATGGGGAGGCAGGAGAAAGAAGGGTTTTACTACGAAAGGGTGCAGTTTTACCTCAGCATGAACTGGGATAACAGAACAGTGCAGAGCACAAGCCTGTTTGGAAAGGGACAAGTAGCACAGCGACATAATTTGTGCTGGGCTACAGAGCCAGGCTGGAACCAGGGCGTGATTCCTGGCCTGATCCTGCAGGCTGAGCTGTGCACTAGGACCCTACTGCTCCTGTGGCACAGCAGCAGGATCACCTGCTAGGGCTGGGGCCTCTGAGGTAAGAATCTGGGTTATGCCTCACTGCTGCATTTTCTGTCTCGCTTTGCAGTTTAAAAAGAGGCCACCTTCAAAGGATTTTCATAATTAAAAAAACCCAGGCTTTTAGCCCTGCTTATCATCGCCCCAGCAACTTCAGAAACGTTCATCAGTATGTTCACTACAGTCTGAGGAAGGGGGATGGGAAGCCTAGATGGATGAAAGATGCTTCTGCTTCCTCCACCAAAGGCTGAGGCACAGGATTTGACTATCACAAGCCCAAAGGGAAGGTGCCTGTTATGAAGCCACCCTTAAGATTCTGTTCAGCCTTGCTGCCATTCCTAAAACAGATCACTCCCAGAAAACTGCCCCCCTTTCTCTTGCCAGGCTTGGAGCGTCTGTCCTGAATAAACATATGGCAGCACTAACCTCATTACAGCAGGAAACCCAACATGCATCGTGCACACGTTGATGAAGTACCAGCCCCCTTCGTGGGCACCACCTGTCCCCTCAAAGACAGCGTTTACTAACCTTCAGCCGCACTCGGAGGTTCCCGTCAGACAGCAAGTGGATGCACCTCTCCATCACATCTTTGGCCAGTTGAGCATGGCTTGGCAGCGGAGTTTCTCCGTCTGTGTCAGAGTTGTTTGGCTCTGGCTTAGCAAGGGGAGGAACCTCATCTGGAAGATAAAACCATTACTGAAGCCATGAAAATGACTTGGAAGTTCTGGGAGATCACAGTACCCACTCTCAACTACTCTGCAAATCCCCAAGTGAGGCCTTTGGCATTTTAAAACATATTTAGATATAGTAAAGTCTACGCTTGAGTTCTGCGAGTTAAGCGTCAGATTCAGTTAGGAGTGTGGGACTAGGTTTGCTTTCTTGACTGGACAATGCAGTTGGTCTGACATTTGCAGTCTCTCCTCACCATGGACTTATTTCCCATTGATTTTTATTAAAAATGAAAAGCCTGGGTATTTAAAGATGAAGTATTTAAAGGTCAGGACTGCAGCATAGCCCAGTAAAGACTAAAAAGTTCCCTATATGAATGTCTGCAGGGCCTGTCAAGGCCAAGTGAGAAGGGAGTGGTGGCATCATTAGCCAGGAGAAAATGGTACAGGGATTCCCAAGGGAGGGTGAGGAAAATGCAGTAGGATCCTGGAAAGAGGAAACTTTGGGCCCTGAACCCAAGTGGCCTGTTACGAAGTAAGAAAAAACATAGTGTGCTTGTGTCTTACAGCTAGACATGCCTTGATCCGCAAGCATTTCACTTCCCCCCACCGCCATGCATAGAACAAAGCAAGAACACCCAGCAGCACCTTACTTGAGCTAAGGTCAGCTCAAAGCAGACCTGAGAGTGTCAGGAGTGTGCCAGGCTTCCAGCCTGGTCCCAAATCCCCCATCTGACAAAAGGAAACCTCAGAGATCACTGTCTTTCTCCAAGCTGAACATACTGTCACGCACAGTACTGACCTGTCTCCTCATCCTCTGTGTCAGGAAGATTGCCCTCTGCGATCTGCTTCTGTCTGACATAGTCAAGAAAGAATCGTTCCACTTCTTGGCTTGTCACCACCTGCTGCCCCTGGGATAAAGTCCTGCTCTGCCACTCGGCAGTCTGCCTTTGTTGGTGCTCCTCACCGCAGGACGATCCAAACCACTGGACTGCAAAAAAGGAACTGATATGTCACTAAGCAATCACGATCCTCTCCTGCAAGTCAGCAAGGTACCACAGACTCCTTGAGAGATGAACACGACTCTCAACTCTCATGGGACTGAACTACAGAATCGGGCACCTGCTGTCACATCACTGTGACCTCCCTGATGGTATGGGAATGTTAAAACCCCGATGTAAACAGGAAAACACTCCATGTGCTTCTACAAAACATTTATGGGAGCAGTAAATACATCCTTTCTTAACCACTAAAGGCCACGTTCCTGCAAGTCTGCAGGCCAGACCAACAGAAACTGGTTGTGGAGAGGGAAAGCTATTGGCGATCTTTGCTTGAGAGCTGGCTCACGAAGCAAAGCAAAGCTGCCATCATGCTGGGGTACCTCAGCTACTTGAAATCTCCCACGGCAAGTTGAAAGGTCAAAGACAAGTATCCTTAGTTACGGTAAGACTGAATCACACAAAGTAAACATCATTTAGATACCTAAAGCTGTCATTACTGAGTGGAGGACCCTGAGGAAAGTGGAAGCCTGGTTATTGTAAGACTGATCCAGTGTAGACAGGACATCTTGGATAACATCTTCTACCAGTGGCAGCAAGCTGGCATCTGAATGCCTCAGCATAGTGTCCAGGACCTGGGAAGCATGTGGCTGGTGTGCCAGCTGGCGCAAATTCAGGGAAATCCCATTCACCAGATAGTCAGAATTCTCATTAATCAAACACTGCACAGAGTCATAACTGCAGGCCTCGCATATGTCTACCAGCGTCCCCAGTGCCGTCTCGCTGATGAGCAGAGTCTTGTCACCAGCCTTCTCCAACACAGGGTAGAGAGCTGACAGCAGAAGCAACCGGAACTCCTTCCCGAGGACTGCAGCGAAGCAGCCGACACCTTCCAGCTGGATGCAGATCTGCCAGATGTTGCTGTTCATGGTGCGGGTCGTTATGTGCGGCTCCAGGGATGGCAGAAGAACGCTGCTGCACGCGCCTCCTGGACGGGCAGTAAGTCCTGAACGTTGCACAGAGTGCTCATGGCTGATTTCTTCTGTATCAATGCTAGTGATCAAATACCAGTTCGCCTGGTCTGTGTACTCATCGAGAATGGACACTATGGAACCTTTGAGATCATCCATGTTCAGCGAAACTTCCCTTTCCTGAAGGACATCCACTCCCACTCCAGCAGCTCCTGCAACCAGCTCATTGAGGACCATCGCTGCCTGCTTTCGGTACATGCCAGATTCGCTGTACAACCCCATGAAATGGTCCACAAGCAAATAGAGGTTTCCGTAGTAGCCAAGAACACGACAAACTTGCTGAAGGAGCTGGAAAACTTTCTCCTCTGTGAAGAAACGGAAGTATTTCTTCTGACACCTGCTTTTTTGCACACCATGCTGCAAGGAGCCCGAAGGTCCGTATGCGTTCTCGCAGCCCCAGCGTCTGTCCTCCACTATCTTCACATCTGTCACGTCCAACTCCAGAACTTGCATCAGCGCTTTGGACAGACGGTGGAGGTGGGATACAGAGTTGAGGACAATGTTAATCTTGGGGCCCAGTAGCTTCAAATAGCCGAGCAACAGGCTCAAAGTGGAAACCTTGCCCATGTCATCCTGAGAGTTCATGAGGCGAGGAAGAGCTGTGGCAAGGGAATGGAGGTTCTCAGACAGGACATCAGCAAGAGCCCTGTTCTGTGCTACGATCCTCTGCTCTGCAATGCCTTGCAGAACCTCATTACACCTGCTTTGCACCTCGCTGTTTTCATCGTTCACCAGCCCAACCAAAGCCTTTAAAAGATGACTGAACGAGTCCACCAGCGACTGACCGCAGTTCCTCAGTAAGTGGTGGACCAGTTCCACCAGCTCCAGTCTCACTTTCCAGTGGGGGTGAACCGAAGAAAATTCTACCATTTTATGCAGGAGGAGAGAGAGTTTTTCGGCAGTACTTTTCCTCCAGTCAGGTCCTCGGTGGACCATTAGTTCTGATATTCTGCTTTGTTCCACTGACAGCTTTTCTTTATTCTTTGGGACTCTGGCTAGCTGTGCATCAGCCATTACCAAGCCAACAATCAGATAAAAGAGTCTGATGGCAGAAACAGTGGGTTTGTGACCTTGTTTGATGTCTCCAGTAATAACCCGAGACAGCGTAATGGAAATCCCAGGCAGAAAAGAAGCAAACAAATCCCCACATTGCTGTGCCTCATCTTCATCTAGGTGTCGATGCTCCTGGCAGTCGCACTGCAGAACTAGGACCTGTAAGCACTTCAAAGCAGAGAGCTTAATTTGCTTTGCTTTTTCTTGCTCTGCTAGGCCCAGAAGCAAAGATACAGCAAATCCTAAGAGAGGAAGGGTGGAAGGTTGATACAGAGACAAGATAACATCCCCATAAGCCGAATGCATCAGGGTGTGGAGTGCCTGGATTACAGCCAGCTTTAACTCCTCTGACAGCGAGGTGGGTTTACTTGAGCCAGAAGGGGGAGAGAGGCACGTACAGAGCTCGGAAAAAAGCTCCTGCAGGAGCTCCTGCTTCTTCACGCACGTCACTGCCAGGACGGAGGAGATGCACTGCACCACGCTCTGCACCAGCCGCTCCTGCTTGGGCCCCGGCACCTTCAGGGCGAAGCGCAGGGGGAAGAGGACATACTCCTGCAGCTCCTGCAGGGCCGAGGCACCGACGGCTGCCAGGTGGGCCTGCAGCTGAGCCACGTTCTCCGGGGTCTGCACCCTCGTCAGCTGGACACAGACGGGGCGCAGGGCCCCGAAGGCCTCCTGGGGGGTGTCGAAGACGGCCATGCTCGGGCTGAGGGGGCGCCGGCGGCGGGCGCAGCGCTGGGCCGGGCGGCAGAGGCCCGCAGCCGGCGACCTCGCGGGCTCCCGCTCGGGGCCAGGCCCGGGGCAGCCCCTGAGGACCGGGGCGCCTACCTGCTCCCGTAGAGGGGCGGCCACGTGCCGGAAGTGACGCGAGGGAGATCCGGGGCCGTCAGCGCGACAAAAAGAACACGGCGAAACGCGGCGGGTGGGAGCGGTGTGAGAAAAGTCCCGCCCGCCCGCAACGCGCGTGCGTCCCCGGCAGTGGTTCGGCGGGCTGCGCATGCGCCGTGCATTCCACCCCCGCCGCCGCCCGACTGGCGTGCGCGGTCCGTGGCGGGCGTAGCGTTTCTGCCCTTCTCCCTCCGGCGATCCGTACGATGCTGCCCTTTGACCCGCCGCGGCGGGGTGAGAGGTCAGGCGGCCATCTTGTGGCGGTGGTGGCTTGTTGTCGGTGAGGCGGCGTCGCGCCCTCCCCCCCGCGGGCGGAGCAGGCCCGGCGCGGGCCGGCCCGCCGCCATGTCCTCCTTCTCGGAGTCGGCGCTGGAGAAGAAGCTGTCGGAGCTGAGCAACTCCCAGCAGAGCGTCCAGACCCTCTCGCTGTGGCTCATCCACCACCGCAAGCACGCAGGGCCCATCGTCTCCGTCTGGCACCGGGAGCTCCGCAAAGGTACGAGCGGCCGGTTGTGCCTCACGGCGGAGCCTCAGTAATTGGGGCCGGGCCGGGGGAGGCCCTGTCAGGCCTGAGGGGCGGGAAGGTACCGCTTAACGGCAGCCTGGGCGCTGCTCTCCTCCCGGTGTGAGCATTTGTTAAATTTCCTGCGGAATATCGCGCACGAGTACTCGGGGTGTGTGTGTGTTCCGTTCGAGGTGGTATTTGGGAAGACAGAGGGTAGAAGCGCTGGTTAAAGCAGCGAAGTATTACTTGAGAGGGGAGAGGCCCCGCGGCTTTGCTGGGCCGGGCAGCTTGGTTGTAAAACAAAGATACACCGAGCACTTTCCCTTCGGTCTGCACGAGTTCGCTGTGAAGCGCTTTGCTGCCTGTTTAGCTTTGAGATCTTGCTTTTTTAAAATTTTGGGTTTGGACTCGTGCTACTTATCCATTATAGAATTACACTAAGGGATTAGGAGATAAACAAAGTAAAGCTGGTTGTAGAGATCTATAAAAACGGTTCGGTGGTATCATCCAGAAATATTTTGTGCTTTTTTTCCTTGCAGATTAACTTAAGTTTGCCTTCCTAAGTGCTGGTAACTTCCCAAATTGCTTCCTAATGAAGGCAGGGAGGCTGTCAGTGTCGATGCCCTGTCCCCAGGGCAGCAGTGAAACCAGACAGTGTCACATTTCTCATCCTGGGCAGCCAGCAGTTTAGCCCCTTGGAGCGGATGATGCCGATGAAGCCCTAGCTGGGAGTATCTTTTGTGTGATGGCTAGAGTATATGAAATATGAATTTTTGAAAGATCTGAGTTCGGCCTGCTGTGGGAATAAGTGCTTTTGTTTTCTGTCTCGTGTGTGAGTATTTGTGGCGGTTGCACCGGGGAGACAGTGTCTCCCACCCACTTTGGCCGTAGTTAAATAGAAACCGATGGTGTCAAGATGGGAAAAGTTAGAATATATGGAAGAAATTTAATGTTGCTTTGACACTGCATTGTCTGGAAAAATATTTGAGTCTGCACAATAGCTTTCTCCTGCAATGTCATTCTGTTCTGAATTAAGCAGTTCTATACAAAGTTTTTTTCTAGAAGTTAATTAATGAAAAATAAGCTTGCTGTTACATTAATTTGCTGGTATGTTAGAACAGCTCATTTTAATCATGTGTTTAAAGTTTATTTCTTACACAGCTTTCCTCAGAGCTGATGCGTCACTGTGCGCAAAAAGTATTAAGCTCATGTTTGTTTTATAAATTAATTAGAAAAAAAAAAAGCAGCAGTAAGGAGTCCAAGGACTACTTGACTTGAAGGCCTCTGATTTGCCTTGGTAACATGGAAATATTTTGAACTTTGTTTCTAGGCTAAAAAGCTATAAGCAACTTTGAAAACCATGGTAATGATTTCAGGTGAAAGAAGTGAGAAATAAATGCAAACTCTCTCTCTTTTTTTTTTTTTCCCCCGTCTTCTCTTTTTTTTCCCCTTTCCCAGCGAAATCGAGTAGGAAACTTACTTTCCTATATTTAGCAAATGATGTCATCCAGAACAGTAAGAGGAAAGGACCTGAATTTACTAGGGAATTTGAATCTGTTCTTGTGGATGCTTTTTCTCATGTTGCCAGGTATGTTGCTATGTCATGTGTTTCTTCCACTTTTCTCTCTAGAGATTTGCGTTCTTGTTATACAAAGTTGAATTCAATTGTATTTTGTTGGGTTTTGTTGTTGGGGTTGGTTTTTTTAAGTTTTGGGGATGCTGGTATCCTCTGTCTAGTAGAGATTGGATTCTGACTACTTTGAGGCTAGGAACTGTTTATTGTTAATATTTCTTTTTGGGGAAACTTGTTTGTGTGTGAATCAGACCCTCACAGCTTTACACATTTGTCCTCTGCATGCTACATACTTTAATTGTTACCAAAAGGTCTTGTGTATCTGTTCATGGGTAGTGAAATCGAATAGTTGCATGTGTTTATTAAAGCCACATAATGGATGGCTCTTCCCCATTGTCAGAAGACTTTAAAAGAGATGATATTTTACATCACTGGATTCTCATCAGTCTTCTGTTTTGAGCACCGTTTCTTTTTGCATTGCTTGTTAACGGTTATCTGATCGTTAGTCTGCTTGCTAGAGGAAGGATTTCATACGTAAAAGGGAATAAATGGTGCAGCTACTATCCTATCAAAAATGGGCTATAATTTATTTAAGATTTTCTCTAAATAGCACAATAATTCCTATTACCTCAACTAAACAACTTTAATGTTCTGTGTGTTTAGTGGTATGCTGTTCTGGATGGCTGTCTAACTTTCAGTGCGCTATATGAGTACATTTAAGTGCCTAATGATCCAAGCAACCTGCTTTTTAATTGGGATGATATTGTCTGAAACAACTGTTTAATGTTAATACCCTGAATTGTAAACATGTCAAGTTGGGGGTATTTTATAACTCTTCTTGCAAATTCTGAATGATAGCAAGATTCTTCCTTCAAAACTTTTCCTGCCGGGAATGTGGGGCACTCTCAGGCAATCTTTGGCCCCAATAAGAGGGGAAAATTGGCTACAAATGTGTTTTGCACGGTTTGTCTCAGACAATGTGAAAAAGAGTCTCTCCAAATGTGCTAATATTAATGGATGCAGCTGCTATAGTTTGGAAGGTGCTCTCTTAAAACATAAGGAATATTTTTCAGCTGAACTGTAATTATTTTCTAATCTTTGAACAGAGAAGCAGATGAGGGCTGCAAAAAGCCCTTGGAACGATTGCTTAACATCTGGCAAGAAAGGAGTGTGTATGGCAGTGAGTTCATACAGCAACTGAAGCTTTCTATGGAAGACTCCAATAGCCCCCAAACTAAAGGTAAATGCATATTGCTTTTGTTGTGTGTTTTACTTTGTTTTTTTAGATTGGTACATGTTTCACTGAAAGGACTGTGAGGAGTTGAGCTCTGGGCTCCTGTAGTTGAGTTGTTGCCAGAGCTGGTCGTGGAGACTCTTTTGGATTGACGTGAGAGAAGTCTGATTTTCATTAAACTTGCAGTTCCAGTTTGAAAGTGTGTATGTAGCCTTGTGATTTGTGTCTGGCTTAAGGTAATTTCTGCTTCTGCTCACGCAGGCAGAATATTCCAGCGCTGCCTTTTGATGTGAAGACAAGTAAGTAGGGTGCAGGGAACTGTTGTGTCCACCTTGAGAGTAAAAATTGTCTCACTCTACATCTCTGAGAGTGGTCATTTGGATCACTATAATGGTTTATTCAATGTTGTTAGTGCTGTCATTCTCATTTTAATTTTGTTATTTTGTGTAGTTACTATATTTTTGTTATGATTTCTAATAACTGAAGGCTGGAATATATACCCAGAAGCTTGTCTGGTCTCTTTTTTTCTTATACCAGCTGATGTAATTTGGGGAAAAGGATAACTTTGTGTCATTTAATATCATTAGAACATCATGGTTGTAACATTACTACATGAGATGGGTGTGAGAAACTGAGTATAAGCTTCTTGCATTTACTGTGCTTTTATACTGCTTTGGCAGATACTGCCTCTTCTTCTGTAGCATCTGAAAATATTTAACTGGTAGTACTGTAAGGAAAAGAGAGGAGCAGTAGGATGCCTAACCTATGGAAGGTGGAGGTCATTAAAAATCCAGAATGTTGCCGTCAGGGGAATATTTGTCCACTTTGCAGCTAAAGGAAGTGTCAGTGTCTTCAAATTAGCTAAAATCACATTGCTGCTTTGACTGAATTTTACTCTGTTCCCCACAGAGGTGTGATACTTCATGAGAGAGTTGCCTTAGTCATTAGTAAAGTGCTCGTATGCCATTCTTGGGTGGTGAAAACAAGCAAGATATGTCTACTGGAGTTGGCAGTTAATACAGAATTAATATGAAGACATACACTTATGGATGTAGTTTTGTGTGCTTTAACATGCTGCTTCAGGTGAAATTACTGGATGGGTGCTTTAGCAGCTTACAACAGGGGTCTTCCAATTTATTGTAATTTAAGTATGACATTCTGAAGGTATTGCCATTTTTTCCCCAAACGCTGGGAGGCCAATTGACCTGACTGAAGGGGTTGTCTCTTCAGTATCGGGACAGAGGGAGTCTCTGCTCTGAATGCTGGGAGAGGGGAAGGGTGGAAGGTGTACAGTCTCTACATGAAATAGCTCATATTGGGGTGGTTTTTATTGTCTGGATGCAATGCATAAGACACCTGTTTGCCATGAAAGGAAAGGATTTACACACCTGAATTCCTGTTGAACTGATTAACTGAGAGTTTGAAACTCTTAATTTAAGATACCTGGGTAAGTGTTTCACAAGTGTTTAATCTAAACAAAGTGATACTGCGTGTCCAAGAAACACAGCTGTGATTTGCTGGTGGGTTGGCAACTGTTGCTCAGTGTCATCCTCCCTTTGGCTGGTTCTATCAGTCAGTCCTGCTACTGTTACCTTCTCAACTTCAAAATGTTTACACAAAATCAAACCCTTCCTAAGTGTAACAGACCTTTGTCTGTAGGAAACAGAATGAAGAAATACAAACATTTTAAGAACTGCTGTGTGCGCATCTTCACTTGGCAAGAAACTCAGCTTTTGTCTGGGTAATTGGAGATACTAAGGTAGCATCTTTTGTTTGAGGAACAGTTCAGGCCTTTTCATGAGTGTGAATATTGCTGCCTTCTTGTCAATTCATTATAAAAAAGAAATCAAGATTTTTAAATTAAGAAGAAAATAATTTGAAGAACTCAGCAGTGTTCTCCTAAGTTTTTCTCCTTGTTTTGACTGGCATGTTTTCAAATTTCCTTCTTCGTGGTAAGACCTTGTTTCACATGGGATTTCTATGAATTTCTAAGATAAATTGGTGTTGGTCCAGTTTGTGGTAGGCGACTGTTGGAGAAGGCTTTGTTGTAGTTACTCTATTCCGTTTTCAAACAGGTGAACCTAAGCAAAATGGACAATAATATATCGTGTTTTACAGATAGAACATTGATCATAAAAGTGGAAAACCATAGTACACTGCTCGTTCAAAACCATTCTGACTTCCTGGTTTTGTTCGTAGACACAGCTGAGAAGTAGCAGTGTTAGTATCTTTAGATTGGTATGAGTTTGGGCTGTTAAAACAAAATTTTGGAGCTTCTTAAGGGTATCTGGTGCTGTGATAATGAGTATTCTTTTCTTCAGCCCAAGGTATGGCAACAAGTCTATGCAGGTAGTTCTCTACAGCTTTTTCGTATTGCAGTGTCTTAAATTACTGGGATGATAGGTTCTGTTTTCTGAACAGGATGGCTCTGCTTAGGTTGCAGAGCACCACTTACCCTTAGAGTTGTGAAACTGGCCGAAATAAAGCAGAGTCCTGCATCAGTGAGAAAAGACATCTTTAAAGCTCGTTGGTGCGTGTTTCAATGGTGCAGCTTATTTTTGGTTTCATTAGTAAAAAGGCCTTGGGTAGAGGTGTAGCAGTTCAGTTGGTGGCACCTGCTAAGTTCCTGCCATGGAACAGAATTGATTGCGCAAATAATGAAGCTTTCCCTTCAGAGAGGTGGAGGGGGAAAAAGTACCAGACCTTTCTAAGCATTATATTCCCTGGTTTTGACTTCCTCAGTGGTGCAGCTTACTACCGTGTTTTAGTCTTTCAGATTCCGTAAGGCAATGTGCATATACATGGAAATGAACTGTTGAATATTGATATCTTTCTTATATTGTTTTAACTCTAAATGTTAATTTAGAGTTAAAACAATATAAGAAAGATATCAATATTGCATTTGCTTTCTCATTAATCTCACTTTTATTAGAATGTATCTTTTTACAAGCAGCAGGAAAGAGAAGAACCACCCATTTGTCTTAAAGCCTAGGAAAACTAGGTCTGTAGAGGTTTGATGTAAAATCCTTTAGGTATTATAACCTATATAGATGACATGTTTTCATTGTCTTTGTAATAAGCAGTTGAAGGAAGTCCTTGAACGTGCTCTGATGTAGGAGTATCACACTGTAACACAGAACTGAACAGCTACTCATCTGCTCTGGTTGTCTTTATATTGCAAATTCTGGCACAGAAAGTCAGACCCATATTAAAATATGGAGAAAAACAGAGAGGAGAGGAGGGCAGGCAGGGGTGCTTCCAAGAATAATTGAAATAAAGGCACCTGGAGATAGGACTAGGTATAATTTTGGAGCAGATCAGCTCCAGTTATGCTTGACCTAGGAGAGGGTACCAACAAATGTGTGTTGTAATGAGAACTTAAACAATCATGAGTAATCAGCCCCCAAAGAAACTAAGGTTTAGAACAGTTGGAAGGCAGACTGGACCACTTGGTTTCTCTTATTTTGTTCTGTGACCGTCTTCTGTTTTCTTTAAGAAAACTGTCTAGTTTTTGTTTCCTTGCACGTTTCCCTGTAGACAGAAGTTTCTGCTCATGCAACGTGTCATATAACTGTATGCTTAACTCACGGAAAAGGCACATGATGTAGCTGTGCTGAGACTGATAAACCCTCATGTGAATTAAGGACTATTTGTTTTTTAAAAATACGAACCCTTTGTGTAGTTCCCTCCAGTGAAATGCATTATCTGCATGGGGAATTCCTTACCATTTAGTGTGGCTGCTTCTTGAATGAGGAGATGAACATAACCAAGTCCTCATGAGAGAAGATAATAATTTTATATTGCCTTGAGATTAAAAAAAACCCCAACACATAAAACCACTGTTATTAATAGGAAAGTTTTAAACTCCTAGTTATCCTTTTGAATGTGAGTATACAGATTACACAGTTGGTTTCTCTTTACTGTACGTGTGAGCCTGGAGTCAAATCAAAGAAGCCCATTTACCTGTAAAACCAGTCAAGAGATGAGAACAAAAAGGTGAACACCCTAGGTGGGAAGACCTCCCGTGTTGGCCAGCTTACAGGAAAAACTCATACTTTGTCACTGGGGTCTCTGACACTATAAGCTTCCTCAAGCCACTGGAGACGGTTTGAAGACTGAAAAGTTGGTGGAGAAATACCTTTAGAAGCCTCTCTGGACACTGCAACGGCAAGATAACAGCAAGCTGGAGTTTCACTGCATAGCTGTTATGACAGCGACTGTCTGTCATTTTGGAGAAGTGAAGTGCGTTACTCTTCAAAGACTTTAGGGGTAGTTCAATTTCTGAGCTGCGAAGAAGATCCCAGTGAAGCAGGAAAGCTGACTTCATCTCTAGTAGTGGTTTCTCTTCTTTATGTCTGTGTTAAGAATGGTCTCTTGCTTTTCCTGGAAGAAGCTGTACATGTTCTACAAGGATACGTTGATTGTTTCTGAAGTTGTGTGTTACGTACCGTGGTTGAATTCTGATCAATTTTAGGTGCTCTTAATGCCTGCTTTCCTCTTCTCTTGTTGGATCTGACAGGCTTTTTCAGAAGTGTAGACTGCAATAATTAAAATATTTTGGGCTACCAGACTTTGAAAGCTAGCGAGGCAGGGTGTGTTGTATTTTATGCCTGGTTTCCTGTTCTCTTTCGGGGGTCCTTTACCACCATATGCTCTTGAGTTTGAAAATTAAGTGTGGGGGTTTTTTTTCTACTTTGCTGAAAGGGAGGTGGTGTTTCTGGAATTCTTCAGTGAGGTCATCTGCTGCCCCTCTTTATGCCAAGGAAAAAAGTGCAACGATCCACATTTATGTTATGCTACTCATGCCCAAAATGCTACTTTAAAGCTGACTGTTTTGTCTGTACTTCTTTGTCTATGGGCCACTTTGTCCTATCAGCTACAGTTCATATGCTCAGGGAGTGGCCTGTCTACAGGTACACCAGCTAGCCACTGGTGCTTAGGACTGCACATGTTCATGCACCTACCTTCTTCAGACTGTTTCCAATCAAACTCACTTGGTTTTGTTCAGACAGAAAATTCAATTCTGAATCCTCTGTGTTAGAGTAGTAAACAAGCATACTACTGTGTCTTGTGGTAGAGCAGTTGGCAACACAGCAGGAATAGCTCTTCAGCAATTAGAATCTAAATTCTCATTTTTATTTTCACTTCTGCGCACGCTATGGTCTTGCATTCTTTTATTGATTATCTTGTGTTTATCCTTTGTTGGTTAATCACTTTATGATAAGTACACACAAGTGATAAATATTGATGGCACGTTGTATTGGGCTATGTAACTGTAAATGCTCTCTTTAGCTATTTTGTCATCTGCACATCCCCTGTTCAACTCAACTTTGGTCTTTTGCAGACCTCAGTGGACAGCAGCTGTTTTTCCTGTTGGTCTGGTATCTGTCTTGCTTGGAGTCAGATTATAACTCTCTATACATCTCTGTACACTCTATACGTCACTTGTATACATATGAAACTTGGACTGTACCTTTTTTCTAGCCTAGTTAGCTTTGCTGTAACATAGATCAAAAATCATTTTGTTTAGGTTAACTGTTTTCTGTGCTTCTTTGCCTCCCATTGAGTAAATCTGTTCTCTATCAGAGATGCGTTTGGATCTACCACATGAAGGTTGTTCAGCTTTTCCTCACACAAGCAGGATGTACAGCATCTCTGACTCTCTCTCCATTAAAATAAAGTTTTTTTCAGCCATATGCCCCACCTGACAAGGCAGGTGAAATTCTGCATTTAAGGGCAGACCTTTCTGTTCACTTCCTCATTAGAGTTGTGCAGACTGATTTTGTTTTAAATCAAGTGATCTTGTATTTTCCTGTGAATGAAAGTATACATACACTCTTTCCCTTGAGCTCCATGATTATCTTGGCAAGACTTGATTCCATTGAAGAGATGTTCTCAAGACTCTGTCCAAAGCGTTCTTTCAAATTACCCTGGCTCTAATTAATTTTGGTGGCAAGACGAAGAATGATCTCTCTTCTGAGGGCTCTGTAACTGGATCAAAGGCTGCATTAAGACTTCTGACTCATTAAATAAACTGTCTCTTCCCTTTCAAGCTAAGATATGCTACGCTGAGGTTCATTTAACCAACACTGTCTTGCTGTATAAAATCCTTATTTCTGAAGTGTTATAGGTTATCTGCTCGGAGATCGGTTCATGCTGTGCCCATTGCTGTTGTTGCTGTCACATCTTGGAGTTTTAGTTTCACAGAGCTGTCCTGAAGTCTTTATTTTGATGGAAGAGTGGAAGGTTGAATAATCAGCAGTTTTTTAGTTGTTTGTGGGACCACAGTGAGCATATGCTCGGTGCAAAAAGATGACTTGAAATTCTTCTGTCCGCATGTATCCTAGCATCAATACTTCCCTTCTGTGGGTGGAAATCCTTACCTGCATATGTGGTATTAACCAGAGAATCTGAGCAGAGTTGAAGAGCTGCCATTTATTGAGAAATAGGACGTTTACTTGCCTTTCCTACTTTCAGTGTAGGAGGCATGAATATACAGTGCACACTGCTGATACGAAGACTGTGTCCTTGTACTTGGCACGTAGAGATCCATGTGTGGGCAAAATCAACCTTTTATTGCTGTTTTGCATTTGAGCGTTTGGAAAATGACCATAGTTGGACTCCAATGTTGGCATCATCCTTCTCTTTAGAGACCTTAGTCATCAGAGCATCTGGTACAATTTTTTTGAAGTAGAGATAGTTAAGGTGGGCAGATCTGGCATCCAAATGAATTGCTTATATGTGTCTTCAGTTGCAGAGGAGAAGAAGTCTTTAAAGCGAACTTTTCAGCAAATACAAGAGGAGGAAGATGATGATTACCCCGGGAGCTACTCACCCCAAGACCCCAGTGCTGGGCCGCTGCTGGTATGTGGGATGGGTTGATGGTGGGAGTTGTTCTGAAAGCCACCTCCTGTGTGGTACAGCCACAAGGTGGAGCTGCCAACAAGTGAAATGCTTTTAATGGAGAAATTCAGTTGGGGGTTGAGAAGTCCATGTGAAATGGAACAGATTCTTTATTCATATTGAAACATTGTGCTATTTCTGAGTGGTTTCAGGTAGTCTAAACCAAGGTCTGAGAAGTACTACCAGTAAAGAATCTCAAAAGACTGCTAGAAGAACAGACCATATTTTAAATTCTTTCTAAGTTCCGTGTGTAATCTCTCAAACCCAAAGCTGTAACATAGTTAAAACTTAATTAATTCTTTGTAGGACATCTTTCTCCGTGTGTATATTAAAAAGCTCAACCTTTTATAGAATCGTATGGAGCTGATTAGGAAAACCAGTTCTGAAGACTTTATTTTGAGGCTGACACATTAGTGCTGTGGAAATAGTAGGAATGAAATGGGATCGTTCTGACCATTTAAGGCTACAAAATGAACGTATGTTAAACGATTGTCTATTTGAAAAGGATAAAAAGATACACCATCCATCTGGTAGAGTGTAAACATTGAAAAACAAAAATAAATAACAGTTGTCAAGGAAATAAGTGAAACTTTTTTTGTTGTTTTTACCTCCAGATGCCTTGCAACTTAGGGTTTCTTTTGATGATAAGCATTGTGTTTGTTACTGTTGGAAATCATTAGCTGTTTGCAAAGAAGTAGTAAATATTAGGTAATGGACTTCTTTATTTTTCAAATTTAAAAATATTTATTTAAAAATTTTCAGTGTTTTTTTAGTTTTAAATCAATTGTAATGTAGTTTAAACATCATTGGTGTTGTTTACAGGGCTAGTGTTCCAGTTTCAAAAACCTCCCATTAAAACTTCAGTATTTTTTTTAAAGCAAAGAAGCGACACTTTTTTCTTCCTGGTCAGGGAGTCTGTCTTTTTCCTTTTTTTAATTTTTTTTGAGCAGGGAGGAAATAGTGTGTTGAGGGGAGGTTCTCTTAAGGCTGTCCTCATCCACATCCTTTTTAAGCTAGGATACGTTTTGCGTATATTCATTTAAACTAAGCTCAGTGCACTTCAACCAGAGATGAAGTTGAGGGGATACAATGGAGTCCAGTTTAATTGCAGATTGCAGTGTGCTTCCAAAGATCCAGCTGACCTAAGTGAGGATAGCAATGGCTTTGCAAAACTGGGACAACATGAAGTTTGCTTTAACAGGGATAGCTTTCATTGTCATTAAAGCTTATGGTAGGTAGCCAGTCACAAAATTTGAAATCTTATAACGATGGAAATCTGACACGGTTTTGTTTGGACTGATACAAGTTTGGTTTTATTTTGGGTTTGTTTTATTTTTCTTTGTCAGAATGCACCTTTGGAATAGAACAGAAGGTGCATGTAACTCCTGCTAGTCTAAGAGAAAGTGTCAGGGATGCTCAGCTAAAAGATAACAGTCCCAGTTTGATGCAACACAAAGGGCTGATCCTGTTTTTCAAACTGACGTGGTCATTTACTTTTCAGCTTTGTCTTAAGTGATCACTTCTCTTAATTGGAGTGAGTAGTTTTCCACTGTAAAGTCTTGAAAAAGATGATCCTACTGTAATTTAGCATTAAGTTCCTAAACATTTAATTTATTGTAAATTTAGTGAATGCTCCCTGTGTTAGGAAGCAACAGTTTAAAAATTACTTGAAGAAAATATGCCAAAAAATGGTTGCTTTCAAAGGTAGATGACCTCAGAGGCAGTGGCTGCACCACAGGAAACGGCATATTATC
Source organism: Chroicocephalus ridibundus (assembly GCF_963924245.1). Taxonomy (NCBI): domain Eukaryota; kingdom Metazoa; phylum Chordata; class Aves; order Charadriiformes; family Laridae; genus Chroicocephalus; species Chroicocephalus ridibundus. Next base: position 5,802,392 of record NC_086295.1, on the reverse strand, counting down.
TGGTTTTGATGTTAGCTAACTTGTCTTGTAGACCGAGGATTTGATCAAAGCCCTACAAGACCTGGAAAATGCAGCATCAGGAGATGCAACAGTGCGGCAAAAAATTGCCTCCCTGCCTCAGGAAGTTCAAGATGTTTCATTACTGGAGAAAATTACAGGTATGAAACTGGAAGATGAATGAACATGGGTCCAGAGAATAACTTAGAAATCAAAGTTTTTTTTATTTAAATAATCACAAGGTACAGTGGAGCAAATGCCTGCTTTTGTGTCTTTGTTTTGTAGCTCTTGGGTAATTAATAGATAGCAATTCTGTGGAGTAAAATTGAAGGTGAAACTTAATAGCTTTTTCCATTTTTTTTGGCTTGGACCAGGGCTTTTGTGCTTGGAGAGCATCAACAGCATTTTGCAAGAATTTAAAGGAAATAGGGCCAGAGTTCTGAAATGGATGTGTTTGATTTTGAACACCGTGAGTGTTAGATGTTTTTGAGTTTTATCAGACTGTGCTGTGTATGCACCTATTCTCCTTGGTTGCTGTGGAAAAGGAAACTCACTACTCCCATTATCCCGTTAGTCTTTGTTTAAATGGACTTTTGCCATTGTGTTTAAAAAGTAATCTTAATAGAAGCATTTAAAGGTTGAACTCGTTAGACTCTTGTTCCTGGAAGTAGTTCTAATTTAGAATTCATTGTGAACTGTCACTTATTCAGTCCGTTATAATATACTCTTACAGTGTCCAACTGTGAAGACTAGTGTGCAATTCATGTGTTTACTTGTATTGGTAAGTTAGGAGTTATTCAGAGAAAAGAATTAAAAAGTGTACACCATGCTTAAGTATGAAAACGACCCAATTTGTTTAACTGAATTCTGAATTGACAGCCTAAATTTTTAGTTTAATTAACCTGTTTATAGAGGCTAACTTCATACATTTATCCCTGCGCGCATCCCATCTCTGCAAGGACAAAATGTAGTATAAAAGACCACTGTTCTTGGGTTGTTAGTCCTGCCTATTTCCTTTATATCCTCTGTGATAAGAACTCTTATTTTCCTGTCAAGCCAGAGGTGTATTTATGAAGGTGATATTACTGTGCACGTGGCTGGTGAGTTGTAGCCCTTCTGTCAAAGATGAAAGTTTTAAACTTTGTCCTCTAAACTACCTGACGCTTTTACATGTAGATAAAGAGGCAGCTGAACGTCTTTCGAAGACTGTGGACGAAGCGTGCCTGTTACTAGCAGAGTACAATGGCCGGCTGGCAGCAGAGCTGGAGGACCGGCGCCAGCTGGCGCGCATGCTGATCGAGTACACCCAGAATCAGAAGGATGTCTTGACAGAGAAAGAGAAGAAGCTAGAAGTGAGTACTGATTACACCAGCAAGCCGATTGTCTCACCAAATGCTCCCACTTGCCTCCTAATCTATGTAGTTCTCTCAAGGGGGATGATTCTAGGTGTTCTCTTTACATTTGGAGTGAAACGGGTAAGAAAGTGGTGTAAAAAGTCTGGAGAAGGCACATCTGTTCCGATGTTCAGTCTAGTGTGTTCTGGTACACTTGGTTCACGGAAGGCCCATAACTCCATAGTTAAAGACAAATCGGCTCACCTAACAAAATTTCTTCAGACTTGCACTATTTTTTATGGAATCCCCGTTTCCAAAAAATCAACTTCCCTTCGCCTTAATTAGCTTGTTGGGGGTTTTTTTATACTTGGTTGAGATTTTGTTATTCTTTTTTCTTATGGTTGGGTGCCTCTCATCTGTCTTCCCAGCCCCTACTTGATAAGGGGATGCAGTTTAAACAAGATCTTCTGGTATCCATCCTTTAACAGACACTCCTACCTACAGCTTCTGTGGTGGAGCATAAATTGGGCTGATACCGAAAGACGATGACTTGCGTTTCCTGCCATAGTTCCACTGGATGAGGAGGGCAGGACTCTCAAATGTGACTACGCTAACTGGACCCGAGCGCCAGCTGCATGTCCTAGAGCGAGTGCAGGGGCTGCGGCAGCCAACCATTTATCCAAAATGTTCTTTCTCGGAGGAAGTTCTCTCGGCACTGCACCTTGGGACTAGTGTGGAAGTTTTAATTAATGATTGTGGTTGTATGTCACTTTGCCATCTGTTAAACTGCCCCTTGGCGGCACGTTAAGGGCTTCCTCTACACTGTCGGCTGCTGGTTATTATGAACAGCTGTTGCTGGGTGGGACACGAGTTGCTGTAGAGGACAAAAATCTTCTGGAAGGAGACTGTGCTATAGCAATTGCAGGCTGTGTTTACTGTCATGACAAACCTAATCCTCTGACAGCTAGGCAGCATTGTTCTGAGGTAAATTTCATTTTGAATGTTTGCTTTGTCATGTGTGTTTATACTGGAGTTTCTCAATGTCTTGTGACTGTGAACATGTTGCTTTTCCAGAGCAAGGTTTTTTTCCAAATGAGCCGAACAAGTGCTGATGCTGCATTCAGAATTAGAGTGCATAGTTAATAATTCTGTTAGCTTGTTTAGCTTGAATTTCTTCAAGCATAGCGTCTGTCTTATGACTGGGTCATTAAAAGGCACTTTCAGATTTAGATATGAAAGATGCCATAAAAACAAATCCTGTTTGGTAGCGGATTTTTTTGCTGAATACTAGTGGAAGTCTTGGGTCAGTTCTGGTTTCCTTGCTGAAAGGAGGACACCTGTCTAGTAAAAACATATATATGTGTGTATATACACAAAACCATAAATGATAGACATATTGCCCTTTACTTTTTAAAAAAGGGCAAGAAATAGGTAGCAAAATGCTGCACAGCAATGTTTTAAAAAGCCCAGAACAATCCATAAATTTGAGTCAGTTTGAGACTGTGAAATTAAGAAATTCACAATGACAACTTTAAATTAAGATTTCTAATGCGCTAGCTGAAATGTTGTGACAATTGTGTTGTCTTTTTGTTATGGAAAATATCCTTTTGGTAAAGAACGTTACTTGAAAAAAAATTGTAACTCTGGCAGAGGCAGGAATGTAATCCTGAAAATTAAGCGGTTCACTGGCTGAGCTACTTAGTTAATAGGAATAATCCTGGTTATGGCAACAGGACAGGTTGCTTGCCCACTGTTAAGAGTAAACATGTTCTTTAATATGTTGGAAACTAAAGAATAATCTTTCTAAATCTCTGATTAGGTTAGCATCTTTGTCATTCTGCCAAAACAAGATGGCCTTAGCACTTAGCACAGGAAATGCCACTCTTTAATACTTAACGTGAAGGCACAATTCATACTCGTGTCAAATCTCAAATCTTAGCTGAGGGATGTTGCCTGATTAAAGCATCCCATTGTTCTTGAGTTGTAGAGGGTTAATAAATAGTGGAAGATGTTGGTTACGGATATGGCAGACCATATCTGCTCATCAGTTTTGTTAGAGTCTTTGATGTTCTCACAGTAGCGTTATTGATAAGCCTGGATTTTTCTTTGTAGTGCTAATAAGTATTTTAATAGAAGGATGGGAAATTCTTGTAGCAATTAAGAATGTATTAAAAACCAAAACATTTACTCAAGCAAAGACTGAAATAAGAAAATAAATTTAAGCAATCTAATTTTACATATCTTCTCGTGATATGCTTTGCTCTCTCAAGATGTCTTTGGTACTATTGACTGTAAGTTTTTTCTCTTGTGAAGTAACTTTCCTGACTCTCAGATGAGATGGCATTTTTAGATACAAGCTGGATTGTTTACTTCACTGTTCTAATCTAGCCAAGGCTCTGAGCTGGGGAAAGGGGTTTCTGGTAGTAACATGACTTAGGGCTTTATTTTAAGATATGGAAATGTCTGACTTGGAAATCACTTTGGATATTTCTTGTGTTTTATTTACTCTCAAAGCAAAGGCTTTCACTATAATAATAATGAAAGTAGCTAATCTACATCTTTTGAAAAGCAGCTTTTGCAGTCTAAAGCGCTACAGTTGTTTACTAATCCTATTAATACTATCCCTCATTGAAACACAGGAAATTCTTAAAACATATACATAAACTCCAGTGTATTTATGTCTAGTGGGCTAATGCTCAAAATACTTTGCAATGTCAAAACCCTGCAACAACAGAGCTCTTGTCATCATTTGCAGAAAAGCTGTTTAATTAAGGGACGATATGCTGAGAAAGGTGGTCTTGGACAATGAATTACACTTCAGCCTTGATAAAGAGCGGCGTGAGTAGGGATTGAAACAACGTAGTGCTAAGAAGCACTGGTAGTTTGAAGGGAGAAAGCTGGCACAGAGCCTGAAGATCATAACATATGGACAAACTCTGCTTTTTAGGGTAGCAATTGAAAAAATTGAAAGTGTAATAATTAGGATTACTTTACTGGGGTGGTGGTGGTGGAATGGTGATAATTTGATTGTAGACTAAAAGTGCTTAGAATGAAAAGGTAGAATTCATTTCATTCTGGCAATCAGCTGCAGAGCAAAATTAGCTGAACCAAAGCTGATGCTAAACAGCCTATAAGGCGGCATATATTTTTAATGGTAAATATTCCTTAGGTTAACTTACTGAAAGGTGTGGTTGAAGTCTGTTGTTCAACATCTGAACACAGAATTTCTTTTTAAAAGGTGTTTCATCTCAGTCAGAAGTTGTGGGCTTGATACTGCAGCTGCTGTATGATCTTCCATGGCCTGGACTGGATCAGAATCAGCCTCACCTTTCAGAATAGGTGTCAGGAAATAAAATCCATTTTCAGACAGGCATAGAAACAAGAACTGGTGTTTCTATGAGAATGAGATAAGGTATCTTCATGTCTCGCATGGGTACTCCCAATGAAAGTTCTCTGATTTGTGTTATTTTTGGTCATTGCTGTCTCTGTTACAATTACAGAGTACAATCAGCTGGGGAGGTTTTTTGTCCTTCAGCACCTGAGTCTGCAGAACTTCAAGGGGACGGATTGTCTTTTGAAGTCGGTGTACTCTTTGTGAATACCTGGCAGGCAAGTAGAAAAAAGTCCAGGGAATCAATTTGTGTAAAACTGAAATGTAAGGGGGAGATAGCCGGGAGAACATTTCCATGTCGGTGTACCAGGTGGCTATGAAATGAAGTCAACTAAATAGACGGGACTAGAAGAACCAAGTGCAAGTAGAGCTTGAAAAAAGCAAATTGTGTGGAAGCTTTATGGGTAACTAAAATAACTACTGACAATAGAAAATTTGGAGTAAGTCTGTGTGTGGGTATTTTAATGTAATGGGAAGAAGAGGAAAAAAATAGAGGAGAATGTGCATTCACAATTTTGTTTTGATTTGCAGTCAGTGATGCTGAGTTCTTCCCCACACCCTCCAAATATCCTCTGTACCCGTGTTTATAAAAGGTGACATAATGAACATACTGTAGTATATACAGTATGTATATGTAGTACAGTGTGTTTGCGGGGGTATGTGTGTATACATGCGAATATATCTGTGCATTTGTACGTGTGCATATATGTATGAATATAAAGAACATACTATATTTAAGATACAGTTTAGGGGAATTTTTCTGATTGTTGACTGCACCTGAAAAATTGTGACTTTGAATCCTGCTGAGAGCTGTGGGGTTTTTTAGATGTTGGTGGTTTAATAGTCATGGCTTCAAGGCACCTTTAATAAGGTGTTAAAGCTGTGCCCATGTGAATTTGCAAACCCTCTTTGATAATGCATCTCTGAAGGATGAAGTACAATCTTATTTGAGGTTTTCTGGACTGCGCGGCACTACACGCTTTCTTGAAATATGATTTAGTTCAGCGGGTTAATATGCAATTTATTGCTGTGTTGCTTCCACTGCTTAGGTTTTTGTTGCGTGTCACTGTCGGCTGCTGCTTTCCTCGTAGACAAGAATTCTTGGGTTGTGGTATATTCATTTCAGTGGTTTAGGCAGGGAGCAAGACAGGAAGTTTCAGTTTTTCTGCCAGGAAACAAAAATGTCAGTACTTCACACGCATGCGAGTAGCAGGAGATAGCGATGGAAACTAGGCAGCGAGGGAGGTCTCCTGCTCTACACCCTGGGCGGGGCAAGAAGATCCGGAACAGAAGTATCTAGGCAAAGTGTGTCACACTCAGGTCCATAAAACTGAACTGCTGATTAACACGGCAAAAAGTGACTAACTGTACATCAGTATTTCCAGCTGTGAGCCAGACGTGCCTTTGGGTGTGGGACAAGAAGGAAGGCTGCTTCATAGTGATACTATAAACTAACATTGCGGTGAATCTGGTTCTGGCTCGTGGCACAGCTGTGTTTCTTTGCACAACGTGAAGGTGTAATTTCTTCACTTTGTAGGTGCTTGTAGGCATTCATAATTATAGTAGTACTGCAAATGAAAGCATACTAAAAAGTAAAAGCAAATAAAAATCATCCAATACTAATATATTAATGTTTTTATGCATTTTACTGAAGTGAACCAGTCTGTAACTACTCTTTTGCGTAGCAATCAAAAGCATTAAAGTGCTTGAAGAGAGGTGACTACACAGCTGTTTGCTTGCACCCTAAATGTTAATTTTTGTTGTGAACATCATTTGCACCCCCGCAAAGTTTATTGTGGGGAGAATATGTTGCAAATGAAGCCAGGTTTCATTCCCATTGTACAGTGGCAGCCTGGGCCAGTTCTGAGAGAGCTTTTAAACATTGCAAAAGCAGTAGATGAGGAGGAGGCATCTCCAGCAGCTGCAGAAATGCTCTGCGGAGACCGCTGTTGCTGATTCTTCTATTGGACAACTTCAAGTTGTCCTCAGTAAAGAGGAGAGCGAAGAGACAAGTTATGGTTTCAGAGCATGAAATTGTGCCAAGAGCAGAAATACCATCTCTGGTGAAGTGTGATGAATAATACCACAAAAGAAAGAAGCCTTGTCAAATTTAAAAGAGCAAGACTGTGAACAAATTTAGGGTATGAAAATGAACTGAGGCTTTGTAAGGAAATATATCATTCAAGCTCTGATTCCTGGACTGCATCATTCAGATGTGCTGTATAAAAAACTCAGGACGGTTGGTTTAGTGCTGCTGCAAAATAAGGCTGGCTGGCTTCACCACTTGTTTTCAGTTTGCTTTTGAGGTGGGTTCTGCTGCACTGAACTTGTGAAAGGAAAGCCATTTCCCTCTCTGTTATCTGACTTCTTGCAGGGGCAAATTGACTGTGTGGCTATTAAGAACCCCTCAAGGCGTTTGCCATGCTGACTGCAGCTCTGCTCTTGAGTCCTGCCAGGTACCAGAGAACGTGCTGTCCGCTTGGCTCTAAAACACACGCTCCTGCAGTCGGGAGCTCAGGACACAGACGATGCGCTGTGCAGCTGTAGGCATTTCTGCACTCTTCTCTGCAGGTTTGTGGCTGCTTTGCCAAGAGGCTCTTTCAGCCCGGTGCTGGGCTTGCACTGGGTAGCCCTGCCATGGAGGGGAGGGCCGCTGTGCTGCCAGGCTCCTGCAGCTGCCTGGCTGCACCAGAGCAGACACAGGTCTTTTTCAGGGTGGCACGTGTGTCCTAGTCCAGCAAGTGTTCAGGCAAACTATTTCAGAGGACTTTTGGCTCTGAATCAGGCCTTAAATGTCTGTAATCTCTCACTTGCGTTGGGTTGAATTTGCATGGAAATATGCAAGTTTATGGATAATTCATGTTTTGTTTCCAGTTCTTTTCTCTCTTGATTTTTGTGTGAAGATTTCTCAGCTGCCTTCTTTTGACCAAGACTAGTTTTCTTTCTAGGACTGTAGGGTTTCTTTAAGGCAAATTCATGTCTGTTTTGCAGATACACTCCTTAAAATTTGCTTTCTGTGGGGTTTGGGTGGTTATAACTGATACGGAGAAAGCCGTTCTTCCCCACCGCCCCCCTCCCCGAGTTGAACTGTTAGTAATCCTGCGTGGTGTGCTGACCAGTGCCCTCCACCACCATGTGGGGAAGATTGATTTAAGCTTATACGGTATGAAATACAGGACAGAATACAGTTTTAAAACTGGGCTTATTCAAACCTGACGCTTGAAAGAGTGTGGAAGGAGGTGGGTTTGAAGGCAGGAGAAAAGTGCTGATGCACTTGAAACACTTTTCCTTGGAGAAGGGGAATTTTGAACTGCTTTTGAAAAGGCCAGCAGGAATAGCCTGTCAGGGGTGGAGCGAATGCTTACGTAGCGTGTAAACTGGGGATCTTCTGTATGGAGTTGTTCTGGAGCACAGAATTAAAATCAAATGGTAGGCTTTTTTAAAAGCTATCTAACATTATCTATGCTAAAAAAAGAAGTTGGGTTGTCCTCTACGTGTATATATACTGGAAATACTGACTAATAATCTTTGCTTTCTTAGATAATAAAGAAAACCTTTGGTGGAGGGCCAAAAACAACAAACAAAACACCCCCTTACTGTTCTAACTGTGATGTGCTGTGTCTGAATATTCTGTCAGGATGTAAGATGAGGGCTTACTTGTTCCGTTCACATACTCACTGAGCAGGAGCTTGACTGTCTTTGCTTTAGAAAGCCTTTCATTTTTATAACTTTCTCCCAACACCCTTCATATTGGTCATTTCTTACAAATATTCTGTCATTGGGACATTATTATTCTAATATGTTTTAATGAGTATGTTTTAAAAGCATGCCACATAGGTTAAGTGGCAAGCAGCAAAAGCTAAGGAATACCTAACAACCTGCTATATTAGTGTTGTATATTTAGAGTTTTAAATAGAGATTTTACAAGGCCATATAAATATATTACTGTCAAACCTCTCAATTTACTACGTACTCTTCTCAAATTTTTGTCGAGCCTCTGGTGCATTTTTTTTTTCCCTGACTTCTGTGGTCTTTCGCTTTCATACATCTGGCTCAAGCGACGGCATATCGAAACTGAGACTGGCTGCTCTTCCTGATCACTTTCTAAGGTCTCATTAATGCTTAACTAGGTGTTTTTCAGTAGATGCAATTGCTGTGATGACTTTCAGCATCACAGACCCAGAACAGGAATGGAAGTGTCCAGGGCAAATTCTAAGCTAAAATAAAATGAAATCCGTGCTGTGTAACTCGACAAGGTGAACCAAGCGGTGCAGCAGTCCTCAGAATGAATTCCCTGTCATGTCGATTACAGTCAGTTTTATAATGTTCAAGCAAGGCTTCTTTTGAACGAAACACTTCTGTTGGATTCGTTCAGTGGTGTTTAATTCTGGTTTTTGCGTTTGTTTCAAGGACTAAGTATCTAATTCACTTGGCTGCTGTGGATGCAGAATCCTGCATACTGAAAGGGAATGTTGATTAGCAAAAGCATTTGTGTGGCACAGCGCCAGTTCTTTCTGTATCATCCTGAAACTCCTGCTTACAGGAAAGATCTCATTATTTTGTCTAGAAAAGCAAATAGCATCCAAATACTATTAATCTTAATGAAAGCTTACTATGTGGTGAGGCAATTAGCTAGACACATGGAGTACAAACTAAGTCCTCAGAAAGCGGCGGTTTCTTTTAAGTGCACTTCATATTTTTTCAGTTTTGTAGAATGGAGGGACCTTATGCAAAAAATCTGCAAGATGCAGTTTCAAAGCGTGTCATGTAAAGGGGTTAAATGGAAAACACGGTTTTCCGTAAAACCTGCACGTTGCAGAATGGAGCCACAACTGGGTTTGTGGAAGAAGAAAAGCCCCTGAGCCTGGAAGGGGGTTATGTGTCTCTGCGTTGTCCTGAGTGGAGCTGAGGTGTGTTCCTGAATAGTACAAATGGCAAATCCAAATAAACGTGCCTTACACATCGTAAGAAGGTAACAAAATCCAGCATATATCTCCCTGGTAGGTGTTTCTTTGATGTTGCAGAGAGACTTCAGAATTCTCCGCTTCCAGGAGCAGCTGCCCAGAAGGGACTGTCTGCCTCCAGGCTGTGCCTTTGATACCCGGCCTTTAGATCGTTGCCTTGTTCTCGGTGCGGTGTGTTGCGATGCGATATGCCTGCCTGCCAGGTGCTTCGGCGCAGTCAGCACTCCCTGACCCAGCTCTGGCGTCCAGTCTCTCCAGTCCTTTACTGCTCTGCCACGAATTGGCACAACCTCTTGGTACCAGAGCAGATGGAAGGTGTTAAGCTGCAGGAGATGGATAGTCTGTGTTGTGTATCAAATCTGTCACGCAAGTATTTATCTCTTCTAGGAAATCTTGGTTCCTGGATTACTCCCTTAGAACATTGTCTCCATTCCTGAATTTAGTGACGTTTTTCTGAGTTTTTAATGGTTTGGGGGCTGTTGCTGCCTCTTTCTTTCTTTCTCTCTTTTTTTTTTTAAATTTTTTTAATTATTTTTTTTAACAGGTAGGATTTGGGCCTCGCAGCTTTAATAAAATCTTTTGTGTGGACTAGTTAATACCTGCATTAACCTACTGGTAAGGTAGAACTATTTAGAATTGAACAGATACGCTTCTCAAAGGGGACGTGGTTGGTTTTTTTCTTTGTACAAATGTCTGTTCAAATTAAGAAGGTATTTTGGTATTTCTGATAGCTCAGTACTGCAGGTATCTCTCAATGTAGAGTATCCCTAAAAACGGGGATATGTTAAGAGCAATATTTTCATAAACATTTTAAGCTGTAAGGTGTCAGTCTGGGTTGCTGCTGTCAATGTGTAGAGGAATTGCTCCTAAGTCTGTGTGTTTGCCAGAGCATAAAAACCAGAACAGAAGTATGGTTTGCGTGCAGCTTGGTGGTTCTTCGTTTGTCAGTGTGTTTTCTCAGAGCAAGGCATTGCAAAAAGTCTCACTCCCCTAAATAGTTCTATCGGAAAAGAAATATAGTTTGGATCTAATACAATTGTAATAGTCACACAAATCCTCATCAGCTAAAAACCTGTAGTGTCCAAGTCCTAATTGTCCTCTAGAAGTAGCATATCCTGGTCCTCCTCTCAGTTTTGCCCTGAAAGTGGCAGGACATTGTTCTTCCTATGGAGGTAGACATTGTGTTGTACCAGTTTTTACAAAATTCTCGTGCATGGATCTTGTCAATTGAAGCAGCATTTGAGGTGTTTTCTTGGCTGATGCTTGGAATTTTCAGCTTCTAGCCCATGTATCAGACTTGGAGGACTTGCCAGCTGCCTTGCCCTTCTTGATTTCTTTCCTATCTTTAGTAAGAATTACTACAGCAAAAAAAAATCTGCTGATACTCACTCTTGACAGAGTTTGGCATTCTTGAGAATGCAGTGCCCTTTCTTGCCTGGCTTGATATCCATCACTCCCTGACAATGTCCTGAATTATGACCTTTTTTCTTGTTTGGTTTTTTTTTTTTTTTGGTTTGTTTTTTTTTTTTTTCTTTCAAGACAGTCTGCTGTGGGGGAGAAAAAAAAAAGGCAGTTTCTGAATTCAGCCTCTTCCACCTTCTATCTGTAAGCATTTGGAATACAATAATACAATATCTATTTTTGCTGTCTATATCCCATGTGTGCAGGAGCTGGGATTCTGCTGTCTCCCTGCCTCACATTAATCGTGACCCGCCAGCCTTGAGCAGAGCACTCCGTTTACTGTCTCTCTTTCTCCGCTGTTGGCTTCCATGTTCTCTTGGAGAAGCATGCTAAGTGTCGAGATGCAGCAGTACTTCCATAGCTTTCCTCTTTATTTGCTTTTCTTCTGCATTTTTGATCTGGTTTTGTTCTCTGTCTTCATAACGTGACCTTCTTGACTCGTTTTCCTGTGTAAGTATTTCCCAAAATGGTATGACTGGGGATGTGGAGTGCGTTCTGACTCTGATTCTTTGCCTTCCATTAAAACAAAACGAATCCTTGCAATCCTAAATTAACGGGTGCACCTTTTCCTGAGTTGTTTTTTTGTTGTTGTTCTCCTCTAAGCTTATGAACAGAACACTTCAGTTTATGAAGCTGGTAGAGCTTTGTTTGAACTTGATTATTTCCTTATATATCCCATGTACATTAACAGAAGTGTTTGCTTATGACATTATGTTAACTCACTGAGCCTCATAAAAGGATTTAAGTTTGAAATAGGCTGTTAAAGTACATTCTTATTTGGTGCTGGCAGGAAATTTATGGAATATATTTACATAGCCATTCCGGGCGTAGGGGTATTCAGAGTTGTTGCAATTGACTGCTGCTGCTCTCACTATTTTAATTCAAAGTAATGAAACACAGAGAGTGTAAACTCATTGCTTGTAACCCCGCAGGAACTGCTCTGCTTTGATATTTGGAGAAGGTGAAGAGAATTTCCATCATTGAGAAGGTTAGAAAGACTGGATTAAAGTTGTAAACTCTTTAGAAAGATGCTTTGATTAAATGTGTGCCTAGTTTTATTTGATCTTCAAAGATAAACTTCTGTTCGCTGGTAAACTCTTCTCTTTGCCAAGTGATTAAGAAGTGAAAAGTAAGTTAATGTTACAACTGGCTGTACGGAAGTCTGTTCTGTGTTACAATTTTTTTGAAGCTCATTGTTTCCTGCATTCTGGAGATGCCATGAAAAATATGCCGTACGTAGTTGGGTAAAGACTGGTACATTCCAAGTGAAATGATGTCATACTGGTTTGGTTTTTTTTATTACTGAAATAGCTGTCTTCTGTGACTGTTGCATAAATGTTTAGAATCACACAACTTTAAAATTACATAAGCATCAATCTTTAATTGAGCTTCTGTATTAGATAATTTGGATATGTGTTGGTCTGCTCTTAAATGGCCTCTAAACATAATTTAACACGGTACAGTTCTTTCTTTCATTTTCAGGGTCCAAGCTCTTCCTCTGTCTTACCATTATGAAATACTAGTCACTGTTACCTGGTGCCTCTTAGACTGGGGAGATTTCTGAAGATGGGTAGATATTTCTTACTGGAGTTTCAGTGCCCAGTCCAGGGCATTGTGGAATTTGTGGCAAAAGTACTTGCAAGTTTCCTCTTCAGGGATTTTTAACTTACTGCTTTTCTCCCTTTGTAATAAAATTCTGAAAATTTTCGTGTTTATATTTTGCTTGGTTTCAATCCAGTGTGGATGTGTCTTTCTCTAGCTTACATTTAGGGATCATACACATTTGTGTTGTTTGGTAACATGCTGGGCTCGTGGTACAGCTTCTGTGGTTGCTATCACGAGTTGTCTGACAACTCATAGAGGAAACCCTTTTTCACGACCAACACTTGGTTTTGATTTAATGATTTGAAAGTGAAAATCGGATTATCTGAATATTCAAAATTGATCAAGCTTGAAAAAGCTGAGCGTTTCAGCAGCACAGTAATGCTAATACCTCTGGAGTCCCTCAGCCTGCTGCCATTGTCAGCAGAGGTGAGTCTGAGGAGTGCTCTGGCAGTGGCCCTTCCCTGGCGGGGGGTGGAAGGCAGTAGCCTGGGGAAGAATACAAGAACAGAGCAGCTGTGTAACCACACTTCCCTCAAGTACTGTACCAGACCCCAGTGGGTGCAGGTTTGGGGCATTTTACATAGCTTCTGTTAAAGTAACGCGGGGCAGAATTAGTGGGTTTGGGATGCCAAAGCTTGTGGACAGATGCTGAATTTGGGTGCAGATGACAGGGTCTGTAGTCATGTCAGCAGTTGCCCAGAGAACGAGTATGTTGCCACCTTCTCCCAGAATCCTCACCTGGAAAATACTCCTGGCTTAACTAAAAGCACCGTCAATTAACCTGTGCTTAATCTTCGTTCTCTTGTCTCTCTTCCTCAGGAATATAAACAGAAGCTTGCCCGGGTAACCCAGGTCCGCAAGGAGCTGAAATCCCACATCCAGAGCCTTCCAGATCTGTCACTGCTGCCCAATGTCACAGGAGGTCTGGCACCTCTGCCGTCTGCTGGTGACCTGTTTTCAACAGACTAGAACAAACGGTGTCCCCAGTTTCCGTTATTACCAGCAGAAGACCACTCTGGTGTTGACTGGAAATCCAGTCTTCCAAGATCAACAGTAGGAAGGAACTTGCAGACCCTGCTTTCAGCCTCTTGGCTGCTCGTGCTCACCCTCTCTCTGTCTACACTGGCTCACGTTGAGGGGAGGAAAAAGGGCGAGTTTTTGTGAGCTCTAAAGGGAGTGGGGATAGTCCATATAGCCAAACTTTTCTCATATTTTTCCATACTCTTTAGTTGCTGTTTACTTTTAGCACTTGTTATCCCCACAAAAGTCATGAGAATCATGTACATACATACCTGGAAAGTTTTCAAAGAAAGGTTGACCATATAACGTTTTTCTCTGTAAAAGCATCATATTTTTTCTGAATAAGTCTTGTCTGTCTTAGTTGGGTTTCTGAACCTCATCTCTGAGAGCAGTAGAGTGGCTCGTGGGCTTCACAGGGATGTGTGTGTGTGTATGCAGGTGCTGTACCACGGCAGCGTAAGAAGGCGGCATCTACGGAGCAATGGTACAGAGAAATATTGTTCTTAAATCTACAGTTCCTCATACTGTTGTGGGACTGACATGAAGATAGTTCCTATTTGGCATGTACATAAATTGAAACTCACCACAGGCAATAAAAATAAGCAGCTTTTCTTTGTGAATTAGAGATAGCTTCATAATTTACACTCTGCTGAGCATTGCAGAACTGGGTATTACCTAAATGACAGTGGAAGTAAATTTTGTTCTAGCTACCTTTAGATTTATACCACATTTTTCCTCTTCATTATACAAAATTAGATCGTCACAGAAGCTTTGGTTTAACGAACTGAGAGGCTGGAATGGTGTATTGCAACTGGCAATGTCCCAGTGACAGGCACTGTCTGATCTACTCTGAGGATGGTTATGTTGGAAATACTATTCCATAAATTCTCTCCACAGCTTTCGTGAAGTTATTTGATGAACAGAAGTTAAATGTGGTATAAATATTTATTTATATATATAGAAAATAGACCCATATATATGCACATATCCTGTATGCACCTGTACCATGTCCATGCATGTAGATATTAGAAGGATGTACTTAATTTTGTGTCACAGATTATTGTGAGTTGATTTTTATAATCGGGAAAAGTTTAAAAGAAAAAAAAAAAAGAAGAAGAAGGAAAAAAAAAAAAGGCAAATTTAAAATACTCTTAATTCCATTATGTTGCTAGCTAATGTTTTAGCTGCCATGGATGTAGTTACATTTCGGTTTGTGTGTTAGGTCTAACAAGCTGGACTCTGATCACTGAGAACCATTCCAATTTGGATAACAATTCTGTTTAAATTTAGCACCTCTCGCTATAAAACATTTTGAAGTTTCTGGAAACACTTGATCTGATAATACAGGTTTTGTAACACAGAGGCTGAAATTAGTTGAAGTGATGTGCTGTGTTTGTGCCTCACTATAGTCTTAAGCTGCTGTTGTCAAAGACATGAGAGAAACCTACAGAAATGCAAAGCTTGTTCTGCGTCCTCATTAATTTATTTTACAGGGTATTCAGTAGCCTATTCAGCATTCAGTTAAAACAAATAATACAGCGTTTTTTTGGTCGTTAAGTTGTTAAAAAACTCATAGCCTTTTCTTACTGACACTTCATTTTGTTCTTTTTTTAAAAAAAAACCTCCTTGCACCCTTACTGCCCAGCCAAGAAATGTGCTTTTAGTTTACAGGAAATCTTCCAGTGGCAGAACTATTCTTTCCACGAATTGGTTTGCTTGTACAGCCTTTTACGGTCCAAACATTATTTAGATAAAACACTGTACGTTCTCTCTGCTTTTGCCAAAAAATGAAAAACAAACAAACAAAAAAAACCCCACCAAACCCTGAAAACCCGAACCAAGACTCATTTCTATCCTGTCTCAGCTCATGGAGTTAGCCTGAGGCTGTTTTAACCAATAATTATTTCGACCATTGATTGAATGTGTATCCATTATGGGACAAAAAAGCTGTCAAAAAAAAGAATTATGTAGACAAATGTGTTGACATCTCACGCTGTTGCTTTGGGCAGAAATTCTGTGAGAGAGTTGTATGTCTTTTTTTTTTTTAATTGAAATGTTTTGATTTTTTTTTTCCAAATATATGTGTGTGTTTTATTTTGCTTAATTTAAATGAAGTCTTGTGGTTTTTAATTTTATTTGTTTTACTTTTTGGGCAAAGGGCGTCTGGTGAACTGGGTGACATTCTTTCGAGGTTAAACAGGTTTTCCCCCAGGTGTGTCTTTTTTTTTTTTTTTTTTTAACAAAAGGTCAAATCTGTATATGAATTGATTTAGGAATTAATTTAGACATATAGGCTGCCATTTGTGACAGCAGTATATTCTGAAATGTCTCATAGATATCTATTTTTGAATAAAGAGGGTGTCGTTGAATAGTAGTGGTTTTACTTCTTTTTCCACAATGCAGGTGTTGCTCTGGCACACCATGGGTTGTGTTTTGAGGGGGGGGGGGTCCCTCTAAAATCAGCGGCTGCTGAACGGCGCTTCCATTGGGCTCGGTGGATGCAGAGTATCATTTGAGTCCGTCAAGTCACAGTCACGCTTTCTGAGGGCTTATCACCCAAACCAACGTGCCCCTTGCTCAGGTCGGTACTGCAACGAACGAAAATAAAATACGCTCCCCTGCGCTAACCTCTGCTTCGAGGGGCACAACACGCAAAAGACCGGCTTCTCCATTCATAAATTGATGTCTGTTATATGGAGGACATGTGTTTGGGGTTGTTTTGTTTTGGTTTTTTTTAAGAGTAATTATTTACAAAGAAACAAACAAAAGCCAATACCTGGAAGCCAGGAATGGGACTTTCCTGGACAGGCGTCAAGCGCTGCTGTCCCAGTAGGACTGGTGATCCTGCGTCACCAAAGCCTTTCTGCCTTAGGGGTGGGGGGGGGGCGCCTCACATCTTACTGGGTGTTAATTCTCTTAGAGGTTTTTGGGGGGCTTAGGGGTTCTTCACGCCAATTAACTGCTCTGCAATGCTCTCTTTGGGCAAACTGAGTAATTGTTTCATGTGCCTTGGAGAGTATCTGTAAAGCTGCTTACGTCTTTATACCAACTTGCAAATCTTCCATTAAAGAGACTATATTTAGTGGTACTTTCATAAAAGACTCACAGAAGTTTGATATACAGCTTTCTGCGAGCAGGAGGGAGTCTGATGTGATTCCTTTCAGTTAAAAGCCACCTTTGTATCCTGTTTGTAGGAATTAGAGTGAGGCTTTCAAAGACATAAAATGTGTCTAGGTACTGGATGTCCTTTCTTGCCTTTGAGAATTTTTTAATTTTTTATTTATTTATTTTTTTAAGAACTGAAACAACTGCCTCCAAAAACATTTGCCTGTTCTGCAGCTTTCAGCGCGGTTAACTCCTTCAGCGCCCTGGTGTGCGTTCCCTGCCCTCTGCCCGCCCGCAGAACGAACTCGTGTTGGTGTGTGCGTCTGTAGAAGGTGAGAACTCCATCCTAGTTAACGAACGCGTAATTCTGGAGGATCACAGGTTACAAAGGCGATGAGGAAGCCAGGCTGGCGGAGGCTTCCTGCGGAGGTGGAGAGCAGTCGCTGCCTGGTGCCCGACGTCTGGCCCCGGAGCGAGATTGCTGTGGGCTCAGTCCGGTTGTTTCCTCGGGCCAAGTGTTGACACATTCCCTCGTCAGCTCTAAACTTTGTGCACGTTTATCTTTAAGATTAGACAGTAAAAGAATGAAATGCACCTCCTGCCATTTAAAAAAAAAATAAAATATGATCTTGTAAAACATTTGAATGAAACATCTCCGTAGACGCGACGACAGTCTGTTACTGGAGTGAGACTGGGACACGTGTTTGCCGGTGATTTCACTTGTTTTTGGGGAAGTGCCACCGGCATCAGCTGCCTTTTCTCCCTGTTTGAACTGTGCGATGATTTGTAAGGTTGGGGCCCACCAAGTTTCCTAGGGCTAGTTGTATTTTTGGATAAACAAGCAAGGAAGACGAGCCAGAAGAACTGGGAAGCTTTGGAAGCCTTGGAGGATTCAGTATTACTCCGGTACAATGGTAAAGGATTTTGCATTAGCACTGAAGTATTATTTTTGTGCCAGCTTAGAGAGCAAATTCTTGTCTCTGTAGCCAAGTAAAATGAAAGCGAAGCGTGAATCAGTGGTTTATAGAGAAGGATAAAAATATTCCTGTTAAAATATGGCAAGTAAAGGGTCTCGGGTTGAAAGCCTCGTGGTGCAGGAAATACCAGGACTGGTTTCACAGCGCTGGAGGCGGTTTGATGGACGGTGGGGAGGGCTGGGGGTGGAGGGAGCTGGCTGGGTTGAGCGGCACCTGATTTGGAAAGGAAGAATCAAGGGTGGAGGTTTTACATACCTGCAGGCTTGGATTTCGCAGGTTTATGCTTGCTGCAAGAGGATCTGGGACGTGCCGGGGGGGCCTCCGTGCCAGTCAGTGTGCTGAGCCGCGGGGAGGCTTGGGGAGGTGTCCGGCTCGGGGCTTCTCTAGCAAGTCTAAAAAGCAAATAAGCTTCTTTAAGGGATTATGTTGTGAAAAGCAAGGTCTTGCGGAAAGAGGATTGAAAGGAAATGGGTGTGAATTACAACGTAAATGCCTTCATGTCTCCTGGAGAGCTGCTGCAGCCTTTCCCTTCTCCTTCCTTCCCCTCTTTTTCCACTTGCAGGGATCATGTGAAGAGTCTGCTGGAAGGCAACAGCAGATAGAAAATTGTTTCTTTATTTGTATTTACAGTAGGGGCTTCACGCAGCACCGTTTAGCAAGAAGTTTAATGAAGGCTAATACCCTACCAAGCCTCCGCGCGTGCTGGAGCAGATGAACCTTCGTGGTTACGCTGGTGCAGGATGCAGGAGGCTTTTCACGCAGGAGCACTCGGGGCCCTTATGGAGGGGACCAGCGCTCTTGGGGGTAAAATGCCCGGCGCAGGTGGGCGGTGCAGCGATGCGAAGGGTGGGAGACGAGGCCTGGAAGGGGGGTTTCACCCGGGAAGAGTGTGGCAGCAGCGGGAATATGCCCTGAATCCCCTGCTTGGCATCCTCTGGTTCTTGTTACTAAGCTGCTCAGCTTCTGCCGCCTGAATCAATGAAGCGGCCGTTCCAGTGAGATGACGGGACATCTGCCACTCTTAATTGCCACAGCAGATGACAATCATCTACTCTGCTGCAGTCGTCAAATACGGTTTTGGAGATATTTTGTGTGCTGTCCAGGGAATGGAGGCTAAAGTGTGTATTAATATAGGACACCCAGTTGTGTTCTTCCTGCATCTGCCTCCTATTTTCTGGCACGGAGTTAACTATGAAACATATTTCTGCTCCTAAAACTGTGTGAGTGCCTTTTAACAGTTTTTCTGATGCTCTGGGGCGAAGGAAGCTTGGTGTTTGTCTTGGGGAGACTGAGTAGCTTCAGACGGGTCTTCTGTTTGGCTTTGGTCAGCCACCCTGCCAGCAGCGGTGGGGAAAACCCCAAATCTCCTCTTGGCTTCCCTTTGCCCGGCTTGCTGTGGCTGTTCGGGGTTTTGTGGAGGGACCTGGCGGTGACGTTCTGCAGGTGAACCTGCCCAGGTGTGGCTCCTGCGGTGGCAGCAGCCTGTTGGGGACGCTTCTCTTCCATCCCCAGCGCGGGGAGACAGCTGGGGAGCGGGCAGGGAGGCTCCGTGGGACCATCCAGCTCAGGTTCCAGCGGTGCAGCCCTGGGAGGGAGATGTTTAAGGTAAATGAGCGCTTTGGGCACTGAGATCCCCACTGAGCACACAGCAGCCTGAAGGGCTGGCGTTTTGCAGCCCCACCGAGCCTGGACCCTTGACAGCGGTTGCGAACACATTTCTCGGAGCTTTCCTCCGCTCAGGGATTTGCTGTGGGATTGCAGCCTGGCTGCTGCTGAAATAAATCGGTGTGAGAGCTAATAATAAATTGTCAGCAGATTTAGGGTCTTGTCTTTTCTTTCTGGGAAGAGACAAGCGGCTGACCGAAAGCACTCCCGTCTGCTGGAAGCGCCTGGCTGGCTCTCACCAGTCTCCTTACTGGTTTGTCTGTCTGAGTCCAGCCCGGGCAGGATGGGGACCTGCCCTGCAGAGCAGAGGAGACCCAGGACCAAAATCCCGGGTGGGTGTCAGGAGGATGGGGCCAGGCTCTTCTCAGTGGTGCCCAGTGACAGGACAAGAGGCAATGGGCACAAACTTGAACGTAGGAAGTTCCACCTAAACATGAGGAGGAACTTCTTTACTTTGAGGGTGGCAGAGCCCTGGCACAGGCTGCCCAGAGAGGTGGTGGAGTCTCCAACTCCGGAGACATTCCAAACCCGCCTGGACGCGTTC
The DNA here is from genome assembly GCF_963924245.1 of Chroicocephalus ridibundus. NCBI lineage: Eukaryota > Metazoa > Chordata > Aves > Charadriiformes > Laridae > Chroicocephalus > Chroicocephalus ridibundus. The sequence goes on along the minus strand of NC_086295.1, from coordinate 5,782,329 downwards.
CTGTGCCACCTGCTGTGGGTGACCCTGCTCTGGCAGGGGGTTGGACTGGATGATCTCCAGAGGTCCCTTCCCACCCCTGTGATTCTGTGATCCCTGGGCTGGGCTGGTGGCTGTTCCCTCCTGGGGGCTGGGTAACGGGTTCGGGCCGGCACAGAAAGGCTGTTTGAGTGGTAACTCTACTTGATGGCCACGCTGAAAGGAGTGTCTCTCCGTGGTGTCTCCTGCACCTCCTGTGGTCTTGGGAAAAAAGGTGGATGGTTTCCCGTGGGAGTGCAGCGGGAGCTCTGGCCATCTGGAATTTATTATGTGGGTTTTTTCTTGCTGCTTGCCAGTGCCACAGGTGTCCCGTTGGTTGGGTGAGCGTAAAAACATGTCTCTCTTTGTGGAGAAGAGGGGAGAGCTTTGGAGAGGTGGTGGATTTTGAAAATCCCACAGAATTGTTCTTGTGCACGCTCTGATTTATGGTGGTTTTTCCTAGTCTCAATCCATCAGTGAAGGGAAGTTAAAGGTCCTCGAGTCTGAAATGAGTTTACAGCCACTTCATGGCAAGTCAGCATCTCTGGCGAGCTGAGATGTATTAATAACCTCTCCTCTACGCGTAAATAGTCTCGCGTTGCTTTGGCACTTGGGCTAATGCTGAATTACGAATTGTCCCGTGCAATGGATGCTGTAAATATTTAATTTATAATTTATGGCTTGCATGGCAAGAGTGCCGAAGAGTCTCACAGGTGTAGCACAGTGCACAGCGTTCGGGCATCCAGGGATGTGCGCAGGGAAGCTGTCCCCAAGCCATGGCAGCCAACGGAGCCTCTTCTGCCTGGGCTGCAGGACCCGTCGCACTGTTCTCACGGTCCTTAAAGGACGACCAAGAAGGTGCGTGGAGCAAGCACCTGTGAGCTTGGTGGAGGTGCCTTAAGTAATTCGTTAGGCTCTGCAAACAGTCTGGAAGGGGGTGGTGGTTGCTGGATAACGGGGGGGAAACCAGCCCCAGAGAGCGCCAAACCCCAGACCCAAACCGTGAACGCATTTGGAGTCTCTTAGGAGCTCGTTTCTCGACAAGCAGCCGTGCTCTGCCGAGCCTCAGATGGATGGGAGTGACCTTCAGAAATAGCTGTGCTAATGTTTATTTTATCAGGACCCAGCTTCGAACCAGAGGAGCTGCCGGTTATTTTTAAACCAGGCATTGAGCAGCTTGAAGCCTGGCTCAGCAGAGCCGCGTGTAACAAATGCTCTTTAAAGTACGGCTGTGCATCATCGCTGGCTCTGAGGAATGTTCCTGACAAGGGAAGGCAGGGCTGGGTTCATGCTGTTAACTCCTTCGGCCACCGCTGCTCCTCTGGGGCTCTCTGTGCTCTTGGGACTCGTGTTTCGGGGGTTGATGGTGCCAGGGCTGGGAGCTGGCGTGGTCCCCACCGCTCGCCCTCCTGGCTGCAGGAGGAGAGAATCCCCATCCCCGTCTCTCCCGGAGTTCCTGTCCTGCTCCAACACTGCAGGGTGGGCACTCTCAGTTTCTTCCCTTGGGAGAGCTGCTCCTGGGAGCTCCACAGCCTTCCCGGGGGCCGGACCCTTCCTCCCCACCTGCCCCCGCGAGAGGCACCACCAGTAGTCCCTCCACAGCCCCGCGGTGGTCCCAGCTGCATCTTCTGGTTGCATTTGAGAAAAGCAGGATGGAGAGATGTGGCGGTTAAACCTCCACACGGTACGGCGAGAAGGATCGCGTGGCCGTCCCGGAGGGTTGTCTTGAAGGATTTTTGGCAGACAAATAACCCGCTGCCATGTACAAAGCCTGAGCCCGGCAGTGCCCGCCCCAGCCCTCGCCTGGAGCAGAAGCCGGGGCTGCCGCCTGCCCCTGGCCGGGATGGAGCCAGGGGCTGCTCCTGCCAGCTCTCTTGGGGTAGAGCAGAGCCAGGGCACTGGGACGGCTGGCTGGGGACCCCCCTGCCAGACTTGGGAGAGGCGAGCAGCTGTGGCTGGAACACATGACATTTTATCTCATCTCAAAGATAAACAGAAAGAGAAGCTGGAGGACGGGTTGTCCTGGGCAGAAAATGCTCCCAGCTCCCCATCCACCCCGGATCCTGGCTGGGATGGGAGACTCCAACAGCTATCGTCGGTGTCGGGGTGACAGGGACCAGCTGGGTGTGAGCTCACCGAGCAGGGTCACCTTGTGCTCCAGACTGTCCCCCAGTTTGGGTGCTCGGGGGCTGGGCTGGGCGCGTCCCCCCTCTGCCTCGTGCTGCTGGGGATGTGGGATGTGGCTGCAGCAGGAGCCCACCAGTTCCGTAATGGTCTTTCTGGACGTTGTTTAACGTGGGCAGGGGGACTCCCGTGATGAGAGAGTCACCTCTCTCCCATGGGGAGAAAGAGGGAGGGTTGTGTTCTGGCAGGGGAAGTGTTTATCTTCAGCAGTGCCTTGACCCCTCTTCCAGGCTTGAGACAAACCCCCACGCTCCTCCCGCATCCCTGTGCTCAGACACCCCTTTTCCCTCGCTCCCAGGTCGTGTTTCTTGTGTTTCGGCTGCCGGCTCATGCTTTCTCCGGCCCCTAGGAGAGCCTGGGTGTGCAAAAGCTGGTTGTTTAATTTCCCGTATGGGTTTTCTCTCCTGTCCTTAGCGCCCAGCCACAGCACCGTGCCATCCCTGCTATGGGAGAAACACACCAGGGACGCGTGGAGTCTGCATCAGCCCCTGGCGCCGCGCTGCCTCGCAGTCTGACGCGGGTTCACCCATTGGTGACCCATTGGTTCACCCGTGGGTGCTGCCGGGTCGTGCTGTGGGAGCCGGAGAGCCGCGGGGGTCACCGCTCTTTTGGGGGTACAGCCCCTGAACTGCAGAGCACCCCGGGGTGCTGGGCTGTGCTCGGGGGCGGAGGGAGGTGGGTGAAGCGGAGCCGACAGCGGGGGTTCAGTGCAGCCACGCACCAGCCACAGCAATAAACCACAGCGACAGCGCCGGGCTGGGGGTGAACTCGCCCCCCCCCACCCCTCGGGCACTGGGCGAGGAGCTGCTGGGTGCCTCCCTTCGGAGAGGATGCTCAAGAAGAGCTGGGTCTGGCTTTAAAAGTGAAAAATAGAGTTTTTATTCGGTGCTTGCATAGTTAATTCATGTCAAGGTAACGTCCCATCCGTCACTGCGCAGCGGGTGCAGTGACAGCAACTGTTATGAAAGCGAATACCCCGCTCTACCTGTGCAGGAGGGTTATATGCAGTATGTATTTATATAGCTATAAATAGATTTGTTATATATGTATATAGCGTATAAACAGCCTTGTGCTCACAGTATACAATCTTTTCTCTGCTGAATCACGTCCAGAGAACTGTAACGGCACGCGTGAGCACGGCGGAGGTGCAGTCAGTGCTGGAGAAGTTTGTTCTGCTCTTTGATTTATGAAATCCGCTCCACGGGCCGGGGCTGGCAGCGCTGCAGAAGGAGGAGGGGGCCGGCCCCAGCCCGGCGGTGCTGGTCTCGGGGGTCCCTGCTGCACCCGGGACAGGCAGGACGGGGACATTGTCACCCTGCGGGGTGAGGGAAAGGTGGTGAAGCGAGCGGCTGCCGCAGGGAGCCCCCGAACACCCCCAGCCCCTCTCTCCTCTCCCTGCTGCCGTCGCTTCTCTCCCCACAGCACCGAGCGCTCCCGGGGAGGAGCACGGCATCGCGGCCGCTGCGTCGGGGTCAGGCTGGGCTTCGGCAGTTGTCCTTCCCTGCGCCGCTGGGACCGTCTTTGGGTAAAGCGAGTGGGGGGCCGGCGAGCCCCCGAGCAGGAGGGGAGGCAGGGTCTCTGCAGCAGGGGCGGGGGGGGGCCGCGGCGGCCGCTCAGTTGGGCTGGGGCGCGATGATGACGTTGCGGTAGCCCTTCACCCCCGTCAGCTTGTCGCTCTCGAAGTCCACCATCAGCTTGTGCAGCCCGGCCTGGCTCGGCACGAAATCCAACCTGAACTTGGCCACCGCCTGCGGTTCCACGGGCTCCTCGCTGGGGGAGGACAGGGGGTCAGCAGGGTGGCCACTCTCCCTCCTGCTGACCTGTCACCCTCCCCGTGCCCACGGTGCTGCAGGACGGCACTGGGATGCTGGGAAGCAGGGACCCCCCTTGGCATGGCCCAGCCCCCCCCCTCTCCCCAGAGATGCTCCGAGCCCCTCGCACCCCGCGGGGACCACTGCAGCCCCAGCTCCCCCTGTGCCCGTAGCAGAGCCAGGCCATGGGCCTGCCTTCCACTGGGGGCTCCAGGCACAAAAATCCACCCCTACCCCGTTCCCAATGGCCCGGCCGGGTTAAGGAAGGAAAAGCTCTTACAGCTCCTTGACCTGCTGCCCATCGGTGAGACCGGTGCCCTCCACCACGAACACGCAGTTGTTCAGGGGGACTGCGAGGGGGTTCACCAGGCTGATCTCTGCCACCAGCTTCCGATTCTGCATCGGCTCCCCTAAAATCTGCAAGGAAATGGAGTTGAAGACCCAGCATCACCCTGCCTGGGGGCCATGGCGCTCCCCCTGCCCCGGGGCCAAGGCAGGTCCCTGGGGATGCTCGGAGATGCAGGAACAAGCCCTGCTGTGGTGGGGTTGCTCCAGCCCCAGGGCTCAGATCACTGGGACCGAGACCCCAGGGTGATTGCAGGAACCCCCTGGGAATGGGAAATGTCCCCTCCAAACCCACACGGGACAGAGCAGCTGAGCCCTTACCCTGATCTTGATCTCCGGGTTCTGGATGTAGACGTCCCTGATGGCCACGATGACGTCACCAGTCTGGTACTCGGTCAGGAGAGCCACCACCTTGATGAGGTTGTCCTGGGTCAGGTTCTCCCTGTAGTTCTCATACAGGATCCGCAGGGGCACTCTCTTTTCTGGAAGGGGAAGCGGAGCGGGGTCAGAGCTCGCCCCTTCCCCAGCCCAGCACCTGCAGCCCCATGATGGCACCCAGCTGTTCTGGGCTCCCCAGGAGCTTCTCCAGGATGGGGAAGTCTTGGGGGAGCTGGGGACACCCGTGCTGGGAAGGGGTACCACAGTGTGGGCAGGCACCACGAGCTGCCGGCTGGAGCACCCACAAGAAAGCCTGGCCTGGGGGATGTCTTGCCTAACTGCTTCCCCAAGAAAACGGGTTATATTTAGCTGCCACCAACCCCCAGATCACCAACGTTTCCCAAATGAGCCTCAGACACCTTCAGCTGGTCACCCTGTGCCCGGCTGGGTCCTCGGGGTGCTGGGTGCCGGTGCTGCTCCCACCCCGCAGGGACACAGGGTTGCGAGCGCCCGCCTTGGGGTGGCAGGGGGGGACCTCACAGCCCGGCCGAGCTCCAGAACCAGGGGCCAGAGGTGACATTCAGGACACAGGAGGGGAAGGAGCCACGTGCCAGGGCAGGACCCCGGCGCTGCACCTGCACCGGGGTCCCGGGGGGGCTCCGACAGCTGGCCTCGCTCAGCTCTGAGCATCATTTATCCAAAAGCTGTCTCAGGGACTGGGCTGTCTCGTGCTGAGGGTGGAAAGGAAGGCAACCAGCTGCCGAGCTGTTGTGGGAAAGGACCTCAGAGAGGCCGTGACCGCTGGAAGCGAAGCCTGGTGTTCCCAGGACAAGACGTGAAGTGCTGGAGCATCGGCTGAGGCTGCGGGGAGAGGAATGGCCTCAGCACTGCTCCGGTTGGGCTCCCTGCGCCGGCACAGAGTGCAAGGGCTCCCTAAAGGGGACTCTGGGGATTCCCAGGGTGTGTATTCCCAGGCGGGAGCTGAGGGGAGAATCTTCAGGAGCTTGTAATTAAAGTTGCAGAGAAAGTGATGTTGGATTAACTTGTGGATGGGAATGTTGAAGACCTTAAAGTCCAGCAGGGCTTGGCCCCCACCGACCCCATCCAGCCCCACAGCAGAAGGCTCCAGAGCATCTCTACAGGCACTCGCAGATGCTGGTACCCGCCGGTGCCGACACCGCAGGGATGGGGTGCCAGCGTGAGCAAAGGCAGCGTCCCGATTCCCTTTGTGACAGCAAGAGTGGGCACATTCGGTGTTCCCTTAATGCAGCTCAACAAATAGCAGAGCGCCGAGCGCTGCATTTGTTACGGGCCCTATTAGAAGAGCAGATCTTGGCTTAGATTAAGAATTAAGCTGTTCCAGGACAGCAGATGTATTGCATTTCCAAGCCCTGAAGGGTCTGTGGAAAACTGACATAAATCAAAACTCTTGTTTAATTACCAGGCGGTAATGCTAATTTGCAACAAAGGCTAACAAAGGTTCAACGGGCCGCCCCAGGACAGCTCTGCGGTGAAAGCTGTGAGATGTCGCGCCCACCCAAGAAGGAGCCGTCGAGAGCTCCAGCGCCGCGGTGACCAGCCTGGGACCGTGCTCTCGGAGCTGACCCGGGGTCAGTCCCGCTCTCCCTGCCTGTGGGAAAATCCTGCCGCAGAGCCCAGCTCCGGCTTGTGGAGCAGAGGCGTGTGGAAGAGCAAGAGAGGGATGCAGGAAAGAGGGGTGCAGGAGAGAGGGATGCGGCAGAGCGCCCTGGGATGAGAGCCCTGCGATGCGCACAGCTTGCTCCCTCGGCACGACAGATGCAACGGCAGTAACTTTTCGTCCTCTCTAAATGCATTCCCAGCCCCCTGCCTGAGCAACGTTCCTTAGCCTTTCATCAAAGATTAAAAATCCGCAGTGGTAGATAAATAAGGGCGCAGCCCTGAAGGAGGGAGGCATCACTTTCCAGCGCAGCTCGTAGCTCGCCTGGGGCTTTGCCCCTCGAGGCAGTCGCTGGTGAACGGGGGTGCTGGGGAACACAGGGCTGCCGGATGGAGAAACACCCCGGCGCCGGCTCTGGGTGCTGGCAGCTCCCACCGCCCAGCCCCAGGCTGTGCTTTAATGCTGCTGTTATTCCATGGGATTAAACAGAAACCTCCAATTGCTGCCCTGCACCAGGCTGGTGTGTGCCGACCTGATGGTACAACCGGAGGGGATACCTCCAACCCGTGGTGATGGTGCCACCAGAGGGGATACAACCCCTGCAGTGCTGGGCAGTGCCAGGCTGGAGAAGAGAAGAAGGGAAGGCTGAAAGCAAAATCCGGCCCTTGGCTCACATCTTGTTTTCATGGAAGGTTGGTGCTGACGCTCAGGCCCTGCACGGGGGGCTCCGTGCGAGCCTGCAGCCCTCCCCACTGCTCCCGGCTCCCCGCGCTGACCCCCCGATGGGACCTGCCCAGCTCTTACTGCTGCTTGGCTGGTGTGTGTGCGGCTGGCAGCCACAGGATTTCCTCTCTGGAATGCTGTCAGCGTGGAGCCAGGACCTGGCGGTGGTGGCTCCTTCCCCCGGCTGCGAGGGCTGCCCCGGACACCACGGTGGTGCTGTGCCGGGGGGACCCATCCCTGCCTCACCGCAGACCCCAGAGATGCAGCCAAACGCGGGGAAAATGGTTGCCCTGACCCCAGCCCTGACTGGAGCATCCTCTCCTCGCTCGCCAGCGGGTCCCTTACCTGCCCAGGGTTCGAGGGTGACATTCAGCAGGTCCTTCATGCCGCACTGGGGCCCGACGGTGCCGTTGTAGCTGGTGGGTCGAGCGCACAGCATGAGCCGGCAGACTCGCTCCGTGTCTGTGCTGTTGTTGATGACGGCGAAGACGTCGAAGTCGCAGCCGTTGTTCGCGCCCTCCGACAGCTTGATCTTGAGGTGCAGCCCCTCGTCCTCCTCCCTGAGCGATCTCGTCTCGTGCTCTGCCTTCGCAAAAACTTCTCTCTCCTTTTCAGACCCTGCGGCGCACGGAAAAAAAATTTGGTTCTCAGGGGGAATATGGGGAGGGCACGGTCCGGGCTGCTTTGCCCTGATGCCTGGAGCCCTCCTGGTGCAGCTTCTGCATTAATTAATCATTCCCCCCACTCTGTTTCACAACAGCCGACCCCCCCCCCCCCCCCGGGTGTCTCTGCCCCCTCTGCTGCCCCGTACCCTCCGGGTACTTGTAGGTGTGGGTGATGTCCTCCCTGCTGTCCCTCCCCACGCTCTTGGTGCTGATGTTCTTCCCCACGACCGAGGAGTGGGTGCTCTTCTTCTGCGTCCCATCGCCCTGCACCACCCAGTACACCACGTCGGCGTTCACCTCCGCGAAGATGAAGGGGATGTCGTACTTCAGCTGCAGGTCGCCCTCCCTGATGGCTTTGACGGGGGCCGGCCCGCAGCAGAAAACCCCTGCAGGGAGCGGAACCGCTGTCACCACCCAAGGTTTGGCCACCACAGGGGCAAGACACGGTCATGGCGGGGGGAGACCCTGCTGTGCTGGGGGCGGGATGGAGCACCCGTGTGGTGCACGCCGTACCTTCGCTCTTCTCCTGGGGCGTCGGGTCCAGCGCCTGCCAGCCATCGTAGCCGGGTGCCAGGTCTGGACGGGCCATCCAGGATTCCACCCAGCAGTGGAAGTTCCTGCAAGGGAAGCCAGGACGTAGGGGCTTCAGCCTCCCCCAGCGCCCACCGGGCTCCGGGGAAGGAGCAAACGCCGCCCCAGGGGTGGGCAGGCTGGGGTCCTGCCGCGCCGCTCACCAGATCATGTCCCTGGAGCGCCGGTCCTCCTTCCCCGTCTCGTTGAGGTAGCGGTCGATGATCAGGTTACCGTTGGTGTCGTGAGCTGAGTTGTAGTTGGTCACCACCCGGCTGGGGATCCCCAGGCACCGCATGACTGCGGGGAGGCAGGGCAGGGTGAGACGGGGTCCCGGCTTTGCACGGCTCCCGTCCCACGGAGCCCCGGGTTTGCACGGCTCCCGTCCCACGGAGCCCCGGGTTTGCACGGCTCCTTGGCCTTCTCTTTCCCACCCAAAAAAGGTACCCAGGGCCCGATCCCCAGGACAAACCGGCTCCTGCCGTCGCCGTGGGACTCTGCACGCCAGGCGGGTGGCAGGCGGCACTGACAGTCTGTCGGGTTTTGATATTGCAGGAGAAAAAAGGCACAAAAGCGGCTGCGAGTGCTTTTGAAGGAGTGCACGGGCAGCAGCGCGCTGCAACCTCTTATTTAATCTCACAGCTGCCTTTTACTGCGAGCGGAGCTCCCCGGGGAACGGGGAGGTAGTTATAACGCTTCAAAGGAAGGCTATAAACTTCTGAGAGTTGCGGAAAATCCACTTTAGTTTTCTGCTCTTTCTCTCCTCAAAAAAAAAGGACCTCATAGATCTGTGATATAGAAACGCACATGCGCGCTCGCGCGACCCCGCAAGGGCAGCGTTTCTTCGCAGGGCAAGTGTGTGTGTGTGTGTTTTTCTCAAGAGAAGCGAGCCTGGAATTTTTTCTTCTCTTTTGCCCCAGCTTGACTGCCTCGGTGGCAGTGAAATTATTTTGATCTCAGTGGATTCATGGCTTTCTTGCAAACTTGACCTTAAAAGCCACTTTCCTTCTCCTGCGCCTTGAGTCCAACACCTCCCTCTCTGCCAACTGAAAAGCCCTTTTCTATAATTTTTTTTCCCCCTCTATTTCCCGACAAATTAGAATAACAGAGAGCTTAATTGCTAAGCAATCATTGCGGGCTGATTGTAATCAGTCCCAGCCTGTTCCCTCCTGCTGCAGCACAGGGAGCGGGCTGCGGGGGTGGGAGATGGGAAGAGGACACGGATGACCCCATCCTGCCGGGAAAGGGGACAGGGGGACACGTCTGCTCTCACCGGTACACGCCACGGCAGCAAAAACCCAGCACTGGCCGTACTTGACTGGCTGACACCCAAACTTCTTCCACCTCTTGAGAATATCCACGCTCCCGATCCAGGCCATGGGGCTCGTCCCGTCTTCGTAATTGTTGTCCCACCGCCCCGCCAGCACCCCCCGGTCCTCGTCGTTACAATTTACCTGCGGCACGAGACAAGAAGGGGCCGTGATGGAGGGATGGCCGGGCGCGGAGGGGCAGGAAAAAGCTGGCGAGGGAAGGAAAGCTCACACGTGCCAGCCACCCTGGAGCAGTGCAGGAGCTCACCGGGATGCAGGGGTGGATGGCGAGGCTGTAATCGGGATGTGCTAATTGGGGATGGATTTTAGAAACGTGTCCTCCCGCCTGGCATTTGGGTTGCGGTTATAAAGCGCAGCAGCCAGAGAGGAGCAAAGGCTGCTCCCGGGATGGTGCGTGCCCGCCTCTGCTATTTCTCTCCTCTTAAAAGGACATTTTTTATATATATATATATTTATATATATGCGATATATGTATATATATAGTGGGAAGGTTGTAAAGGGGATGTGAAACTCCCCAGCGAAGGAAACTGGTGCAACTGGGAGGGGAATGGCAAACACCACCTCTCTCTCACCGAGGGGGGAGGACAGCAGGGGGGTGTTTGCATGGGACGTGGGGTTCTGGGGAGCTTGGGGACACCCTGCCGGCTGCGCTGGTGGCCGGAACCCCACGGGACTCACCATGGCGCTCACCACCCTGCCGATGTACACGGGGTCATTGCGGCGGGAGCAATCCTGGTTCTGGTCCCTCAGGAATTTGGGGTTTATGTCCAGCAGGTTGAGGCAGATGGACAAGATGTCATCCTCGAACTGGTACAGAGCCGGGGAGAAAAGATGTGTGAGGTCCCCACGGTGCAGGGGGGGGCTCTCCTGCCTCGGTCCCCCCTCCCTGGCTCACCACGATGCCCCTGCGAGTGGCGTTGCTGGGCACACGGTGGGGTCACGCAGCCCCAGGGTCCCCTCCCCAAGACAGCATCCACTGAGTGACTTTCCCTGGTTTTTTGTCACCGTGACGAGGGTCTGGTGCTGCGGCCGGCCGAGGCTCAGCCTGCGGAACCCAAGGGTAAGCTCCCGCCCTCGCGCCGGGGCCGGATCCTGCTTCCTGCAGCCGCTGCCGCACAGGGGTCAGGCAGGGACCTGACCCCCGGGGAAACCCACCTATTTCCCATCACCGGGTGAGTCACAGCCCTTCCCCGAATTGACACACGGATGCTGACACACGGATGCTGCAGGGGCCACAGGCACCCCCGCTCCCACCAGCCTCACAGCCCCTCCGGAACAGCCCGGAGCTCGGGGAGGGTGTCCGGGCTCCCCCAGTGCTGGGATCCCAGCACGGCCATGGGGGGCTGCAGCTCGGGGCACCGGCACTGCCTTATCAGCGCAGCCGGCACGGCGCTGGGGAGCGCGTTATCGGCTGCCAGCTCCCGGCGCAGCGTGGCCGCCCCGATTAGGAGCGTGTGGCCACAGGGGCCCCCAGGAACCGTGCAGGAACGCTCCCCTCGCTCCGCCACAATTCAAAGCCAGCGCTTTCCCCTCTCAGAAATGGGATCTCGGTTGGTTTGTCCCACGGCTGCATGGCGGGGCCGGATCCTCCCCGATGTGCTGGCCGCATTTGGGGTGCATGTCTGGGGACACGTATGTGGCACCAGCCCCTATGCCCTGCACTGCCAGGGCTGCACGGGCTGGGCTCAACTGGGGGTCCTGGGGGGTCCTGGGGGACCATGCCCCGCTCACCTGGCCAAAGTTCCAGGGGGTGGAGGTGATGTAGTCGCGGGAGCCCTGGTAGATGAGTCCCTGCTGGGACAGCACGTACTCGCGGCGCTCGTCCTCGTCTCGGAGGAAAACCGTGTCCTCTGCAGGGAGAGCGAGAGATGGGGATGGGGCTCTGCCCCGCGCCCCCCGGCCCGGCTCAGGGTCCCCCCCCCTCCCCGGGGACGTGCCGGGCAGTGACTGGGGATGGGTCTGGTGGGAAATGAGACAACAGGGGCTGGAACTGCTCCCATCTGAAAAAGCAGCTGGAGAATTTCAACTCGGGTTGATTTCAGCTGGTGGGAAAATTTCAGTGGGCTTGTGGTTTTCTCTTCCAGTTTTTCTCGTTTCTCCCTTTCTTTCCTCCCTTGTGTTTTATGGAGTGGAGTCTTTTCCCAGGAAGGGAAACTTCCCTGGTGGGAGAAACGAGCAGTGAGAACCAGGAACACTGCCTGAGATGGCAGCTGAAGCCATTTTGCTCTCACAGCAGTTACTCCTGGAAAAATCACTATTTACTGGAAATGTTTTCAGAAAAAAAACCAAAACACACATCCCCAGCGCCAGTGCTCGGCACAGTCCTGGGCGAGCAAAGCTTCCTCAAGCCCCTTATCTCAGTGGAGCCAGCACGGAGTGTTTGGGATTCAGGAAACGGAGCTGGGAGCGGGGCAGCACAGGGCTGCTCCTCGGGACAGAGGAAGGACACGGAGATGAAATTCCCAGCTATTGTTTGCCCAGGGTCGTTAAACCCCACAACACCAATCCTCCCTTCTGGGTCAGGCTGCCCAAATTTAACCCGGACAGTGACACCCCCGGGAGCGCCCAGAGCTCGTCCCTGAGCCCTCAGTGGGGTCTGGGGGCAGGTGGGGGTGGGCAGGTCTGGGCCAGGTGGGGGCAATTAATTAGGGGTAATTAGGCCCTTTTCCTCTGCCTGCCTCCTGGACAGGAGTTGCTGTTGGAGGCTGCCCGGGGCTTCACACCAGCTCCGCAGAGGTGAGCTCCTGCGGGGTGTCGCGTGGTGGGGACAGTGTGGATGGGTCACTGGGTGTTTGGGGCGCTGGCAAAGGGGCTGCGTGTGTCCTGGGGTGGGGGACGGTGCTCGTGGTCCTGACCTGCTGCGGGAACCACGCAAAGGTGGAAGTAAAGTGGGGATTCCTGCTTAGATCTGAGGTCAGGGCAGAGCTTGGGGCACCTGGGACCTGCCATGGTGTGAGACCTGCGGGGATGCTCCGCCCTGGCAGAGCTGGGGGGCAGCTCGTGCTCGCCTTCCCTGGGAACCCCTGGTCTTGGGAAGATGAAAGCCTCACCTGGGTGCCAGGCGTTAAAGAGCAGAACAAAGTCCCCGATGTGGCAGCTGGTGCCCTGGTAGCCGGTGGAGGTCTCCAGTGTCAGGCTGTAGCGGCCGACACGGGCGTTGGGGGGAGAGCAGAGCGAGATGGAGAGCGACCCCTCGTCCTCCTGCTGGATCACGGCGCTCCAGCCCGATTCCTCTGGGTAGTTGGTCACGGCAAAGTGGGACCTGGTTCCCGATGTTTCGATGGGGCAGGGCCCTGCCAAGAAGGAGGATGTCGGCTCTCCCCGTGTTCTGGGGGGCCTGGGAGCCCCGTGCCATGAGGGGTTGCACGAAGGGGACCTGCCCCACGAGAACCCCGCGGTGCTCCCATGCCCTCTGCCCTGCGGCAGCTGCCCGGACCTCGGCTCTTGCAACCCAGGAATGTTCATTGTTTGGTTTGTTGGATATCTGGGGCACAGGGCAGCCCAGCTGTGGGAAGCTCAGGCACGTCCTTTGCTTTTGGGAAGGGGTAGGAGGAAGAAACTTGCCCCGTGGGTGCCCCAGGGCCAGGAGAGCAGAGGGGGTGCTCACCCCAGGGCCATGTCTCCTCTCCTCAGCTGCACCCACTCCCGCTCGGAGCAGAGTCCCCGTGCCATTGTCCCTGCGCCCGCACAGCCCGGTCCTGCCGCAGCAGGGGGGCCCTGGCTGCGAATCCTGGAGCCCCGCCACGGGGGTGCCCTCAGTGGGAGCCCCGCTATGCGTGCGCAGCCTCAGGCGTTGCTGCAAACATCCCACGATTGGCCGTGACATCACTGGCCGCAGCGGTCCAGCCGAGGACAGCGTGATCCCTGCCGGCCCCTCCGAGCTGCCGTGGCTGTGGCCAAGCCACCTGCGCCGAGCCAGCTCCAAACACCGCTCCTCCGGGGAGCGGTGACGCCCAGCCCCGGCCGCGGTGATGCCAATGCCGGTGCCTGTGGGGGGCTGGCTGGCAGCCCGTGCAGTGGTGCCACAACGGTCTGCTCCCCCCCCCACCCCATCACCCCTGGGAGCACAGCCCCGGGCTGGTCCCCCGCCAGCCTTCGCCCGCAGCGTGGGCAGGACGCCAGGCGAGTCACCGAAAATACTCATGAACTCATGCGAGTGACACAGTTTCTCCTCTCTGCCCTTTTGGGGGAGGTTGGGTTGAGCTAACTGTGTCCTTTTGGCAAGGGTCAGCCTGGTGCTGCTGAAGGGACGGCCAGCCATGGGAGCCTGCCGCCTCCTCTTCCTCCCTGCCTGCAAAGCCCACGGCATCCCCCCAGGGCTCAGATGTCTGAGCAGAGCTCTTCAAACACAGCTGCTTTAAAAATACGGGCTCTATTTTTGTACAGAGCCGTTCCCCTCTTTCCTGCGGGAGGTGGCAACGCAGCCTCGCTGTCCTGGGGAGGATAGATCTGGCAGCCCCTGCCCCGATGGGGCTGTGGGTCCAACCTCGGTGAGGGACCTGCTGGGGCCACCGAGAGCAGAAGCACCTTTGCCCTTTTTCTGCAAGCGCCGGGGCTGTGCTCCAGCCCCATGGCAGCCGCTGCCAGCCTGTGCCTTTGCCCCAGGAGGCTGCGCCACGGGGCTTCTCCTCGCTTGTGAAACCAGGCTGGCATCGCCCGGGGTGCAGCACGACCTCGTAAAAACCCGGTGGGTTTGAGCGGGGGGAAGGGGGGCAGACCCCCGCCATGGTTGCTTTGGGACGGGGGGCGATGGGGGAGATGCCGGTTTAGGGTGAAGCCGGGGAGGTGCTGGGTTAGCGTTTGTCACGCCGTGGTGGGGTCAGAGCTTTCAGGAGAAAAGGCAAAGAGTGTTTTACCCTGTGAAGAAACCCGGGTGCAGTTTCACTTTGAGTTCTGCCCTGATTGACTCAGCAGGACGCTGCAGCCTCAAAATAACTCTTGCCCAAGAAAGAGTTTCCTCTCCCTTTGCTCCGAGCTGGCGGGGGCTGAGCCCCTTCCCGACAGCTGTGCCCGGCTCTGGCCGTGGGAGCAATGTCCCTGTCCCCGCCACTCCCAGCGGGTTCTCGCCAGGGCTATGGCAGCAGTGGGAGAAGCCCCCAGCGCAGACCCACGGGGACCTGCCCCGCTCCTGTGTACCAGCTCCAGCACCGCTCGGGGAGGGGGGTGGGGGTGCAGCAGGGCTGTGAGCTGGGGGGGCTCAATGGGAGCGTTTCCTTTCTCCAGGGTTTGTGTTTCTTGAGCAAACCCCGCTCCGGGGACGTCTGAGCGACGGGGGGGGGGCAGGGGTGGCTGGGTAAAAAGACCATCAGCAAAAGCGCCATAAAACCCTCTGGCTGAAAAGATTCTCTTTTGCTGCTGTTTCTCGGAAGGGCAAGAGACTTGGGAGGGTTCTCTGGCCCTTCCTGGTGAGTTGGCAGCTCCAGCCTGGCCCCAAGTCCGGCTTGGCACCAGGGAGGAGGAGGAGGCAGCAGCAGCAGCTTTTTGTTTTATTTCTTTATCGCTTCCCTTCAGCTCTCGTTATGGAGCAGACTTTCTACCTATTCTCTTTGTCTTTATCTGAATTGTAGACTGGTTTGGGTTGGAAGGGACCTTAAAGATCACCCAGTGCCACCCCTCTGCGCTGGGCAGGGACACCTCCCACCAGCCCAGGTTGCTCCACGCCCTGTCCAGCCTGGCCTTGAACCCCTCCAGGGATGGGGCAGCCACAGCTTCTCTGGGCAACCTGTTCCAGTGCCACGTCACCCTGATAGTAAAGAATTTCTTCCTAATATCTAATCTAAATCTCCCCTCTTTCAGTTACTGTTACCCCTCGTCTTACCACTATGCTCCCCGATAAAGAGTTTTGCCCCATCTTTTTCGTGAGCGTGGGGCGAGCCCTGGGGCTGGCTCTCTCTCATGGCACAGGGCACGGTGGCACTCACCCGTCTCGACGTTGAAGGCGAGTTTGTCCACCCCCTCCTCGTAGCTTCTGCCCGAGAAGTGCAGGGTGATGGTGAAGGGCTGCCCCCGCCGCACCACCAGCTGCTGGCAGCCCATCTCCACCGTCCGGTGCTCCCGGCTGTTGCGCTCGCACTGCAGGTCCCATGTCTCCAGCACCAGCTCTGCAAAGGAAGCAGCGTGTACAGCTCTTACCCTCCGCCGCGCGTTCCCAGGGTGCAGCCGTGCCCCGCACACGCAGCCCCCGCATTCGGGCAGAAGGGACTATTACCCCCACCCTCGGTGCCGGTTTTTGGACCTCGGTGCCGGGGTTTGGCAGCCGCCTCTGCCCAAGCTGCCCCGTCCTCCCCTGGTGTGAGCATCCCTCCTGGAGGGCTCTGCAGGCTGGGCTCACATCCTGCGCTACGAGCGGAGCACCCCGGGGCAGGGGTTCTGCAGCCAGGTGTCAGCTGAGCTCGCAGCAAAGCACTGCCCTCCCGCCCGAGCTCTGTGCCGTATTTCTTGTGCCCTCCACGGTACCACCACGGAGCAAGAGGCACCATGTGCTGCCAGAGCTGTGCCAGGTCCACGGCTCATGGCATCCAGCGCTGGAGCAAAGCCCAGGGCTCATCTCTGCTTTCTGGGAGGTGTGGGGCCCGTTGGCTGGGTTTTGCTGTCTGTGTGCCCCCGCCCCAAATGAGCACCGCTGAGCCTGGGGAATGCCAGGGATGGTTCTGTGCCTCGGCCAGGCTGAGGGCAGCCCTCTGGGCAGATTTACCGCTCCGCGACTGCTGACAAATCGGGGAGATCCACCGTAAATTCGGTGACAAAGAGGGTGTCTGATTCCCTGGCCTCGGGCGCTCTGCCCTGCTCTGCCTCCCAGCCCAGGCAGGGCTGCGTGCCGGGGCAGCCAGCGGCCATGTCCTCGCCGGCCCAGGTGCTGGGCTGGAGCGATGTGCTATCGTTTATCATTGCTCAAGGCTAGTGACCCTGGAATGCTCTGCCAGCAGACCGGTTAATTGCCAAAATAAACAAAAGCATTTAGTGGAGGAGAGCACACAGTGAGCTCAGCACCAGCCAGGGACCGGGGCGGCTCGTGAGGGACGATGCGGGGCTCGCTGGCCTTGTGCTGCAGCTCTCCCTGGCTGTGCCTTTCCCCGTGCTGGCATGCCAGCAGCGGTAGTCACCGAGCCCTCTGTGGGCTGGTGCCAGGTGGAAATGTCTGCCTGTTCCCAGAGTTAAATGGAAACGCCACTCCCGGCTCTCCGGGCATGTGGACACCGTAGCGTGCATCCAGGGGAGGTGGTCGGGCTCATCACCGACCCTCACCGTGCTGCAGGAGCTGCTGTGGACAGCTGAGGCTGTCCATAAATAAGGGCAAGGTCCCTCCAGCTGGTCTATTGGGACCCTGGACTGGGGACAGAGCACAGAAAGGTCCTTTCCTTTGCCACCTCCCCCTTTGTAAGCAGAAATACAGCTTCGTGCTACAGCACACGAGCTGTGTGAGTGCGAACCTTGCTGACGCTGAGCCAACTCATTGCAAATAAGCGTGTTAAGAGAGCAGGACTGGGGCTCCTCCTTGTCCCAGCCACCCAGAAAACAGAGTGTTCGAACCACAGGTGCTTCTTCCCAAGCTGAGCAGTGCCAAGAGATGGGCAGGGAGGGGGCTGCAGTGCTACCAGGGCATGAAGGTGGCAGCGGGGTCCCAGGCACCACCGCACCGGAGTAAGAGTGTAGCAGCTCGGCTTTACGCCGGGAGGTGGTGGTGCCAGTGTCCAACCTGAGGGACCTGTGTTGACATCGCTGCTGCGGTGCCAGGAGCTGGGACAGCCCACGGTGCTGCTGGGCACCGGGGCAGAGTGATGGTCTCTCACCCAGAGGGCTGTGCGTCCATCGGTATCGCACAGTCCTGTTTCCTGGGATTTTGGAGACAGGTCTGTGGTAGGTCAGGGTTGTCTTTGCCTCCCTGTGCAGGTCTGAAAAGCCACCCGTGTGGAGGGATTTCTGAAGGCCAAAAGCAGTACTTTTGACTGAGCCTCCAGAAATCCTCCTTAAACCAGGCTGGGACGTGGGCGCATGTTCCCAGTCTAGCTGTCGACACTCATCTCGGAGGGCACTGAAAGCTTTAAATAGCACCAAACTTCATTCTGTTAATACTGGCGTCGCTCTGGCCAGCGGAGAGCATTGTAGCTGTGGAGGGAGGGAAGGGAGCAGACCCAGCGCGTAACCGCTCTTTTCTTGTCACCACCGTCCACTCTTTTAGTTTTTTTTCCCATTCCCTACCGCCCTTTGCTTTAGCTGGGAGTTGGGTGAGCGGCTCTTGGGCCAGCTCGCAGGAAAAGGAGCGGGCAGTTAACGGCTGAAGGTGCCGCCGAGCCCCGGCCGCGGCAGCGCTTCGCTCCCGGGCGCCCCCGCGCAGGTGCCGGGGCGGCGGCGGGGGGAGCTCGGGGGGGCGGGGGGCTCCGGCCGGTCGGCGCTGCCCGCGGGCCAGAAACCCCGGGCACCGGCGGGAGGGGATCGTCCTGCTGTAATTTTACCTTCGGCCATGGTGCCCGGTACCGGGATGTCGCGGTCCTGGTGCTGGTAGCGGGATGTCGCGGTCGCGGTCGCGGTCCTGGTCCTGGTCCTGGTCCTGGTCCTGGTCCTGGTCCTGGTCCTGGTCCTGGTCCTGGTCCTGGTCCTGGTCCTGGTCCTGGTCCTGGTGCCAGGGGAGCTGCCCCTCACCGCCCGCCGCCCGGCCCCGCCGCTCGCTCCATTTATACCGCCGCCGCCGCCGCGCACACCCCCGCGGCCGGGGATGGCGGAGGGAAAGAAAGGGAAAACAAAGTTTCCAGGAAACGGAGCGGTTTCGGTCCCACCTATTTAAAATAACCACCCAAAAAGAAAAAAAAAAAAAAAAAAAAATTAGTGGCCGGGGGGGTGGGGTGGGGGGGTTCAGCCCCCACCCAGAAGCGGCGGGGCCCCGGCCGCCGCCGCCCCCGGGCTGGGGCTGGAAACGCTGCCGGTGGAGAGGGGAGAGGAAAAAAAAAAAAGAAAGAAAAAAAAAAAAAACCAAAAAGTGGGGGGAGGAGAGTGGGCTGTGCAGTTCACACCGAGGTGCCAGAAACTCAGGGAACGTTTTCTCCTTATAAAGTTTTCTTCCCCTGAGCCTTATCTCCATACCCGGCTATTTCTGGCAAGGGACATGGCTGCTCGGGATTGCAGCCGTCAGTCCCCCTTTCCCGTAAATGCATCCCTAAGAGATGCGGTGACCAGAGGGAAAACGTGATGGGAATTTTGCTGTTTGAGGGGAAAATGGGCTGGAAACCTTTCTGTTTGCTCTGTGGCACGGCACCACGGGGAGTGTGCACAGAGCAGGGGCTGGTGCTTTCCTTGGCACCCATTGCTCCACGCACCATCTGTCCCTCTCCTGCCTGGGGGTCTCCGGGCCCATGGGACTGCCAGCGGTGTGACCTGGGGCTGCCTGGCCTGTACTGTCCCTCCCAGTGCACCCCAAGGGTGACCCGACAGACTTGAGACTGCCAAGCAGGGGCTGAGGGCAGAGTCCCTTCATGGGGTCTTGGGGTCTGGGAGTGCCCTTGGTACCCCAGCAGTGGTTTGGCTTGTGATGACTAAGGTCTTGAGAAGTTTCTCCTCTGGAGCAGACTTTTAGTTACTGTTTTTTCTTCGCGTGATTTAAGCTGACCAGAGCCAGGACCAAGGATGGTCCTGCTGGAGCCCCCTGCAAACCCCCTTTCTCTGGCCCTTGGCTGGGTGCAGGATGCTGCAGCCCCTGTGCCAGAGGTGGCTGCATGCTGAAAATCCTTCTCAGCCCAACCGGTCCCCTCCTGCAGACCCCTTACCACATTCCCCTCCCAGATCCCAGGAGGTTTGGTGGCTGGTGTGTTGCTCCAAGGCTGCTGTGGGTACCAAGGACCTTCTGGTGGATGGCAATGTCCTGAAAGAGGTTGGGGTCCACCACTTGGTGTTCTTAGGGTCGCCCCACAGGGCCCACACATGGGCTGTACCCCATTAAAGCCCAGCTGTCCTGGGCTCTCTCCGTGTCCTGTTGTGTCCTGTCCTGGTTGTGCAGCTGGATCTGCTCTCCTGGCACTCGGGGTGGTCCTGGTGAAGGCTCCCTGGCCATGGGTGATACTTTTCTGCTTGGACATACCGCAGCACTGTGCTGGGAGGGTTTGCAGCAAGCTGTGCAACCTCTTCCAGCTCCACAAAGGGCTTTTTGGTCCAGAGGGTGTCACTGTAAGGTCTGATCACACCAAGAGCACAAACCCAGGAAAAGCCCTGTGAGCCAGTGACTCCTGGTGTGGCTGGGCCCCGGCCCCGCTGTGGGGACACACGGCTGATTCTGCAGCAGCGCTGCCCTGTGTGACAGCGGGCAGAAGGGCCCTGGAAAGGCAGCATCCTGGGTGAAGGAGCCGAGCCGCAGCGGCCGGGGGAGTCCCCTCCTTCATCACCATCTGCGAGGGAGGTGGGGAGGGAGGTTGAGGCCAGTGCAGCAAATCCTCGCTGAGGGAAAGCTCGGGACAGCTGGTGCTAAGGAAAGCCGTCCGTGTACTGCTCCACCATGCGTGCGCACGGGCTGGATGCGTGCATGAGTCTTTGCCAGGGGAACTGCTGTTGTCGGCACTGCCCTTCTCCCCCCCGCAGCCACCAACGCAGAGCAGTGCTGGCCCCGTCACGGGATGTACCCTGTCAGCGCGCCCCTGCCATCACCGCCACGGCGTCCCGCTCTCCTGGCTTAGACTCCTCCTGTTGTCCCAGATCTGGGCTCTTTACCCAGTGTGCAAAAAACCAATTGACACAAGGGGTTGAGATATTTGTTTTATTCCAGTTCTGGGCAGAAAAGGGTGCTGGGTGATAATCCGCAAAGCCAGCACACCTGTTAGAAACACATAGGGCCTTTTATACAAAAAGGTAAAGAAGGAAAGGAGTTTAAGGGGATGCGTTGCGTAAATCTAACAGAAATTCTCAATTAGTAGAAGAGAAGATACAGAAATTAACGGATCTGGCCTCGAATGTCAAGGAACGGGAAGGATTAGATCTTTCCTAGCTAACATCCTGGTTACCAAACCTAAATCGGCTAAAGCGACTCTACTTAATATCTGTATTTATACTGATCATCTAGTTATTGAGTTGTTGTATGATTCAATGTTTGCCTGTGTGTGCAAGTCTTTGCAAACAGGCACTGGAAGATAGAAAACCCCCACAAATAATGATGACTAAAGTAGAGGAAAACACTTTTATATGGAAAATAGGAGAACAGGAATCCCAGGACTTGGGAAAAACACAAGGTGAGACTTATGGGAGATGTAAAGCATATCCACAAGTCTCAAAGGGGGGAATTTGATGTCAAAAGGAATTAAAAATCCAGAAAATTGAGCAACCATGATGTGATGGCCTACTCTGAAACCATAGTGTCGTGGTTTGGGCCAAACTGGCCACTGAGACGAACGACAGGATAGCAACGGGAGTGGAAAAAAATCCCTAAACCAGAAAGCCCATAAACATAAATAATCCACTCTTGAAGTTAGTCATTGTTCTAAGTGGAGCCCCAACAGAATAGAACGTTAAACAGCAACCTAGTGGTACCGGATCGGATGAAGGTAATAGCCTCTAGTTACCTGAGATAATTTTAATACTAAAAATCACACCTCTAGGAGGAGACTTTATGTGTAAATGTAAGACCATCTTAGTTCACTGAGCCAGACAGAAATCGGGACCTGTGCAAATGAGCTTTTCTAATATAATTACAAGTGACCAGTCAGCTATTTTGATGTGGTTTTCCTTCGTTACCTTCTTGTACAGAAGACCCCATGTGTTTCTAATGGGTGTGCCAGCTTTGCCAGTTATTGCCTAGCACGCTTTTCTGCCCAGAACTGGAATAAAACGAATATCCTGACTCCATGCATCAGCTGGTTTTTACACATTGGGTGAAGAACCCAGATTTGGGACAACAGGAGGAGCCTCTAAAGGTGTCACCTTCTTCCTCCTCCCAGCCCCCTCGGTGCCAGCAGCGTGGGCAGAGCTGGGTCCAGCTGATCCCATGGATGCAGGGGAGGATGTGGAGAGCTGCCCATCTCTCCAGGCATGTGGGAATCCCTCTCCCCTGCCAAGCCAGGGGAGAACTAGTGGCAGTGGGAGCCCACAGCCCCGCCGGCAGCTGTTTTTTCACCTGCCCCGAGCTGGCCCCGCTCCCAGGGCTGCTTCCTGGGCACAGGAGCCATCACCGGTGACATGTGCCAGTGTGTTTGGGCTCACGCTGGAGCGTGCAGGCTCCGTCTCTGCCTGCACAAGCCTGGACTTCCTCCCTTACCCTGCGTGAACTCTGGATGCACTCGGCAGCCTGAGGTCCCGCGCTCGGGATGCGTTTAATTTCCTCCGGGTGATGTGTGACAAACAGCCTGCGATGGCACCGTCTGCCGCGCAGCCATCGGAAACAGGCTTTCCTGGCTCAGAGCAGGAGCAGTTCGTGGCCGTGAGGGGTGTCGGGGTGTCTGGGGTGCTCAGGGCCAGGCAAACCGGGACTCCTGGCGCTGGTCAGGCTGTAGGGAATAACTTCTGTCTGGTTTTGTGGCCAAGCACAGAGCGGGAACGACTGGCAGCGTCTGTCCCTGCTCTGGCAGCTCTGTCAGAAGTGGCGGGAGCTGAGTGTCCGTCTGTCCCCGGGGCTCTCCGGCGAGCCCCGGGCTTGGTTCCAGCACCTCAGGGAGAGGAAACCTCCCTTCTTTCCGGCTTTAGCGCCCACTTTGTTCAACACCACGTATCGCAGAGGCATCTGTCTGCCCAGGCACTGGAAAATGCCGCGCATGGGAGACCAACCACACCGATGGCACTATTTTTACTCTCCTTAGTAAGACAAGGTTGCATTAAGAGGGTGTTTGCGCTGCTGGATGCCCGAAATAACTCCTCATTTGCTCAAGGTGTTCAGCGGAGGATTGTGACTTCCCTGGCACCCACCCTGGTCCTGGAGCTGCTTCAAAGTGTTCTGGTTTCTTGCCTGCCCCGGTCCCGCGCAGGCAGAGGCTCTGTTTGCTCTCCTGGGTGTGTGCCGGGGAGGCTGGCAGCCCCCGGCTGCGCCCGCACATCCTGACTCAGTCTCTTGTGCAGGCAGATAAACAAGCCGTGAAAAGGGACAGTGTCTTCCTCTGAGTCGCCCTGTGAAGTTGTCAACCGATTTTTAACAGCTCTGCCGCCCCTTCGCCGGCATCGCCTCCCACCCCGGGGTGTTCCCCAAAGCCCTTGGCAGAGCCGCTGCCTCCCGCAGCCCTCCAAAGCCAGGGTGACCCGTCTGCTCCCCACCTGGCACGGCAACCCCGGCAGCCGGAGACCCTCAGCGGGGAGCCTGGCATCATCCCATCCCTGCCCCAGGCTCTGTGCTGGGGTGGTGGGGCCGGAAAGGGAAAAGGTTATAGGGGGAGAAAGTGTTTTATGCTCTTGATGACGGGGCCATTGGGGAGCGTTTATGTCTGGCCATAGGGATCCTGGCACGTAGGACATGGCAGTTATCCCTCACTTGCCGGGGCTGGAGAGGTGCTCTCATCTGTGAGCACGGAAAAATACTTCAAAAGTGGGGGAAAAAACCTGTAGCTGCTCCGTACCTGGTAGGGACAGAGCCGAGGGCTGGGCAGCGGTGGCAGACAGCATGGGTAAGGTCACCGCAGCCCAGGGTGAGGGATGACGGGCCAGCAGATGGGAAGGGGGAAGCTGGGGTCAGTGACTGTGGCACAGACAGACATCGATCGCCTTTTGGGACAGGGGCTGCAGCTGGCTCTGTGCGGGCATGGCTCCTGTTTTGTGGCTTTTGGTTGCCACAGGCAGCTCTGGCGCTGGGCCAGCAGTTGGGCAAGATGGGCTGGGAGCTGCGCGGGGGCTCCTGCGGCGGCAGGCCTTCGAGAGCCGGCACAAAGGGGCTCTTGTTCCCGGCGATGTGCGGCGGGCAGCGCTGGCAGGGCAGGAGGGGGCAGCTGCCCACCGGGACAGGCAGCACAGCACAGGGAACGGGCAGCCTTTCCTTGGTGGGGAGAAGTGGCTTTTCCAAGGAAAAAGCAGATTGGTTTTCCACCTGGTCCCACAGCCGGGTCCGTGGAGCCAGACGTGCTCCATTGTCACAGCCATGGGGTGTCTGGTGGATGCGGTGCACGGAGTCGAAGTGTCCTCTGCTCACAAGGCGGGAGGAGGGATGTGCAAGTCCCAGGCTCTGGATCTGGCGTTTGGCGCACGCCGAGCCGGAGGCTGTTACCGAGAAGTGCAGAGCGCTGAGGCAGCATCGCCTGGGGAGGGGTGAGCCCGCCAGCTGATAACCAGCTTCCCTGGAAAGCGCTGGGGAAAGGCATTCCAACCCGCGGCTAAAGGGGGGGTTGAGGAGGAATTTGTTACATCACTGTCTTTGTTCTTAGGCCGAGTCCGTGTTTCTGTTTAAAAGAAAGGAGAAACACAAACCTGTTGCATGTCGGCTTGGTGAGGGGGCAGGAGGGTTTCCCTGCCACTGCTCCAGAGCGGGCTTCCCTGGCAGGGGTCCCCGGGGATGGGGCAGGCCCATCCTGGGACCTGTGGGCGGGCAGCAGCAATGTGTGCCGGGGATTCTCCAGCTGTGTCAAGCCTTTCCGAGCTGGTGGCCCTGGGATAGCCACAAGGCTGGTCCCAGCCGCCGGCGGGGTGCCACAGCACCGGAGGATGGGCTGCGTTGCTGTGCGGGACGGACACGTATCCGCTGCCGGGGCAGCCGTGAGCAGAGACACGGTGTTTTGCAACGTGAACTTGGTTGAACCTTGTGCGAGCTGAATTCCAGTCTCCCAGTGTCATTTCCTATCAGTTTGCTGGAAACCCCCCAGCCCTCCTGCCCCCAGGGTGCCTGTTCCTCCGAAGTGTGTCTCCCCATTAATCCCCCACCGCCCTCATTGCAGACAGGCTCCTATGGGTTTGTGGGAGGAGAACAAGAGGGGTCTGCACTCGCTGGCCATGGCTTTGGTGTGTAGCGTGTTTGTGTTCCTCTGTGAGCGCACGCGTCCACGTCTAAATGCCTGAAGCCGCATGATTCCCCAGGATTCGCACGTGAGGGATGCACTTCCCCCATGCAGGGGGTCACCTGCGCCACTCTGTCCCCTTGGTGCCTTCCCGCCAGGCCCCTGACATGCTCGCGTTTTCCATCAGTCCCTCAGGACAGGGCACAGCTGGGATTTTGGAAAGCAGCCGGGTTGGCCTTGCCTTGTCCAGCTCAGCCTGGAGTTATGTTCGGCCCTCTGAGTTCGACCTTTTGGCGAACGTTTCAACATTCCTGTTTTCCTTTGGAATGGCTTGTTTCTTTGGTTTTTTCATTTGATTTATGGCCACCCTACACCAGCCACGTTGGCTTGATGATGGGCGAGACCCAAGTTTGTCCTGTTGGAGCAGGAGCTTGGAGATAACGAAGCTGCTTTGGGACATCTCTGCTGCCGCTTCCAAAATGCCAAGGATGGTGCCGCATGGCTTTGTGTTGCCGTTCAGCTTCCTCTTGCATTACAGGCTCCCTCTGTGTTTACCTGCTGAAACCAGACCCGTGTATCTTGGTTGACCTCCAGGAGCACAAATCCGGGCACAATCACGTTTCCTGTGCAGCGTGAGCCAAGTGCCCATCCTGCGCTTTGAAATGCCGACGTCTCTTTGCGGCCGAGCCCTAACACCGGGCGCTGCTGTAATGGGAAGGGGCCCACGGCAGCTCCGCTGGCACCAGAACTGCTGGGGGTCATGTCCGTGGCATTTGTGTTGTCCCGCCTGCGGTTTTCCCCATGCCTTTGCCTTGCCACCCATCGTCCATGCTTTCCTCCAGCCACGGCTCTGTCTGGGAGCGTTGCATCCTCTCGCCCTGCCTGTTTCTTCCTTCCTCTTCTCTCCGTCTCGCTGTGGTTGATAACTCAGCGTCCCTCCTGCCCCCACAGTCTTGATGGGAACCTGGCAGCGAGGAGGAGGAGGAAGAGGAAGAGTTCAGCTGCCGACCTTGGCCGGAGCTCCCTGCTCAGTGCCAACCTGGTACTGGCTGCTTTGCCGGAGTGAGGGGTTTTGGGGGGGCGCCTGCCCCCAAGAGCTTCCCTGGGGAAGAGGAGGGCAGTCCCCCCATGGGTCCGATGTCCTTACCTGATCCACAGCCCTTCTCTGTCTCCAGGCTGGTTTTGTCATCTTCTGCATCTAACACTTATTGCCTTTTTCCCTTTGGAAAAAAGTGTTTCTCCAGCTCCTCTCCATGGGCTGGGCCGGCCACAGTGCCCTGCACGCCAGCACTGCCGGACCCCCCCAGCCCAGCCTCGCCGGCCACCCCCCGCCAACCCGTGACAAATGATTTTGCCATTTCATGGGTGGGAAAGAGACATTGATTAACTCCTGCACTCGCCTTTCTGGAAAGGTTATAGCTTAATTGGTCAGACTTGGAGTCATAAATCACGCGCTGAAGGATCAGCGGAGATAAGAAAATTTTTGCAGAATGTTGCAAAAACACCTTTTGGTAGGAGGTATCCAGCTGTGCCCACCTAGATGTGGGGGCTGAGGGCAGCCTGGAGCGCTGGGCTCCTCTGAGGAAACAATTCACCCTCCAGCGAGGGGCCGGAAATTCTCCCTTTTGTTATCAGTTAATCTCAGGATCTGCAAAATATCCTTTTTTTTTGTTCCTTTCCTTTTGGAAAAAGAAAAACAACAGGAAAGGCATTTTTTGCTTTATTCAAAAGAATCTGAATTCCATCTGTTTTGGAAGATGATTCTGTTTCTCCGTGGAAGTGCTACTTTCCCTAAACTAAAAACTACAATATAAAAAGTCCCAACTTTTTTCCTGGCCAAGGAAGGCAGTGGAGGAGGGAGAAAAAGGCAGGGCAGAGGGGAGGGGACTGATGGCAGCACCTTCCTGCCCTGAGAACGCCGGCTGGTTTGGGCATCCCATTGCCTCGGGTGATCCTGCACGGCACGGGCTGGAGCGAAGGCAAACACTGGCCAGCACTGGCCCAGCTCAGAGGTCCCTGCAGCCCCGGGACCTGGCAGGCACCCCTGGCACCCAGGACTCTCCTGGCCAAGAGCTCAGAGCAGGCAGGGAATGGCATTGCAGATGTGAAGCATTTCTTATTCATGTCAGTAATTATTTCTTCCCTGATTCTCCCCAGCATTTTATTGAGCAATTAGGACGTTAAAATGAAGAATCTCAAACCCACGCTGCGGACATCCCTATTACTGCTGCCGCGCTGCTGCTGCTTAAAAACGGTAAATTAGAGAATGCCCCCAACTCACTGGGTTTGCCTCAGCCCCGACTCGACGCCGTCAGACCCTCGTCTTGACGTACAGCAAAAGAGGGGCTCGGTATGGCCCCGAGCATCCATCCTGCTGCGGGATTGCTGCCTCTAGGTCTTGTCTTGGCTATTCTCTTTTCTTCCCAGCCTCCAGGCGCTTGCTTTGCCTGAGTTTCTGTACTCAGCACTGGTGAGGCCGCACCTTGAGTATTGTGTCCAGTTCTGGGCACCTCAATACGAGAGAGATCTCGAGGTGCTGGAGCGAGTGCAGAGGAGGGCAACGAAGCTGGTGAAGGGCCTAGAGAAGAAATCTTATGAGGAGCAACTGAAGGAGCTGGGACTGTTTAGTTTGAGGAAGAGGAGGCTGAGGGGAGACCTCATCACTCTCTACAACTACTCGAAAGGACATTGTAGAGAGGTTGGTGCTGGTCTCTTCTCACAGGTCATTAGCGATAGAACAAGAGGGAATGGCTTCAAGCTGCGACAGGGTAGCTTTAGGCTGGACATTAGGAAAAAATTCTTCCCAGAAAGAGTGGTCAGACACTGGAATAGGCTGCCCAGGGACATGGTGGAGTCACCATCCCTGAATGCGTTTCAGAGTCGTTTAGATGTGGTGTTGGGGGATATGGTGTAAGGAAGAACTTTGTAGAGTGGAGTTGATGGTTGGACTCAATGATCCCAAGGGTCTTTTCCAACCTAAATGATTCTATGATTCTCTCAAATCCCGCATCCAGGTCTTCTTGGATTTACCTCTGGCTCCTCACAGCCTTTGGGGCAGCCTGTCCCCTCCCAGCCTGTCCTGCAGCCAAGACCCAGCTGTCCTGGTCAGGGCAAGGTCTGAATCCAGGGAGCCGGGCAGGGATGGGGGTTGAGGGGGTGCTCCCCTGCACAGCCCAGGTGCCAACATCCCTCCAGGAGAGGTTAGGGGATGCGGAGACGCAGAAACTGGCTTTGCTGCATGTGTGACGATGCTCAAGAACAGCAGCACGGGTGTGAGTGCCTTTTCAAAGGGCTCCCAGGAAACTGGCTTTTTAAACACAGGTAAAATAAATGAAAAATGGCGAGCACCTCTCTCATTTCAATGTGGAAGCTAAAATAGATGTTGCTTGCCCCAGTTAAGTAAAGAAGCAACTTCCCGACACAGAGCTGTCGAGCCCAAGGCTCGGTCCCTGCCATTTCTGCCCTTCCCGGATTTGGGTCATTTCAGCCTCTGACCTCGTATCATCACTGGAGATGGCTCGGGAGAACTGCAAAGCATAAAACATCTTCTGGGGCACAGGCAAAGCACTTCGAAATCAATACGAAGTTTTACTCATGGCCTCTAGAGAGATTTCATCACCTGAATTATACGATGGGATAAACGAGATCCCAATCCGGCTGCCACCCTGCGTACCAGCAGCTATTTGTTCGCGGCCGGGCTGAACATCTCCCAGAATTAATTAGAATAATCAATCCTAAAAATGACAAAAGTATTGATTAGCATTTTTGTCTCTTCACAGCCTGGCAGTGCCGTGACTCCGGGAGCGTTGCAGACTGATAAAAAGCAGCCTCAGCTGTGGACGGGGGATGCTTATCCAGTGACACCGCGTAACAGCGAGGGGTTTGTATGCAACGACGGCGTCACCCAAACGCTCCCACGCGCTATTACTTCAGTAATAATATCCTCATCCCTCTTCCTTGCCCTTGTTCAATTTACACAGCGGTTCATTTTTAATACCTGTCTATTTACTACTCTCCTCGACATGATAAGAAAGCAGGAGTGATGGGGAGGGGACCGTCCGCACCCGCCGATGCCAGGTGGGCTGATGGTGGCAGCTGTCTGGGTTTTGGGAAGCTTGGCCCCAGCAGAACCCGGCTGGTCCCAGCCATCCCGGCCGGGGTCTCCCATCCCGGCTGGGGTCTCCATCCTGGCTGGCCCTCGCTGGGCTTGGAGCTGCCTTGCCATAGCACGGGTCCCTGCAGAGACGTCCCTGCCCTGCCTGTGGCAGCAATGATGAGCACTGTCCGCCTTTCCCAAAGGAGCTGAGTAACACGGGCGGCATGTCCAGCCCCATCAAAACACCAGCACAAGCCCAGGGTGGGATGTGTGCGCTGTGCCGGTCGCAGGAGGCTGCGCTCAGCCGCACGTGGTCTGATAACGAGGACTTCCGAAGCCACGGGCTTCTGTGAAACGACAGGTAAAAATCGGTATCCAAAGAGGAATTTGGAAAGCATGCTGCTTCCTCAGTGCGCTGCCGAGGCGAGTGTGTAACGGAGTGATACAACAAATCAGCTCTCGGTAGAGCAGCAAATTGAGCGAGGGAACTGTCAGGCTTTAAATGCTTTTGGAGGTAGATGAGATTTTTGGCTCTCGCGATGAGCTGGGTGCCGTCCAGGCAGGCACGGCCCTCTCCAGGCGCGTGTGCGGGGCCAGGGAGCCGGTGTGCTCGGCTCGCTGGCACAGGGACAGCCAGCCGTGGTGGCTCGCGGGGATGTCGGAGCAGGGGAGGGCACGTCCGTCTGCTCCTTCTCTGGATTTATGCACCACATCGGCTCTGCAGCAAGGGGATTCCCGGAGCCCTTTAAACTCGGCACGGGGCCAGAGAGTTGGGCACGGGTAAATATCGTAACATGAAGAGGTGGGAAAAGTGTCCTGGCTGGGGTGACCTCGGTGACATTCAGGACGTGGCACTGATTGGAGAATGGGGCAAAGCTGGCTGGGTTCACCCAGGATGGATCTTGCAGACCTCCCTCGGTGTCTCTTTATGATAATTACTTTTAAGCCAAAAGGAATGGGATAGACTCAGCTCTTGGGATTTAAGTGAAGCAGTGACAGAAGTGCTACTGGGGAAATTAGTGTTTGAGCTGGAAAAGATGAAGCTTAAAAGAAGTGTAAGGAGATGTAAGAGCAGACAATGGGTAGGACTGGGAGAGGCAACAGGCAGGAGGTCCCAGGGCAGTGCCTGGGGAGCAGGCTGGGATCCATCTTCATTAACACTGCTGTTAATGACCTGGGCAGGAGGAATGCGGCACCATGGGGGGCGGCCAAGACTGCAGCAGCCAGAGAGGAGCTCAGCGGGGCTTGGCTTGGGGATTTGGCAAAAACAAGGCTGAGGGGGGTATGAGTGATGCTCACAAACACTGGGATGGGCAACTGCCCTTTGCTGAGGCGCAGCGTCGTGAGCCGTGACTGCGCCGTGGCTGGGAGGAGGAGGGTGGTTTTCTGGAACGGCTCCTACGTGAGATATTGCTTTTTCTACGATGTCTCTTGATTAGCTCATGATGCGGCTGCCTGGGGTGGTGGGTGGCGCAGGGCCCTGGCCGGGACAGCCCGTCCCTCGCCTGGCTTCACCCACTCCCGGGTGCCCAAACAGGCAGCGCGGCTCGGCGGGATGTGCCGATGGGGACGGGATCCCCGGGGACCCCGGGCGGTTTTGGACGGTGATCGGCGAGGTCGCAGCCAGCTCAGCTGGATCCCCAAGGCTCGGGGACGGCGCGTTCCCAACAAGTGGGGAGGCTGAGCGGGATGACACCACCCTCGCCCATGTACCGGGGAGGGGATAGGATGGGAGTGAGAACTGGAGACCGAGGCATTTCTTTTAACCCCCAAAAAAGGGAGAAGGACTCATTCTGCAAATGGCCACAACCTGGCAGCGGGGGCCAACAGGGCAGGGCACAACAGGGATGAGCCAACAGCGGTTTGAGCAGGGCCATCCTGCTGGCAGTGGGCAGGAGAAGCCAGGCTGTGGCCACAGCCCATGCAGGTGACACGGGAGGCTGTCGGGGTGGCACCGGCTGCCCGTTGGCACTGGGCTGGGGCAGTGGTGGGGAGCCTGGGCGAGCATCCAGCGCCTGGCTATTGGCAGGACACGGCTTTACATTCTGCTCCACAAGAACCGTGCTGGGCGCTTCTCTTTAGATTTATTAATGCTAATAACGTTAGTCCCACCTGAACGAGTGCACGTGAACAACACGCCTGTCGCTGTTGCTCGGCCAGGGCCAAAGCAGCAGCGCAGGCAGAAACACCTCGGCACGGGTTTGCGCTCCCATGGGACGCTCCGAGCACGGCTGCTGACTGCAGGGAACCCTCACCGATGTCCGGAGGCAAACCTGGCGCTGATAAGGATAAATGCACTTTACGTGAGGATTGCTACACACCTAGTAGATTATTAACGAACCTCATGAGGCTCGTGATGGGGTTATTGCCATTCCACAGCGGGGTGAGTGCTAAGTATGGGGAACTGAAGGACTCGGGGACCGAGGGTTGGGCAACAGGTCCCAGTATCCCACCTCCGAGCATGGGATGTCTCATCCAGTTGGTGATTGAGACTTCCACAAAAGCCCCAGCTGGAAGGGACTGTTTTTTACTTGGCATTTGCTGGACTCTCGGTGTGGTGGTTCTCCAGATAAACAATCTGGGGTGGCTTTTCAGAGGGGCAAGATGGTCGGGGACTCTGGAGGTCCCGGGGCAAAGCCAGGCTCGCTGCTGGGGCTTCTTCGGTGGAGTTCTGTGAGTCTGAGTCTTCAGAGGAGAAACTGCTCTGGCTGGAAACCTGGAAGTACTGTGTGGTTTCTGTTCGTTTATCTGCAGATGGACCATGCGTGCCGGGGGCTGAGACAGTCCCGTGGGGCACAGTGGTGGGACATAATGGGTCAGAACTTGGAAAATGTGCCCGGGGAGGCAGAGTGAAGGAATGCCTCTGAAGGGGCTGGCCACGCTCCTGGGCGAGGTGTCCTGCAGCTCCCAGGCGGGCTCCGCTCTCGAGTTTTGTGAGGGGGGTGTCAGCAGAGACACGGCGCTGAAGGGCACCGTCACCCTCTGTCCCCTGCCGGCAGCGGGGCTGTGGGGAGCTCAGCTCCGTCCCCAGCGTGGGGCCAGGAATGCTGCTGGCCCGGGGCTTTCCCCGTCTCGGGGGCTGTCCTGGTCCCTGGGCGTTGGGTTCTGGCTGCTCCACCGCCCCGCGGCCCCCCGACACCGCTGGCTCGGGGCTGGCGGTTGCTTTGCAGACTGGGGCTTCCTTGCAAGGGGCTGCAGACCCTGAGCTGGGGGAGCCAAAGGTGTCTCCCTGCCCATCAGCTTGTGCTCCCCAGGCCTCCTGCAGCTCCGCCAGCATCTCCTCCAGGACCTGCCGGGTCTCCTGGTACTTCTGCCGTGCCTCGGTCCAGGCTGCCAGCCCTTGGCTGCTCTGCATCCTGTGCACCTGAGCCTTCATCTCCTGCAGCTTTTCCAGGGCGAACTCCACCGACAGCTTCTGGAAGGAGCTCTGCAGGCACTGCAGCGCCTGGCCCTCCCCACGTTTTACCCGGGCTGAGCACTGCCTGCAGTCCAGCTTCAGCCCCGTGATCTAGAAAAGAATGCAAGAGCGGCTATTTTCACGGCTGCCCAGCCGGCACCCCGGGTCCTGCAGGAGGAGTGCCCACGCACCCACCTTGCTGGAGAACCGTCTGAGCTCCTGCAGCAGCTCCCGCTCAGCCTGTCGCCGCTCCACCTGCCTGTAGAAGCTCATCAGCTTCGTCCGAAAAAGGGCTGCAGCAACCTGGAAGGGGTCTGCTTCGGGGAATGACACGTCTCGGACCTCAGCCGCCTCCTGACACAGGGCCAGGCCGTGCTGGTACTGAGCCTGCAGGGATGGCAGGAAGGAACAAGCTCCGTGCTCAGGGAATGGTGCTGACCTGCTCCACTGGGACATGCAACGCTACAGGCTTGGGGAAGAGTGGTGGACGGCCAGCTTAACATGAGCCAGCAGTGTGCCCGGGTGGCCAAGAAGGCCAACAGCATTCTGGCTTGTGTCAGAAATAGCGTGGCCAGCAGGAGCAGGGAAGTGATGGTGCCTCTGTACTCGGCACTGGTGAGGCCTCACCTCGAGTGCTGTGTTCAGTTCTGGGCCCCTCTGCACAAGAGGGACATTGAAGTGCTGGAGCGTGTCCAGAGGAGAGCTACCAGGCTGGTGAGGGGTCTGGAGACCAGGGCATATGAGGAGAGGCTGAGGGAGCTGGGCATGTTTAGCTTGGAGAAGAGGAGGCTGAGGGGAGACCTCATTGCCCTCTACAGCTCCCTGAAAGGAGGGTGGAGAGGTGGGTGTTGGGCTCTTCTCCAGGTGAATAATGACAGGACCAGAGGAAATGGTCTGAAGTTGCGGCAGGGGAGGTTTAGATTAGATATTAGGAAGAATTACTTCACTGAAAGAGTGGTCAGGCACTGAACAGCCTGCCCAGGGAGGGGGTTGAGTCACCATCCCTGGAGGTATTTAAGAAACATCTAGATTTGACACTTCAGGGCATGCTCTAGTGGCAGAGATTGTAGTGTAGGTTGTTTGTTTGTGGGGTTTTGGTTTTTTGTTTTTGTTTTTTTTGGTGTGTGTATGGTTGGACTCGATGATCTCAAAGGTCCCTTCCAACCATGAAGATTCTATGATTCTATGTGTGCAGGGTGAGGATCTCTGCAGGTCAGCGCTCAGCATCGCTACCAAAGCTATATGGGAAATGTTTCTGGGCAAGTGAGAAGAAACAAAGACAATGGGGATTCTCCAAACCTCTGCTCTGTCCTGGCTCAGCTCAAAATGCACAAAATGCATCATCCTGTCCTAAGGTCAGTCACTTTGCTCCCCGTGCAGTGCAGGTAATTAAAGGGCCTCTGTATCTAGGGGTATGGGAGGAACAAATCCTTGTCATTATGTTATTTGTTGGCTGATGGATGTCCAGGCTCTGCAGCCCAGCCCTGCGGAAGGAAGGGGGCTGTGAAGGACACGGAGGTCAGGAGGGGTTGGGAACAGCAGCCCCATCTATGATTCCAAAGGCCCAGCCCATTCTGTGATCCCAAAGCGCACCAAGGAGCACCACGACCATCCCCCTCACCAGAGCACGGCTGCCCAAAGACCCCGGCAAAGCTGGACTTGAACACTACAGCTTGACCCAGCCAGCCTGGGGACACCCAGTTTTGCCCGGAAGCCTCGTTCTAAACTTCAGGAATTTGGGCTGACTGCATCAAACTTTGTAATGACATTCGAACATTTCTAATTTGGGATTTTCAGTTTCTGCCAAGCACCAGGCAGGGGCTGGAGCCACCTAACAGCGCTGCTGGCAGCGATACCCTAGGGATGCACGTTACAGAAAAGCCCCCTCCAAACATACTGTTGCCTGGACGAAGAACTCGTTAAATTGCTCAGCAGAGCCCTGGAAGTTGTCGGGGCTCCATTCCTCGGTGCCCATCTCCTGCAGCCGTGCCGCTGCCTCCCCGTCCAGCCAGCATCCCAGCTGCAAGAGAGAGCGGGGCCGAGGGTCAGGCGGGACCGGCCACCGGCACTGGCGCTTCCGCAGCACCTCCCCTTCCTTCCCCGACCAGGGCATCCCGTCCCAGGCACGGTTACACACAGTCACCCCGTAATGAGAATCAAAGCTTGAGCAATCCTGTTATTCTCTGGGCTTCCTCCATCATCAAAAACTGAGGAAATGTGCCTGAAATGCTCAGCCGTGGGAACACCGCAGAGGACAACTTCAACTTGTGGCACCCCAGGGACCCCCAACTCACCTTGCTGAACTCGGCCTCGAGCTCCCGGACCTTTTGGAGGAACTCCAGGTGCTCCAGGCAGCTGTTGGACTGGGACACCAGGTTGTGAAGCTCTTCCTCCAGCTGGCTGTACAGCCCCTCGGCCGACTCCATGCTGGTCCTGGTGGTTGGGGAGGAGAGGGGATGTCAGTGCCGGGTGCTGCCGGGCGAGCTGCCGGCTCCTCCTGAAGACACCGGCCGAGGCAGCTGTCCGGCGGGCAGGAGCCTCTGGATGGGGCAGCTCTCTGGAAGTGGGCGCTGGCATGTGGCCACGCGGGCAGCAAGGAGCCAAAGGAGCAGATGGGCAATGCCCCAGCACGTGCGGCTGGTGAGAGCCCAGCAGGTGCCCGGGGCAGGACCCGACCAAGAGACCTCCCCACTCGCCTCGTGCATCCTCAGAGCCCACCTGGGACACGAGGGCACTCCTTGGGGGGCGCAGGCTCCAGGTCCTGCACACACGGGCTCCGTGCTGCAGCAGAGCACCCACCCCAGCACCTCCCCATCCCACGGAGCAAGCTGGATATCGGGAAAAACGGGACGGGAAAGCGTTGGCACCAGTGTGGCGTGGCCCAGCTGAGAGAAGGGAGCAGAAGGGAGGAGGACTGTGCGAGTGCTGCCTACATGCATGGACCGCCGCCGGACGAGTGCGGCATCGCCGGGGCTTGGCCCCATCTAGTGGCTTTGCCTGAGACGAGCCTGGAGGGCTCACTGCAGGCCTCGCTGAGCAGCCCCGGAGCCTGGCCCTGGGGCAGGAGACCCTCCCGGGGACATGTGCACCTTCCCCAGCCGGGAAATGCTGCAAAAGGCTGTCCGAGACGCGAGCTCCAGGCTCGGAGGGAGTCTGCAGGGCAGGAGGGAGCACGGCGCCGGCTCTGGGGTGCGCTGGAAAGACGCTTGAGGGGACCAGGCTGTCCCTAGAGAGGTGGCTCTGCCGGCCAGCGGAGGATGGAGGTCCCTAGCCTTGGCACCCCTCCCCTGGTGAAGCCACCCCCTCCTACCTGACGTTGGCCGAGGCGCTGAGCCGGGTGGCCTCCCTGCGCAGCCTGGCCAGCACGGCCCCCCCCTCGCGCTGCACACACACCAGCTGCGGGTCGCTCAGCACCCTCTGCATCAGCTCCTGGTGCCTCTTGATGCACGCGGCCGCGTCCTGCGGAGGGAGGGTCAGACACGCGTCTCACCTGGGGCACCACCTGGCAGCGCAGGACGGGCACCTGGGGCTGCACCCCGAGGGACGAGCAGAGGGGACAGGGGACAGCCCCATGGCCACAGCGACTGGTTCAGGAGCGTTTGCACCGAGGCTTTGGGCAACTGGGGCGAAATGTGGCTGTGTGCTGGACCGCAGCCGGGCTCTTTGGAAAGCCCTACAACCTGCCCGTTACCTGTGTCCCCGCCAGCGCGTCGGCGCTCCGCAGCTCCCGGATGCAGCTCTGCAGCAGCTCCGATGCCCGCCTGAGGCCGGCCGTGAAGGGATGCAGTTTCTGCAGGTAGGACACAGAGCAGGTCAGTGGGGCTGGGGTGGGAGGGCAGCCTTCCCGCGAGGAGGAGGAGGAGCAGTGCCAGGCCTGAGCAGGGAATACCATGGGGCACTGGGTTAAAGCTGAGGAGGCAGGGAGCGTGGAGGTGGATGGGCAGTTACAGGCAGGAGCCGGCAGAGACAGGCAGGAAGGGGTTGCCCTCCTGCGCTGAGCTCTCCTTTGCCTTCCCCTCTCCTGGGTTTTCCTGTCGCTTTTCCGGGGACGTCTGTGAGACACGGAAGGCGCGACGGGGATGGAAGGGCACCGTGGGAAGGTGAGGCGATGGCAAATGGCGTGATAACAGACACCTGGAAGAATTGAACCCACTCGCCGTGGCAGTAGGGGAAGGTGCCGTCCAGCTCCTGTGTCAGCTGGGAGCTGTCGACGTAGCGGCCCAGAGCCTTCAGCGATGCCAGGGTCTCCACCTGCGGGGCACGGGGATCATGAGTGCCGCAAGACCGTGCCAGGTCCCTCCCCAGAAACATCCCCAGGGACAGCCTGGAGCAGGGGGCATAACCCCCTCCTGTCCCAAAGCCACCCTGCCCCGTTAAGCTGTGTGGCGTGGTGGCCCTGGGAATGCTGCGTGCTGGCGGGGCTGAGCACGCCGTGTGGCAGCTCCGCTCAGAGCATCTCCTGGCGGCTCCGTGGTGTTTGAATGCACGGGAGATCGCTGGCACTGCAATAATCTGCCACGACAGCCAAGCTAGGTGATGAAGCTCATTAATATGTCACATTATATTAATTAAACCCAGCAGCACTAAAAGAACAATAAACCCTTTTGAGTTTAGATTTATTATCCCAGTGCCTGTGCCCAGCCACTGGAGGTAACTGGGGAAGCATTTGGTTGCCCTGGGGCAGCTTTTACTTGCCTCCACGGTCCAGTGAACCCAAGGGCTTCACCCCGCACCCAGTGTGATGGGGACCTGCCCCAGCAAGGTCCTGCTCTGCCCAGGGTCCCCGAGCAGGGGACCTGGGGTCTCCAGGTGAGGGGACAGAGGGTCCCCCAAGGTGGGAGGCTCCTTTCACCCTGGCTCTGTTCCCACAGGAGACAATGCAGGGACACGAGGAGGGGACAGAGACAGGCTCACCTGCACCCCAGGCAGCTTCTCGCGGTGGGCAGCCAGCTCCTTCTCGGCCAGCAGCAGCACGGTGTGGATGCAGCCCGGCGAGACACTCTGCGGGAGGCAGGGAAGAGTCACCCCAGCAAACCCCACGGCGCAGCCCCCCCGGTTTCCCACAGTCACGCCGGGGCCCAGTTGCCTGAGTCAGCCGAAGCCAGTGAGCTCATTACAAAGGAAGAGGCTCCTGAGCTCCCGGATATGGGAAATAGAAATGGGTCGCTCAAGCCATAACCCCGTCCCCATCCACCAGCATTCCGGCAGAACGGACCCAAGGACAAAGCCTCGTGAGCAAACCCTCCGCTCGCACCAGCCATGCTTCTCCACACAGGAAGCACTGGGATTGGCACAGGGTTTATGGGACAGGCTGCAGCCAAGCCCTGAGCAGGCAGAGGTACAGGGCACTGAGGCAGGGAGAACCTCACGGCCCCCGGGACAGCGCGGGGCACACCTGCAGCATTGCCTTGGCACAAGCATGGAAACCCTGCCAGGATGAATCGACCATTGCTGTGGAGCCAACTTCCAGGTGAGCTCAGCTAGCGGGATGCTGAAGGGGTTGGGGGCACACCATGGTGCTGGGTGATAAAGGAGCCAAGGAGAGATCCCGTGGGGCTGGAAAGGGACCTTTGGTCCCAAACTGTGGGTGCCTGATGGCTGATGTTTGAGGAGCTGGAGAGATGCAAGCGCCGTGTGTGAGCTTGGTTTGGGGGCTGGGGGAAATGGGGTCTTTGTGCTCTGTTGGGGGACAAGTCTGTGCTGCTGCAGATGTGCTCAGAAGTTAGAGAATTATCAGCAACTTTGTGAACAAAGTGGCAGTTTAAGCGCTGCCAGACGTACAGGGAGCCAGGACTGGCCTCTGGGGAGGAAGCAGCAAGAGGGACATGGGTGTTCTAGATCAGTGCATTGCGGTCCAGCCGCAGGCAGCCGAGAGCTGCCTCGGTAAATCTGCACCACGATGTTTATCGGTAAAATCTGTGAGCAAGATAAAAACCATGGCCCCAGGCATGGCAGCGCTGGGGGCTGCTGGAGAAGCTGCTGCGAGTCAGGGGATCGTACTGGGCGGCAGGCGCAGGGGAGGCTCTGAAGGGCCCCCAAAGGGTGACAGTACTCACTCCCGGGCAGGGACCCCCCTCCCAGCAAGTCCATGGCAGAGGAACGTGGAGCCTGGTGTACCTGGACAGAGCGGAGGGCCGCGAACAGGACAGGAGCGGGCGGCTGCTTCCTAGCATCCACCACGACGGTGAGCCCGCCGTCCTTCGCTTCTCGCCTAGCAAGGGGAAATAAAGCAGGAGGCAGATCGCACTGGTTAGAAGCGACATGTGAAGTGGGGGTCCCTCCCTTCGGGCAGGACCCGCTTGAAACCCTCTCCCGAAGCCCTCTCCCAAAGGCCTCTCCCATGGCTCCGCAACCCCGGGCAGTAGGGTAAGCGCAGGCAGGAACTGGCAGCTGCAGGCAATGGCCTCATCCCCATGAGATGCCCCAGCCCTTCACTAACACATGCCTTCAGCAGAGGCACCGCACAGTGTCTTCAGCGGGGACAGTGGACTCGTGGGGACGGTGCAGGCTGTGCCCAAACCAGCATGTGTGGGATGCTGGGCATCCATCCTGGCTTGGCCCGGGGGCTGCCTAAGGGACCACTAAGCTGGGAAGCAGCCGGGGGACCTGGCAGGTCCTCCTGGCCCTTACCTGGGGAGGGAGCAGAGGTAGAGGACGAGCCTCGCCAGCTCGGCAGCCGAGCACCACGCAGCCCCCCAGGCACTGCCGCTGGTGGTCACCTGCAGAAGGGCCCTGCCCATCCTGTCCGAGCTCCCTGTGGGGAAAGGGACAAGTGATCCCTCCAGCAGCCACCCACCAGCTGCAAGCCCCAGTGCTGAGCAACCTCCCAGAGGGGCCGGGGCTTCCATTGGCCTTGCTGCCGCTTGCCAAGCGGGGATGGCTGCCAAGGGGTGCGGGAGCGGGCTCTGCCCCATTGTGGCTCGGCGGGCTCAGCCCTGGTTAATACTGTGCAGCTATGGCAGCACAGTGGCCACCTCGGTGCCACCCTCCTGCCACCATGGTGCAGCCTCTCCCGGCCCCTCCAGAGGGGCAGCAACAGCCCGCGAGGGCTCTCAGCAGAACGCCAGCCCTGGAAATGCCAGGGCAGAGCTGCTGGTGACGTTTTTCCCAAAAAAGAGATGGGTTTTGTCACTGTTTTTCAGCGTTTGGGAAAAGGAAGAAGCCAAATATTTAGTGTTTGGCAGCTAAAAGCTGAACGGCTTCATTGATGAGGAATGGTGTGGGAGGGCTCAGTGCAGCTGGGAACCGGGGCAGCTGCTCAGAGCAGACTGCTTGGTTTTATGTTTTTAATTGTTTTTTTGCCCAGCTGAAAGGATATTTTCCGCCTGGGGGCTTTCTGGCCTCCAGCAAAGCCCTGAAACCTTCCTCCGGAAAACCCTCTCCAGCAGCACGTTTTCCCTCTGGAGGACTCTCCCGACACCCCCCCGAGGGTCCCGTGGTACCTGGCAGGCACACGATGCCTGAGCGCAGCAGCCCAGCATGCAGGTCCTGCCAGGCCGGTGGCTCCCGGCCAGAGGTGCCCTTGTTGGGCGCAGAGGGACCGTTCTTACAGCCCGTGCTTTCCAGGGACCGCTCCTCCATGGTGGCAGTGGCTGCCGCATCCGTACCTGCCCGTGGGGACAGAGGAGAGAGGAGCTAGTGACACCCAACGAGGCAGAGAAATGCAAAAGCCCCCGCAGAGTCCGGGCAGGTGCCACAGCCCTGCTCGGACTGTACCTTTCCCGGCTGGCTTGGCTCTGCCCATCCTGGGCGAGTAGATGGCAGACATCCTCTTCCAGGCTCCTTCGTGCTGGCTGGTGGCTCTTTCGTCCCCGGGGGCCACCCCGAGCCGTGGGCCCTTCAGGAAGGAGAACTTGTGGCTGGAGCCCGGAGGGAGCCGGGGGCTGCCCTGCCGCGCCAATGCCTCCACCTGCGCCCCGGGACTCGCTCGGCGGGGATGGCGGGCAAGGACTGTGGGGCTGCTAGCCCCCGTCCCGAGCTGCGCAGGGGTCTCATGAGGGGTGGCAGGGGGCGGTTTGGGGCCAGGGCTGGGGCCATCTGGCTCCTCCAGGATGGCTGCCATCAGTCCGAAGCTCACCGGGTTCTGCAGCGCGGCCAGGTAGGAGTCGCGGTGGCGGCACCGTGGGCTGTGTGGCCCTGGCTCCTGGCTCAGCTTCCTCCCCAGGCACGGGGTGCAGGGACCCTCCTCGGAGCTCGGTGTCCCCCGGCAGGGCCAGGCATCTGCCCTTGTCCCCCCATTCACCCAGGGGAGCGTCGCCTCGGCCCCAGACCCCATCAGCCCCGCTGGGCAGGCAGGTGGCAGGGACCTGGCCAGGAGGTCCAGCTGCTCCTGGGAGAGCTCCAGCAGGTCCACGTACTCCCCCTCCAGGTTCTGGCTGATGATCTCGTAGAGGCTGGGCATGGCCAGCATGGTTGGCTTCTTCCGCAGCCCAGCCTGGTCCACTTTGATCAGTCCTGGGTATCTTCCCTGGCTTGACTTTCGAGAGGTGACCTTGCAGCCTGGGATGGTGCCCGCAACGTTGCCATAGGATGCCGGGATGTCTGCTGTGCTGTGGGGCATGGGCGTGCTGGGTGCTGCTGGCTCGGCCGCAGTTTCAGGAGCGGGACCATGCCATGTGCCTGCAGGTGTGTGGTCCGCACCGGCCTTGGGTTTGTCGATGAACTCCGGCGTGGCAATCTTGCTCCATGGCAGCGGGGTGATGCCGTTCTCGGTGGCCACCAGGCAGGTGTGCAGGGGGGTTCTGTCCCGGTTGCCATTGATCTCCTCCAGCCACTCGTTGGTGAAGAGCAGCGCGTAGGCGGCCTCAGGGACGGGCGTCTCCTCCACCGTGCGCAGGTCGTGGGAGAGGTGCTTGACGGTGATACGCGCCGAGTGCTCCTCGCAGGGCTCCGCTTGCAGGTAGAAATCCCCGGGGCGCAGTAGGAGGGGGTTGAGCGGCGCGAGGTGGACGACCACTTTTTCGTGAAGACACAAGGGCCAGCCTTCATGAAGAAAGATGCAGTTAAAGTAGGGAGCCTGGCAGGGAGGAAGAACACAGCGCGTGAACAAGAGCTCCCACCGGCTCCGTACCCTCCCAGCTGGCCCCATATGCTCTCACTGCCTGGCTCTGTACTTCCTACAATAGGCACTTTAGAGCCTGGTGACTGGATTGTCCCTGAGCTGAGCCACAGCAAGATCCTGCAAGCCCACCCCAAGCCCGCGGCCGTTCCCGGGGTGCTGAGTGCTCCCCACATGCTAACAGAGGGGAAACCCCCACTGGAGCCTCTCCAGGGGTGAGGCAAGGTGACCTGGGAATCCTCCTGCTCTTATCCTGGGGACTGCATGTGCCAGGCTCTGTGCTGCAGCTACCCAAGGAGCACATCAAGGTCCCATCTGTGGGGAGGGGACGGGGACAGGGAGGGGGACAAGCAGAGGGGTAGCCTGGCGCAGGGCATGGCCGTGCAGGGTGTCAGGCGTCAGGGCAAAGTCCCCATGGCCAGGAGCAGGACGCAGGGCACCATGGCACGGGGGGCGTGCGGGCTTACACAGGCTGCCTGCCGCACGTGCTCGAAGAGGCGCTTGGCCGGGATGAGGAACTGGAGCAGGCAGCAGAGCCCATCTCCCCGGTAGCTGGTCTCCAGCAGCCGGAACACCTGGCCCAGGACTGTGGGGGCCGTGGCTTCGAAAGGCGGGTAGAGGGCCTGGAGGGCACTCTGCACCGCCGCGTCCAGTGACCCGGCGTCCTGCGGGAGGAAAGCATTGTTAGTGGGGAGAGTGGCCCGGCAACGGGACGCCATCACCCCCTGCGGAGCATGTGCCCACCATCCCACGCTGCCGGGTCCCTGATACACCCATGCTGGCAACGCCGCGGAGCCTTGAGGGGCTTCCAACCTTCCTGGGCTGGAAAGTGCGGGGAGCCACTGGGTGTAGAGCACACCAAGCACCGCACAGACAGGGGACGTGAGCATGGCCGGGTCCGGTTCCCAGCATTGGGCTGTGGTTTAAGGAGCCTGAGATGAGCCCCGAGCACATCCTGCTGCCCCACTCGGAAATGCCGTCCATGCGGAGGTGGAGAAGCCGCAGCAGCCAAGGGGTTAAGGCGAGCCAGACATGGAGCGTGGGGATGTGCCGGGCTCAGCAGCAGCTCGCTGTAGGAATGCAGCGGATGGGAGGAAGGACAAACATCGGAAGATGGATAGGGTGTTTTGGTTCAGACTCATCGCTGAATTCGCCGAACTCAAAATTAGTCCTCCGAGCGTTTTCTGCGAAGCGCTCTGCCGGGCTACAGCCCCCTCTCCTGCGCCGCTTCCCGACTGCGGTGAGGATGCTGGTTTCATGCCACGCGTAAACTGGCGGTTCTGAGTTTGCTCTTCCAGCTTTGCAGGAGATGTCAGCTGTGCAGACCCGGCTGGTGCAGTGGGTACATGGAGGGAAGCCATCAGACGGCTCCCATTAAATCCCAGCTGCGTTACAGGCAGTGCGGAGGTGACTACAGACATGGCTGCCAAAAGGAGCCCATTGGCGAGCGGGAAAGACAGAGACTTCTCCAACTCCTTGGCAGGTATTTCTGCAGGAGAAACTCAGATAAACAACAAATCACGCTGGGGATGGCGGCGGGGGGGGTGCAAATGGCACCTTTTCTGTTGGAATTGGTGCTGCTGTGGGACATATGCAGGTTTGTGCGGGGTCAGGCCCAGCCTGGCTGGCCGGGGATCTGCTGCTCTGCAGCAGGGCCTCTCTCCTCCTCCTCCTCCTCCTCCTGCAGAGTGTGGTGGGTTACCTCCGTCAGCCGCCAGGTACAGAGGAGCCCCTATATCTGCCACCAGCCGCAGCCCACGCCAAAGCCAAGCTCATCACCTGGGGCTGGGCTCCAGATGTCACGGCAGAGGGACCCCAGCGCCGCAGGCAGCCGCTGGGGAGTGGACGCAGGGATGAGCATCGTCCCAGCAGCCGGGGCAGCAGCCAGGTCCTGTGCCTGGGGCAGCCATGGCTTGCTGTTGTCCTCGTGCTCCTGCACGGGCACCCAGAAATGAGGTGGGATTATCTGAAGGTGGGGTTAGCTGCCTGAAACTAATTCCCACCTTCAGCTAATCCCTGGCCTGGAAGCCCATAGAGAGACAAAGTGGACTCAGTTAATTCAGCTTAATTACTTTTAATGCTCTTTAGCTAAAGCACTTTGCAGTCACGCTTTGGTTAATTCTTCTTGGCTTTTTCTCCATTGTCTCCACACAGAGATCTCCTGCCCTGGCAGGAGAAGCCACGGGGCCTGGGCAGAGCAGGAGGACAGCAAGGCCATTCTCAGGGACCTGATTCCGCTGCCAGCCTTTCTGCTGTTGGACACCTGTCTTCTCACACTTGGTCCTGCTTTGCACACCAGGGCATCGGCTCTCCCTAGGAGGGACGGGAGACCTTGTTCTGGAAAAGCCCTGCTGCAGGGTAAAGCCCAGCTCCCAGGCACCGAGTCCGGCCGGGTGTCCGCCACCTTCACGCTGGGCACCACCGAACTCGGCTCCTTCCCTGTCCCCACACAGAGGCGAGGAGCCGCTGCCTGCAACAGCAAAGGGGGATCTGTGCAGCTCCCGGTGCTGCCAGGAGAGATGGACCAGCCCTGCCTGTCCTGCCTCTGCCAGAGCCAGCTGCCCAGAGTCACCCCTGCACAGCCCTGGCACGTGCAACCAGCTCCCTTGAAACCGAACGGAACTCTTCCCAGCTGAGCTCATGGCGCATCGATAAAAAAGCAAATGAAAACAGAAAGAGAAGCCAGGTCCCCCGAGACTGGGGCCGCTGGGGGTCAGCTCCGGGCAGGCTGTGGCCACGGGGTGATGGGCAGCCCCAAATCCGGC
This sequence comes from Chroicocephalus ridibundus, assembly GCF_963924245.1. Taxonomy (NCBI): domain Eukaryota; kingdom Metazoa; phylum Chordata; class Aves; order Charadriiformes; family Laridae; genus Chroicocephalus; species Chroicocephalus ridibundus. The sequence continues at coordinate 5,738,473 of NC_086295.1, read as the reverse complement.
CATCCTCCAGCTTGGCCGTGCCACCGCGGCAGAGAGGTGCAGACCACGGTCCGACGAGGCCAAGGCGCACGCTTCCAGAAGCCCCATCCCACACGCACCATCTCTCGCAACACCATCCCCCCAGACCCCGGAGCAGCCGCCCCTGGCACACGCAGCCAGGCATCGCCCAGTCCCGCACCCTGGCGGCTGGGGAGAAATGCCTGGAATTTGGGTAAACCGTCTGGGACAAACTTGGGGTGTCTGGGGGAGGGGACAGCCCTGTTGCAGGGGGGGGAAAAAAGAAATGTCTTCCAAACCACCATCAAAACCCGACAGCAAAGGGATGCCCCAGAGGATGAATGGACTGAATAAACAAAGCCGCTCCCCTGTCAAAGGAATAAAAACGCCAGGACTTTATCCAGCAGCAGGGACAGCGTGAGCCAGCGTCAGGAGAGAACTGACTGATGGAGGCACCAGACACAGCCTGGGTTGTGCTGGGGAGTATTTTGGCCTGGAATGACTAAACATGTTTTCATTGAGTGTCACAAAGCACTTCATCACCGGGGGAGGTTTTGGGGTAACCACGGCGCAGTGGTGCTGCGTTAGTGGGAGAAGCTGAGGCCAGGCCGGCCGGGGAGCCATTAGAAATCCAAAAGCAACCAATTAGCCCCCGTCCCCCCGCCAGCTGCGAGGGAGCGCAGAACCGAAACAAAAGGCATTAGAGAGCATAAGGAGATTTACATTTGCAAAGCTATTTCCATTTTAATAAGGCAAAGTGCTGTTAAATAGAGATTGATATTTCTCCCCAAATACCCATATTTTTTAAAGTGGTTTACACCAACAAGATGAGCTGGGCTTTGGTGTTTTGGTGCTGTAAAGTTGTTTAACTCGTACCCAAAGCCACAGGGTGACTCAGCTCCATCTCCTTTCTCCCCGCTGCTCAGGAAGGAGCGAGTTTTGAGCGCCAGGACCAGCCCTGAATAACAATTCCTCTCCCTGTCTCGCTGTCAGCAACTTTGGCAGGGCACGATGCAAACGCTAACGAAGAGCCCCAGCCCGGCGGGGTGGGAGGCCAGTGCTCAGCGCAGCATCGCCCAGGAACCCGGGGCAACGGCGCATGACGGCTGCAGTGACAACCGAGATGGCCAGCCCAGGGACGATGCGCCGAGCATCCCGTACCCGCGTGCCAGGCACGGTTCACGCAGCAGCACCCACTTGCTGCACCCCAGCTCCCTGCCAAACTTGGCAGGGAAGTTTTAAGCATCGCGGGCTGCAGCCCCACACGCGTCTGCCCGAGCGGCCGACGGCCACCTCCGCCTTCGCACCCGACCTCCGCCATCGCTCCCGACGCCCACCCCATGCTCGGGAGGGCTGGGGGCCACAGGTGGTCGCGGGGGCCGGCAGCGAGCAGGGAAGGTCAGCGGAAAGGATAGGAAAGCAGAAGGAATTACCATGTTGGATAGGAAAGCAGAAGGAATTACCATGTTTACTGGGAAGTGGCAGAGGGTCCCGGGGGGGCCCCGCGGCACCCAACTGTCCCTTCCCTCTTCTTTCCTGGGGGGCCGAGCGCTTCCCTACCGCCCCGGTTCTCCCGCCCGGTGCCGCTCGCCGGTCCACGGGCGACTCTTCCCCGGCCGCCGGCGCCTCCCCGAGCGGCGAGCGGGGGCGGGCAGCCCCGGCCCCATCGGCCCCGGCCCGGCTCCCTCCGCCCGCCGCGCCTCTTCTGGGGAGAAAAAAAAAAAAAAAGGAAAAGAAAAAAAAAGGAAAAAGAAAGAAAAGGCGAAGAAAGAGCGAGCGCGGCGGGGCGGGCCGGGGGAGGGGGCTGGCGGGGGGCGGCTCGGGCAGCGCCCGGCTCCGCTCCCGTCGCTGCGAGAGCCGCCGGGACGGAACGGGGGGGTCGGGACGGGACGGGACGGGACGGGACGGGACGGGACGGAACAGAACGGAACGGAACGGGGGGTCGGGGCGAGCAGCCGCCGTGTGTTCCCGCGGCGGTGGCTCCTCCCGGGGAGCTCCCCCCGTGCTCCCCGCCCGGTGCCCCGAAGCGGCGGGGAGGTGGGGGGGAGTCGCGGCGCCGGCTCCGTCCCCTGGAGTTGGGGGCCGGGGGGGCGGGGGGGAGAGTGTGTGCATGGCGGTGGGTGTTTTCAAAACCTCCGGATTAAAAAAAACCCGGTGGGTCCTGCCCGGACTCCCCCCACCCCTCCCCGGCACGGTGCCGGGCAGGGTCGCTCCGCCGCCCCCCGGCCCCCGGAGCAGCCCCCGCTCCCGGCTCGGGGGATCCTTCACGGCAGCGGGAAAAGGCAGAGCTGCGTGTGTGCACACATGCAGGCACGCAGCATCGGTGGTGGCTTCCCTGTTTTTAAACAAACACAGGCCCTGTCAGGGCTGGTTTGTATTCGGAACAGAACACTGAGCGCGGCTCCGAGTTCTCGTTTCTGAATTGGCCTAAAAGAAAAGTGTCTCTTATGGCTCTTGGGATGTTTCAGCGATGGAAAGTACCTCCTTGAAGGCTGAACTGTGTGAGTTAACAACCAAAAGTCATACAAAAACAATCAGCGTGAGAGCCAAAGCCACAGATTTGGTCTATCCTAACGCAAACTGCTGCTGCTCAGCACGGCTCTTCAATCCCTGGGCACGGTGTCCAGCGCTCCCGGACCCTCTGCTCCCTGCTCAGGCTGAAATCATGTTCACCGTCATGTTCATGGGCACGGGCTCAAGGATGGGACTAGGGCTGGGACATGGGACAGGACCAGGGACGGGTGGGATGGCCACAGCGTGGGCTGCAAGCCGCCGGGGCAGTCTGGATAACGAACATTCGGCCAGGGGTTAGCGAGCGGCCAAAGGACACGCTGTGAAAACAAGCCGAGACGGGAGGAGGTACAGCTGGGCTGCTGGCTTGTTTGGAGGGAGGACGGCGCCAGGGAGGGCTTTGCGTTCGCTTCCCATTTCCTTGGGAGCTAGCAAGAGCCCTTTCGTCGCCAGTACAGATCACGAGTGCTGTAAGGGCTCAGGCACCGGTGGTTGCGCAGGGTGGGCAGAGGTTGGGCTGTGGGGAGCGGGGCTGGAGTGCTCAGCTGCAGCCCATCGCACGACTTCAGACCCACTGGAACCACCACAGCTCCATGCAGGGCTGTCCCTCAGCTCAAACCCAGCCCAAGCCATCTGCCCAGGAGCCCTCATGCAAATTGGGGCCCGCTGGGCCAGCTCCTCCCTTCCCCACCAGTGGCCAATTGCTCCTTTAATTGCACTAGTTCACATACTCTGCTTCAGCCTTTTTATAGTTTCACTGAGTGCAAGGAGACCATGAGCTCATGCTCTGACCTTCTTTAATTGCCTGGTTACCTCGGAAATGAGCCCAAGAACTTACTTTGGCTCATACGCCTTCTGAAAGGCACCGGGGCCGGGAGAGGAGGGAGGCAGCATGGCTGACCAGGTCCCACACCAGCAGGTAGGATCCCTCTGTGGCACTGGTGAGCAGGAGGGGAAGGACATGAAGCCAAGCCCAGTGGCCCCCCACCACCCTGGCACTGTGGAGTGCCCGAGGGCAGCAGCTCCCAGCCTGGGTCCTGGGGTGCTCTTATCAGCTGTGCTAAACTAGCCCACCCTGCGAATGCCCCGCGCCCTCCTACCGCCCCCTGGCAAGGCTTGGAGGTGGGAGTGGAGGTGCTGGGGACCAAGCCTGCCCAGCAAAAGGCAGAGCTCCTGGGAGCCTCCTGGGTGCCCCTGCCACCCCAGGGCCCCTGACCCCATGAGCTCACCCTCCTCTCTTTTGCTCTCTTTCTCCATGTCCTGTTTGTCCCGAGCAGCTGCTGGGACAGGCTGCATGTGGCCTCCTGCCCTGCCCCTCGGCCGGCACAGAGCCACCATTCAGATCCCCCCCGGGCTCTGCCTGAGGTCACCATTCCTGCATTTTTATTTTTACTTTTCTGCAAAATCATCCCCCTCAGCTCTCTGCGTCCCCTTTTGTCTCCCATGAGGCTCACAGACCTCATGTCACAAGCTGGCGTGCTGCGAGAGGAGCCTGCCTGTCTGGGGGCGATGGCAGCCCTCAGCGGGTGGAGAAGACGCCCTGGCTGCAGCGCTGGTCCCTGGGGGACCCCCAGGATGTCACCAGGACACATGACACCAGCTCCTGCTGGGAGCCTCGTTGCTTGTGGCTGTGTCCCTGCACCCAGGGTCCTTGTCTGCCGGGTGCAGCTGCTCACCGTGTCCCACAGGGCTCCTGCTTTTTTAGCTCTCGGGTCCCCGGGTGTTCCCAGTCGCCTGTTTTTGATGCAGCGGTCAGGGCTGGCGTCAGCAGCGACCCCGTGCTGGCGGAGAGTCCTCCCGGCTCCAGGAACAGCTGGGGCTGGGTCACACTGATCCTGCAGCTGGGAAAACAACAGCAGAGGAGCCCCTGCGCGTCCCCCAGCTGTATTTTTAGATGCTGGAGGATCAAAGGTTGTCAGGGACTTGCAGGTGACAGTGGGCAGTGTCAGGCTGGCAGTGGTCCTGCACACGTGGGAGCGGGCACGAGCCACAGCTCCCCTGCACCTGGGTGCTGGCAGTATTTCACCGACATCTGGGTGAAGTCCCTGCGGGTCTGGGGACAACCATGATGGCCGTGCCTGCACAGAGCCCTGTCCTGTCGGTGGCAGCGAACTTGACCTGGCTGGAAGTGGGGAGAAAGAGGTTCTGGTTTTGGCTGCGGACTTCTGTTTTCCAATTTCCGCCCTGCCCCCCCACCACCACCAGACCAGCTGGGTTGTTCTCACTTTTCTTGTCAAGTACCTGGGTTTTCCCCTGCATTTCCCCAGCAGGGTGTTTGCCGGTCACAGCTCTGCCCCGCAGCTGCAAGCGGGAGCCAAACCAGCAGCAGCAGCGATGCCTCTGGCACCAGCGCGCACGCTGCCCGGACCCTGGGGAATCCCCGGGGTGGTTGTGGCACCGCGGGGAAACAGATGTGGCCGGATTTCCTTGCAGAAGGCAAACGTGTCCAAGCGTCCTTTGCTTGCAGCCCAAGGATCAATCGCGCCTGCCGCGCTGCCCTGTGCCTGCCAAAGGCTGTCCTGGGGACAGCTGGGATGCACCCTGTCCTTGCTGGCTGCTCACCCAGGAAGGGGCTCGTTGTGGCAACAAGCCCAGTGGATCCAAACAGATGTGGCCGTATTTCCTTGCAGAAGGCAAGCACGTCCGGCTCGCAGCACAAGGATCAATAACGCCTGCCGCGCTGCCCTACATCTGCCAAAGGCTGGGGTGAATCCGGCCCCTGTCGGGTCCTTGCCTGGGAAGGGGCTCAATGTGGCTGGGAGCCAAACGAGCGGCAGCAGCGATGCCTCTGGCACCAGCACGTGCTGCCCGGGCCCTGGGGAATTCCCGGGACGGTTGTGGCACTGTGGCAAACCGATGTGGCCGGATTTTCTTGCAGAAGGCAAACATGTCCGGATGTCCTTGCTCACAGCCCAAGGATCAATAACGCCTGCCGCACTGCCCGGCGTCTGCCAAAGGCTGTCCTGGGGACAGCTGGGATATACCCAGTCCTTGCTGGCTGCTCACCCAGGAAAGGGCTTGTTGTGGCCGCAAGCCCAGCGGATCCAAGCTGGTGGCTGCTGGGAACAGAGCCACAGCTCAACCCCTGAGGTCCCCCCAGGGAGCCCCAGCATGCGATTGCAGCGTGGTTTGGGGCATTGCAACACATGAGGGATGCAGAAAGACCTGTGGGCAGGATCAGAAACTGCCTGCACGTGCTGAGGAGCGTGTGGGCCCAGAGGAAGCCCTGGCCTGGGGACAGCAGGGAGGGTGTCCTGACCCACAGCCCTGGGTAAGGGACAGCTGGCAGCAGAGGAGATGGACCTGCTGCCGCTCCCTGCCTTCCCAGCCTCTTGGCTCCCACCTGACGGTGGCCCTTTCCTGCACATACAGCCCAGCAAACCACAGCCCAGCTCTGGCAGCCTTGGGGGGGACCAGTCCTTCCCCAGCAGCAACCTGTGAGATGAAGCCTTTTCCCCTCCGAAGGCTCAGGGCAGGATTTCACACTCAACTACCTGCTGTCATCCCTCGCAGGAAGCACTACCAGGAACAGCCCGCGGTGTTGGGCTTTAGATGTGGTTTCAACCGTTCCTTGCCAAACACAGGAGTGTTTGGTCAGGGTTTGTGCTGTTTGAAGGATTTTTTGAGTTCAACTTTAAAATTTGCTCAAACCCAGAAGGAAGACTTTCTGGTTTTGCTTCCTCTCTGTGCTGCTCCTTATATAATTTCATTTCTTCTCATGGAAGAGGTTCTGGTTCCACAATGCTCATCCTGAATGTCTTAAATATTGTTTTGAAACCGCCTTGCTGAGATATGGTGTCATGGAGGTGTGGGTTTGGGGAGCTTCTCCTCCGCACCAAGCAAGATCCATCAAAACGCTGGCAACAGGCAGTGGCAAGGTTGTGGCACCACGGGGCTGCAAATGTGGATTTGGCATTTTAACCTTCTCCTCCGCTCTTGGCTTCTTCTCTCTGGGGAAAACGAGCTCTGCCCATGGGCTCCTGGACCTCAGGGATGGATTGGGGCCAGCACTGGTGGGAGCATCACAGGCCACGGATGCTGTCTGGGTGCCTGTGGGACACGGCTCTTCCCTGGGCCGTTTGTCCCACTCTGGCAGGCACCATCAGCATCAGACCTGCTGGGTTGCTGTGTCTTTGTTTTCCTGCCCTGGGTCCGAGAGCAGACAACAACTGTGGTGCCGCTCTTCAAAGATGTAGCCATGCATGCCAGTCTGGTGGGTGTTTGCTGTGTGTCTGCCAGGCAGCCTGCACATGCCAGCATCTGAAATGTGGGGGAAGAAAGGCAGAGTGGATCCAAGAGCCCTAGCCCCGATCTCTCACGTGTCAGGTCCTCCAGCACAGACACCCAGGCTCTGGTCACCCTGTCCCTTGGGGCCTCCTGTGGTCACAGCCCCGCAGGGCATGGCCACGGGCTGTGCTTGAGCAATAGCTGCATTTCACAAGTGCCCGATGGAGGGATGTGTCCTCTGGCAAGCAGCACTTCCCTGGATCCAGCATGAGATCTGCCTGCATCAGCTACAGTGGGTTTCCTGGGCCGGGTCCTGACGCTTGCCCAATGGGAAATGAAAGTAACTTAAATCATTTCTTCTTCCCTCACCTCTGTGCATGGGGTTGGGGGATGGGCAGGGCTCGGGGGGAGGCTCCAAGGATTCACAGAATCGGTTGGGTTGGAACGGACCTTAAAGATCATTCAGTTCCAACCCCCTGCCCTGAGCAGGGACACCTCCCACCAGCCCAGGTTGCTCCAAGCCCCGTCCAGCCTGGCCTTGAACCCCTCCAGGGATGGGGCAGCCACAGCTTCTCTGGGCAACCTGGGCCAGGGGCTCACCACCCTCACAGCAAAGAATTTCTTCCTGGTATCCAACCTAAATCTACCCTCCTTCAGTTTGAAACCATTACCCCATGTCCTATCATAACGCTCCCTGATAAAGAGTCCCTCCCCATCCTTCCTGTAGTCCCCCTTTAGGGACTGGAAGGCTGCTATAAGGTCTCCCCGGAGCCTTCTCTTCTCCAGGCTGAACAACCCCAACTCTCTCAGCCTGTCCTCATAGCAGACGTGCTCCAGCCCTCTGATCATCTTCTGCTGTCCTTCCTGAAGAGCCTGTATCCTTCCATTCCAACACTCCCACCATGTTTCTGTGATTATTGCTGCCAGAAGCCTGGGCAGGGTCTGGCCCTGCTCTCCTGGCTGGGGGCTGTGGGGCTGCTCCCCCTTTGCCCCTGCCTGCACCCAGCTCCCGCACCCATCTCCAGCCATCCTGAGCCCAAGAGCTGTGACACGTGAGGGCCCCTAAAGTTTTGCCTTTGGTGTTCGTTCCTGATGTGCTGGACGTCTCCTGTGCGTGCCTGCTCTGCGATGGAGCCCCATGCCTGGGGCTGGAGGCACAGGGCACCTTGCTGATTTAGTCACTCCCGGTGCCCTGCTGTGGCCGCCCAGCCCAGGCAGGTGGCCCTTCACCAGCCCTGCTGGTTGTGGGGGTTTCTGGGGTCTGCTCACATGGGGTGAGGAACCATAAATTCCCAAACCCGTGCCCGCAGCGGGTCTGCTTCACCAAGCACCTGCCTCTGCTGCAGGCAGGGACTGTTTGCAGCCAATGTAGAACTGCAAACTGAGCTGTCACCTCCTGGTTTTTGCTGTCCCTTCCCTGCCTGTGAGGTGAGGCACCGCGTGTGCCACTGGGTGCAGGTGTGCTGTGACATGTGGTAGGCACAGGTGCCGCAAGTGCAAAGGATTGGGGCAGTGGCCGAGGAGGAAGCGCTGGGGCTGCAGGGGATGCCCCGTGTGGGCTGTGGCAGCTGCTCTGCACACCTCCCTCGCCCGCAGATCCTGTTTTGGCATGGATATAAAGGTGGTGTGGGCAGGGGGAGCCTGGCAGCAGTGCCACAGAGAAGCCAGAATGGGAGCACAGAGCCTGGCAGTGGCTTGCAGGGCGCTGATTTTGTTCCTGACACTCACTGGGGCCACCAACCCCGGCTTCGTGGTGAGGGTCACCCAGTCAGGCTTGGACTATGGTGGGTTCAGCTTCTCTTTTCTCTTCACGCAGGCGTGCTTGTGGTTGAGCTGTGGAGCTGGGCACTCGTATGGAGTGTGAGGGGTCTGGGGGGATCCTTGGCCGAGGGTGCTGAATGCACCATCGCCCAGGGCTTCCTGCTGATGCACTTGTCTGCCTCCACCGCCACCTTCATGGAGCCCCTGCAAAGGGCTCAGCCCTGCGGGGTCCCGGGGAGGCTGTGTCCCAGTGGCATCGGGGGAGGCGCAGGGTGGGAGGGTCCCGCTCCTGTGGCTCGTGTCTGGGCAGCCGAGCCGTGAGCCCCACAGGAGTGAGCGGCGGAGGAGAGAGGAGGTGGGGAGCTGCAGGGGGGACATTGACGGAGATGGATGGGCCCCGCGCTGGTTTTATTGAGGCAGGCAGAGCCCTGGCTCCAGCGGAGCCCTGTTATGGATTGAAATACACTGTGTGAGAAACAGCTCATTTACCCGTCAGCTCTGCCAGCCGTGCGGGAGAGGAGGACGTGACTCCCCTTCCCAGATGGATGCAGGGATGCAGCACCCACTGACGCTGTGCTGCTGCCTGGGATGTGGGCTCCATCCAGCTTTGCCTGAGGGTGCTGGGCATGGGATGGCACAGTGCCTGGGACCTCCCGCACACTTCTCACAGTGCCCACCCTGGAGAGCAGGGCCTGGGACCTCTCCCCACTTTCCATACCAGCTGGCCACCACCTTCCTCTGGCGATTGCAATTGTGAAGACATCAGGCAGCCTTCAGGCAGTTGCCAGTGTGCTCAGAGGGCTCTGTGCTCTGAGATTAGCTTTAAAGATAGCCTGGGAGGTGGAAAGCATCGAGGGCATTGCCTGGATTTTTCCTTTAACCCTTTCTGTGCTCCTGGTGCACAGCTCCCTGCTCCTGTAGGAAGCACATAGTGCTGATGCTCTCCTTCTGCCCCTGCAGCCCATCAGCAGGGGATTGCAGTCTTGAAGAAGGAGCTGGCCCAGTTGAAGCTGCCGGACTTCTCGGGTGACTCTCGCATCAAGGTCTTGGGGAAGGTGCGATATGAGATCTCCAGGTGAGCCCTGAGAGTGTTCAGGAGCAGCTTGCTGCCCCCTCAAACCCATGCAAGGGGCAGGAGTGGTGGGGGATGATGGGGAGCCACAGAGGACCATCCCGTCCCCTCCAAGGCTTCCAGAGATGTTGGCTCTGTCCTTGGTGCAGGCAGAGACGCTCCTGCTTTGCCATATTCCTAAAGGCGCAGCTTTGCTCTGCACTTCCCTGCCAGGCATTGTCTTGCTGTGGTGGGTCAGGAGGTGGGGATGCAGCTGGCGTGGTGGCCCTGCTCCTCCATCCCTATTCAGCCATGTGTCCGGGAGTGAGGCACACCTTCTCAAGACCCTTTTCTCTTATTTTTTATTTATTTATTTTTAGATTGGACCTTAGTGGTTTCCAATTGCCACACTCGCAGATTTCTCTGGTCCCCAACGTTGGCCTGAAGGTGTCCATCTCCAACGCCTACGCCAAGGTGAACGGGAACTGGCGGGTGAAATTACACTTCATGTAAGTGCCTCGCTCTCCCCTTCCCCATCGGGTTCCCTGTTCTGCATCTCCCTCTCTGGGTCTGGACAGGTTTTTTCTCCTCTCCCTCTCCCTTGTGTTTGGGCAGCTGTTGCTTTGCTCTCTCCAGATGTGCCAACTTATCTTTCCCGCAGCCTGGCTGCAGCCACTGTATTCCCAAAGCATGTCTGGGAGCCCCTCGACCTGGGGGAGCCCAGCCAGGTCTCCCTTTAAAGGTTACCTCTCCTAGTTTATGTTCCAGTGAAAGTGGGTTTCCCTGGGTTTAAAAGCCTTCTCGGTCTCCTCTGAGTGCTCGCTACAAGGGAGAACCTGAGCTAGATAGATCTGTCCCAAAGCTCTGGCTGATTCAGGGTGTCTTCGCCATGACTCACTGGTAAGAAACGTCCTTTCTTGTCCTCCTTTCCCTGCAGCCGGGACCATGGTTCATTTGACGTGAGGGTGGAGAACATCTATGTCAATATCAACCTGAAGCTGGGCAACGACGCCTCCGGGAAACCCACCATTGGCACCCCTTACTGCAGCACCCGCATCTCCAACGTCCGAGTACGCTTTTCGGGCAGGTTGGGGTACGTAAATTCACTGTCCGGGCTTAGAAATACTCTGTGTGTAGCCCATCCGCCATGGGAAGGTGGTTTCCAGGCCCTGGTGCAAGGAATCTGGCACATCTGCAGTCCCCTGGAGGCTGCCCCTTCTGCCCCTGTACTGCCTGCACTGGCACACCACTGCCGAGCTGTCTCTGGACTCTTGCGATGCGCTTCTCATCCAGATGCGCAACTGAATGAACTTAAATCTGGCCAAATGTCTCCTGCTGTGGCTGCACGTTTAAGGAGATTTAAGGCAGTCAGTAGACTGGCGTGCAGGTGGTTTACAAGCAGGTCTGTTTGCAACTGTAAGCCCCGAGGCAAAGCTAGATGCCAAATGGGGATGGGAATGATGTTCCCAAATGTGCCTCATCTCTAGTGTCTCCCTTTCCTGGACAAATGCTTCTGCAGCAGCCTCTGAGCTAAAGGACGACTCCTCTCTGTTTTTCTCTGCAGATGGCTTTACAACCTCTTCCATAAGGCTATTGAGTCCAAATTCCGGAAGATCTTGGAGGGCAAGGTATGTGAGTGAAGGAGGGCAGAGCACCAGGTTTTTCTGGAGGTCCTTAGCCCTCACGTGTCGCTGAGGTGCTAGAAGGATCAGAGCACACGCAGGGATGTAACTAGAGCCAGAGCACACGGGTGTGTTGCCAGTTTGGTGAAAGCTGGAGGAATGGGCATCGCTAACTGCAGTCTGCGTAGCATCGTGTGGCTCCGGCTGAATTGGAAAACTGCAGCCTTTGCCACAGCCCAGCATAACTGGTTCCTAATTAACAAAGGCTTCTCCTTCCATGTGGTCAGTTAATTAGATCTTCTGCCTCGGCCAAACTCAGTGTAACAGAGGAAACCTGAGCAGAGCTGTCCTTTGAACGGCCGCGCTCCTGTATGCTTTGGGGATCGCTGGGGAAGAGATTGTTATTTCTGGGTTTCAGACCCTTGCCGTCTGTTTTAATGGGGTGCATCAGGGAGGCCCCGGTACCGTCCACACGGTACAAAAGGGGACGTGCAGGAAACCTGCAACAAGACATGGAAACAAGCTGTTAGCAATAATTACTACAAGGCTAACTGGCAGGAGTTACAGCCTCCCTGGATGTGAACCTTGCTCAGGAAGGAGGCAGCTGGAGAACAGGCAAATCCCACTCCCGCAGCAGATCCCATCTTGCCCAGGCGCTATTCCCGATGCCATGTAGCAAATCTTCCAAGGCTGCAGGAGCTGTGGCAGCAGATGGACTGGCAGCAGGGCAAAGCTGGGGCTCAAAGGCCTTTACTGCAGTTTTTCCTCCTGGAAGGAGGGCAGCTCTAGGACTCGGAGGGGAGCTGTGCTGGCGTCTGCACCTCCCCTGATCCCCCTTTGCCCCACACACATTTCTCAGTGTCTTTCTCTATGTGCGAGGTGGTGCGAGGGGCGATGGGCAGGAGAGGGCAGAGGCTGGAACCGGCTGTGCCCTGGGGCAGCCCGTGTCTGCCTCCTACTCTTGCTGCACGCACTTGTGTAGTCCTTGTGCCCCCAGTTCCAGGAACGAATGCTCTCTGGGCACAGGGAAGAGCAGCAACCCTCTGTCAATAAGGCCGTGCCCAAGGCTCTGTCCCTCCTCTTCCTCCCTGGCGCAGCACGGCAGGGGCTGCATTGCTGTCAGAGTGGTCACTGCTCCTCCGGAGCTCTGCATCTCGCCATCAGCTGCTGCAGGCTGGATGCCCGGTTGAACAGATGATGGCCTGATCCTACCTGGCGTTTTCCGTGCCATTATGGGGAAAGGATTAGAAGAGAGCTTGTGCAGATTATCTCAGCTGTCTGCAGGGCTGTGTCCTGCAGTAAAATTCCAGGGTTGGTGTTTAGCCCACAATTAAATCTCCCACTAATGCTGGGGTTTCACCCGTGGATGACAGCAGAAGAGGGATTTGCTCTTCTACCCTGGCAGCACCGAGCTTTAGGAACTCAGGTTAGCTCTGCTTTGTGGGTGCAATTAGTGGTCCTGCCCCTGCGGGGGTGGGTTACCTCTTTCAGTTGCTCTGTTTCAGCCAAGACTTGGCTGCTCAGCACAATTCACTCACGGGCCATAGGGAAAGTCTAAGGGCACAAGTGAGATTGCTTCCAAGGGCCTCCATGGAGCTGCACTGCGGGTGGGGAGCTTGCTGCAAGAAGGAGTTTGCAGGTGTAAACCTCTAGATGTGGCACTTAGGGACATGGTTTAGTGGTGGACTTGGCAGTGTTAGGTTTACAGTTGGACTCGATGATGTTATGGGTCTTTTCCAACCTAAATGATTCTGTGGTAAACCCTGCTTGTATCTTGGACACTTAATTAATATGCTGCCGCATGAGCAGTGAAAAACGGTGTGTGCTCTTTTATTTAAGCAGGCTTTTGCAAGGTAGAAGAATGGCATCAGGCAGCAAAGCAGACAGCGCGGCTGAGGCTTTGACCTGGGGGATCTGGACTTGCCACCGCCGGCAGAGCTGCCCGTGCTCAGCTTCGCTGCATTTCTCTCTCGCAGGTCTGTGATATCGTGGTCAAGTCTGTGCACAGCAAGCTCCAGCCTTACGTCCAGACCCTGCCAGGTACAACATGGGCGCTGCACAGGTTTTTAGGAGCATTTCTTCCTAGCATTTCTCAGCCATGAGGGCAGGGGTTTACCTTGTGTCCACTCCCCATTTCCTTCTATTTCCGCACCCAAGTTGGGAGCTGGGGAACACCACATCAGCAGAGACTTGTCACTTTGCGCACTGTCTGGCTGCAGAGACTGCTCATCTGCACGCAGCCTCCAATGAGCTGTGCCCCGGAGCTGGCGGGGGCACGGGCTGCCTTAGCCAGGGGAACCAGACCATTCCTCGTGCCAAGGAGTTAGTCCGCATGGCTGAGACACAGTCAGGAGGGAAATGTGATTTTTGACTTCTAACAGAAGCAAGCACACGTGAAGCTGGTACTGAGCGGTTGCATCGGGAAGCCCAGGCACGGCACTGCCTGGATGTCGGTGGAGGACATCTCCTCCCTGCTTTCCTGTGCCACGTCCCTCTCACTCATCCATTTGTCCCGTGTTTTACAGTCACAGCCAGGATAGATGCAATTGCTGGGGTTGATTACTCCTTGGTGGCACCCCCAACTGCTAATGCACAGTCCCTGGATGTGGCACTGAAGGTGAGAGTCTTCCCTGGGAAAGCTTGAGTTGGCCGATGCCATTGCTGCAGGCGGGTGGGGAACCAGGTTTAGGTACCTCCTGCAAACGCTGTTTGCCAGCCTGTGTCAGTGGCTGAGTCCCACCACCCTCTCTTCCCCTGTTTCACCTCTCTCCCTCCTCCCAGGGCGAATTCTTCTCCCTGGCCCACCGCTCTGCCGTCCCCTTCCCTCCGCTGGCGCTGGCCTTGCCCCCGGATCACGACCGCATGGTTTACTTTGGCGCCTCCAGCTATTTCTTCAACACAGCCAGCTTTGCCTACCACGCAGCTGGAGTGCTGGTTTTCGAAATCACGGACTCCATGGTGAGCAGCGCAGGTGGGACAGGGGCTGTCCCTGTGTCTCCAGGCAATGGGTTCAGTTGGCAGAGGAGCTCCAGCAGCAGCCTGCGGTCTCGGAGGGCTCCCTCGATGAGCTGCCCAGAGGCTGAGAGCTGGGGGCTGCAGGATGGGGCTGGGGCTGTCGGGCACAGCAGCGTGTGGGGACAGAAGGGCTGATATCACCATGGGCTTGGCCATGTCACATTGTCCCAGTGTGACTGTCTTCCCACCACAGATCTCGAATGGTGTTGACTTCCGCTTGGACACCACCACCTTCTCAGCCTTCGTACCCCAGGTGAGTGCTCCAGCCCTCCCTCCCCCGAGCTCCTGCCGTGCACAGCTGGGGGTTTGCTCTGTGCGAGGTGGTGTCCCCCAGGAACGGGGGTTTGTGCCACTGCCCCTACCCTCTCCCTGCTCCTCTGCAGCTAGAGGAGATGTACCCAGACATGCGGATGAAGTTCAGGCTGTCCACCCCTTCTGCCCCGTTCCTGAACATTGGACCAGGAGGGCTCTCCCTCAAGCCCGTCGTGGATATCCAGGCTTACGCCATCCTTCCCAACTCCAGCCTGGCTCCTCTCTTCCTCCTCAGCCTGGTGAGTTTGGGCACAGCCTGCAGTGGTGACTCTGGTCCTGGCTGGGCAGCTCCCGGTGCAGCCACAGCTCTGGCTGACACAAGGCGGTTGGTGAGCTCTCCCCTGCATCTCAGCAGGGCAAAGATGGGAGTTTGAGCTGTGCACGATCCTCCCGCTGCGTTCAGCATTGCTGAGCCATTGCTGCCAAAATCCTGCCAGGAGCGTTGTCGGATGCCATCCAAAACCAGCCCAGTCCTAGTGCAGTGGAGATGTCCCCAACAGAAACACATTCAAGCTGACAAATGTCAGATTTAACACTGCGTGTAAACATGCCCCTGGATGGGCAGCAGTCCCCCTGAGTTTTGGCTGGTCAGAGCTGTTCCCTTGGGTGTCTGGTTTGGGGTGAGGTGGGTTGAGCACTGCCAGAGCTCTGTGCTCTCTCCCCAGACAGGCAACGTGTCTGCCGTCATTAACGTGAAATCTGGCCACATAGTTGGGAGCCTGAAGATGGGCAGGTAAGGAGGGGAGTGGTGCAGGAGGGGTGGCTGGGGGTGTGCTTTTTTGCTGGGCTCCCAGGGACAGAGGTCAGGTGGGGAGGTCCCGGGCATAGGGACTCATTGCAGAGGGGACGAGTTGGGGCTGGAGAAAGCGGGAACCACACAGCCATTGACAGGTGTCACCAGAGTGGGAATGGCTCCCTCCATTCGGACAGCCTTTACACCACCACTTCTGTCTCTGTGCAGGATGAAGCTTTCTGTGAAGCATTCAGATGTTGGCACTTTCCAGGTAAGTTATCCTTGCCCATTACAGAGCCCCCACCATTCCCCTCTGTCCCCCAACACAGGACCTGGGGCTGCACCAAAGCTCCACATTGACCCCATGGACACCTCCTGCCTCAGCCTGTGAGACTGGGAGAGGACTGCCTACTCTCTCATCCCTACGCTTCTATGCCGCCAGTGTGGCAGGATAAAGCTGCTGTTCTTTGGCGAAGCACGTGCCCATCCCAGCGCCTCGTCTCTGTTTCTTCTCCTAATTATCCTCCAGTACCTGGTTACCTGCTCTTTTGGAGACTAAAGCTCTTTTCCTTTCCCCTCTCTCCGCTCCACAGGTGGAATCGCTGCAGTCCATAATGAACTTCTTTGCTTCCAGTATCCTGCTCCCGCGTCTTAACGGTGAGAACCTGCTGGGGGGAATGGGGGTGCTGGGGTAGTCGCTGGCCAGGTCGCTCTGTCCGAGCAGACCCAGCTCACTAATTAAATCCCTGTCGCCAAGCCTGATCAGTGGGTAAAGCCTGCAGCGAGTGCAGGAGACGGCAGTAAAAGCACCCGGCAGAGGCAGGCCGTGGGCAGGAGCGAGCGGGAGCCTCTCGGTGCTGTGACACACATCCAGCAGTGAACACAATGGAAAAAAATGAGCACGATGCACATCCTAATGCTTTCCAGACCCTCTCCCCCACTCGCTGCTTCTCATGACTCCCCAGTACATGGGGCCAGAGCGGGGCTGGCGGCTGCAGGGGCCTGGGGTGGGGGTGGCACGTCACAACATGCAGCCCCCAGCCCTTCAGTGGAGCTTGGGAGGAATTTCCTCTGCCTACCCCCGGAGGAACAGAGGCCAAGAAGGCCCTGCAGGGAGGAGATGGCTGCCTGCTTTGCACAGCCTGTGTTCCCTCTTGCTCCCATTCCTGTCCCAATGTGGCCACGTGTGTTGTCTTTTCCAGCCAGGTTAGCTCAAGGTTTCCCTCTGCCAATGCCGAAGGGAATACAGCTCTCCAATATCCTCGTGCGGTTTCACCAGGTGAGTGGGGAGCACCCAGCCCCGGTGCCAGTTCTCGTCCTGCTGCCCCGAGCCCCCCGCCTGCCGGCATGGCATAGAAAGCCAGCTCCCCAACCCGTGCTGGGATAGGGTGGGAAGGAGGGTGCGCTCGGCCAGGATCCCAGCAGCAGAGCTGCAAACCAGAGCCCCGCTTTTCCTGTCCATGCGGTGGGGCTCCGGGCTCAGCACCCCAAGGACAACACCACATCATTCTCCAGTTCTTATACCCGGGGACACTACGGGGATGCTGAACAGTTATTGCGAGGCGTGGCTGTGAAATGTCCTCACAGCCTTTCCAGGGCTAAAATTAGGCATGGGGCGGGCAGAACCACATGTGCCCATCCATCCTCCTTCCCCGAAATGTGGTGGGTGCTGGGAACACAGCAGCCTGCAACAGAAAGTGGCTGCCAGGGCCTGTCGCAGCCCCACGCTTGCTTTCTTTCTCCTAGAATTTCCTGCTGCTTGGAGCAGATGTTCGCTATCAGCCCCGAGTATAGAGATAAGGTGACAAGAAGGACCTCAAGCACCAACAATGCCCGCTTCGTCCCTTCCCTCCCCCTGGCCCTGCTGCTGGAGCTGAAGACCGCCAGTTCTGCTGCAGCGTTCCTCACTGCCCGCCTTGCCCTTGACGACAGCTGGGGACAGAAGCACCGCTGGGGCCCAAGTCCTGTGTCCCTCACTGGGGAGTCACCCAGCACTACTGAGAGCTGTGGGTCCCTGGCCCCCCCAACCCAACCCTGGCCCCCTCCCCTCCTGCCTCTGCTGTGTCGGAGGCAGCTGGTGACAATAAAGGCAGCTGGCACGGGGGTCGTGGCTGTGCTGGTGCTGTCACTGTGGTACCTTCCCTGATGGGGGACTGCTTGGGGGTAGCCACGGGCTTCTAGGAGCCCCCCTGGGGGAGGGCACGTGTCCAGAAACCCCTGTTGTAGTTATTTTTATCCTTGTGGTCATTGCAAAGCACCAAGGACCATCATGTTTTCATCGTTATTTCACTTTAGTGTGGCAGAGCCATGCCTGGCTCCCCACAAGGTCCCCGACTCCATCCTTTATTGGATGCAGGGGGAAACAGTGACAAAGGATGAGGAAAAGGCTGGGGTACTTAATGCCTTCTTTGCCTCGGTCTTTAGTAGTAAGGCCAGTTGTTCTCAGGGAACCAGCCCTCTGAGCTGGAAGACAGGGACAGGGAACAGAATAAAGCTCCCGTAATCCAAGGGGAAATGGTTGCCGACCTGCTGCACCTCTTAGACACACACAAATCTATGGGCCCAGATAGGATCCACGCAAGGGTACCAAGGGAGCTGGCAGGAGTGCTCACAGAGCCACTTTCAACCATTTATCAGTAGTCCTGGCTAAATGGGGAGGTCCCAGCTGACTGGAGGTCAGCAAAATGTGGCGCCCATCCACCAGAAGGGCCAGAAGGAGGACGCGGGGAACTACAGGCCTGTCAGTCTGACCTCGGTGCTGGGGAAGGTTATGGAGCAGATCATCTTGAGTGCCATCCCACGGCACGTACAGGACAACCAGGCGATCAGACCCAGTCAGCATGGGCTTATGAAAGGCAGGTCCTGCTTGACTAACCTGATTACCTCCTATGACAAGGTGACCCACTTAGTGGATGAGGGAAAGGCTGTGGATGTTGTGTGCCTAGACTTTAGTAAAGCCTTTGACGCTGTTTCTCACAGCATTCTCCTGGAGAAACTGGCTGCTCATGGCTTGGATGGGTGTACGCATTGCTGGATGAAAAAGTGGCTGATGGCCAGGCCCAAAGAGTTGCGGAGAACGGAGTTAAATTCAGCTGGCAGATGGCCACGAGTGGTGTTCCCCAGGGCTCAGTACTGGGCCGGTTCTATTTAATATCTTTATCGAGGACCTGGGTGAGGGGATTGAGAGCACCCTCAGTAAGTTCGCAGACGACACCAAGTTGGGCGGGCGTGTTGATCTGCCTGAGGGCAGAAGGCTCTACAGAGGGATTTGAACAGGCTGGATCAATGGGCTGAGGCCAATGGTTTGAGATTCAACAAGGCCAAGTCCAACAGGAAACAGCCCCAAGTTGTGCCAGGGGAGGTTTAGATTTGGATATTAAGAAAAATTTCTTCACCAAAAGGGTTGTCAAGCATTGGAACAGGCTGCCTAGGGAAGTGGTGGAGTCGTGATGGAGGTATTTAAAAGACGGGTAGATGTGGCGCTGAAGGACGTGGTTCAGTGGTAACTTGGCAGTGTTGGGTTAACACTGGGCTCGATGGTCTTCAAGGCCTTTTCCAACCTGAACCGTTCTACGATTCCCTGACTCCAAGCCTGGTGGAGTGGTGGCGGCGCGGAATGCAGCGCTGAGGGCTGGGTGGTGGCAGACGGCTTTGGCGGGGCCACCCCCTCCTCGTTCACACCCTGTCCCTGCCTGGATGTCCTGCACCATGTCCTACAGCCATCGCTGTGGCAATGCAGCCTGGCACCGGGCCTGGGGTGGCCGCCCCGCGGGATGTGGCCATGCCGCCCTAGGGACGAGTGCTGCGGCCGGTGGGGCTCCTCTGCTTGGGCCATGGGACCGGGAAAGGTCTCTGGTGCTTCCATCCCCCCTCTGAGGGCAGCTCGGGTGCCATGGGGTGGCTGGGCCAAGGCCGAGCCGGCCCCATGGGCTGGCAGGGCTAGCCATGCCCTGCGGCTGTGGCCTTGCAGCCAGGCCAAGGCTAGCCCTAGGGGCCGGTGGGGTCAGTGGTGCCCTCACAGCGAAGGGTCACTGCAGAGTGCATGCAGGGGAAACGAGGTGTTTGGGGGCTTTTGGGACCAGCTTGTTGGCCACGTGCCCACTGGTGTCTCTCTCCCCCTGTCAGGAAGATGGGCTGGGGAGTGGGTTGCAGGGCACGGCCACGGGCTGTGCTTGAGCAATAGCTGCATTTCACAAGTGTCCGATGGAGGGATGTGTCCTCTGGCAAGCAGGACTTCCCTGGATCCAGCATGAGATCTGCCTGCATCAGCTACAGTGGGTTTCCCGTGCCGGGTCCTGACGCTTGCCCAACGGGAAATGAAAGTAACTTAAATCATTTCTTCTTCCCTCACCTCTGCCCTGCGGCCTGCAGGAAGGATCCAGCCCTGCTCTCCCAGCTAGGGACTATGGGGCTGCTCCCCCTTTGCAGGTGCCCCTTCGCCAGCCCTGCTGGGTGTGGGGCTCTCTGGGGTCTGCTCATATGGATGGAGGAACGTAACTTGCTTTCTTTAGCCCTTGCTGTGCCCAAGGCTGCTCTGGTTGCAACCGGTGCCTTTGGCAGGTGTGTGCCGGGATAGCAGCAGCTAATGCCCAGGAGCGCAGAGCAGCCTGGGAGCCCCATGGGATGGGGCATGGGGCAGCAGGGCGGGCAGATGGCTCGGGGACAGCCCAGGCTGTCCCCAGCCCTTGCTCGGGGAAGGCAGAGCCGAGCAGGCAGAGCATGCAGCGAGAACACAGCCCCATCGAACGCAGCTGGCAGAGCCAAGCCCGTGCCCGCAGCAGGTCTGCTTCACCGAGCACCTGCCTCTGCTGCAGGCAGAGACTGCTTGCACCCAACATAGAGCTGGAAACCGAGCTGTCGCCTCCTGGTTTCCACTATCCCTTCCCTGTCTGCGAGGTGAGGCTCCACGTGTGCTGCTGGGTGCAGGTGTGCAGTGCCAGGCCGTAGGCACCAGTGCCACCAGTGCAGAGGAGTGGGGCCATAGCCAAGCAGGAAGCCCTGAGGCTGTAGGGGACGCCCCGTGTGGGCTGCGGCAGTGGCTCTGCACGCCTCCTTCGCCTGTGGTTCCCGTTTTGGCATGGATATAAGGGCGGTGTGGGCAGGGAGAGCCCAGCGGCAACACAGCACTGCAGGGAAGCCAGAATGGGAGCACAGAGCCTGGCAGTGGCTTGCAGGGCGCTGATTTTGTTCCTGACACTCGCTGGGGCCACCAACCCCGGCTTCGTGGTGAGGATCACCCAGGCAGGCTTGGACTATGGTGGGTTCAGCTTCTCTTTTCTCTTCACGCAGGCGTGCTTGTGGTTGAGCTGTGGAGCTGGGCACTCGTATGGAGTGTGAGGGGTCTGGGGGGATCCTTGGCCGAGGGTGCTGAATGCACCATCGCCCAGGGCTTCCTGCTGATGCACTTGTCTGCCTCCACCGCCACCTTCATGGAGCCCCTGCAAAGGGCTCAGCCCTGCGGGGTCCCGGGGGGGCTGTGTCCCAGTGGCGTCGGGGGAGGCGCAGGGTGGGAGGGTCCCGTTCCTGTGGCTCGTGTCTGGGCAGCCGAGCCGTGAGCCCCACAGGAGTGAGCGGCGGAGGAGAGAGGAGGTGGGGAGCTGCAGGGGGGGCATTGACGGAGATGGATGGGCCCCGCGCTGGTTTTATTGAGGCAGGCAGAGCCCTGGCTCCAGCGGAGCCCTGTTATGGATTGAAATACACTGTGTGAGAAACAGCTCATTTACTCATCAGCTCTGCCAGCCGTGCGGGAGAGGAGGACGTGACTCCCCTTCCCAGACGGATGCAGGGATGCAGCACCCACTGACGCTGTGCTGCTGCCCGGGATGTGGGCTCCATCCAGCTTTGCCTGAGGGTGCTGGGCATGGGACGGCACAGTGCCTGGGACCTCCCGCACACTTCTCACAGTGCCCAACCTG
Source organism: Chroicocephalus ridibundus (assembly GCF_963924245.1). NCBI lineage: Eukaryota > Metazoa > Chordata > Aves > Charadriiformes > Laridae > Chroicocephalus > Chroicocephalus ridibundus. Next base: position 5,717,329 of record NC_086295.1, on the reverse strand, counting down.
GAGATGGTGTACTCTGACCTCTCCCCCCTTTCCATGCCACCTTGCCACCACCTTCTTCTAGCAATTGCAAGTGGAAAGACATCAGGCAGTTGCCAGTGTGCTCAGAGGGCTCTGTGCTCTGAGATTAGCTTTAAAGATAGCCTGGGAGGTGGAAAGCAGCCAGGGCATTGCCTGGGTTTTTCCTTTAACCCTTTCTGTGCTCCTGGTGCACAGCTCCCTGCTCCTGTAGGAAGCATGTGATGGTGACACTTTCCCTCTGCCCCTGCAGCCCATCAGCAGGGGATTGCAGTCTTGGAGAAGGAGCTGGCCCAGTTGAAGCTGCCGGACTTCTCGGGTGACTTTCGCATCAAGTTCTTGGGGAAGGTGCGCTATGAGTTCTCCAGGTGAGCCCTGCCAGTGCCCCCGAGCAGCTTGCTGAACCCCCAGCCCACACAAGGGGAGGAGAGGTGGGGGATGACAGGGAACCCTGGAGCAGCGAGGACCGTCCTGTCACCTCCACAGCTCCCAGAGATGCTGGTCCTGACTTCGCTGCAGGCAGAGACGCTCCTGCTTCCGCTCTCTGCCCAAAGGTGAAAAAGGGAACCAGGGTGACCGCACTCGGTGCAGGCGGGTTTTCTGCAGTTGAAGCCCAGGTGGTGGAGGTGGCCTTGCCTGTGGGAGCACGGCACCCGTCCACGCCATGGAGCAGGAGCCCAGCCCCTGCAGAGATCCCAGCTCCTCACTGCCTGGTTGCACCTCTCTGCTCCCGCTGCCTGGGGTTTTGAGCTGCCATCTGAGTGGCTGCAGGGATCTTGTTTCCAAAAGTGCCGCTTTCCTCTCTGTGTCCCTGCCAGGCATTGCAGGACATGAGCTGGGGCTGTGTGCTCGGCGTCGAGGCAGAACCCCTCAGGTTCCTTTTCTCTTATTTCGTGTTTATTTATTTTTAGATTGGACCTTCGTAATTTCCACTTGCCGCACTCACGGATTTCTCTGGTCCCCAACGTGGGCCTGCAGGTCTCCATCTCCAATGCCTTTGCCGACGTGGATGGGAACTGGCGGGTGAAGATACACTTCATGTATGTGCCTGGCTGCTCCCTTCCCTGCTTGGGCTCTGTGGTTTTTCTCCTCTCCCTCTCCCTTGTGTCTGGGCAGCTGTTGCTTTGCTCTCTCCAGATGCGCTGACTTGTCTTCCCAGCAGCTGGGCTGCAGCCACTGTATTCCTGATGCACGTTTGGGAGCCCCTTGCCCTGGGGGAGCCCGGCCAGGTCTCCCTCCATGCTGGGAGCCTTTGGAGCTGATCGGGCAGCGTTTAGCCCACTTGCAAGCGGCTGAGGAGATGACGTGTAAGCGGGACAGACCTGAGCAAGGACTGGTGGTGAGCAGAGGTCTCTGCCACTTGTTCAACCACTGAGATGGATAAAGCAGAGTGAGAGGCTAGAACAAGGTGGACAATGGAGGAGCTGTGCATCACCCCTCCTGTCTCTCTCCCATCTCCCCTACTTGATCTTGGTCCTCTCCACTCAAAGGTTACCTCTCCTAGTTTATGTTCCAGTGAAAGTGGGTTTCCCTGAGTTTAAAAGCCTTCTCGGTCTCCTCTGAGTGCTCACTACAAGGGAGAACCTGAGCTAGATAGATCTGTCCCAAAGCTCTGGCTGATTCAGGGTGCCTTCGCCATGACTCACCGGTAAGAAACGTCCGTTCTTGTCCTCCTTTCCCTGCAGCCGGGACCATGGTTCATTTGACGTGAGGGTGGAGAACATCTATGTCAATATCAACCTGAAGCTGGGCAACGACGCCTCCGGGAAACCCACCATTGGCACCCCTTACTGCAGCACCCGCATCTCCAATGTCCGAGTACGCTTTTCGGGCAGGTTGGGGTACGTAAATTCACTGTCCAGGCTTAGAAATACTCTGTGTGTAGCCCATCCGCCATGGGAAGGTGGTTTCCAGGCCCTGGTGCAAGGAATCTGGCACATCTGCAGTCCCCTGGAGGCTGCCCCTTCTGCCCCTGTACTGCCTGCACTGGCACACCACTGCCGAGCTGTCTCTGGACTCTTGCGATGCGCTTCTCATCCAGATGCGCGACTGAATGAACTTAAATCTGGCCAAATGTCTCCTGCTGTGGCTGCACGTTTAAGGAGATTTAAGGCAGTCAGTAGACTGGCGTGCAGGTGGTTTACAAGCAGTTCTGTTTGCAACTGTAAGCCCCGAGGCAAAGCTAGATGCCAAATGGGGATGGGAATGATGTTCCCAAATGTGCCTCATCTCTAGTGTCTCCCTTTCCTGGACAAATGCTTCTGCAGCAGCCTCTGAGCTAAAGGATGACTCCTCTCTGTTTTTCTCTGCAGATGGCTTTACAACCTCTTCCATAATGCTATTGAGTCCAAATTCCGGAAGATCTTGGAGGGCAAGGTACGTGAGTGAAGGAGGGCAGAGCACCAGGTTTTTCTGGAGGTCCTTAGCCCTCACGTGTCGCTGAGGTGCTAGAAGGATCAGAGCACACGCAGGGATGTAACTAGAGCCAGAGCACACGGGTGTGTTGCCAGTTTGGTGAAAGCTGGAGGAATGGGCATCGCTAACTGCAGTCTGCGTAGCATCGTGTGGCTCCGGCTGAATTGGAAAACTGCAGCCTTTGCCACAGCCCAGCATAACTGGTTCCTAATTAACAAAGGCTTCTCTTTCCATGTGGTCAGTTAATTAGATCTTCTGCCTCGGCCAAACTCAGTGTAACAGAGGAAACCTGACCAGAGCTGTCCTTTGAACGGCCGCGCTCCTGTATGCTTTGGGGATCGCTGGGGAAGAGATTGTTATTTCTGGGTTTCAGACCCTTGCCGTCTGTTTTAACGGGGTGCATCAGGGAGGCCCCGGTACCGTCCACACGGTACAAAAGGGGACGTGCAGGAGACCTGCAACAAGACATGGAAACAAGCTGTTAGCAATAATTACTACAAGGCTAACTGGCAGGAGTTACAGCCTCCCTGGATGTGAACCTTGCTCAGGAAGGAGGCAGCTGGAGAACAGGCAAATCCCACTCCCGCAGCAGATCCCATCCTGCCCAGGCGCTATTCCCGATGCCACGAAGCAACTCTTCCAAGGCTGCAGGAGCTGTGGCAGCAGATGGACTGGCAGCAGGGCAAAGCTGGGGCTCAAAGGCCTTTACTGCAGTTTTTCCTTCTGGAAGGAGGGCAGCTCTGGGACTCGGAGGGGAGCTGTGCTGGCGTCTGCACCTCCCCTGATTCCCCCTTTGCCCCACAGACATTTCTCAGTGTCTTTCTCCATGTGTGAGATGGTGCGAGGGGCGATGGGCAGGAGAGGGCAGGGGCTGGGACTGTGCTGCACTGGGACCTCCGGGCATGGCCCCATCCTGAACCAGCCCCAGCCCTGGCAGCCCGTGTTTGCCTCGGGCGCTCGCTGCAGGTGCTTCTGCAGTCCTCGTGCTCTCGGTTGCAGGTTATTCAGTCTCTGGGAGATTCCAGTCACTGGGATCAGGGCTCTGTTTGCCCGTCTGTAGCTCCCTCCCAGGCAGCGATGGGGTGCTCCCAGACCGACAGACAAATATCTTCTGGGCACAGGGAAGAGCAGCAACCCTCTGTCAATAAGGCCGTGCCCAAGGCTCTGTTCCTCCTCTTCCTCCCTGGCGCAGCACAGCAGGGGCTGCATTGCTGTCAGAGTGGTCACTGCTCCTCCGGAGCTCTGCATCTCGCCATCAGCTGCTGCAGGCTGGATGCCCAGTTGAACAGATGATGGCCTGATCCTACCTGGCGTTTTCCGTGCCATTATGGGGAAAGCATTAGAAGAGAGCTTGTGCAGATTATCTCAGCTGTCTGCAGGGCTGTGTCCTGCAGTAAAATTCCAGGGCTGGTGTTTAGCCCACAATTAAATCTCCCACTAATGCTGGGGTTTCACCCGTGGATGACAGCAGCAGAGGGATTTGCTCTTCTACCCTGGCAGCACCGAGCTTTAGGAACTCAGGTTAGCTCTGCTTTGTGGGTGCAATTAGTGGTCCTGCCCCTGCGGGGGTGGGTTACCTCTTTCAGTTGCTCTGTTTCAGCCAAGACTTGGCTGCTCAGCACAATTCACTCACGGGCCATAGGGAAAGTCTAAGGGCACAAGTGAGATTGCTTCCAAGGGCCTCCGTGGAGCTGCACTGCGGGTGGGGAGCTTGCTGCAAGAAGGAGTTTGCAGGTGTAAACCTGCTTGTGAGTTGGATACTTAATTAATATGCTGCCTAATGAGTAGAGAAAAATATCCTTCTGTGTTCATTTATTTAAGGAGGCGCAGGCGTTTGCAAGGAAGAAAAATGGCATTGGGAAGCAAAGCAGACAGCGCGGCTGAGGCTTTGATCTGGGGGATCTGGACTTGCCACCGACGGCAGAGCTGCCCGTGCTCAGCTTCGCTGCATTTCTCTCTCGCAGGTCTGTGATATCGTGGTCAAGTCTGTGCACAGCAAGCTCCAGCCTTACGTCCAGACCCTGCCAGGTACAAGACGGGCGCTGCACAGGTTTTTAGGAGCATTTCTTCCTAGCATTTCTCAGCCATGAGGGCAGGGGTTTACCTTGTGTCCACTCCCCATTTCCTTCTATTTCCGCACCCAAGTTGGGAGCTGGGGAACACCACATCAGCAGAGACTTGTCACTTTGCGCACTGTCTGGCTGCAGAGACTGCTCATCTGCACGCAGCCTCCAATGAGCTGTGCCCCGGAGCTGGCGGGGGCACGGGCTGCCTTAGCCAGGGAAACCAGACCATTCCTCGTGCCAAGGAGTTAGTCCGCATGGCTGAGACACAGTCAGGAGGGAAATGTGATTTTTGACTCCTAACAGAAGCAAGCACACGTGAAGCTGGTACTGAGCGGTTGCACCGGGAAGCCCACCCTGGATGTCGGTGGAGGCCATCTCCTCCCTGCTTTCCTGTGCCACGTCCCTCTCACTCATCCATTTGTCCCATGTTTTACAGTCACAGCCAGGATAGATGCAATTGCTGGGGTTGATTACTCCTTGGTGGCACCCCCAACTGCTACTGCACAGTCCCTGGATGTGGCACTGAAGGTGAGAGTCTTCCCTGGGAACGCTTGAGTTGGCCGATGCCATTGCTGCAGGCGGGTGGGGAACCAGGTTTAGGTACCTCCTGCAAACGCTGTTTGCCAGCCTGTGTCAGCGGCTGAGTCCCACCACCCTCTCTTCCCCTGTTTCACCTCTCTCCCTCCTCCCAGGGCGAATTCTTCTCCCTGGCCCACCGCTCTGCCGTCCCCTTCCCTCCGCTGGCGCTGGCCTTGCCCCCGGATCACGACCGCATGGTTTACTTTGGGGCCTCCAGCTATTTCTTCAACACAGCCGGCTTTGCCTACCACGCAGCTGGAGCGCTGGTTTTCGAAATCACGGACTCCATGGTGAGCAGCGCAGGTGGGACAGGGGCTGTCCCTGTGTCTCCAGCCAATGGGTTCAGTCAGCAGAGGAGCTCCAGCAGCAGCCTGCGGTCTCGGAGGGCTCCCTCGATGAGCTGCCCAGAGGCTGAGAGTTGGGGGCTGCAGGATGGGGCTGGGGCCATCGGGCACAGCAGCGTGTGGGGACAGAAGGGCTGATATCACCATGGGCTTGGCCATGTCACATTGTCCCAGTCTGACTGTCATCCCCCCACAGATCCCAAAGACCGTTGACTTTCACTTGAACACCACCACCTTCTCAGCCTTCGTACCCCAGGTGAGTGCTCCAGCCCTCCCTCCCCCGAGCTCCTGCCGTGCACAGCTGGGGGTTTGCTCTGTGCGAGGTGGTGTCCCCCAGGAACGGGGGTTTGTGCCACTGCCCCTACCCTCTCCCTGCTCCTCTGCAGCTAGAGAAGATGTACCCAAACACGCCGATGAAGCTCAGGCTCTCTGCTTCCTCCGCCCCGTTCCTGAACATTGGACCAGGAGGGCTCTCCCTCAAGCCCGTCGTGGATATCCAGGCTTACGCCATCCTTCCCAACTCCAGCCTGGCTCCTCTCTTCCTCCTCAGCCTGGTGAGTTTGGGCACAGCCTGCAGTGGTGACTCTGGTCCTGTTGCGTTCGGCATTGCTGAGCCATTGCTACAAAACTTCTGCCAGGAGAGATGCTGGACGTCATCCAAAACCAGCCCAGTCCTAGTGCAGTGGAGATGTCCCCAAAAGAAACATATTCAAGCTGACAAATGTCAGATTTAACACTGCATGTAAACATGCCCCTGGATGGGCAGCAGTCCCCCTGAGTTTCGGCTGGTCAGAGCTGTTCCCTTGGGTGTCTGGTTTGGGATAAGGTGCGGTGAACACTGCCAGAGCTCTGTGCTCTCTCCCCAGACAGGCAACGTGTCTGCCGTCATTAACGTGAAATCTGGCCACATAGTTGGGAGTCTGAACGTGGGCAGGTAAGGAGGGGAGCTGTGCGGTGCGGTGGCTGGGGGTGTGCTTTTGTTTTGGGCTCCTGGAGACAGTGCAGAGGGGATGAGTTGGGGCTGGAGAAAGCGGGAACCACGCAGCCATTGACAGGTGTCACCAGAGTGGGAATGGCTCCCTCCGTTCGGACAGCCTTTACACCACCACTTCTGTCTCTGCGCAGGATGAAGCTCTCTCTGAAGCACTCAGATGTTGGCACTTTCCAGGTGAGCTATACTTGGCCTTTCCCAGAGGCTCATACCCTCTTGCACCCCGGCATGGGACATGGGGCTGCACGCAAGCCCCACACTGACTCCATGGACGCCTCCCACCTCAGCCTGGGAAACTGGGAGAGGACACAGAGCCAGCTGCCGCTGCCTCTCTTATCTCTGCACTTCCTACCCCACCAGTGTGGCAGGATAAAGCTGCTGTTCTTTGGCGAAGCACGTGCCCATCCCAGCTCCTCGTCTCTGTTTCTTCTCCTAATTATCCTCCAGTACCTGGTTACCTGCTCTTTTAGAGACTAAAACTCTTTTCCTTCCCCCTCTCTCCGCTCCTCAGGTGAGAACACTGCAATCCATAATGAACATCTACGCTTCCAGTATCCTGCTCCCGCGTCTTAACGGTGAGAAGCTGCTGGGGGGAATGGGGGTGCTGGGGTAGTCGCTGGCCAGGTCGCTCTGTCCGAGCAGACCCAGCTCACTAATTAAATCCCTGTCACCAAGCCTGATCAGTGGGTAAAGCCTGCAGCGAGTGCAGGAGACGGCAGTAAAAGCACCCGGCAGAGGCAGGCCGTGGGCAGGAGCGAGCGGGAGCCTCTCGGTGCTGTGACACACATCCAGCAGTGAACACAATGGAAAAAAATGAGCACGATGCACATCCTAATGCTTTCCAGACCCTCTCCCCCGCTCGCTGCTTCTCATGACTCCCCAGTACATGGGGCCAGAGCGGGGCTGGCGGCTGCAGGGGCCTGGGGTGGGGGTGGCACGTCACAACATGCAGCCCCCAGCCCTTCAGTGGAGCTTGGGAGGAATTTCCTCTGCCTACCCCCGGAGGAACAGAGGCCAAGAAGGCCCTGCAGGGAGGAGATGGCTGCCTGCTTTGCACAGCCTGTGTTCCCTCTTGCTCCCATTCCTGTCCCAATGTGGCCACGTGTGTTGTCTTTTCCAGAAAGGTTAGATGAGGGTTTCCCTCTTCCGCTGCCGGACAGAATACAGCTCTCCAATACCCTCGTGCGGTTTCACCAGGTGAGTGAGGGCAGCACCCAGCCCTGGTGCCAGAGCTCCCTGCCAGGGTCTCACCGCCCCCGAGCCCCCTGCCAGGGAGGCTGGCTGCCTGCTGCTGCTGGCACGGTGCAAAGCCAGTTCCCTGACCCGTGCTGGGATGCGGCGGTCAGCGGGGATCCCAGCAGCAGAGCTGCAAACCAGAGCCCAGCTTTTCCTGTCCACATGGTGGGGGTCTGGGCTCTGCACCCCCAGGGCAGCACTGTCCCATTCTCCAGCTCTTAAACCCGGGGCCAGAATTTCCAATGACCTTTTTATAGCCTGTGCAGCTCTGCAGCTGCAGTACCTGAGCTCCCACCTTCCCCGGCTGGTGGTGCCTGGTGGGATGCTGCGTGTGTGTTGGACACATCTGCCTGCTCTGGGACAGGCAGCGCCTGCCAGCCCCCGTGGAAGGAGCCGTGCTGGCTCTGGGAAGTGAAGAAAGCCCCTCTTGTGGGAGGCCTTGGGGAAGCCCCAGAGGGGTGCTACTACGGGGATGCTGAACAGTTATTGCGAGGCGTGGCTGTGAAATGTCCTCACAGCCTTTCCAGGGCTAAAATTAGGCATGGGGCGGGCAGAACCACACGTGCCCATCCATCTTCCCTCCCCGAAATGTGGTGGGCACTGGGAACACAGCAGCCTGCAACAGAAAGTGGTTGCCAGGGCCTGTCTCAGCCCCACGCTTGCTTTCTTTCTCCTAGAATTTCCTGCTGCTTGGAGCAGACGTTCGCTATCAGCCCCGGGTATAGAGATAAGGTGACGGAGAAGGACCTCAAGCACCAACAATGCCCCCTTCGTCCCCTCTTTCCACCCGGACCCACCGCTGGAACTGAAGACTACCATTTGTGCTGCAGCGTTCCTCACTGCCCGCCTTGCCCTGGACCGCGGCTGGGGGCAGAAGCATCCCATGGCCTGAACCCTGTGTCCCCCACTGGGTCCTCATCCAGCACTACTGGGAGCTGGGGGTCCCTGGCCCCCTCCCCTCCCTCTTTCCCTGTGCCAGAGGCCTTTGACGGCAATAAAGGTGGCCAGCGTTGGTCTGGTGACTGTGGTGGTGCTGTCACCGTGTTGTGGTTTAACCTCAGCCAGCAGCTTGCTCGCCCTCACTTCCCCCCTCAAGAAGGGTAGGGAGAAGAGGGTGAAAAGGAGAAGAAAGGAAAAAACAAAAACCAGATCCCTCGTGGTTTGAGATAAAGATAGTTTAATACAACAATATCAGAAAAGGAAAATAACAATAATAATAATGACACAAGTCACTGTCACTGCCCAGTGAATTGGCACCGTCCTGAGCAGTGATTGCGAGTACCCACCCCCAGCCGGCCCCCATTTATATACTGAGCATGGCATCTGTGGTGCGGAATATTCCACTGGCCATCCCATCCTCCTGTCTAGGCTTCTCAACTTCTATGGGAGGCTGAAAAGAGGTCCTTGAAAACTATAAACACCTCTTAGCAACAACTGAAACAATATGCATTATTGACATTACTTTCCTACCAAATCTGAAACACAGCAACCACTAGAAAGAAAATTAACTCTATTTTAGCTGAAACCACTGTCTGAAACACTGTCTGAGTTTGTGGTACCTTCCCTGGGGCTGGCCATGGTCTGCCAGGAGCCCCCTGGGAGAGGGCGGGTGAGCAGGAACATTTTTTTTCAGCTATTTTTATCTGTGTGATTGTGGCAAACACCACAGACCATCAGCTGGAGCTGAACTCGTCAAGGGATGCAAAGAATAATTAGAAAGGCTTCTACAGGTATGTCATCCAGAAAAAGAATCACAGAATGGTTTGGGTTGGAAGGGACCTTAAAGCCCATCCAGTGCCACCCCCTGCCCTGGGCAGGGACACCTCCCACCAGCCCAGGTTGCTCCAAGCCCCGTCCAACCTGGCCTTGAACCCCTCCAGGGATGGGGCAGCCACAGCTTCTCTGGGCAACCTGGGCCAGGGGCTCACCACCCTCATTGTAGAAAATTTTTTACATCTAGTCTTAGCTTAAAACCGTTACTCCTTGTCCTATCACCACAGGCCCTGCTAAAAAGTTTCTCCCCGTCTTTGCTGTAGCCCCCTGTAGGTCCTGGAAGGTCAGGTCGGACGGGGCTCTGAGCAACCTGGTGTGGCTGCAGATGTCCCTGCTCACGGCAGGGGGGCGGGATCGGGTGGCCTTTAAAGGTCCCTTCCCACCCAGACCATTCCGTGATTCCACGATCGCCTTTCCACCGTTCTTTCCCTTTCCCGCGGCGGTTCCCCGCCTCCTCCCGGCAGCCGGAACGGCGGCGGGTCGGAACGCAGCGCCGACGGCTGGGGGGCGGCGGGGCGGCTTCGGCGGCGCACGGCGGGGCCGCCCCCGCCCCGGCCGTCACCGCGGCAACGCGGCCTGGCGCGGCGGGACGCGGCCATGCTGCCCTGGGGGCGAGCGCTGCGGGCGGCGGGGCTTCTCCGCTCGGGCCCCGGGGCCGCCCGCCGGGCGCGCTGCGGCCCGGGCGAGCGGCCGGTGGGGCGCGGGGCCGCGCTGCCCGCGGGGCCGGACCTGCGGCACTTCCTGAGAGGGGCCGCCGCCGGGGAGACGCCGCCCGAGCCGCCGCCGGGCTCGGCCCCCGGGGCCGGGAGAGGTCTGTGGTGCCGCCGTTCCCTCTCCGCGGGCGGCCCGGGTGCCGTGGGGTGGCCGGGCCGGGGCTGGGCCTAGCCGTGCCCTGCGGCTGTGGCCTTACAGCCGGGCCAAGGCCAGCCCTAGGGGCCGGTGGTGCCCCGCAGCCGGAGTGGAGGGTCGCTGCAGCGTGCGTGGGGGAAAAGGGGTAGTTTGGGTGCTTTTGGGGCCCGAAAGGGGATTTTGATGTTAGAAATCCGGCTCATTGGCCATGTGCCTGCTGGTGCGTCTCCCCCCGCCGTGAAGAGGGGCTGGGGAGCGGGTGTTCCTGGCACCCCTCCACAGCCCAAGTGGTGGGCTGCCGGCGGGGCCACAGCAGAGCTTTCAGGCTGCAATGCCCTGGGAAGGGGGGCTTTCATTGTGCTAAATGCTATATCTCAGTAATAACACCGCCTTGGCTTCTCTGCAAGCCCTGAGCCAGACCTGTCGTGTCGGAGAGACACGCTCTGATGCACTCACGCTTCCCAGAGTCCGACTTTACTTTTGGCTTATCATTTATGGGCTGCAAGCGAAGGTGGCTTTCATGACGCTTGCCAGAGCCTCCCCAGTGGTGGGACCGAAGGTTCCTTTCTATGGAAAAGGTCATAGGAATAGGTTGTAGACGAGAGCTGAGGCAGGCTTCTGCGTCACACCGCCTTTGTTGCAGTGTACTTGGAGACCTATGGCTGCCAGATGAACGTCAATGATACAGAGATTGCCTGGGCCATCCTGCAGAAGAACGGGTACAGGAGGACAAAGGAGCTGGATGAGGTAAGGCACCTTGGCAGCTCTCCTGTCCCTCAGCTCTGCCAGGGCATCGCACTACTGTTGTGCCTGTGAGTCGCAGGTTTTGTATGGAGTGAAATCCTGCAGGGTGTTGTGATTTTTGCAGTCTAAGCTTTGTGGGGTAAAGGAAGCTACTTAACAGGTACGGTGGAAAGCTGTGTGTTGGGGTTTTTTTTCCTTTAAACTGCTGAGTTTCCTCTCAGTTGGAGAGCGATTGGACGCAGCAGGATGCTCATGCCTCATCCTTGTCTGAGTTTACTTCTGCCATTAAGTGGAGGACTCTGCTTGTCTTCTCTTAGTTTCTTGCATCTCAGTTTGTTGAAACCCACCGTGTACTCGGGCAGATCTTTTTCACTTAGTTAAGTGAGTTTTATAGCCTGCCTCTTCAGGTTACCTGTGCAGGGCATGAGTAGTTACTGTTTGGCTCTTACAAATTCATCTTTTTTTTGTTGTTTTCAATTTAGGCAGATGTGATTCTCCTTGTCACCTGTTCTGTGAGGTAAGGAAATTTTCGTCACTGCTGGGTTTGGACAGTTTTCAAGGAATTGCCCTTTGAAAACCAAGGCAATAAATGTGTTGTGTGAGGAAGAGAGCTTGCAGATGTTAAAACTGCCTGTTCAGTTGAGGGTAGAGCTAGCTACAATGCGTAACATTAATTGTGCTATGAATTGCTTTTCTATACAGTGAGAAGAAGCTCTTTGGTAGTGTAAGCTCTGTGCATGTGTCATGGGCCGTTAGAGACCTGCACAGATTTATGCTTTGACAATTTTTAATTTTTTTTAATCCTGTCTTCTGTTGAGCTGACTGTCGCTCTAGTACAGAGTCTGTACTTTAAAAATTTGGGAAATACATTTAGGGGCAATTTGGGATATAAATATACGGGGAACTTTGCTTGTTTTTTCTGAACGCAGGAAATATCAAATGCTCATTGTCCCTTGCAAGGTAGCTCATTTTGGCTGGCTAAGGCAGACTTTTTCTCCACAAGCGCTTAGTCCCTCAGTTATTTCTGCAGTGCTGATGCTCCCAAGCGAGCTAAATGATAGTAGATAAGAAAGACATAATCCACCCACCACAAACGGCACTTTCGTGCACCATCAGATCCATCAGGTGCATGATTCCCTGTCTTTAGTTGAATTCTCCTCTCAAAGCACTCGAGCTGCTTCATGTTGGGGGTTGTTAAAGTGCAACAATTGGAATAACCACTCTTTTCCTGGCTTCCCAGGGAGAAGGCAGAGCAGGCTATCTGGAATCGCCTGCGGCACCTCAAGGCACTGAAAGCCCGGCGGCAGCAGGCTCGCTTACCTCTCCGCATCGGGATTCTAGGTACCTGGTGGGATGCGCAGCTGCGGGTAGCACACGCTGTTGTGCCACATCCCACCGTGCTGCGTTTCCTCTTCCCCTCTGGCGGCATCAAGCCTTTTCTGCAGGGTGAAAGCAGCTAGCGAAGGGGTGCAGAGGTGTGATGGAGGGTGGGCGCTTCCTCACAAGGACCCTTCTCCTTTGGCGGCAGGATGCATGGCTGAGAGGCTTAAGGAGGAGATTCTGCACAGGGAGAAGCTAGTGGATATTGTGGCAGGCCCTGATGCGTATCGTGACCTTCCCCGGCTGCTGGCCGTGGCAGAGTCTGGCCAGCAAGCTGCTAATGTCCTGCTATCGCTAGATGAGACTTACGCAGATATTCTGCCTGTCCAGACTAGTGCAGGTGGCACAACAGCATTTGTGTAAGTACCGTTTTTTTTCCTGTGCATGTTTCTGACGTTCTGGTTTGGAAATATTGCTGTGCAGAGCAGACGTGGTGGTGACAGCAGCTACCCAAGAGATGCAATGCCTGGTTGCACTCGCTCCCGGCAGCCCAGAAGCATGAGCCTACCAGACTGTGTGTTTGCTGCTTCTTCGCTGTCTGACTGAGCCCTGGAGAGGCTGCGCCGTGCTCTGGCTGTCTGCAGGCTTCTCTTACTCTCCTTTGAGAACGTTGATTGTCTAAGCCAGCTGCTGCACTGAGTGGTTTCTGTCCACTGACGTCTGCGTCTTTCTAAAGTCTATGCTTCTCTCATCTCCTGCCTTCTGCTATGTCCTGCCCCAGGTTCTCCTATTTAATTCTTCTAATCCTCCATGCATTGTAACTTCTGTGGGGTTTGTTTCCATTTGTTTAGTTTTGATAATAAGATTACCAAACATGAAATCAGACTCTGCTCAGTGTGGCCATAGAGGACAGAAGGACAGCGTCACCCTCTGTAGGAACAGGATGCAGAAGAATCTTTCATCACTGCCAGATTGCAGTGCCAGTCTGTGCCTCATTAGTTGCTTTCCGAGTTTCTTGGAAATGTGCGTGAAAAATTAGGAGGTGTTAGCTAGGAGCAAGCGGAAGCCAGCTCTGGCTGGAGCAGTTTGTAAGAGGAAGCTGCGGAGCTGTGTTTGAGCTGGTCCTGTGCGTGCTGAAGGCAGCAGTGCTGGGCCAGGTCAAAGCAGGGCAGGATGCAACGTGGATGATTCTTCCGGAGCGATCGTAGTATGACCTGTACTTTACCTCTCGGCAGATCTATCATGCGGGGCTGTGACAACATGTGTAGCTATTGCATTGTGCCCTTCACCCGTGGCCGTGAAAGGAGCCGCCCCATCGCATCCATCCTGCAAGAAGTGAGGATGCTCTCAGATCAGGTGAGGCAGAGCAGCCTTCCTGCCTGCCCTTAACCGTGGGCGGAAGGATGGGTCTCATTGAAAGTGTTTTCAGTGATACCTTTGACCAAGGACACCACCTTTGTCTGTGGAGACAAGGTCATCATAGGGTTCCACCAGTGGCTTTTTGATTCCCCTTCTAATACTCTGAGACAGACAGGGAAGAGAGGGCTTTCCCTGGGGACTCCTTGAAGTAAGAGTAAAACCGTGGCTGCCCTTGCAGCTTAGCTATCTGACCCAGGTTATATTTTTTCCTCTCTGTTTGTCTTTGTAGGGAGTGAAAGAAGTGACCCTTTTGGGTCAGAATGTCAACAGCTTTCGAGATATGTCTGAGGTGCAGTTTCAGTCAGCTGCTGCCCCAGTCCTCAGTCGTGGCTTTAGCACAGTTTACAAAGCTAAACCAGGAGGCTTGCGCTTCGCGCATCTTCTAGACCAGGTTTCTAGAATTGATCCAGAAATGAGGATCCGTTTCACCTCTCCACACCCCAAGGATTTTCCCGATGAGGCAAGTGTAAAATAATAAGCAGCTGGACCTCTGCCCTGTTCCCCAAATGGAACATGGAATCATGGAATGGGAGCAGCAGCTCCTGGGAGGGGGCATGTTTGTACTAAAGCTAGCAGGTTTGCAACTTGCTGGCTTTTACCTGGGGAAGACTTTTCCCCTTGGCATCCTGGTAGAGTTGAATTCTCTGTAACACTGTCTCCTGATTGTCCATGACAGGTCCTGCAGCTTATCCAGGAGCGATACAACATCTGCAAACAGCTTCATCTCCCAGCTCAGAGTGGAAGTACACGAGTCCTGGAGGCCATGCGACGAGGGTGAGTGACCGCCATGGGGAGTCCTGTGCCCTACCCTCAGATTTAGGATGCTGGTTTCTCCTCACCAATGTTGGGGTTTCCTGATTAGTAAATCCATATGTTCTTCATTGCAGATACACAAGAGAAGCGTATTTAGAGCTTGTGCACCATGTGCGTGAGTCCATTCCAGGTAGGGGCTCTCTTTAACTTGGTCTGAGCTCAGCACAGCTGTATCTTCCTGTCCTTTCGTGAGTGAAGTGTTTGTCTCTTCCTTGAGGGAAGTGTAAAGCTGCGTCTCTGTTACAGGAGTGAGCTTAAGCAGTGATTTCATTGCTGGCTTCTGTGGAGAGACGGAGGAAGATCACCAGCAGACCGTGTCCTTGCTGCGGGAAGTCCGCTACAATATAGGATTCCTGTTTGCCTACAGCATGAGACAGGTGAGTGCAAGGATGGAGAAGATTCTTATCTCTGGGTATCTCACCTAATCCCTGAGGGCTGTTTCTCACAATGAGACACCAAAAAAAAAAAAAGCTATTGAAAATAATACCTAAAGACATGGTATATTGGTAGATTTTTTTTTGCTTGCATGCAGCACTTCTAGGGCATGTGCTTCTGCAAGAGCCACCATTGTGCCTCAAAGGCTTCCAGCTCCCTTGTGTCGGTGTCATGGTTGATTGGTGGTTGGGTAACGTGGTTCTGCAGATGCTTCAGAGTGATTGCAAGGAAGCAGCCATGTCTGCAGAAACCTGGCTGCAGGTATGTTTTTCCCTGCTGATGAGAAATTGCTGGTGTAGCTGGGCTCCAGCCCAGCTACAGAGGCTGTCAATCGAGCCTGCAAAGAAATGGTGAATTTTCAGAAGGTATTTCCATGAGAAGAGTGGAGAGTTGACAAGTCTCCATTAGAATACTCTCCAAAGTGTAAGATGCTGATGGGGAAGAAGACAGGAGATTGGGAAACATAAGGAAGCAAAGGATCACTTTTCAGCACATGGGACTTGAAGTAATAGAATCCATTGCCTGTCCTTGTGGACAGACAGGCAAAAGAGACATCTCACACAGGAGATGCAGAATTTCTTCACACATCCACTGATGCTCAGCACCCTAAATCAAACCTTCTGCCAAAAAGGTGGTGCAGAAAGAATGTGAGGATCTCGAGGATGTTGCTGGTACTGAAAGCCTTCCATGAGATTGTAAATATAAACTGTAACGTGTGGGAAGCTGTTGCTTGAAGAGCAGCCAGGCTGGTTGGGGTCAGACAAGGTTCTGATGTCAGACTGTCTGGTTATTGAGGAGCCATATTTGCTTTGTCTGTTTACAGAAAACCCGGGCATATCACCGGCTGCAAGACGACGTGCCTGCAGACATAAAACAGAGGCGGCTGGAGGAGCTCATTACTGTCTTCCGAGAGGAGGCTGCAAGGGCAAACGAGGCAATGGTGGGCCAGTCTCAGCTGGTGCTGGTGGAGGGGGTGAGTGTGCCTGGAACAGAGTTGTCCTCCCCTCTTGCTGGCCAAGAGGCTCTTAGGCTGTACACAGCAATCATCACTTCTGCCTTCCCCTCTCACTGTCCCTGCACAATCCTAGGACTCCAAGACCATATCTTCACTCTTAAGCAGACAGCCTGATTTTTCCAGAGCACTGAGCTGCGCGCAGGGGGCTGGGATAGGTCAGAGACACGTCTCTGGCCAAGCACTGAATTACTGCAAGCTTTGAAACATTGGCTTTGGTGTGTGGGTGTCAACACAGCAGCTCTGGCCATGGGACTTTGTTACGCGGCATGCTTAACAATGTGGAACGTGGATTTTAATACTGGCAATAGTGCTCAATTAATTCCTGAGGCAGTAAAACCCAGCAGTGAATCAGAGCTGTTGCCATGCAGGTAATGTTCCCTGTCCTCCTTTCAGCCCAGCAAGCGCTCTCCCTCGGAGTTGTGTGGGAGGAATGACGGCAACATCAAGGTGATCTTCCGCGATGCTGAGACAGAGGATGCTGCGGGCTGCAAGGCTCCGGTCAGAGCCCAGCCAGGGGACTATGTGGTGGTGAAGGTGACCTGTCTACAATACTTGTTTCCTTGGGCTCTTTTTCTTGCTCAGTGCTGTTCTCTAGAGCAGCTGCTGCCAGGAGAGCCTAAAATTAGAATGGATCCTCCTCAGCTTTTCTGTTCCTGAGGACTGTTGTGCTGTTTCTTTCAGGTAACCTCTGCCAGCTCTCAGACCTTGAAGGGAGTTCTGCTCTGTCGTACTACCCTCTCCCGCTCTGCGGCTTCTCGTTGAGGTATCCCTGCTGCCAGTGGGCAAAAGCAGCACATTTTCCCCAGGAAGAAACAAGAAAGCTTCGTCAGGTGGAGATGGGGTAGAAACAGGGAGATATATTTATATATATAAAAAAATAATAATTTTTTTTTCTTTTTTCTGTTTTGGCAACAAACTGCACCCATAGATCCATGCAAGTCTGTAGGCAAAAGGGATGGATGCTGTGTATGGACTTGCCAGTGTGATTTTGTATTTTCACTTGCTGTCAGGTTGGCCCCCCCTTGCAGTGCTGACGGTCTGTCCTCTGACTTCGATCCCGTCTTCTGCAGCCCAGCCCGAGAAACGTCTGCCTGCAGAGCAGGTCATTCCTACTAGCTCGGTTGAGTTTAGGAGCTGCAAAAACTGGTAGTGCCTAGAAAATATAGCTCCAGCAGCGGCTGGAGGATGGAAGCAGTACTGCCAAAGGGCATGAGGAACTCAGTGAACAGGAGAAGATTGTGATGAATTCTTTCCAAATATTGGTAACTTCCCTATTTGTAAAATGCTTGGAAAGGGCAAGGAAGAACCTGCACTGTGCTTGTATGATGGAATATGGCACTGAACTGTGGAATATAAAATGATGTTAATGTGCATGAGTGATGCTTAATCTGTTGTATCTGAGGCAGAGGGAGTGCACCCTTACCCCTGCACTGGGGCTATTTGGATGTAGGTTGGAGAGGAAGGATTTCCCTGTCTCCAGGCCTAAGGGAACGCGTCTAAGGACTGGCTGCCAGCTGAGGGTTACCTCCAGCCTGTAAAAAGTTTAAGTGTAGCTTTGTAATCCAAACATCTATGGATGTGTTGCTCTTTGCTCGCTGGAGGAGAGATATGGCCGTACCAGTTGAAATGGCCAATAACTTCTTTAAGTGCGTCTGACAGACCCTTGTTTCTATCAGCCTGCAGCTAACCCTGGCCACACTGTGTCATATTCCAGGCTGATCTGCTAAATTCAAACAAACACCCGTAACCTGCACTTGTAAGTAAACTCTCTCTTATGAGATGTGAGAAAGAATCATCCCTTTTAATATAGATAACCATGTTATTAAAATAAATCATTGTAAAAGGCTCTCTCCAGTGTCAAATTTGGAAGGAACAGCTGATCAACTCTTAATAGAGCAGCCACTATGTGAATTTGCAGAATTTTTAAATAAGCATGAAAGGGTTTTGCTAGAAAGTCTTCTCTCCTGCTCAGCTCTTTCTGGGATATAATTGTATCTCTTTGAAAACAGCATGGTTCACCGAATATTCATCAGGCCTTAAGTTTGAGAAACAAATGCCTTTTGCTTATTATCTCAGAGCTGATTCTCTTCTTGTAGGAGTGAAATCTGCACAATCAGCATTAGTCAGTGTGAGTGCTAACAAATACGTACACCGGGCTGTTCTGCAATCCTGCCTCCAAATGGGAAATGGTCTTGGGCCCAGATGCCAGGTTTTGGACCTCTGCTGCCTAGCGAGTGTAAGCCTTTGACCAGCGGGATTTTAAGGAAGAGGCAGCGAGAAGCTGTTTGGTTTGAGATACCAAAGGAAGGAGCAGGATGTATAAGCATCATCCCTCAAAAGTGACAGGCACTGGAGCCAGTATGTGCTTGCTAATTAAAACAACTGGGTAAATGGCCCAGTTTTCACTGCTCTGCAGCATCTCTTTCAGCAGGTTTTTCCCATGCATCTTGAAACCCTGGCCCAAGCCGGCACCCCCTGGAAAGGGCTAACACCTACTTTTTACTGTTCATTTTGACCTTCTCCTGACAAGCACCTATTCCAAGCGAGAAATGCAGACCGCAGTGCGCCCTCCCCGCTCCATCCAGCTTTGAGGCCAGCTGTGGTCGTTTTACAATCATTATTTTAAGAGCAAGAGACTAATGAGGAGGAGAGCTGGGTTTTACATTTTGATGAGGAGGTGATAATGCTCTCTGCACAGACTCCCTAAGGAGCCGTAGCGCTTACCATTTGCCTCGCCTCCTTAGTTTTTATAGGCCTCAGGAATGAAGGCTGAGGTTTTAAGGCAGCGAAGCAACCATTAGGAAGCGCTTACAGTGACCTTGGAGGCTGAGTTAGTCGTTTGGCACTGCCTGAAAGCAGGAATGTTTTTTTCTCGGGGGCTAGAGGTGGGATGCGGTTTCTGTATCACTTGGCAGAAGATCTGCTCCCTGAATTCGGCTGCGGGGAAAGTTGAACTTTTGTCTCGTGTTCATTCCGCTTCGCTCTCATTCTTCTATGTTTCTTTTCCCAGTCTGAGCAGGGACGAGAGTCCTGGACTCCATGGGATTTTTAAATCTCCCATGCTGATTTATACCTGTGCAATTGGAAGCTGAAGTGTTGCGGCATTTCAGCATACCTCAGGGATGGAAGGCATTTGTTTTGCCGGGATTGCTGCTGTGAGACAGCTCTGGGTCCAAACTGGAATACTGGTTAAAGTAAACATGCACTGTATCTCCGCTCTGTAGAGAAACACGGATCCAGGAATTACTATCCAAAGTTGGTAGGAACATTACTATCTGTGATTTCTTACCAGCAAAGAGGCCTGCTAGGTTTTTGTTATCCAGAGCATAGTGTTTAAAAATCTTAATTTCTGCCCATTTTCTAAGTGTCCTCATAAAGATGCATTTTGTAATGAAGCTCAGCCCTCGCCTCCATATCCCAAACTCTGGGCACAAGTTCTGGTGCGTTCCCGAGGGGCTCCAGGAGACAGCAGCCCTGGTATAATTCGAAAGCTGGATCCTGATCTTTTGGAAAAGAGCTGCAGTCAGCCCTTGCTGGCCTCCAATTGCTTCTGGGCACAGGAGGAGATGTTCCTCGGAGGCAAAACACTACTGGTTGGATGCTGGGTGGTGGTGTGTTTTAGGGATGACTCAGGCGGCTTCCTCAGGTCAGACCCACGACTCTAAATCCCTCCTCGCTGTGCAGCCCCAGAGTTTTTCTATGCATCCAGCTTTCCTATATCCACGCAGGATGGAAACCGCTGGCAATAACACCACCAGGCCAGAAGTCACCAGCCTGAGAAAGCAGGAGAAAAAAAAAAAAAAAAAAAAAAGAAAAAAAGAAAAAAAAGCACGATCAGTGTGTTTATTCACATGGTTTTGGGCTTATCTGCTTGCTCTTTCTGCTCTTTATATTCCCGAGGTTCCAAGTTTGTATTCCCAGTATTGGGCAGAGTGGATTTCCCAAGCCAAGGAGACCCACCACCTTTTAACCATTCCCACGAAATGCTGTGTTGAGGACACACACCCTGGGAAAAGTACAGGAAAAGTCATAAATCTATGGATCTACATCCAGCTCCTTTGCTGAGACGGATTCTTTAGGTAAGAGCTGGGGGATTAAGGGGATGTATATGAAATGCAGAGCATCAGCATGGAACACCTTCAGTAAGGAGCCCAGGAGCCACGCTTGGTACATGCAGAACTAGCCCAGGCTCGGTGTCGGTGGCCAAGGTGGTAAACCCTCACTTGCCACCGGCAGGGCCGGGAGGCGAGGGGACTGCAGGAGAGGGCGACAGTCCCTCAGCAAACAAGCCAACCTGTGAGAAAAACAGGTTAAACTCCCCCTGCTTGGGAAAAAAAGGCAGGCAGCCTCCGGCCTGTGCGAGCCTCTGGGGACTTCAGTCGGATGCATAAACAAGACACGAAGCAGCTCCTCGGGATGCTCCTGCTGACTTGTGCCGTGCTGGGCGGCGGGTCACTGCTGTGGCTGTCGGTAAAGCCCCTGCGCCTGGGGACCCCGGCACATCCTTGCAGCTCCGACCCGGTCCAGCGTTACAGGTATGGAGTGATTAAAATTGGGATTTACTGCTGCTGAGAACAGGTCTGTGCCGTCCTCCGCGCCCAGGCCAGCTGGCTGCAGCGACAGCGAGTGTCGGGCGCAGGACGGCGCTGCCGGGCCCCGCAGCCCCTGCCCTGTAACTTCAGCCACTTGGTTTGTTTTAATTTAGTTTCCGCTTAAAGCGGAGTGTCATTCTGAGCGCAGCCTCTGCTGACAGAGCAAAGCAGCTCCGGGGACCTCCTCTCCTTCGCACCTCTCTGACTCCCCGACTCCCTCAAGCCCCCCACAGCAGGACGGGGCCGGGCTTGTAGGTGAGTGTCAGAGAGATCCTAGTGTTACGCAGCGACTCACAGCAACAGTAATGGCAGCTCTGCCCTGTCACCCAGCCTCTCGCACGAGGGAGGAGCACGTTACTCCTTCCAGCCTGTCCCACCACTGCGGAGCATCAGGATTTATGCGGGGTCCTGTCTCCGGTGCTGGGTGGGCTGAGCTGTGCTGGAGGACGTGCTGGGCTGTGGTTACATCGGCGTCCCGAGGGCTCGGCCGGTCCTTTCGGGGGTGAGCAGAGCCCTGCCCAGCTTCCCCTCTCCAACACCTCCCTCCTTCCCAGGCAATTGTCCCAGGGTCCCTCTGGAGAACACACAAACTTTTTTTTTTTTTGCCTCCGTCCAGCCAGTTGTGCCCCAGTTACCCCCGTGGGCAAACACCTAACGAGGCGTTTGGCAGATCAGTTTTCCCGGCACAGACCTAGTGTGACATTTACGCTCAAGCCCTGGCCATGCCCCGAGGCATCTCCTGCCACTGGCATTTCAGAACACACAACCTGCAGCCTTTTTTTTTTTTTTCTGCTTGCGATGTGTGTTGAGAGAGGCTGGACACCATCACGAACACACAAGTACGGTCACCTGGCAGAACGTCAGAGAGAACAAGAGCCTGTTTGTTCTCCGTTCCCCGCCCCCATCACACAGCCCTAAAGAGCGAACCTGTTTGTCCTCCGGTCTTGGCTTACGGGGAGGAGGGACAGGCGGCAGCGGGCGCTCTCGGCCAGTGTTGAGCTGCTCATCACCGCCTTTTGTTGGCCTGAGGACAACCTCAACATAGATGCCCATCGTTGCCTACGCTCCCCCTTCCCAGCCCCGCTCCCTTCTCCGAGACTTGCCAAGGCAGAGCAGTTGGGCTTTTCCCAGCGCCGGGGCTGGCTGTGGTGTGTCACGTCCTTCCCCAGCAACCCCAGTGCTCTGCAATCTGTTTTCCCTCTGAATATCAATGAAGTTGGAGGGAAAGATTGACATTTTTTCCCTGATGGCAGCTTGTAAGCACAGTTTGCTTTAGGTCAGCCGAAGACCTCCGCTCTGCCGAAGCGGTGGCAGGTGACGAGATGCATTGCCTCTGAGCGATGCGCCAAGCTGAAACACTTTTCTTCCCTCTTCTCCTCTTTTCTCGTGGGTTTTCACTTTAGTAGACAGGCTTCAGGCACTTGCCAGCCCTTTTTTTCCCCCAGGCCTCCTCCTCCTCCTCCCTCCACCAGTGCTGCTGTGGGCTGGAGGTCCATGGCGGTTTCCTTCGGCAGCTTTCCATCACCACTGCTGAAGCCAGCTCTTTGTGTAAAGCTTAGGGATTTAATGCAACATACAGAACTTTTAAAACAACGTCTTCTGTTTCTAAAATCAGTTATACCTTTAGTTGACTCCTTTCTGGAACTGGCAGCGGCCAGGTTCCAGCAGGAAGGGTACAACTGCTCCTAAAGGCTGCTCCGCTGCTGGTGGTGAACTCTGCCATGCTGGAAACACAGCGGGCTCTCCACCGCAGCAGGCCTGCCCGCCTCCCCTGCCTCCCCCCACTGATGTCCCCCCCAGGCCAGCCCCAAGCTGCTCTGCAGCCCACCCACCCCGGCAGCGTTTCCCTCTGTCCCCAGCCCTTCCCCAGAGCAATGTGCCTCCCTGGAGCCATTCTGGGCTGTGAACTGAATGTCAATGACAGGGGCGCTGATGGTGAATGGCAGCTCCAATTTTTCAGGTTTTTGTGAATTCAGAGCGTATCTTACAAGTCTGTCACAGTAACTGCTGTTCTCTGGGGCTTGGGAGCCCTGTGGCTCTCCCTCCTCCCTTGAGAGCAATTTCTTTCCTTTACTGACAGCTAACTATTGATGTCTCATTCTCCTGAAGATGACATGTCCTGTCTCATCAGGTTTAAATTAGTTTTATCTTTAGGCTTCCCTATTAATAAGCTCTCATCGTGGTGTCATTACTCGATATCTATTTTCTGATGCTTTTCATTAATGACTCTATATCTTCCAAGATATTTTTTTGTCAAGTATTTTGTTTTTTTTTTTTCCCTCTGCTGGCTGAGTTATTTAATAGTCAGGCAGGGATCAGGGATGTGAAGGTGGTCAGACACTGCTCAGGGCTGGACGCGGCTGTGTGTGCAGGGAAGGACGATGGCCTGGGGCTGGAATGGATGGCCACGTGCTCCCTCGCTCCGTCTCTCTGCATCCCTCTAATGCCGGGCTGAGCTCTGCCACGCCGGGTGCTCTCAAGAGCATCAGTCAATAGAGTAATTAAAATGCCTCCCATGAGGCAAAGGTGGTGCAATTCATTTGGACAGCTGTATTGGACGCTCTCTGGGAAAAAAACAGAGAATGACTTTCTGTGTCCCCTCCCGCAAGGGAGGCTCCCGGTGTGCCCGCTCCTGTGCCCGGGGCAGCAGCTCCAGCCTTTGGGCAATAGCCCTGGGGCTAGAGTTGCTTCACAGCTCTTATTTCCCGGACAAGTCCTCTTTCCCACCCAGAAACCTGGTCTGGGCCATGCCCCAGGGACATGCTGCACGTTCAGGACGTGCTCGGGCAGGGAGCCTGCTCCTAGGGCATGGCACTGCTCAGCTTCGTCACCGTCGGAGCCCTTCCAACCACCACACCCCCCAAAATCCTGGATGGCCAGAAACCCTCTGGAGGGACCTCCTGGCCAGCAGAGCCTCTGCCTGGTCTGTGGCCCCAGCATCCTTCCTCCTGGTGGGGAGCAGGCAGAGCCCCCCCCCCACTGCAGAGAGCCCGAAACATCCTCAGCTCCTCGGGGCCGACCCCCTGTGGTCACTGGAGTCAGCGAGGCCGGTGTGATGCCAGGAGGATGCTGCCCTTGCCCTTCTGCGGGAGGCAGAAGCTGTGGTAGAAGAACCACATCCCCCCAGGTCAGATATGGGTGCTGCTGCTCTGGGCAGGTTTGGGACGCGGGTGACCTTTTGGAAAGCTGGTTTGGAAAAAGCAAAAGATCTCCATGCATGAGTGATGTGAGATCTTTTGTTACAGTTGAGGGTTTAGGAACCGGAGCTTTGACTCAGGCATGGCCCCGGCTCTGGGATGCGGGGGGAGATGGAGCAGCAGCAAACCACAGGAACAGGGGCTGAGCCGAGCCGCTGGTTAAAGGAAAATACAGCCTCGTGAGCCGCGATTCAGTGCTCAGCATGGAGATTGTCCGCAATGTTGACTTTTTACCTGGAGCACTGACGAGATCGAGCAGCGAAGTAGGTTTCCGAACAGCATTTTGCCTAAAAACGTCAGAATTTCAAGGAGCAGAGCAGGCCTGGCTGGGAGATGGCGTCCCCGGGCTGCAGGCAGCAGGACGGGCTCGAGCAGCGCAGCCGCCCCGTGCAGTGGAAACCCAACACGGCCCGTGGTGGTTTGGCTGAGCCCATGTCAGCTGCTGACCTGCAGAGAGGAAATCACAGCCTGGCCAAAGCCGAAGGATGCCCTCTTCCCCGGCTACGTGTATAAATACACGTTACTGTATATGGGATATTGTAATGTGCCAGCGGCAGGGGGATGCTGCAGTGCTTCGTGTGCCTGGCAGGTTCTCATCCCTATTACAAGTCATCCCTCTAGGAAATTTGAAGCAAAAGGGAATTATTTCACATGATTCCAAGGAGGACCATGACCGGCGTCTCGGTTCCTGCTGGGTTGGAGCCACTTTCCCCAGTGGTCGGGCTGCTGGGAAGTGCTGCTGCCACCAGGAACACGGGGACAGCAGAGCTGCCAGCCCCGCCAAGTGCCTTTGCCTGGAGGGATTTTTCTCATTGTATCTTCAGCAGTGTCAAAAGCAAAGCCTGTCAGTGTTGAAAACACCCGAATCTCCTTAAGACTAAGAAAAACGCATTCCCTGGGCTTCATTTCCAGGAGCCGCTTGCAGGGCGCAGGGCAGGGTAAGGATGGGAAGCGGGGCTGGGTCGGCCACGTGGGGAGAGGATTAAATGCAAGAACAAACCTCGTTTCCCCTCCGTGCACTTCTCACGTTAACGAGGAGGAGAAAGGTGCCCGATTCCTTGAAAGGAAACCCTGGTATGACAAGAACCTGACGTACAGTGGCATTTCTAATAGAGCTATCAGGGTGCTTCAGGGACATGGTGTGTCTGCTATCTGCAAAGTCAGGTCGCAGAGGAGAATTAGCTTGCCCAGCCCCTGCTGTTGGCTTGCATGCAAAAATTACACAGCAAACTACGACCAACTGCAGAACGGGTAATTTGCAGCAGTGCCTACAGCGCTGGGTTGGGGCTGATTAATATTCAGCGCACTGCTGTGAAAACGAAAAGCCAGACAGAATTGTCCTCCTCCCCTTTCTGCATCCATGAGGATGCCAAGGGTAATGGCTGAAGCGCAGAAACAAAAACAAGATCCGCTCTCGGTCGAGCTGATACAGGGCTTTTGAGCCTAAACAAGATGCTCCCTTCCCTTTGGGTTAATTAGCCTCATCTTTTAACCTGCCACTTCTTTTTTGTGTTTAATGTTGTCGTTCCATTATTTAATTAGAGGAAGTTTACAAAAGACTAACAGGAGGCTTTCTTTGAAGCTATCAGAACAAAACAGTAGGCATTTCAAAAAAAACAGTTTCTCTTTAAAAAGGGGAAATGTTCTGATATTTTAAAGAAAGATTCTTCCCATTGTGAGAAATAAGTGCTGGTCCGAATGAAACAGGCTCAGGCAGAATCCTCTGTGAAGCACATATTTATTCACGTTCTTGCGAGAGCGGGTGACCTAGCTTGTAGGCACCCCTTCAGTTCTTGAAACACACCTTTTTATTGCCTAATCCCGGCTGATTTTTTTCCCTCCCCTGTTTCCCATTGGTTGGGTACTCCAGGGTTCACAGTCTGTCCGAGGCGCCTAAAATTCTTCCCGGATGTCTTGCCTCTGTTTACTTCTCTTTATGCTACACCTAAAGGGATTATCTGACTAGTTTATTTCTTTCCTTTTTGGTAAAAAAAATTGCTCAATGTCATTAGCCCTGGTTAAATGTTTGACTACCCTTGTAGTCACTAATCCAGTAGGAATCAGTTTGTCCTTTTGTCTGTGTGATAAGAGATGTTCTACAAGCCTTTGCTGGAGCCTCTTTGTCTTAGTCGTTCCCTTATCGCGTCACCTCTGATGGAAACGGCTTTTCTCCTCTGCAAAAGCAATACCTGCCTTTCTTACACCATGATTTCTCGATCAAAACTCCATTTTGAAACGCCCTTTTACTGTCGGTGGGAAAAATTTCCCCATCCCATGCTCAGGACAATGCACAGCGCAGGGCCGGCTGGGACAGATGGTACCCATCAGCAGAGAGCCGGGATGCTCTGGGCAGCGAGAAGGTGCCCTGAGGCTCGGGGTACAAACCAAACTCCGGCGGCTGGCTGGCATTCTCGTGCCCGTCCTCCTGAGCCACTTCCCCTCACCAAGGGCCTTTCCCTGCCCCGGCCGCAGGTGATGGATTTCTCTCCATCCTCCCAGGGCTCTTTCCTCCCCTTGTTCCCTGGAAAAGCCCGGGAGATGCTCAGACCTGCCGGTCCTGCCGTCCCACCCGCGCTCAGCTGAGGCAGGGCTGGGTGTTCTTGTACCACAGAGCAGCTTACGAAAGAGGAGAGCGGAGCCACAGGCAAAGCCCAGCCTGCTGTTTGCCTTCAGGGCTTCGGTTTTGCATTTACAGGGGCCAAAATAAACCCTCGCCCACAGTCCCAGACCTCCTGGTGTCCCGTTGCGCTAACAGAAGGCGGGTGAGGGCAGGACGGCGTGCGGTCAGGGCAAACCCCTCGAAGGCAAACACAGCCCGAGGTGCTGCCGAGCAGAAGGAGCTGGCACTGCTCGGAGCGGTGCTCGGCCAGGCTCCGGCCAAGGAGCTCTGCCCAGTAGCCCTCCAACATCCCTTCTTGCCAGCAGCCACCGCGATGGATGGGCCACACATCCCAGCCGCCACGGGGCCGACCAGCGCGGTGAGAGGAGCCTCTGGGTGCCCCCGACCCGCCCTGTGACACCCTCGGGGACAGGTTGGGGAAATCCTACACAAAACCACCTTGGTGCCCTCATGGACAGGGCTCGTGAGCTGCCCCAGAGCCACCCACCCTCGCTCACCAGAGCCAGGCAGTGCCGGCGGCAGGGATGTCCCCTGTGGCACCATTTTACATCGCTATTAGTGCATCAAACCAGTGCAAAATTCCTGCCTCTTCCCTTATACCACTCCCATTCATTCTCTGCGTCTGCTCTGCACGGCGCCCACCCCGGCACGGGTGCTGCCGTGGGCTCCGTGGGTCTCATGGTGGCCGATGGCCGCCCGCCCCCGGCTCTGCAGGAGCAGAGGCAGGAACCACCCCCGTGGCACCGCACCACCTGGAAGGATTTGCTTTTTGGCATTTTTGGCAGTAGGATTACTGAGGAAATCTTTACACCTGTCTCTGCAATTATTCACAGCCAGTGAGCCTGGGTTGGGAATTGGCACTTTCTTTCGTCCAGCTCCTTCCGTTTCCTTAGGAATTGGAAACCGAACGTGCCCAGCGAGGCGTTACTTATTAGACAGCTTGGGCCTAGGCAATGCCATCCGTCCCTGTCCTTCCCCTCGCAGCTCTGCCGATGCCATCGAAGGACACCCGGCTTCTGCTCTTCACCTTCCTGCTGCTGAGCACACGCGGCTCGTTGGCATAAAGTTGCCTTTCCCGGAGCCCCCAGCCCATGGGTGCTCATTGCAGCCGGCGCGAGAGGCGGGAGGGAGGCACTGAATGCAGCCCTAAGGACCACAGCCCAATAGCATCGTTACCTCTGCGTTTAATTGGCAGGGTGGGGGTGGCATCCCAACCCCCTGTCGAGGTTGGGGTGCTCGGGGCATCGCTCACTCACACGGTGCCACGACCGGCTAGATGGAGTGAGGAGTGACAGGAGAAGCTGGGCTGGAGTCCCTGGGCATGGGGGGCACCTCAGTCACCCCATCGACTCGCGAAAAGCCCAGTGGGAAACTCCGAGGTGTTCGGTGAAACATTTAGACTCCTGAATGCCCAGCCACGGCACGCAGGAGCTGCAGGGTAGGCTACAGGAAAGCGGTCTTTCCCTAAAGAAAATTGTGTTCTTTCATGAAAAAAAAAAAAAAAGAAAACTGAAAGCTTTTCCCCACAAATCAAATAATTCTATGGGGAACTTGAGCTGAAATGCTTGATTTTTTTGGATCAGCTGCAAGGGAGCAGCCATCGTTCTCACCATCTCATAACTCCTCCAGTTGAGCCTTTCCTCCCCAGAGCCGCTGCTGCTTGGCAGAGCCCTGGTTTCTGCAGAGAGCCAATTTAACAGAAAAAAACCACTTATTGTCAAAACCGGCTCAGGGGTGAAGTTTCAGAGCAGCACTACTCCCGGCTGCGGGGCCAGGGATGTGCCGGCCGGCAGCTCTTCAGCAGCCACGGATTGGATGGGATCAGACGGGTGCTTTGGGGACAAGGGGACAGCACGGGGTCTGGGTGTGGAGGGCGATGGCGGGGGACGAGCCACAGCCGAGGAACGGTGGTGTGGGCTGGGGTCTGCACTGGAAATGCTCACCTCGAGCTGGCTCCCAGCAGTGCGTGCTGTTCTTTCTGGCTACCAGCCGCCAGCACCCACCATTTCCCGCTTCCCAACGTCTTCAGCCCTTCAGCTTCTCTTCACCGTTTTACATTTTGAACACACGTCGTTAGGAATAGGCGATACCTGCGGCGGCGCGGTGGCACGCACTATGCAGAACTCTGCCGGCGGCGGACACGTTACCGGCTGGGATGAGAAACTGCAAAAAGCCGAGCGTAAATGTCAGGTGAGAAGCAGGTTCCATCCTCTGGCAGAGGCAGCGGGACGGGAGCGGGAGCCCCAGCCCTGGGAGTGGGGGCAGCGGGGAAGACGCTGTCTGCAAACCCACCGCTCAGGGGACCGGGTGTCCCCTGGGACCCCGGAGCACCCCATCTGGGACACCCAGCAGAGCCGGTGTGGGCGCTGGGAAGTGGCTAGTGGCACTGGAGGTGGCTCTGGAGGCTGCAGGGCTCAAGGACCCGTCCCTGACCCCAGCAGCTCTTGCCGTGCAGCCATCCTGCGCAGGGGCTGTGGCACAGGACGCATTTTGATGCGGGGGACGGCTCCTTCTGCGCCCAAGAGCTCGCCGGCCATCGCCGCCCGCTCAACCCCGGGGTCCAGGCCCCAGCCCGGGGGGGGCTGGCCCGGCAGGGTGCCGGGGATGTGTTTGTTCGTGTCAAACAGCTCCCAGCTCGCTGGCAACAAGCGGGGAGCAGGAACAGAGAATAAAAGAACCAGCAGCTCAGGGACAAGGGCAGAATAAATCTGCATAAATACAAATGAGGGGAATATTTATTTCTCACATTGACCACGTTTCTGTAGCTAAATGGCGCGAGAGGCAGGGGGCCGGCAGGGCTTAGACTCGACTCCGGGGCCGCAGCTCATCGTGGTTCCCCACTTTTCCAGCAGACTTATCTATTAAATATTCTTTGCATGTGAGTTACCCCTGTAGCTGATAGGAGAGATAAATAACAAAACCCTTGCAAATGCAAAAATCCTTCTGCAGTTTGGAAAGAAACCAAATCACGTGCTGAATGCAGATGAAGAAAAATCCTTTTTATTGTAAGGAGTAACAGAAGGGATGTGAATCCACCTCACCCACAATGCAACACATCCAAATCCACTCGGAGATTACAAGACAGGATAGCATTTACTCTGATCAGTTCAAAGCATAACTCTTTGGGAACAAATCAGCTAAGTGCACGTTTGGATTAGACTGCAGGCCTTTTTTGCCTTGTTTTTAACAGTAAGAAATCACTGAAAACAGCAAAATTTCCTTTTGAAATGGCCAACTAATCAGCAGAAGGAGAGCAAAGACAAAGCGTTTACACTTCGTCAGCATTTGTCCCTTTTTTGCCTTCCCTTCACAGGAATTTGGTGCAGTTAGTGCAAACTTACAAAATTCCCATGGGGCGGCTGCACTGGGAACAAATCACTGCCACCAGCTGGGAGGTCTCGGTCCAGCACCAGGAAAGTGTCCCCTTGGCCACCAATTGCCACAGCCCCTGGCCCGGGCGAAACTCGGGCGTGCATGAGGAAGGGCCGGAGGGTCGGGGCAGTCCCTTTGTCAGTGATTGCCGTAACGAGTGGCTTACGGCCGTGACAGCCAGGAGGGCACACGGGTGTCACCTGGGGCTCCTGCCTCTGGTGGTGCTGCCAGCAGTTCCGTTGGCACAGCTGCCCGTTGGCATGGCTAGCCATCGGTATGGCTAACCATTGGCATGGCTAACCATCAGTACGGGTACACATTGGCATGGCTAACCATTGGCACGGCTAACCACCGGCGTGGCCAGCCATCAGCATGGCCAACAGCTGGCACAGCTAACCACTGGCACGGCTAACCCCTGGCATGGCTAACTGTCGGCACAGCTAACTGTTGGCAAAGCTAACCATCAGTGTGGCTAATCCTGGTCAGGACGAAAACACCAAGGTCTGGTAAGGCTGAAATGTAGCGCAGAAGAAATTTTTGTGGTTGGGTTGCTCCATTTTCACATCTATTCTATGGGCATCGGGTCATCATCCTCCCTTCCCTCCTCCTCCTCCTCCTCAGGGCAGAGCGGTGGGAATTGCCCACAGGGGGACCTGTGGGGACACGGGGGCTGAGGTTTTGGGCAGTGCGGGAGCTCGGAGCAGCAGCCCCGTGCCCCCTGTCACCTCCCACTGCCAGGCGGCAGAGTCAGCCCTGCTGGCTTCGTCTTGCCCAGCCCGGGCACCGATACCGGCACATCCACCGGCACGTCCGCCGGCAGAGCTCTGAGCCAGTTCCCAGCCAGCAAATCATCCTTACCCCACGGTGTTGCTGGCCCCACGGCTACAGAGTGCTCCCAGGACTGACGCCTGTGGCTTGGGGGAGAGTGACGCAGGTCAGTGCACGCCAGCCCCCCCGAGCCCCCGCCCGCGGGGCCGGGCTCTGCAGTACCCGACGTGCCGGCGGCCCGAGAGCCCCCGGCTTTATGGGCAGAGATGATTTAGTGCCCTGAGGAATATGCCTCTGGGGAAGCTGGGACGGCTTCCAACTCTTCCTTCCCTCCTCTATATATTAACTTTGCATGCATATGAAGCTGGAACCTCTTCCAATCACCTCTGCAAATATTAATTAATCCTCACAGCATCCTGAGGACCATTATTCACTCCTACTAAGTAAATATTATTAAATCCTTTTATGAGAGGTGAAGTGACTTTTCCAGGGCTGCGCAGGCCGTAAGTAGGAGCACACCGACTTTGTCTCGTGACCGTACGCCTGCAGCCACCGAGCGTGGCGAAGCAGCCGCCGCTGACGGGTAAAACCTGTCCGTGCCAGAGTCGGGGGATGTCTCCGAGGACCAGGGACCTCAATCGCCCCACAGCAAAGATGTACCATGTGGGGTGGAAGTGCTTTTGGGGGCTCACCCTGAGATGCATCAGCACCCTGTGGCCATGGGGACCCTCTTGGCCACTACCCCTGTGTCCCCTCCATGCGTCCCCGCAGCCGCTGCCCCTTTGTGGCTCACAGACACCACTGGGGATCCCCACCAGGGCTGGACTTACTCTGAAGGAGCCAGTCGATGAAGGCGCTTGGGAATGGGGAATTCTGCAAAAAAAAACAAGGAGGTGTTAAAGTGTGTGACTGGAGGCTGCGGTGGGCGGGAGGGCAGGCAGTGTGGGGGGGACGCAGGGCAGGGACACGGCCGTACCTGCAAATCCAGCTCCACGGACTGCTGGGATGTCACCGGCAGTTTGGAGAGGGCAGAGTGGATTTTCCCCAGGAGCCCAAAGGAGACGACATCTGGGGAGAGGGAGAGGCCATCAGGGCTGGGCAGAGCCGGCTGCCTGTCCGGGAGCCTGCGGAGAGCTCTGCCCTGCCTGCCTGGAGCATCTGGGAGAGATCGGGAGAGCCACGTCCCTGCCCGGTGACATCCTCAGCACCAGAGGAGGAAAAACCCCTCGTCCTTCCTGCGGGTCTCAGACCTCTCAGGGTTCAAAGTTTCCCTTGAAACCCGCTGTCCTGGAGCCACCAGGCGCATGTCTCATCACACGGGAAAACTTTTGGGTAAGCGGGGACAACGTTGCACAGGCTGGAGCAGCAATTGCGGCTGTGTGGGACTCAAAGATAGGGGGATGCAAACCGGGGGGGGTCCCAGCAGAGCCATCTTTCTTGGCAGCAGCTCGGGTCTGGCCCCAGTTAGGGGGAAAAAAAAAAGCAAAAAACGTGAGAAAAGCAGGATTGTGATGCTTTTGCGCCGTCCGGCAGCGTCCTGGAGGTGAGCCAGGACTGTGCCACCCACAGCAGCTTTGAGTAACTCCTTCTCCCACAGCTCGGGCTCTCCTGAGGACACCCCCTGCCTGCGGACGTGGCTAAACACGCAAAACTCCTGTCACCCTAAAAAATTAACACAGAGGAGAAAAGTTGACAACTTACTGTTGAGGAATTGGAGCTTCATATTGACGATGCTGACCCAAATATTCACCAACGGGCAAAGCTGCAACGGTAACGAGTGGCACAACCTTGGTGAGAGTATCGTGGGGGCGGCGACGCGTTTCCCTAACGATCGTTAAAGTTTCGCAGACTTTAGATCAAGAGGGAACGATCAGCTCCTAGAGCCCGGTTTACCTCCGTGGGAAAAGAGCGGTGTAAATCGTTCAGCTCTCTTCTCGAAACGGCACAGATTCTATTTAACGGAATAAAAGATTTTTTTTCTAACGGGCCCCTTTTTTCTAAGCGAGGCTGTCGCTCCTGCTTACCGCATCGGCTCGGTACCGGGAGGAGCTTCAGAAAGCAATTGGTTACACATTATCCCGTAACATTGCACGACGGAATCTGAATTACTTCTAACAAATAAATCCTGACTGTAAGAAAGAGCAAGGAAGTTGGCGGAATTCACTTACGGGTTGTGGGCACCTATCTGCGCGTGCAAATATCTCTATGTATGCATGCGTAAATCTGCTGGATAATTACAAGAGCGCTAATTTCAGTTAACGTGCAGCTTGGCACAGGGAAGGCCTTCCAGGCACTCACCAGCGCGGGTACGAGAGACTGAAGGGAATTGTTCAGCAAACGGCTCACCATGTTGGTGAAGAAGCTGGGAAGGGAAAAAAGACAGACAAAAATTACCAGGGAAATTGCCAAAAACCCGGGGCTCGGCATCAAGATGAATCCGATCTCTGCTGGCCTGCAGCGCTGCGAGCGCCGGCGAGGAGCACCGATTCTCTTCTTTTCATCTCTGGCATTAAAAGATGCTGCAAGCCCACAGCTCCCCCAGGCTTTAGCAGGAATTATAGAAGCTCGGGACTTTTTTACCTGCTTCTCAACATCTTGATCGTTAACGTGTAAATCCATGCCCAGATTGGAGACTGAAATTTCGCCCCACTGCAAACTTGCAAAGAGCTAGTCCTGACCATTATCTTCAGCTGTTTTCCCGTGCACATACCAATATCCCACCCCCTTGCAGGTTTCTCAAAAAAATAGATTGGCTTTTCTATGCGAAAAACCTTGTGGGCTCCTCATGGCTGGATAACGGAGCTGCCACTTACTCTGCGTGATGCCCTCGAGATTTTTGCTGAATTAACCTTCTCTGAAACACTCGGTGGCCTCAAGTCTGGAAACTGGAGCCTGGCTGGGCAGCTCGGGGGCAAGGGTGGGAGAAACCTGCCTCCAGCGGGAGACGCAGCCCTACGCCGGTGGCCATGGTTGAGCCCAGGGGATCAGGCTCGGCTCCTGCGTGTGATGGGTCTGTCCTTGCAAATCACCTCGGCGCGTGACACGGGACCGGGGGTGGTGAAGGCTCCCACACTCACCCCTGCCGCAGATTGACGCTGAAGCCGCCGAGCAGGTTGTTGCAATCCTTAATCACCAACTTGAGGTCACCGGGGGTGTCTTGGGTCAGTGCGATGTGTGACGTGATGTTCGTTTCTACCGAGGATCCGCTCAGAAATTGAAAAATCCTGAGAAATAAAGAAGTGGCTTGGAGGGTTATAGAGGAGACCAAAGCAGAGAAGAGTGGTATCTGTGGCTGAGCTGCAAGCTTGGGCTCAGCTGGGACAACATTTTAGACTCAGGACTTTCATCAGCCTCCTGGTCCTGTTAGCAGATCATTGAAGTCCCAGTGTGCAACGGGGACCGAGGGGTTTCCAGGAGAGTTCTGACTTCAGGCGGAGGAAGGACAAGTTAAGATGAAGGAGCATGGAGCCTTCTTGACAGTTTGCTCCCAGCACCTTGTCTACAGGAGGATCTCTGCCTCTGCCGGCCATCACAGACCGACACCATGCCTTTGGAGTGAGGACAGCTGAAAATATCCCCAGGGAGATGCAGCAGCACAGTGCAGAGCTTTCCTCACCAGCCCCTTAGTGAGTGTTTGGGGACATTTCTCCAGCATCCAGGAACGTTCCATCCTCCCCAGCACCCTCAGGACCCCCACGGCCTCGCTGCTCTGCCTCACCCACCAGCCCTGCTCACCCTGGCAAGCGCAACACCAGCTTTGAGTACAGGTTCAGGATGACCTCACTCCCATGAAGGACCTTCCACGACACTCGGACATTCTCAAGGTTCAGCACCTTCAACCTGGGGGTTGACACAGAAGCAAACCTGCCTTGAGATGGCAGGATCAGCAGGAGCAGACCCTACAGTCGGAACTCTTCCCATTCATCATTTGACCTGTTACCTATGTGGGTATTCTCAGTTAAAAGTGAAGGTGGGGAAGGGCCAAGCTCTGCTCCAAGAAGACCCAGCTGCAACGCAGGGTCAGGTCATACAGGGCTGTGTCCTGATGAGTGTCCAAGGGTGGAGCTTCCCCCACCTCTCAGAGTGCCCATCGCAGTGTCACATCACTCCCATGGGGAAGACTCTTCCTATCTCTGGTTGGAATTTCCCCCATCGCAGCTCCTCATGTGAGCTGCAAGCCTGGGACTGATGGTTTGTGTAACAGGGAGGAATTGGTCCCTGGCGCACCCCATTAGGGGAACCCTTCCCCTGGACATTATTTGTTACCCTGCAGCGAGCACCACTGCTGTGCCTCTGCTCTGACTTACCAGCCGAAGGGTGTTGACTTGCGAAGCACTCCTTCACCCAGCAGTCCTCCTCCGCCCGGAAGACCATTAAGGCCAAGTAGAGTTCCATTGCCTAGGAGACCTCCATTTCCAAGCAGCCCTGTGCCAAGGAGACCATTCTCTCCAAGAAGGCTTTTATTGCCAAGGAGGCCATTGCCAAGGAGACCATTGCCAAGGCCTTCTCCACCAAGGATGCCTGTGCCAAGGCCTTTCCCACCAAGGATGCCTGTGCCAAGCAGACCACTGCTGCCAGGTTGTCCTCCTGCAACAGTCAGGTCTCCATTACTGTTCTGGTTTGCATTGACTAGAAGCCCTCCTCTCCCAAGCACACCCATGCCAAGTAGACCTTCCTCACCTAGGAGGCCTGTGCCAAGGATCCCAGATCTGCCGGTTTCTTTTCCTGCATCAAGGGGACCTCCACTTTCTTCTCCACTCGGACTTCCTCTGCTAAGGAGGCCAGTACCCAATAACCCACCTTCACCAAGAACGCCTGTGCCAAGGCCTTTCCCACCAAGGATGCCTGTGCCAAGCAGACCACTGCTGCCAGGTTGTCCTCCTGCAACAGTCAGGTCTCCATTACTGTTCTGGTTTGCATTGACTAGAAGCCCTCCTCTCCCAAGCACACCCATGCCAAGTAGACCTTCCTCACCTAGGAGGCCTGTGCCAAGGATCCCAGATCTGCCGGTTTCTTTTCCTGCATCAAGGGGACCTCCACTTTCTTCTCCACTCGGACTTCCTCTGCTAAGGAGGCCAGTACCCAATAACCCACCTTCACCAAGAACGCCTGTGCCAAGCAATCCACTTTTTCCGCTGAGACCTTCACTGCCAAGAAGACCAGTACCCAGCAAACCTGCACCAAAGAAGTCCCAGTTACTAATCAGATTTCCACTGTTGGAAAGATTTAATTGATAAGAAAGATTTAATTGATAAGAAAGATTGGTTCAGCTACATTAGATTGACCTGCTCATGAGGTCTCATGGGGACCCCTGAGCATCCTTGCACAAAGTTGAGCTCCTCATGGAGCCAAGCCTGCCAGGAAGCAGGGCCCTGATGAGCTGAGGGATACTCCATGAGCCCAAAATGGCACAGGACACACCGGGACCAAGGTGGGCACGTGGCTGTCTGTGCCATGACACTCCCCTGGGAAATATGGAAAACCTCTGAGCTCACCATCTTTGGGTTGTGCTGGGCTCAGCCCAAGGACACTGCCCAGGTTGAGGAGGCCCTGGGAGGGGGGCAGGAGGCCCCCAAGGAGGACAAGACAGCAGAAAGGCAGCATCTCCGGTCCCAGCACCTGCGGAGAGATCCACATCAGCCCAAGCACCAGCCCCACTGTGCAGGAATCGGCAGCCTGGGCACCGGTCTGGCTCTTCATCCTTCATATGCGCGGCCCCAGGGCAGTGGGACAGGTCCTCCTCGGACATGCAGCCCACAGGCATTGTCCCCCAGCCCCAGGGGACCAGCCTGGACCCATAGCACCCTTTTCCCACCCAGAAAGGTCAAACTGGTTTTGGTTATCAGAGAGCAACTGGAACACAGTGAAGTACTCCTCTAGAGTCATTGATGTCTCCGTGCCCGGCTGGGCTACCCCACTGCACTGGGTGCCTGACATCGCAGGGAAGCTTGGAGGGAGAAAATGTCATTTTAAAGAGAGCAAGAGGGATGGAGATGAGGCAGGAGGACCTTGTACCGAGTGAGACGAATGGCTTCCGACCGCTCTGAAATGGCCCTGAAAGAAGAACACTTTAAGGGGCACAGCAGGATAAAAAATGGTGTGTGTCAAAGTCGTGTCCTTCTCCTCGTTATGAAGAATACCTCGCGTTATTAAATCTCAAAGTGCAGCCAAAATCAGACTCACTTTTCCGTGGACAGGTTGTTTGTTTTTCTCACCTTGCTCCATTCAGGCTATGAAAAGAGTCCACTTTCCCTGTATTTGATCTGCCTCTAGTCAAAAGAAAGCACCTTCAAGGACCTCATGTTCCTGCGTGAGCTGGACTTCTTGGAGTTCCAACCAACGCTGTGGAGTGTTTGTTTATACACAGAAAGATGTTTGCAAAGAAATGAAAAGAGGCACCCGCTGAAGCACTGCCCTAGGTCCCAGTTTAAGGGAGCACCCACCTGCACAGCCCACGTCCCAGCCGGGGCACCCCGGCTTGTCCCTTCTGAGAAAAAAAAACAATGTACAGGCTGCAGATTTGAGGTTCAGCACTGAGAAATAACATTATATAGGTCAGACTGAACAACTTCTTTATCTGCTCCAGATACTTTTAAAAAAATCCCTCTATGACAGTTTTCGGCACAATTAAATTAGACTTTAATTCACTAGACTGTCTTTTACATTTTCCCTTTGATCAGCATGTAATGATGTACAGCTCCTGTAGCTGTGATTATTGAACAGGAGAGAAAGATAGAGGCTTGAGCAGCTTCCATTGAAAATCGTGTCAAATAAAATCAGTGGGATTTGTTGGAGGGTCTCGGCAAGACGTGCGTAGCATTGTAAAAGGATGCCAAAATGGTTGTCAGGTCTTTTAGAAGAGCTCTTGGAGAGAATACATGACGAAGCAGAGAACTCTCTCTGCGGTTATTAACGATATCTATCTGGTTGGTACCTCCTTGGTCACACGCATTTAAGTGAGCTGAACATCTCATACATGCAAAATGCACATGTGGCTCGGCAGATAAATGCTTATTTTATACCAGTTGCGATGAGATCTGATAAGCTGAAAATTGTTCTGAATTCTGTTTGCCAAGATCATGAAAAAAATCCTAGCCATTTCTGCTGGCTTAGTCATTGTAACAAACTTAACAACAAAAATAAATGTGGAATTTGACAAGCAAGAGCTCTACTAGCTTTAAAAATTAATTTTCATAAATGATTAAGTGTTGCTACAGAAATCAAAGGAAAACTTCATTACAATTCTTGCTTTTAAAGCCAAGTTACGCTTTGCTGTAGGTCGTCTAATGGGAACAGGATCTCTGTGGCCACGGTACCTTAATGCCACTTACCTGGAGCCCTTTGATGTCGCGGTGCAGCTGCCCACGGCCTCTCGGCGGTGGCTGCCAGGAGCGGCTCTTATATACCAGAACTGCAGGAACAAGGAAAGGCCGGGGAAGGATGAAACCGGGATAGTTCCTCTTCACTGGCTGTCAAGTGTGAACCCTGCACCAGCCTCACCCCGAATACTCATGCGGCAGCGCCGGACCGTGGCGAGCAGAACCCAGCCAGCCCAGGGGTTCACCTTCTTCCCGCAGGCTGGGTGCGGCGGCCACCGGCTCTTCTGCCTGGCCGGGACACACGGCCACCCGGCTCCTCGGGGCTCGTCCCCTCCTGTCCCCTCTGACTGTCAAGACAGCACAAGTTTGGGGCAGTTGTGCCACGTCCGAGGGTCCAGCAGGGCAGCCCCCTGCAGCCCCTGGGTGCTGGGGCAGGGGCTCACGTCCCCAGGCAGGAGATGCTGTGGGTCGGGTCCCATCCAGCCCAGCACCACGTGGCTCCTTGCACATGGCCTGAAGTGGCTGGCCACAGCCATGGCAGGGACACGGCCATGGCACAGGTGGCTGTTGCTGCTCACAGCTACTTGATGTCTCTCTCTCTTTGCCCTCCCAAAGTGGCCCAGAGCGGAGCAGGAGGGTGCTGGCACCCAACAGCCCAAATTGCCATGGGACACGCAGACCCCAGAGCATCCCCTGAGCATCACAGATCCCGTGAGACAAACTCAGAGCAGCCGGGGAGAAAGGGGATGCCATGGGGGGCTGGGGACGCTCCCGGGTCTCTGGCTGAGCAGAGGGTCCCTGGGACAGTTCGGGGCAGCTCCAGGGGATGCTCCATCGATGATCTCAGAGGTCCCTTCCAACCTAGATGATTCTATGATTCCGCGGGGCACAAGGGTCTGAGGACAGTGAGAGGTGAGAAATTGCCTCCCAACAAGTTCATTACGTACAGAAACAGCATAAGGCTGACTAAAAAACCCAAAGTTACCACAAACTAAAGAGTGTGTGGATTTATGGCATAACAGCAGCACCGTGAAAACTGCCTGTCACCCACAGGTACGCAGGAGATGGCTTGTGCCTCCAAGAAAGATCTTGGCAGCTTAAAGGAGGCTTGAGAGACAACAAATAAAAGAAAACGGGGAAATAAATATAGACGTGAAGGGAAAAGGAGCATGAAAGATGACAGAAAAACCTGAGTCTGGGGTTCCAGGGGGTTTTCAGGGTGGGTCTGGACTGGGCAGGGCAGGACCCTGTCTCAAAGGCAGCGATATTACAGCCGTCCCAGCTATTCCCTTTCACCTCAGGAGCAATCTGTGGCTTTAGAGCCTTAAATTAGCAAAGGTTTCATTGCTTCAACAGGCAGCTAAACCATGGAAAAGAGCCTGTGCATAAATAAACTGTGCGGTTCATGCAGGGTTCACAGGCATCTATGGGTGAATTACCCTCCTGTCCCCGAGCGCTCCTGGGACAAAGCCCCAATAAAGCCTGGGGCAGGTGATGGCATGAGGGGTCTTCAAGAAAGCCAAGAGAGCCCACAGCTTTGGGTCCAGTCCCTGAAAAGAGGCCGACATGGCAGGGACTAACACAGTGGCAGACAGCCATGGTGGCAGACAGCTCTGCCCGCTGGGTGTTGGGTGGCACCGCCAGGGCTGGGCAACGGGGCAGGGGGCTGCAGGACTCCCACCCACCGCAGCCGGGGTCCCCAGCACTGTGGGGTCTGTCCTGAGACCTGGGGTTCACTGGTGCCCGTCACCCCCGGAGGCTCGAGCACCCGCTGCGGCCGCAGAGAGGGCTGGACTTTATTAAACCCAAGCACAAGAATGCAAAATACACCCGCGTCCTTCTGAGCATCCACAAAAGAGTCCAAAATACATCGTTTGGAGGCAAAATCCACCTGTGTTCCTTCTGTTCCAAGCAATGTAGGCAGGATGCAATATTTGCAAGGGAAAGACCAAGCTGCTGTTTGGCTGTGTTAGGCACAAAGAGAAATGCGGTGGAGCATCCTTTGGGCAGGCTGGGCTCCCACCCCTCCGGGGGTGGACAGGGAAAACCGGGAGGTCCCTTCCCAGCTCAGAGTCCCAGGCTCACGCAGACAGCACAATGAGGTCCTGGTGAAGCAAAGGGGTTACCATGGGGTTACCTTCCCTCTCTCAACATCCTCCACAGAAGCAAGAGGCACTGCCCTTGCTCTGGAGCGGAGGCGAGGTGCTGGTGGGGGAACCTCAGGGCGTGGAACAGGCACTTACTTCGATGACATCGACGTCCGCGTTGGTGAAGTCAATGTTCAGCAGCCTGGGCAGGGGAACCCCTGCTCCCAGCACACCTGTGGGTCACAAGCCAGCCCAGCTCAGCATTGCCGAGCTTCTGCCTGGGGCTTGGTCCTCAACTCCATCCTCCCTGTGTGCAAACCCCTCCCTCTGCAAGTGTAGAGCTCTCCGGAAAGGCTTTGTGTCGTGGCACTTAGTGCTTTGGCAAAACATATTGTCATTTTCTCCTGCTCGCATAAGCAAAAGCAGCAGATGGGGGCAGCCCCGCCGAGGGGACTGCGGGGCCCCTGTTTTGTGATGTGCGGGTTCTCCTCCCGACTAAACGCTGCTGCCTGAAACGAGCCTCCCCCCATCAGTGCAGGTCAGTCCCGCTGGCTCCCGTTCTATGCGGCGAGGTGAGCTACACCTGCAGAAACTCCTCACAGAGTTACAGTCTAGCACACGTGAATACACGGACAAGGCACAAGAACTTCCTCACCGTTCATTGCAGGCAGGAAGGCAACATCAAAAATCTGGCCAACAAGCATCCCCAGGAATGAGACCTGCAACACGGAGAGGGGTCGCTTAGTGCCACCACTGGTCCTGGTCCCCTGGTCAGCCCGGCCTCCCCCTGTCCTCGGGCACGTGGGGATGCTCCAGTCACACCAGCTACACCCAACCTGAACCCTTGGTGCTCCAGCTCCACAGCCATCTAATGCAAACTCACCATTTCACATAAATTGGACTTTAGGCATTCTATGGCCAATTTTTAGTCCCAAATTAATGCCATGCCACAGGTCCCTTCCTGCTGGCATTAAAGCTGCCTGCAGTAACCACCTCTGGAAACCAAATGTGCTCTATCTGCAGGGATCCTCCAGGATTCCTCCTGACTTTTGACATTGTCACCTTCGAGGCACCAGGATAAGCCTCCCCCAGAGTATTCCAAGAGGACGGCATGGGCATGTGCAGGATGTCCTACAGTTCCCTGAGCAACCAAAACCTCTCCCTCTCAGTGAGGATTTTTTCTGAAAATTGCTCATAGGTCATCCATGAAAAAAAAATCCATCTCCAGAGATGAAAGAAAGGTGCTACTAAAAATATGACACAACTGTTACACCGTAATTGGCCCTTATTTCTCCCCAGCTGGTATCTATCAGCACTTTACTTTCTGCAATAGATTTCACGTGTTACTGAGGCTGCGCGTGTTCTTACATCAAAACCACCGACAGACGAGGACACCAAGGAGAGATCAGCCCTGTAGGAGGAAGCAGAGGTGAGTAAAATCCAAGCAGCTCCTCTGATGACCCAGTCTTGTCAATGCCCTCATTGTCACACAACCCAGGAGGTCCCACATCCATGGCCACTGCTGGCCACCCCCCAGAAGACGACCAGTGTCCTACTTCTCCAGGCTGACGCTGATCTTCAGCTTGTTGTCCTCGACTGAAAACTGGGCCAGCAAGGAGGTGTCCTGTGGTCAAACAGAGAGGTCAGGGCAGAGTTGGCTCCTGTAGCCCTTGCCCAGCCTGCAGCCCAGCCATGTCCCATTGGGTGCAGGTCCCATCTACTGGCACCCCCTCACCCACTGTGCGGGACGGGGGAAACTGCAAGAGGAATTTCTGCAGGGCTGAAGGGTTCTGAAGGGTTGTTCCTTCATACATACGATATTCAGAAGGCAGAGAGACTTCTGGACATCATCTGGGTGGATCACCATCACCTCTGCTGTAGCCGTGAGCTGGATCACACCTTTATTTTTCTTTAAGGTCACCACCGGTGCTTCAGGGACTGCAATTTTCAGCAGCAATTCATGTGACTCAGGGTATGCCTTCAAAACCTGTCAACAACCAAAAATGGAAAGTTTCTGCTGGCAGGAGCACAAATGCTGCTGTAAGCAGGAACCACAGAGCAGGCTGCCTACTCTAGCAGCATTTGCATGGTGCTGCTCCTGGGGGCAAATCTGATCCTGAACTGCTCCAGCCCAACAAGTCTGTATCTCAATTGGCTGAAGTGAAGTCAAGCTAGCTGTGAGCTCAGCCCTGTGGACACCCTGAGGCCCACTGAGAACATCTCATCCCTGTTGGAGGACCACAGACAGCCCCACATCCAGGCAGACAGAGCGGCTGCAAGGCTCCTCTATGACCCAGGAATGACGCAGAGGATGGGGGGACAAACTGAGCTCTGGACTGCTGTAGTTTCCAGTTTTGGACATAAGTCAGAGCTCGTTCAAGTCCATGAACACCTGGGATGGTGCCTCTGAGGAGGAAGGGACAAGGAGACCTGCCCTGGACGCTGCTACTCTGACTGGGTTACTTGCAGTGCAAGGGGGAATCAGGACTCACCGCAGGAACCAGGGCTCCAAGGGTTGATGTTGTTAGTGGTGGGAGCTCAGGAAACTGTGACAGAGAAGAGAGAAATGCTGCACATCTGTGTACCAGTTTTCAGCAGATACTTGCTT
This sequence comes from Chroicocephalus ridibundus, assembly GCF_963924245.1. Lineage (NCBI taxonomy): Eukaryota > Metazoa > Chordata > Aves > Charadriiformes > Laridae > Chroicocephalus > Chroicocephalus ridibundus. The sequence goes on along the minus strand of NC_086295.1, from coordinate 5,674,752 downwards.
TCACCAGCAGCACACCTAAGGCTTTTACCACATGGTCTCTCATTGGCGTTTTTCAACTCAAAGATAGCAGAGACCTTGATAAATGGTACAGAAGAACTGAGGCATTGCATGGTGGGACCAGTCTGCATGGCTGACAGCCCTGAGTCCTTCCAAACCTAGCAGGTTGGCCATGCTCCCCACTCACCATGCCAGTGGAGATGTCCAGGTCCAGGGCACCCTCCTTCTGCAGGACAGACAGCACCGAGCTGAGGAAGTTCACAGAGAGGCACAGCTGGGAGGAACTGGTGTCCTCCATCGGTGGCAGGGGTGGCATGGGGACCCGTGGTGGTGTGAGGACAGTTTCTGGCTTTCCCAGCGGATAGTCCACCAGGCCTCCTCCCACTTGCCTGACGACAGTCTGGAGTTACAGGGGAAGGAAACAAAACCCAAAATGTTTGCAATATTTGCCTTTACGGTTAACTTCATGTTCCTTCAGTGCAAAATCGCGGCACGCACGGCTGCGCCAAGTCAGGCCCCGTGACACTTCCTTCTCCAGAATTTCAAGAAATGCAAACCCCACTGCGTTCTCCCGTGACGGTGGCAGCAGCAAAGAGCAGGGCTCCAAGCGGGACCTCACAAAGCTTTTCACAGCGACCTTGGAGCTCGCTGCTCAGGTTTACGTGACCCAGGAGACCTTCAAAAACCTAAGTGAAATATCCCACCCCTTGAACATAGGTGGAAGGAGAAGATGCAGAACTTACGTTCAAGTCTACCTCAAGGAACTGGCCGGTTACCAGGGGAAGACTGGACACGGTGTACTGGATACTGCCCAGCAAACCCAGGGGCACCAGTGCTGGGGGGAGAAAAAGTAACTCAGCAATTTCCCACTGGGGCAAATGCCTCCTCCCCTGCCCACAGCTCTTCTTCCAGAAGAGCCCTGGCTCGCAGGTAGGCTTAGAGCAGCCACCATTGATGATCAGCCTTATCCATCTAGGGGTCCTTCTGTTCGCGATTAGAGATGAGGAGAGGGGAGATTTGGGGAGGGGAGAGAATCCCTCCAGCCATCCAGCCATGCTGGGGCACGGCAGTGGGGGGAAAGTGTCACAGTCCTTGCACGGCCAGAGCAGAGGTGACACGAGGGGCAAGGTGTGGGACCCACCCAGTACTTACAGTTCACAAGACCCAGCTGGTCATTGACGAGTCCCAGGGCAACGTCGACCACCGGGCAGAGCTGTAAGAGTTGGGGAGGGACGGTAAGGACCTTCATTCGGAGCTGGACAAGGACACGCAGCCCAGCTTTCCCTGGGGACGGGAGCACCAGGTGCATGGGATGGCAGTCCCCACTGGTGACTCCACAGCGCTGCTGAGGCTGCACCAGCTCTGCATCTGGCCCTGGGCACTTTGCCCTTTGTTGGATAAGGAGGGTTAGGACTGGGTCTGAGGAGCCCATGTAGGGTGGCTGGAGAGACCCTGAGGCTTTCCAGGAGGGAGGAGAGATTCAATTAGCCCATAACATGGTCCAGGGCATCATTAAAAGCTCCCAGGCACCTGCACTGGGCCCACTGACCTTGCATTTTGAAGAAGGGAGAAGCTTCTCCCAAGCAGGTGGAGGTGTGGCACGTGTCCCCCACTAATCACAGTCCACTGGGTGGGCAGGTGGATGCAGCAGCCCCGGGACAGTGGCCGTGCTCCCCCTCTGGGACAGGAGCGATGCCGTGGGGAGCTGCTCCGCAGCTTTTTGGACTCACTGCTTCTTTCTGGGGTGGAGTTTTTTTCCGACTTACCATATTAGGAAGAAGTCTGTTCAGGACACTTGCCAATAAATTATCCACAATTGGGAGCAGGCTGTGGAAAAATAAAGGAGCACCATGAAAAAAGCCTGCTGCAAAGTAAATGGGTCTTGTTAAACAATTCCCGGTGAATAGCGCGGAGCGCAGACCTCCCGGAGCAAGGCAATTGCAGCAGCAAAGTGCATCGTGTATGCTTGGATTTTGCATGAGATAAGTGTAATTTGCATCCCAAAATAGCCGGTGGGAAATTTATTGCTGCCTTTTATCTACTAGTGTATAGTCTTCTTAAATGAGCAGAAACAACCTCAGCCCAAGTGGTCTCTGTAATTTACATACCAAGTGCTTACGTCTCAGAAGACCCCGTGCAATGTCCCAGCCCTCTGGGACAAGGTGCCCATTTACTGTGGCTGCACGAGGGGCGCACGGGGACCACCACCACCAGCAGCCCTTTGCTCACCCCTGTGACGCGGACAGTGAGCAACTGTCATCTGCAGGGACGGTGGCTGCTAGTGTCAGAGTCACTGTGCAACGGGGGAAATGACCTCGTGCGTTCACCATTCTGCAGGCGTGGGCTGGAGGCCAGCAGAGCCCGATAGCGAGGTGGCTCATGCTGGCAGAGGAAGACACCTCCGTTACTCACCCTCTCAGGAGTCTGACTTTAATGCCACCAAGCAGGGTATCGCATCTTTCTGTCACCAGTTTGGGGTAGCCCGTGCCGTCCATGGTTAGCCTCACCCTTGCTGTGATGTTGACTTCCACTGCGACGTCGAGCAAACCCAGGAGGCTGTGCAAGGGCAAGGGAGCGACCTTCAGAGGAGCAGCCTCTTCCCAGTTAACAGGAGCAGTGTCCCCCCTTGGAGATACACCTTGTGGTGGCACTTCCACCGGGTCCGGGGACACAGCTGGCATTGCCGTCAACACCAGCCCAACCTACCACTTGCCATTGAGGGCCACCCGGGTGTAGAGGTTGAGGTGTACGCCGATGCCAGGCAGGAGCTGCAGGGACACCCTGGGGAGCGTCAGGTCCACGATCCTCAGCCTGCAGGGACAGTGAGGGGGACACCAGGAGTGATGGCTCTGAGGCCAGCACCCCACCACCCAGCTCAGCTGCTCACACAAAACCACTGCTCCAGGGGTGGGCAAGTCAGAGGCCATTTAGACAAGAAATGGTAAAAGACATGAAGTTTTCTCAGTTATTTTCCAGTTTTATCAGAAGCTTTGTTCGAGTTGCCTTATTATTGCATGTGCTTCTGCTTCTGCTTGGCACTGGGCTTCGAATAAGAGTTAAAATGGGACAGCTGCAAAAAAGTGAGTATTGGGTTGGCAATGGTGGCACTGGCTGCCTGGGGCCAATATGTGGTTTGGTGCACCCTCTACGGGTGAGTGCCTTCCAACTACTGTTTCCTTTAACTTTCCCCATGTAGCTCAAGAGGCTCTTTTGCAGCCAGCGATGCAAACCTGGCGGGACTTCCAGGCAGCGTTTATCTCAAAGCATCAGCTCCAAAACAGATCTGAGCATCTACTGAAGCATCACCATTGCTCCTCCCAAACAGCTCTGAGGTTCCCCCCGCCCTGCAAGGACCCCAACCGGTGCTGTCCTTACCCGGTGAGCCCCTGGATGGTGCTGAGCAAGTCGCCTTCCCCGAGGATGCTGAGCAGGTCACCGCCTCCCAGCAGCCCTCTGTTGCCCAGAAGCCCTCCTCTGCCAAGAATGCCACCAGGGCCACCGAGGATCCCTGCCATGCCGAGGAGACCTCCATCACCAAGCAGACCTCCTTGTCCCAGCTCTTCTCCGGCAACCCCTGTGGGGATGCCATCCCTGGGGACATTATCACCAGCTGCCGGCCAGCCTCTGGGACGGTTTCTGGGCCCCCCCCTGTAAGCACCTCCACCACTCTCTCCACCCAGCAAGCCACCACTGGCATCACCCCTTCCACCATGCAGCCCACCAGTCAGCCCCCGCAGCAGCCCACCACCGCCGCCACCCAGCAAACCACCAGTAATACCACCAAGCAGACCACCACCGCCGCCGCCACCACCACCACCAAGGAGACCTCCTCCAAGGCCACCCAACAGGTCTCTGCTTCCATCTGTGCCAGGACGTCCACTTCTGAGCGGCACCTCTCCGAGGGCACCTTGGAGGACATTGCCTTGCCTGAGGGAGCCTGTAAGAGCTGGAAACATCGCCCACCATCAGCCTGCGAGGCAGAGCTGCCTCCCCGGCCACCACTGCAGCCTTCAAGGAGAGACCAGCTCGAAGGCTGCAGCCCCCTGCCCGCACTGTTACTCATCGTGCTCCTCAAGCATGGGTTGTCGAGGGGTGTGTGCCCTCCGTTACCATCGCTGCCTATCCCAGTCCCTAACTATCTGCTGCCAGTTTTTTCCCCGTATATGATGCAACAAAAAAAGGTTTGGGGATCCAGGACAAGAGGCATCACGTCAAGACCTGTGTAAAGCAGCGTGGGGGAATCTGTTTGCCTCCGCACCAGAAAGACAGCAAAAGGTGTGGCACAAAAAGGGATGGGCACCGATAAATCCTAAATGTGAGATAATTGTGGTGCTGTGTGGCTCGCACCTCCTGAGCGGTGCACGCCCCTAGGAGGGGCAATACCCCACACGAGCAATGTCCTTCTCCTTTTAGGAGCCTGGCCAGTTGAAATTTTAATTACATTGAAAAATGACTCCAGGTTCAATTTGGAGGGGAAGGTTTGCAGGCAAGCCTCGTGCCCTTCCCCTTCCATCTGCAATTCCCCTCCCTTCCCAGCTGATGGGGCTGTGCTGGTACCGTCATGTCAACCCTTGAGGACCACAGCTGGGTGCTATTCCCGGGGTCCCTCTACAAGGAGGCAGAGTGACTCACTGTCACGTCAACCCTCGAGGACCACAGCTGGGTGCTATTCCCGGGGTCCCTCTACAAGGAGGCAGAGTGACTCACTGTCACGTCAACCCTCCAGGACCACAGCTGGGTGCTATTCCCGGGGTCCCTCTACAAGGAGGCAGAGTGACTCACCATCACTTAAAACACCTTTGTTGAGCCTGAGGACGGCATCTTCTGCCTGGCTTAGTGATGGGGTCAGCAGGGCATACAAGAGAGCAATGCCCAGAGCCGGTGGCATGGTGTCTCCTGCTTGGCTGGAAGCACTGTGGATGTTGGCAGGACCTGGGGGAGGACAACAGGAAAAGAGTGGAACCAGGCTGGGCGATCCCCTGGAGATGAAGAGGAGTTGGATACTTCAAGCTGGGTGGAAATTTCTCAGTGAATAGAAAAGATGAGCTTTAGGAGGACAAAAACAGTTCACGAGTTAGAGCAACATTCGGCAAATAGATCTGGACACACACAGAGCGGGGGAAGAGGAGAGCGTCCATACACACATCTGCAGGGACTTTTTCAGCCGGCTTCTCCACAACCCCCGCACTTGTTTGCTTATTCCTATTTACGGCCACCCCGGGCAACCTGCTCCTTTCCATCCCTGGTCACCGTGACATGATTTTAAACTTACAGTATGAAATCGTTACTCATAACCTATAGACTACACTGAGCTCCCCTCGCTAATAGCCACCCTGTAAATGGGTATGCAAATTAATGATGCGATTACACAAGCAACTAGCATTTGGAACGAAGCCTTTCTTTTGAAAATGGCACGTTTTAACCTTGTAACAATAAAGATAATAGTAACAACCTTAAGAGGATATTGCAACACCAAAAAAATCCCTAACTTTTGCGTCAAATGAATGGGTTTTTCTTCAGAGAAGGGTTTTCATTTTACTATAGCAACCGTCTTTTCTGACTTTTTTTCAGGCTAGTCACTAAATATAAACTAGAATTACTTACCTGCATTTCTCCCATGGTTGGGATTTTCTTGCTCACCGGAGTATGTTGCAAGGCTTGTAGGTGAACTGGTGGCTCTGTCCCCCCAAGCTTGCAACACCCCGTACGGTTATTTTGACCTTATTTACCTGCTTTATCCCAAATTTCAAAGCCTGGCTTTGGTCTTCAGTGCTCAGCTCTTGGTCAAGGGGAGACCTTGCAGCGGTCCATAGGCACCTCTGCTTTAACGTGTGGGAACAGTGAGCCCTTATATAGAGAAGCTGATGCGAAAAAAGTGGAAAGATGCCTAAATTGTAAAAGCTGGGCTGGTGGATTGAGCGTATAAAGCAGCATTTGTGGTTTTAATATATTCCAATATAAATAAAGATTTGGAAAACAGGGGAAAGCATTGAGCAACAGGTTATTGGATGCGCAGTTATCGGGCAGCACTGTTACCCAAGAGCCCAAAGGGGAAGGAGCTCAAGACTCTGCGAGCTGTGGCACGTGAAGCTGCCACTGACCCCAAGAGAACTGTGTTGGAAAACCAGTTTACTCCAGACGAATCCCCGCTGACACTTGCACTCAGGCTGTCTCGCACAAACTATGATATCGGGGTACTTTTTCAAGTTTCCAGCAAGCGCTTGGGGAGGCTCCAGGAAAGCACCCAGAAGTTTTTATCTCCTTTAGTGCTCAACCTGAGAAGCCGTTCCTGAGGATCATCCCACCCATCCCCGCAGCCACCAGGCACTTCCCAGCAGACGGTGTTTACTCAGCCTCAGAAAAGCCCCTGTGTGGTGGGACACACCGATCCAGGTCAGCTCCAGACCATAAGGACTCTTTTGTCCTCCACACTTAATACCTTTGTGAGATAAAATGTGCTGCTAACAACCTGGTGCATCTTACACAATAAGGGGATAATACACTGATAGATGGAGCAGAGGGAGGTGTAACCTCAATTTATCTGTGCCTGGTACAGAGCCTTGCACAACAAACATCACCGGGCTCCGGGTGGGACACCCTGGTTGGACTAGATGATCACAAAGGTCTCCTTATGGTTGGATTAGATGATCTGAAAGGTCCCTTCCAAGCTAGACAATTCTATGCTGCAAACGAGAGCCCAGCAAGGAGCTGCTTCCCCGTCAGCAAGGGCTCCAAATGGGTGGGAAATGTCAGATTTGCTAAATCTGTGCTGTTATTGCACGGTGAGCACCTCCTCTGCGCCTCAGCAGTCTGACACGAGCGGCACCCAGCCAGGCAGTGCACCCATGTGCACCAAACTCCAGCTCCCGTGTGAGCTGCCGTTTCACACCTTGTGCCACAGGTTGAGCTTGAAAAACGCTTTCTGCAAGGTATCGCCTCGTTGGCTACAGGTACAGCCACCTCTTGGGGCTGCGGTGCCTGTCCCTGGGCCATATGGCATAGGGACACGGCGGAGACAAATGGGTGCTGGCAGCCAGAAACTCATGTCAAATAAATATTCAGAGAGAGAAATACTGAGGCAGTGAAAGATTTTATTGAAAGAGCAATACGAGAGCAACATTTATGCCTAAGAAAGAGCTCTGCTTCCTGACTACGGATGTTAAAAGTGGCCACAGAAAACCCCCTCTAACATCCACCAGTCAAGCAGCTTTCCCTACCCTGCTGCCAGGCTACGCCAGGACCGGCTGACCAGAGCTGGTCGCCTGTCCCCCTCGGGCCATGGTGACAACACAGGGCAGTGCTCAAGGGAAAATGAAGAGGGAGACAGCAGAGACAAATAGGGTTTTGGGGCTCGGGAAGCATTGCCTGCCTCAGACGGTGAGGAGCGTGGAGGGTCCTCCCGAGCAGAATCTCTGCAGATCAGTGTCGGGAGAGTTGTCTGCCTGGAAGAAGTAACGCAAAAACTATTCAGTTTTCTCATTCAGACTTTCACCAGCTCTTCCCTATATCCCAGGTGAGGTTTTCTTGTGGGTCCACACTGGCAGAGGGATCTCCTGGAAACCCGGAGCAGCCCATGGGAAATGGGGCCGGCCAGGGTGGTGTGGGGCTTTGGGCTCTGCAGGTCCCTGCCTGAGGGTGAGTGCATCCCCCGCTTCCCGGGAAGGCAGCACTAGGGGAAACGGAATCCTTACGTCGGTGATGTCAACTTTGGCATTCCTGAGGCTGGTGTTGAGAACGTTGGGCAGAGGGACCGACAGGCGCAAGGCATCTGCAAAAATAAGTGAAAGCATCTCATCATGGGGGGAAAATCCTGAATACAGGGAGCGAGAGAAGGGGGAGAACCCCAAATCCAGCTCAGTTTGAGACAAGAGGGGACCCAGACCCCAGGTGTACCGTTAATGGCAGGTACGTATGCAGCCCCAAGGACTTGCTTGAACCATCCTGTGAGCGCGGAGAGCTGCAGGGGAAGAAGACGCATGTCAGTGTCTGATGAAGAGAGTGACAGTTATTGGGATGAACGGAGTGATGTCGGGCTTATCGAGGCAGTTCTGTCACTGCAGGATGCTCAGAGCTGCAGAACACAAAGGTTGGGGAGCTTCCTTCAGTGAAACTCTTCCAGGACTGAGGGTGGGGGCATAAACGGGGACATGCTTTGAAAGGTCCCTTCCAACCTAGGCAATTCTATGACTCTATGATTCTATGCTTTTTGGGTAATTCCTTCTTGATTATTCCTCCCCCCTTCCCAGCACCCCCAGTACGCTGCCAACGAGTGAGCATACACATCCACGTGTCACTGCTACAGGGCATAGGGGATCAGCAGGGCAGACAACGACTGGCCTCTGCCAAGAGAAGAAGAAACGTGAAGACCGAAAAAGAATTGGCGTTTTTGGTTCTCCCTCCCCTACACAGAGTCTCTGGGCACCGCATCGCTTGCTGCAACGCCTCGATCCAAAGCAGCGAGCACTTACACTGAGAGGGTCGAGTCTCAGGGGTGCCCGTGTCAGGTTGATGCTACAAAAGATAAAAACAAGGCAGAGTCAGGGTGCATCGGGTGCAGCCCTCCTTCAGCTTTCCCAACGCTGCTCAGACCCTTCCTTGGTCTGGAATTTGTCTCATCCACATAAAGATACAAGGATTTCAAAAACAGGGTGAATTTTTTACAACTCTCTCATCACTTCAGACGTGCACTTGGTCTGAGGTTGGGGTTGGGAAGAGGCAGGAAAGTGCCGGCAGCCCTTTACGTCTCTATCACATCTACATCGCACTCCCCAATCACTTGTTGTGCTCCCAGGAGGGTCCCCAGGCAGAGCCCCCTCCCTGCCCACCGCGACCGTAAAGCTCGGCTCTACCTGTCGAGAGCCAGGGAGGTTCGCAGTTTGCCGTCAGAGACCAACGGGATGATGTTCAGAACGATGTCCTGAAATTGGAACAACAGAAAAAATGAGGTTATTTCCCTGTGTCTTCCCTTCCTTCCCAAGACTGAAAAGAAAACCCAGAGTATTTGTAAATAACCCATTCTGAGAAAAAACACCTGTCTGTGCCTAGAAATAACATTTTTTGACAGATGGCATCATGTATCTCTCTCCCCGGGGTTTACCTTTCCTGTCTTTATTTTCTGTAACTCCTTAAACATTTCACTTGCGCTTGGTTATGAGCATTTTTAAAGGACTGGGCACCACCATTTGAAGATGTAGTAAATTCCAAAGTACAAGTACTACGCGGCTAAGGGAGGGACAAGCCGAGGGGATGCTGGAGAACAGCCAGGCTCACTCCTCGCCCTCTGTCGGAGGTCTCGTTCCCCCGGGAGCCCACTCACCGCGTCGAAGGAGAAGAGGGGCGTCTGGGAGGACTGCAGGAGGGGACTGAAGATATCAATGGAGGCTTTGAGGGTGGCGGTGGCTCTTCTGCCCCTCACGGCCACCACCGGCTCACTGGCCACCTGCACACGCAGCTCCAGGGGCAGAGAGCCAGGGAGGATCCTGGCGAGCTGTGGGGGGCAAGGAGAGGTCAGGGCAAGGGGGTCTTTGCACAGCTGGGATGGGTGGTGGGGTTGGAAATCAGTGCACACGAAGAGGGTGGCTGACCTGAGGGATGAACGGGAGAAGGGAAGACGCGGACAGCGAGATGCTATTGGGAACCTGTGGGAACAGCACCAGCAGCGTCGGTGGCCGGGACGGTTTGTGCAAAGCCCTCACTGGGCTTGGCCAGACCCCACGAACAAATACAAGCGTGCGGTGGAGCAACCTTGGGTCACCCAAGAGCAGCCAGGACCCTGAGACAACCCTGGAGAGGGGCATCGCGACCCACCATGGAGTTGGTTATGCTGAGGTTGAAGGCTCCTTGCGCCTGGACCGTCTCCAGCAGGTCGCTGAGGGCACTCTGGGAGAGGCTGAGCCGCGGTGGGCGGCCGGTGGCCAGCAGCAGGGTGGCGGCGAGCGGCGGTCCCTGCGTGGAGGCCACCACGCTGCCCTGCACATCCCCACCGAGGAGCTGCAGGGGACAGAACAGGGGAAGGACGTTGGTGGGGCTCAGAGGACTGTGGTGGCACCGGGCACCCTGTCCACCCACGGACCTCACGGAGAGGCTCATATGGGGTTAATCAACTTTGATAAACTTTATAATTTTAATAAACTTAATAAACTAACATATTTAATAAACATACAGCTGCTTCAGACTGTTCTAGCACAGACAGTCCTTTTTTTCTTTAAAACATCATCACGTCTCCTGAGCAGTAAGACACATGGCCAATATTTTTGGCCTGATTATGGTCCTGATTAATTACATACCAAACTTTTACAAACGGCTTATAAATGGAACCTGCTTGTGAATGGTCACCACTGATCCTGTATGAAATTAAGCTTTTCTGATTAACAGCTATGAGAGCGCTACAACCGTACTTAATTAAGCAGTGTCAAGACAATCTGGCTCATACTACCCTCAAGGATTAGCAAGTAAAAAATAAGGTAGAGACCCAGTGGTGGCATTAATACGGACATGGCTGGACCACACTCATCAGTACCTTCCAGCAAATGCTGTCCTGAAGACAGCTGGGGTAAGAGGAGCCTTTGTCAAATAGCCACCACTTTCAGATGAATTACCCAAACTCAACAAGTCAAAGGGTTTTGGGCCAGGGAAAGCGGTGGCACTTACGTTTAAATCCAGCTGGATAGCGTCGCCACTGATGATGGAAAAGGGGGGCAGATCTCCCACGGCCCCGAGCGGGAGCACGGCTGTGGAACACAGTGAGGAAAGCTTTTAAGGGGGCTGCTCCCAAATCTCATAGTCCCAAGAGACACTGGAACCAAGTGTGGCTCCTCCTCACAGCATTCCCAGCTGGACAAGCCGCTGGGAAGCACAATTTTGCAGTAAAAATGTCTCTAAAAGCACTGGTTCCTGAAGTAGCTTTCTGCAGGCAAAATTGTGTGCTCTGGGGCAAGGGAAACTGAATGTTGTGCTTGAGCTGAGAGTTATGTTTTTAAAAAGTGGTTAAAATATTTATATTTACCCAATGTAAAAAAAAAAAAAACAAAAAAAACCAAAAAAAACCAAAACAACCAACCCTAAGTGCAGGAGGTCACCCAGGAGCAGAGGGAAAGGGGGGTGCCAGCACTTACGGGTCCTGGAGCCGAGCAGGGAGCTCACCACATTGAGCCTGGCGTTGATGATGTTGCACGCCTGGGGAGGCAGAGGAAAGTTGGAGCCCCGGGACCCACGGCACCAGCGGCCGTACATCGCGTTAACGTGAGTAGCAAAAACTGGCTCTGCCGGGGTTGCAGGAGCCGCTGCCGGGCAGGGTTTGGTGGGATGCCCCGTCACTGCAGCGCTCAGCATCAGGTGGGCGAGTGTCCCCCTCTAAGCCAGGGTGGGTTTCTCCTCCTGGGCAAGACTTGCTCACTAAAACCAGCGCGTGTCTCAGAAACCTGTTCGCCGGCAGAGCCTGGCACAGGCGACGCGGCTGGTGTCCACCGGTGGGGAGGACGGGCTGGCTGCCCCGGCTGAGCCCGCAGCTGAGCAAACAGCCACGTCCACGGGGGCAGCCTGTCCCCGCTGCCCGCCCTGCCCGCCCTGCACCGTGCTGACGGCTCGCGGGAAGATGGCTTTGCAGACTTACCACCTCGCTCAGGGAATCACTCAGGAGGCGTTTTAAAGGCTCTTCCAGAAGTGGCACGTTGGGTCTGGGTATCAGAAAAATAGGAAATAAAAGGCGACATAGATTAATGGCTGGAAAATAAAAGTACTTTGCACAACAGAAACATGAGGCCTCACTCGCACTGTCCAGGGCCATATTCAGTGCCAAAATATTACCAAAACCAAGCCCTCTGAATCCAGCCCAGCGCTAAGTTCCCAGCACAACCCCGGAAATCTTCTTTCTTGAGCCCAAGTTGTAAAAGAAAGGTTGGCAGGTCCCCTCTGAGGCTGACAGCCTCAGGCGCAAAAGTACTGCCTTTGATGGCCAACAGTGCCAAGGTTTCCCACTGCCGCAGGGGCCACGTGCTGGCCACAAGCACCCTGCTCACATGGATGCAGACCTCACAGGGATGCCTACCTCAAACGGACATTTATGTCAAAAATCTTGCAGTCTTTATCGTTCTGGAGAGATGCCCCTTTGTCCTGGACCAGCATGGTCACATCTGCTTCCACTTGCACGCAGAGCGCCCTGCCCGGCACACTGTATGGGGGGAAACACAGCACGGGGCTCAGGAAACTTGGTGGCCACCTACTTTCCAAAGCGATGGTGACCCCCTCTCCTGCCCCAAACCATGTCCCTGATGGACATGCCGTACCCGGTGCTCTCGACCAGCAGCTGGGTGTTGAAGCCCACTTGGTGTCCAAAGCCTGGCAGGGAACGCAGGCTTACTTTGGGGAGGGTGTTGTTCACAATTTTTGTCCTGGAGGTTGAAACAAGGAAAAGGCAGTAAATAGCACATTTGTACAGGGGATGCCCTGTCCCCTCAGCCCCCAGCACTGTGGGTGATTGCAGAGCCATAGTCTTGGGGTCATCTCCACCCTGGGTCAGCAGGGATCCCTACCACCCAGGAGCAGCCTACAGCACATACAAGGCATGCTTGCATGGCAGCCACATACAGAAACTGCCAACAGCTGAACCCTCATTTATGAATGGGAAAAAGGGCGCCCCCTGTGTTCAGACAGCAGGCCCCAGACCAGAGCGCCCTGTCCCCAGGATGGCCCAGATGCACCAAGGGCTGCTCAGGGACACCCATCTCCCATTCTTACTCACCCTGTGAGATCTCCACCATTTCCACCAAGAAGATTGCCAACGAGACCATCTTTGCCAAGGAGACCACCTTTGCCAATGAGAATATCAAGGACAGTATCAAGGAGACTATCAACAAGACCATCTTTGCCAAGGAGCACGTCAAGGACACCATCTCTGCCAAGGAGAGCACCAAGGACACCATCTCTATCAAGGAGACCACCAAGGACACCATCTCCGCCAAGGAGACCGCCAACCACACCATCTTGGCCCAGGAGACTGCCAACGGCACCATCTTTGCCCAGGAGACTGCCAATGGCACCATCTCCACCAAGGAGACTGCCAAGCACACCATCTTTGCCCAGGAGACTGCCAACAGCACCGTCTTTGCCAAGGAGACTGCCAACGGCACCATCTTTGCCCAGGAGACTGCCAACGGCACCATCTTTGCCAAGGAGACTGCCAACAGCACCATCTTTGCCCAGGAGACTGCCAATGGCACCATCTTTGCCCAGGAGACTGCCAACAGCACCGTCTTTGCCAAGGAGACTGCCAACAGCACCGTCTTTGCCCAGGAGACTGCCAACAGCACCGTCTTTGCCAAGGAGACTGCCAAGCACACCATCTTTGCCCAGGAGACTGCCAACGGCACCATCTTTGCCCAGGAGACTGCCAACAGCACCGTCTTTGCCAAGGAGACCGCCAAGGACGCTGCTTCTGCCAAGGAGACTGCTGACAGGACTATCTTTTTCAAGGACACCACTGAGCAGATTGCGGCCAAGGGGACCACCTTGAAGTTTCAGGAGGTCATGTTTGGCCAGTGGATCTGTAATATATGAAAAAAAGTATGAGAGGTCACTGTGAGCTATATGGACTCGGCACACAAGCATGCTGTGTCAGCCTGGCTGTTCCTTCCCCTCCACTGTCCCTCTGTTTCCCTCTTTATACAATAGAGGTGTGGCACCAGACACTGAAAAGTATCTGCAGTGCCATTTCCAGTGTGCTTTATAAATGCAAATTATCAGCATTGCCATCGCTGCTGAATGGATCTGGACCAGCTTCTGATTTTCTGAGCGCGATCAAGAGACAGAAAGAGCAGAACTGGTCTCAAGATAAATCCTGTCTCTTCCATTCACTTACCATCTACAACTTCTTGAGGGATCAAGCCCATGATTCCAAGTCCTTGTGAAGGGGTCAGCAGGCTGCAGAGGAGGAAAACAGCCCAGAAGGCAGACATCTTTGGTCCAAATAACTGTGGAAAGTGATTGTCATCAGTGCAATGCTGGGACAGTGAGCACAAGCCAGCGGAGGGAGGAAAGAGGAGGATGGAGAAAAGAAAAAGGAGGAATGCCTGTCAGGGAAGACAAAATCAGAGAGGAAGCTGCTGGCATCTCTCCCACCTCCTCACCATGGTGGTGGGCACAGTAAAACTCCTGATGGCACTTTTCTGCAGGAGGAACCAGAACTTCAACAATAGCTGCTCCAAAGACCAACCGTCACAGCAGCCAAGTGAAAAGCAAGTGGTTGTTCCTCCTTTAATGCCTCAGCACTTGTGAGCAGTGTTGGGTGACTGATCTGGATGATCTGGGGAGCATCTGTTCTGGGTGGGAATTGCTCTGAGAAACAAGACCCTGTATCCTGCTTGGTGGGAAAACAGGACATTTGTGACAACACAATCATCTCTAGTCACAGAAAGAAAAGCAATGGCATCTGCACAGGACAAATGCACTGACATAACCCATAAGGCGAACATCTCCTTGTTTGAATGTCATGATTTCTGCCCAAAAATCAAACAGCTGAGGCTCAGCATAAAAACACCTTTTGCTAGAATTGTAAGGAGAAAATAACTTTTAAAGTTTCATTGTCATTGAAATACTGCTGCGGGACCTACAACTTGAGGTAGCTTTTTTTTTTTTTTAAGAACCATAATGAACTTCATTGCCCCAAATCTCTTTAAATGTAAATAGCACATCAAAAAGGGATCAAAACAAGCGTGAGAGGTCTAATTCACCTTAGGTAAAAATCTGTCTCAGCTAACCGAGTTATACCCAAAATAATTTAAGTGATAATTGTTTATGAAAACCATGAAATACCCTTTCTTCTTCAAGGACTGCAAATACAATGAACATACATGTCTCTTCTTGAGAAACTCATAGTAAAAGCCACCACACATTTCCCTTGTCAAAGCATAATTCAGGCAGGCAGCAGGCGAGAATAACAACTTTTGTTAAAAAACCAATACTCCCAAACAAACATTAAGGATTCTTCTTTAGGAAGCATTCAGGTCTGTAGAAGCAGAAGCTAAAAGCATGCTTTTTAAGGAATAAGTTTGCTCTTACCTGACCAAGGTCTTGAGCGTGAGGCTGTCTCCAGCCGATGTCCCTGTCTTCTGAAGATGACCTGCATCCAGCATCCTCATATATAGAGCTTTACAGCAGGAAAGAGGCGAGCGATGTCATCAGGGACATCCAGAATAATTGTTGGGGAGCAAAACAAACAATGGTATGTTTTCTGGTGACTCCCACTGCAAATATTTCCTTAGAGATGTTAGGAGTTAGGTAAAACATTGAGCAACAACCGGTAGGTGCAGGGGCAGACCCGGCCAGCTCTGGGTGCCAGTCCGCACCCCGCCGCCTGGTTTAGTACATCAGCCTTTCGGGCTTGCTCTCGTGTCAAGATGTGGACGTGGCTGAAAAGTCATGCCCTGATAAAATACTTCGGGGTTGTTTTTTTTTTTTTTTTTCAAATAAAGCTGAGGTTTTGACTGAAAAATGTGTCAAAATACCGAGCCCCCTTCGCTGTTAACTACTTCTACAATTCTCAGTGCTGCTGTGCTGAGCCCTCTACTCCTGCAGTAAGTCCATGCAGTGGGATGTGCCACACATTACGGGATAAATGAAGCTCCAGGCAGCACCTTTGTCAATGTAAAGACCATGGAGACAGCAACAGAGCCGGGGATTCACTGTCCAGGCCAACAGGACATGCCCAGCCTTGACATCCCTCTGTGCCTGCAGACTGTGACCTTACCCAACATTTATCAAAGCCACCAGCGCCCGTCCAGTGACCTGAATGGCTCGTAAGCCATTTGATAACTGAGGAAAAGCAGGTATTGAATTGGGAAGGAACAGTGACACCGCGAGAAGGTGTGTCGATCGGGTGTCATGGCTTTACAGATACCCTGAGCTGACAGACTTTTCGGAGAAACACCATCTGATTTGGAAATGCTGCACCGGTCTAACTGGCATGGCATTGTTTCTAGGTCCATCATCTCTGCCTCAGAGCACTCCAGGAGCACTGGATGTGGGATGCGCTGCCACGGGGAGATACCGTTGAGAGGGTGATGCCATTGACTACGAAGCCAGGGAGCTCCCAGGCTGGAGCTTGTTGGCTCTGCATCATTTTGAAGTCCTGGAGGGACTGTTGATCCCAGTGTGGGCATACCAAGAGAGGCGGCCTCCCTGCCACACCACCCCATGCAACAAGCGTGCTGCAGGAGAGGAACAGCCATGCAGCTGCCCAGGGTCAGACCCATCCAGGCCCTCACCCTCTCAGATTTCTAGCCAGGTTTTTTCTGTGCTGAAGAATTGTGTCTCACCTGGTCCACCGTGGCTCATTTACTGTCTGATAATTTACTTCTACAGGCAGGAGAAAAGGAGGAAAATTTCTGCTGAGCCAACAAGTCACGCGCACCCGCAGCCACGCTGGTTTTCTCCCTTTCGCCCCAATCACCGGCACCTCCCGCGTACACGGAGCCACTGCCTTGAGCTGCACCACAGCAGGAGGTCTTCTGGGCAGGAAAAAGAAAACCTTCCTCTGTGGGCCACAGACCAAATGTGGTCCCTGTGTGCGGATCGTGTCCTGACATGCACAGAAAAGTCCGTCCGTGGTGGAGGGGAGGATGCGCTGGCCAAGGGGACAGCAGTGAACTATTCACTCCCCCGATGTTCTCGTCAAGGACAGGGGTGGATGGGCTGCTCCTCAGCTTTGAAGAATAATAGCTCAAAAAAATGCTTGCACAGAGTTAATGCTTTCTGCAAACTTGGAAATAAGTATTTCCAGCAGATTAGCCAGCTTTTGTCACACATTAATTCCAGCTTTAAAAAATATCTTAGCTAAAGGCCAAGGAAGGGATGGCAAAGGTGCCAAAGTACTTAAGGAGTTGTCCCTCTTCTTGCAACTTGATCAGCCAGGCACCTCGGGAGCACAAAGCCTGGCTGTCATGGCTAGATCATGACATTTGATAAGGTGGAAGAGAGTGTTAACAAGATGGTATTATGTTATCATCCCTCCTGAATCACTTTATACTTTGGGCAATCACTGTACGAAACCTAAATTACCATAAAGACAGACCTGATAATGGTCAGCACATGGCAAAGGGGCACTTTGGCACTGCAGAGAATAGCTTCTGAGCAGTGACCTTTCAGACGTGACAGTAACTTGGCCTCTCACCAGCTGTTGCTGAATGCAGAGGTCTCTCACAACTAAATAGTTTGGATAAACTGAAGCAGATTCCCATAAAGAGAATGATATTGTGAGGCCCAGGTCTCGCTAAAGCAACTTTCAAAGCCCCAAGAACGCAAAGACAAATCACCACGTGAGGACAGAAACACAGAGTAAACCAGAGCGGGCTTGGTCAAAGGGAGAAGAATGGGACGGATGTCGACAGTCGCTGCTTTGATGCTCAGCTCACCTGGACACGGAGGCATCAGGGCAGGCAGTAAGAGGGACATACCTCCGCAAAGCATTAGAGAGCCTGACGTTAGCAAGAGGGCAGTAGGCTCTGGCCAGGGCAGGCAAAGTGAAACGCATCAGCCCATGTTGAAAAATGAGATGGTCGGTTCTGCTCTGCTCTCCCCTTGATGGCCTCGTCCAGAAGTGGCCCTTCTGCCCGAGGAAACCGTCTCTGCAGGGACCCCTGAGCCAGGGCAGTCCTGGTTTGCTCTGTCGTTCCTCTGGGACAACTAACTGCGAGAGACTGGTACATCCCCCGCTGCTGGAGGGACCAGAGCTGCTGGGGTCCGTGTCCAGCTCCAGGGGACAACGCTGGTGCCTGCACATGTCTGGAGGCTGCATCTCCACCAAGTGCCCCAGGTCATCAAATACCAGTTACGTGACAGTGCAGCTTGGCAGCGTGGTTAAATGTTCCGTGAAAAACTAACTAGGTGCTCCCTGAGATTTGCAGCCTTGATTTCTCCTAGGAGGGCCGTACGCAGATATTTCGATTCAGTTTTTGTTCTTCTTAAGGGAATTCAGACTCAAACTGTTCTATTGTTTGTTAGCTAATGCAAGAACAATAAGGGAAATCTCTTTAAAAAAAAAAAATGTGCTTGGCCTTGACAACGTTTGCAGTGAAATGAAGAGAGAAGGCACCATAAACACCAGTCCTCACGGGGAGCTGGTTTTATGGCTGCCTTCCTCATTGCTTAGGACTCCTGACGGGGACAATTCCTTACACGCGTTGCAGAACAAATGCCTGCTGGGTCTGACAGCGCACGCAAGAAAACAAAATGGATTTCTCAGAGTGTGCCTCACAGCGAGGTTTTCTCGGGGACAATTTCTTAAAAACACAATGATCTTTTCAAAAGATATCCTTAATTCTGCCCCAGCTACCTGTCAACCAGGAAAAAACGTTCAAATCATGTCGGCTCGATGAAATCAGGATCGAAGCTGTTTATTGACTTACTAATGACAGGCAATTATCCCGCAATCAGTGAACTACACGCTTGGGATCAATATCTGCAATGCAGCCGATAAACCACGATGCTCGGCACTTCTGAAATATTAAAAAATGCACGGCGATGCCTAAATGCCCACCCTTCACTCATTCTGAGCAGTCCTGATTCCCCACACACGACTGCAGACACACTCCCTGGCAGCACATGGGAGCAGCCGAGATCCCTGGCTCCCCCTGGGAGCAGGGGGGGGGCCATGCTGGTACCCCAATCCCGCAGGAGACGTGGGTGCTAATAAACCGGCTATTTCTGCTGCAAAAGTGATTTATTTAGGGAACAATCCTTCCAAGAAACACAACCTCTGCCCAGACACACCCGGCCGGCTCCACTAGACAGACGGCAGGCCAGAGTCTCGTCATGGGGCGACGGGATGTTTTTATTTCGGCTTGTGGAGTCAAATTATTAAAAAGTGAAGGAAAGAGGGAGAAATGCCCCAGGGACTCCGGCACCCTCGCTGCTGCCTCTCCTGGCCGGTCCTGCTGGGTCCTGTCAGCGGCGGTGGGTTGCAGCCGTACCTCCCCGCTCCTCAGCTCTCCGTGACGGGCACGTCCAGCACTAGAGCGTTCTGCAGATTTAAAAATAAAAAGCGCACGGGCAGGATTTAGCAGTTGCTTCTGTGCTCGGGGATGCGACGGGGGTAACAGCACTAACCCCAGGGGTGACACAGCAGAAGCACCAGGCGGGTGAGCTTCTCGCTGCCTACCTCGGACCCGCTGATGTTCGCCCGCTGGTAGGTGATGCCCAGCAGGTCGGGCAAGGGGATCCCTCCACGCAGCACCCCTGGAATGAGCAGGAGCTGCCATCAGAGATGCTCCGGCCATGGCAGGTGCTGCCAGCATCTCCGGTGCTTCCCTGCCTGCCTACGCCTGCCGAAGGGCTGGCAAGGGGGCTTGGGAACACTTGGGAAATTGGCAGGGCTGGAATTCCTGTATTTTTTTTATCTTAGCATTCATAAAATCTCTGCTTTTGGCATACTTTCCGTATGAGTTAAACAGATAAATTAATGTTCCGGGTTGGGGTTTTTTACTGACACTGTGGCTGTTTTCGGGCAGGGTAAAGAGGGGCAGGTCGATTTTTGGAGACTTCAGAAAGGCAAAGATCTCATGAAATCTGTTCGCAGTTGTTCATGGCAAGAGGTTTTGATTTTGCGGACAGGAATAACACCCAAAGAGGCTTCAGAGGAGAAGCCTGCATCCTTCGCAGCGGGGTCACAAAAACGACGTTTCTGTGCAATCTGCTCTAGGTGACCCTGCTCTGGCAGGGGGGTTGGACTAGATGATCTCCAGAGGTCCCTTCCAACTCTATGATCCTGCGATTCTGTCTGTTGTGTGCGGGCAGACCTCTCCTGCCCGTGAAGGAGTGGTCACGCCAGAGCCCCGGCCAGGGGGCATCGCCCTCCTCCAGCTCCCACTGCAGACCCCGCCGGTGCAAAACGGCAACGGCAAGAGATTTTCCTGGCAGAGTCCCTCGCAGCCTCGAGGGCAGGAAAAGCGCGCAAGGTCAGCCAGGCAACGCCAACTCCCCACCACCACCAAAAAAAAAAAAAAAAAAGATAACAACAGTCTATAGGAAAAGAAATGAGAACTATTTTCCCCGTGCAGACAGAGAACCCTCAGATGAAGCCGTAGCCGTGCTTACTGTTGATCGATGGCACATAAGCCTCGTGTATAATATCTGCTAAAACTCCTTTCAGCGGCAGCTCCTGGAACACAGAGAAGTGGTGTAAAATGCCCGTCGCTCCACATCCACTGGGCTCACCCCACCAACGCGCCCAGCGCCCTCTCCAACTACAGGACGATTGCAAGAATGGGAACTTTTGAGAAATTTTAAATTTCCATGAAAACTGCCCTAGATGAGACTGTCCCCTGCCCCAGCAGCTCTCTGCCCTGCAGTCGGTGCTGGGCGCCCTCCTCGCAGCCCAAAGCCCTGCTGCGAGACAGCCGTTATCAGCACTCGCCCTCCCAGACATCTCTGTCTCAGCATCAGGATCAGAGGGAGATGAGGAAAATGAACCTCGGGCGCACACGACCCCTCCCGGGAACGAACATCGTGGGATACGAGCAGGGAGCCCTTCCAGAGCATTGATGCCTGTGGGCAAATGGTTTTGGCAGTTGATTTGTCATTTGTTATTCCTTGAAATGTTATTCCTTGAAATACCATTTCAATCTTCAGCGTTCACTTTGGTTTTCTTTTGGGTGTTTTTTTGGTTTTTTTTAACAAATCTGTTATTGATCATGAAAGCAGCGGAATGGGGCTCTGGGGAGCGAATTCCTGGTACCGCATCACACGAACCACCAGCACTGAGACTCGCAGCGACAACCCCAGCCCCACGCCGGGCGCGGACCACCCAACTCACGTCAAACATCCCGAGGGAGGAGGAAGCCAAGGCCATCCGAGACACACTGCAGGGAGAGGAAAGGCACGGAGTCGTCCGCCTCCTGGCGAGCTGCCCTGTCGCCCTCAGCAAACTCCTCACCCAGATCTTGGCCTCCAGCAAACCCCCCCCTTCCCTTGCACCAGAGGTGCCGTGGCTCCACCAGCCGCCCTCCAGGAAGGGGCTGCTTCCCACCGAGAGCATTTTCTCCATCCCGAACCAAAGTTCAGCTCTTCAAACTTAAAGGGCAAAAAAAACCAAAACACCCAAACAGGTTTGAGGTTTAGATTATGTCACATTGACCTTCATCTATTTTTAAATAGCTGTTAGTATAAACTATAAAAACATCATGCAGAGACAGCAAAGGTTCCTGCTGAAAATGCACGGGTGAGACGCAGCGTGTGGCCTCTCCAGCAGCCCAGGGACTGTCACGCTGCTGGTGGTGGCACTGGGGACCTGCAGCAGCGTTACCTTTGCAGAGCGAGGGAGAGCCGCAGCTTTTCTTCTGCAATGGCAAACTGTGCCTCCAGGTTGCTGTGCTGCAAGGGGAAAGGGAAAGGGAGTTCCCACCAGGACCCCGGTCCCCCTGACCGCTCCAGCCCCGCAGGACCAAGCATCGTCCCCAGCAGACATCCCTGCCCACTGTCCCCCGATCTCTCGCTCCCGTGTTGGTGCGGGTTTGCTGGCTCGAGGCAGGGACAACCACGTTCAGCCCTCGCCAACTGCAAAGGGCTTCAACTCACAACATCCAGGACGAAGAGGGATTCCGGAGCAGAGTCTGAAGGGGAAACCCAAAACTCGGCGGTGCTGAAGAGCTGCACAAAGCTTTTCTCCCGGGTTATGGTCACCACTGGTGCTTTCGCTTCTTGCACTTCAATCACCACTGGTTGTGACGGAGGCAGCACCCTGGAAATCTGTGGAGAGTCAAAGTAAAGGGGTGACATTCCCTCTCCTTCCCAGTTCACTACTATGGGGATTATCCTGGTGGGTGCTGAGCATCGATGACATTCACCAAAATCAGTGGGACTCAGTCAAGCTGATCCATACTGCTCAATAGTATGTCCTTTAAATAATCTTATTAATAAAAGTTTACTAATAAAATAAAGAGACCACCAGTTTGACACTGGGGGAAAGGTACCCAACATGTCTATGTGAATGGAGAGAGGCTTTATCTGCCACCATTAAGTAGCCTGAGATGACCCACAGAGCAGCAGGATCAAGCAACGTCTACCCACCTCGGGGATGAGGGCTCCAAGCATCGTGGTCACCAGTGGGGGAAGCCCAAGAACCTGTTGGGACAGTGTCACAGCGCAGGGACCTAGTGAACTCAGGTGGGGGTAGTTTAACATGGGAAGGGAAGAAGCACGGCCAGCATACAGATCTGCCTCAAACATGGGTGTAGATCTCTTTAGTGGTTTCTTGAGGAAAATCTCAAGCCCAAACCACCCACCATGTTATTGCTTATGTTCAGGTTGAAGGATGCCTGCAGAACAGAGAGCTCAGCGCTCAAGAAGTTTGCAGAGAGGATGAGTTGGGTAGCAGCATCCCTCTTCGGTGGCAGAGAACCAAGAGACGGCTGGTCTGTGGGAAGGTCAACCTCCTTTCCCTCCTTTTGATGGAGAATGGTCTAAAAGGACCGGTAAGAAGAACCATGTCAGAGAGCACAGGTCCATTTCCAGGATTTGCGTTTAGATCAGGTAGAAGGTACTAGATGCTTTGCTCCGTAGTCTCAGCAATTAAATGAAGCAATAAACTTCATAGAAAATGATGAGCCGAGGAGGTGGTTAGGTGATATAATGCAGCCAGCACACGTCTGCACCCTCCCAAACCTCTGCTGCCCAAGGCTGAGAAGGACAACGCCTCCGAGCAAATGGATATCAGAAATATCACCTCTCCGAGACTCAGCGCCAGGCAGCAACACCCACCTTCAAATCCAGCTCTACGAAAGTTTCATTCGTCACAGGGGGGTTCAGCAAAGCGTACTGGAGGGTCCCGGCAGTCCCAAGAGGGATCTCGGCTGCATGGAAACAAAGAGGGATGCTTAGACAGAGAAGGCGCACGCTCTGCACCACAGGGAGAGCGCTCACCAGCATCAAACCACCGGTTCACCAGCGCCACGTGCCATTTACGGCTTCAGTGGGCTCCTGCCTCCCTGCCAGCTTCTGTGGTGCCAGACTCTCCTGAATCTGCACCGAAGCGGGGGGGGATATTCGTGTGGCCCCTGTCGGGATTTGTCCCTGCCTGGTCCTAGTCAGGGCTGAGCAGATCGTCTGTTCTCCGTGACAGATCTGTGCTTTCCCCTTGTCAGGGGAAGGGAAGGAGATGATGGATGGATGGATGGATGGATGGGTGGATGGATGGATGGATGGATGGATGTCAACTTACAAGTCAAGGTGGTGAATTTTGCATTCACAAGGTTGAGCACCGCATCCACAGCTGGACATAGCTGTAGGGTGAAAAGAAAGTGTGAGAAAACCTCGCACGGAGGCTTCTGGTGGGAGCAGAGCTTCATGGCTGCCAGACCAGGGCATCTCCCACCCTGAAGCACCAGGATCCTCCACGATTAATTACCCAGACAAGGGTTTGCCTCAGTTTCCTCTGTCCCTGGTTGAATTAGGTTACTCTGGAGTAAACCTGCCTTAAGCTGAGCAAAGAACAAGGCCAGACCCCCCCTCAGATATCTCCCTGAACCAGCCTGACTTCATGACGCATGTTAAGAGGCTGCAAGTCTGCCCTCTGACAAGCCTTCAGGAACAAGGGTGCTCAGCATCGAGATCAGCTCTGTGTGAGCATCGCATCCCCACCCGCGCGGCTGGGACCAGGAGGCTTTCGGCAGCGACGGTGCCTTTGCCGCCAGTGTTGACTGCATAAAACCAGTAACTGCTCAAAATTCTCCCTTTTTACCAGCCTGCAAGCTCCTTTGTGTGGCAAAACCGTGAAACCTGTTGCGATGCAGTGAGGAGGAGGAGGAGATGATCGCCGGGAAAGAAGGATGGGAGGAGGATGGCACTTACCAGCCCTGGCAGCACTTTCTGGAGGGTGCCATCCAGAAACTTGCTCATGACTTTGGGCCGCATGCTGGGCAGAGACAACGCGTCAGCCGACACAGAGCAATAATTATTTACTACAGGTCAAAAGGCAACAAAGTCAAGCGCTAAAGAAACCTATCTGGTATGGATTAAGCCAAAATATGCCTCATATCTAATAAAAGGTGTTTTCTCTCTTTAACAAACCTTTTCTCAAGAATGCCATCTTCTGGCTCTAAACAAAGCTAAAGGTTTCCACGCCTAAAAGAAGCTTTGATACCCCAAGAGTACAGCACTTAAACGAGGACTAATGCCGAAGACGAACATTGCATGGAATGCCACGGATAGAGCTGGCCTGAATTTGTCCATAAAACTTTTTGGTTTTCTTAGTGGAAAAAATGAACAGTGAAAAGTATCCGTGTTCTGTGGAAACCTGCACCTGGAGACTGAAAGATTTAACAATGCCGTTACCTGCCGCTCAGGGATTAGTAATATCGGCGAAGCATCGATGCTGTCCTTTGGGACTCACCTGCTGGGGAGGTTGGTTTTAACGCTAACAGGAGCGATGTGGCAGTTCCTGGAGCTGAACCTGGGGGTGCCCGCGCCGTCCTGCCCCAGCACACTGCTCGCCGTCAGGTTTGCGGCCACAGCGATTTCTATGTTTCCTCCTATAAAGCTGCTCAGAGCAAAGCTCGGTCACCGTGGGACAGACCCCCGGCAGCGAGCGAGCCCACCCCAGCCCCACCAGTGTCTCTCCCCCACGGGCACCGGCTCCCGCTCACCTTTTCCCAGCGATGGTCATTTGGACTAAGACAGCCATGAAGACCCCCGAGCCTGGCGAGAGCGCCAGCGATATCACCGGGGGACGGAGATCTTTCACTTTGAACCTGCAGGGAAAAAAGAAAAACAAACAAACAAACAAACAAACAGAAGAAAAGAGCTGGGAAAGCGGAGCCCCCAGAGCAGCCAGGTCAGGCTTCTTATGTCAAAGTCACCTATCACTGATATCGCCATCACCATCTTCATTCTCCCACCTCTTGTTTAAATTTTCCATCTAAAACCACTTTTAAATTTAGAAACGTGTTTCTTCCTAACTAAAATATTGCACAGATCGATTTTGAAAAAAATAAAAAAAAAAAAAAAAATGCTTTGGTGTTCAAAATTTGTCCACCCTTTCATCCAGAATGAATTCACGGGATGGAGGGCCAGCTCTGATCCCCCAGGAATTCTGGGGTTCCCTCGGGATAACGTTGACAAAAGCCAGGCACCCTCTGGCTTTGAGAGCAAACCCCCCGCAGCGCCGCAGAGCCACCGCAGCAGCCCCCAGCCAGCGCTGAAGCAGGAGCCGACGCGCTTTGTTGCCTTTAAGTTATAGTTTCTCCACGTATTTGCAGACACAACCATGCAGAAAATCACTGGCTTTAATATCACACTTGTTAGCGGGGAGTGATTCGTTTCTGCCTCCGGGCTGACACTTCCCAACCTTCTGCTTTTATTTTCTCGTTCCCAGGTTCAGGCTCGCGGTGTGTCGCTGCTGATCATCACTCACCCCGAGATGCCTTTGATGGGTTTGGTGTTTGGCTTTTTTTTTGCGGCTTCCTCTGCCATTTTCTGCAGAACATCACTCTCATTCAGAGCAGCGGAGATCGCTGGAAGATTTGCACAAGATGAGGAATTTAGGACAAACCCCCCAGGGCGGAGCCTGTGCTGGAGGGTGAGGGGACTCAGCACCCCCCACAATACCCTGTAAAACGTTGTTATTAACATATTCCCATTCCAACATGCACAGGCACCGTCAGGAAGCTTTTTAAAATTCGGATTGTAAATTCGGATTACCAGCAGTCTCTGCCACCCTCAGGTAACGGTTGGAGCTCGGCGGGCGCACACATTGTGATTTTAGACACGAGACACGGGGTGTATTTTCAGGTTCCCAACTCAACCTCCCGCACACCAGTGAGACAACCCGCGTGCCCACATTGGGGTGTCACAGCCGCGGGGTCCTGCTCGCAGCATCCCACACGGGACGTGCAGACCCCAGGGAAGCGGCTCCTGCTGTGGACTAAGGGCAGCGCCTGGAGCCCACCTGGTTGGTGGTGCTTGGGGATGGGATGTGCTCGGGGCGACACGACCACTGCACTGCTGCCTGCTTGTCCGCACGGATGGACAGACTCATGTCCATGCACAGACGCTAACGTGGCTGAGCGCTTACCGTGATCAATCATTCCAAGATCAATCCTGACGACAGCTCCCGGGCCATCAGCTCCTCCCGACCACGCCAGCCAGCCACCAAGGAATAAAATGCACCAAATCCCGGACATCTTCCGATCTGATACAGCTGCTCACAGAGCTCCAGAGGTGGCAGAGACTTGCAGGAGTGTGTTGGTTTCAACTGACAGAGAGAGATAATGAGCTGGAGGTGGTTCCCAAACCATACCTCGGGGGCTAAAAGCTGTACTCATGCTAGAGGAAAGCAAGGAGGGCTCTGTGCAAGTCTGTCAGAGCTACACCAGCCAAAACACAGCCTGAACACAAGAATTACTCCCCAGAATTGAAAAGCCTGAATACCCCAGAGCAGCCCCATGAAGATGTGCCAGCTCCCTGCACCACCCTCCTCGTGGCTGGTACCCAAGCAGGGCACTAAACCTTCCCCTTCCACAAGAGCCAGAGCTGCTCATGATGCCTAAAACCTGCCGTGGAGAAAGGGCTGGAGCTGCCTGATGGAGCACATGGCCTGCAGGGTCTCAGGGCCACCCCAAGCCCTAGCCCCAGGAGCAGAGGGAGAGCCACTGTGGCAGTGGCTACATGGGCTATGGACACAGCTCCACTGGTCTTCTCTGGCTCGGCCTCCCGCTTCTCAAATGACAAGGACTCCTGCAGGGAAGGGCCCTGCCATCACCTCGCCCGGTTCTTCTCCAGCAGAGATTCCCCAGAGGTTATCCAACCTTTGCACTGATCTCCGGGAGAGAGACAAGAAACAGCCTGTATATAAATCGTGACCGAGAAAGAGGAAAAAACAGAAAGAATGAAAGGGCTGGGTAATTACTGTAATATAACCTAATCCCCAAGTGTTTCTGATATCTGCCAATACAAATAGTTTCGCTAATAAATTTGAAAGTCCAGATAAGCCCTCGAGCCTCAGGCACAAGGCACATGGTCCCAGCAGGCTGAAGCCAGCTCTCTTGCTCAACACCCAGGAAAAGCCAACGTCAAGTCCAAAAGAGACAGCTTGATCTATTTAATTACATGGTACGGACAGAAGTGGAGATGAGGAGAAATCTAAGACGTGTAATGGTAAATTCTGCTTTTGGAGATACCTGCATAACTGCAACTCTTGGGATGAGTGGCTCTTGCTCCCCAAAGGTTCACGGAGGTTGTGCAAACGCCGAGGGAGGACATGGGATCAGCTGGTGGAGAGCCCAGTGGAAATTGTAATGATTTCAGTAATGTTCTTGCTGGTTTCAGCAAGGTTGGAGTGAGAAGAACTGTCACCTGCCCAGAGAACAGGCTTCTCAACCCCAGCCCTGTCCCACCGTGGGAGAACCATGCATTCCACTAGACTGCAGACATGCCACACCGATCTCTCCTCCAGGCTGCTGCCTTCGCTGTGGCTGCCCATGAACCAGCCCTGCCTGAGCTGGGGCTAGTGGCCACCACGGTGCCCTCACTCATCCCCTCCTGGGTACCTCACCCGGCAGGACCCGGCTCTGGGAGGTCACCCCGGTGAGATCCTGCAGCACCAAGTAATTCATTTCTTCTCTTCATTTCCGTATAAAACACGTCATGAGGTTTAATCTGCCATCACCTCCCTCCCGGTGATATACTCGGTGGCTCTCTGCTAAGCCCAGACAGAGAGATTTACACCTTATCTAGCGGGAGTGTAAGATTTATAGATAACTCCCGTTAAAGAACACACCATGCCAGAAAGAGGCTTTTGTACTAGTAACTTGATCAGTCATTATGCTATAAGTTGACATCTAATTAAGCCTCCACAGGGATCATCAGGTCCAGAACAGCTCTTCAGGAGGAGAAAACCCACCTCTAAGCACCACGGTGCCACCTCGTCCTGGCAGCTTATCCCCAGCCCCTTGTGCCGCTGTAAATGATAATAATTCTCCACAGATAAATCCAGTACTGCTTCGGGAAGAGCTGCTGATATGACCTACGCTGGAAGAAGGCCTAGCAGGGGCCAGTTTCCAACTGCTGCTCTAAAACACAGTGGAGACTTACTTCTCAGAGACTTTTCTAAGGTTGTGTCTGTGCCCCCGTTGATGTCAGATGCCATGAAACGCTTCCAGCAACCCCAGGGGACTTGTCTGCAGGTTACAAACTTTGCAATGGATTTACTTTTCTGAACACATTTCTTGCCTCTAAATGGGCTGCATACATCAGCGTAGAACTGTAAATCCTATTCTCCCTTGGTGGACTGCTAGACGTATATCTTCATATTTTCTTTTGACACTGCTATCTGGATGCCTTCAATGGAAATGCACGACGTGTCCGAAACCCTGCTTTTCTCCTTGGCGTTTCTCTGTCATGCTGAGAAGGAAAGCAACACAGTGCTGGTGAGAGCCAAAGGCTTTGAACGTGTCAAGATGCACCTGGAACCAGCGCCCAATAACTCACTTTGCCGATGCACAAAGGACAATGGTTGCCTCCCCGGGCAGCAGGTGTTTCAACAAGTGCTGAACACCTGATCCCATTGCCAAGGGACTCAAACTGAAATGGGCAATTCAACCCTCTCTGGAAGACTGGTCATGCCTCAAAGTGGAAATCACAAATATCAGGGGGAGGGGCTAAGTCAGAACACAGAGCATGAAGGAGAGCTGGGCGAGACCACAGAGGATGCGCTTAGATGGCATTTCCATGGAGTCCACGCTCTGTTCTCCCAGCCAAAAGGAAGCCAGGAGAACACAATGGACCCCAAGCACAGGAAGGAGACAGTCTGCGACTCCCTTCCATGAATGCTTTCATTGCTTGTAGAGACGTTATCAAAGACGGTGGACATCGCCCATCATTTTTTCTACCAGTTGTAATAAATATCGGCAGTGCCTTTTGATCAAGAATTGGTTAGAGAGAGGAAGAAATTGTTGTACGTAGGCCATACTGGAAGTCAGAGGAGATACCTTAAAAAAAAGCCTGATCTTCTGTCTAGTCTAAAACTCCCTGAACCCAACAGAAACACTCCTGTTGCCTTCAACAGACTTACCCAGGCCTGATGGAAACGGAGGGCATCCCTGCTCTATTGCCAAGAACTTCTTCAGTGCGACACATGCAGGTCTCATCCCTTCTGGTCTGAGCCACCTGGCTGGGAGAGCAACACAAACCACAGCAGCTTCTCGCCGGCGTGGACATGGCAGCGGCTGTCCCTGTGATGTTCTGAAGAAAGCATGGCTGCAGGGCAAAGAAACCGATGTTCGCTTTCTTGCAATGTTTGATTTCTTGGCACCTTCCACCCAGAGACCTTTCTTTGTGCTCCTCAGTAACACCACAATGAAGGCAAGCTGCCCCAGCACCTGCTGTCCAATATTTCACCTCGCTAGGTCAACGGCCAATGTAATCAAGTATGTGGGGAAACAATAAAAATGGTATATAAAACAAAGTGTCCACCCAATGTCCTGGTTTCCAGCCCCATTTGCCAATTTCTGCCCCATCAGCCTTGGCTGTGAAGGTATATAAAGCCAGCACAAATCCTTGGTGTGGCCACGGCAAGACGCGGACTGAGTTAGAAGAATGGGAAGACTGGCTGGGAAAGGTAAAGATGCATTTGCAAACTGAATAGATTGATATAGGCATTGCTCGTACTTAGTTTAGGATGTCTCTGTAAGGGCCAGTTCTGGTCAGACACCCACTTTCTGCAAAGACTGATAGAAATATGTATATTTTCTGCAGGGTCAATTTTCTGAATTACTTGTTCTCTTGATATTGTAAGAGCATTACAAACATTATAAACAATTCCTAAGTGCTTTTCAGAGAGGTAGGTAACATTTTCACCTTTTTATTTGATTTTAGCCTCCTCCATAACTTCCATTTGTTCCTCAACTAATTGTAGCTCCTGCGTATTTGCTATTTTTACGCCACTTGTAGGCCATTACGTGCTTTTCAGCAGCCACGGCATTG
This sequence comes from Chroicocephalus ridibundus, assembly GCF_963924245.1. NCBI lineage: Eukaryota > Metazoa > Chordata > Aves > Charadriiformes > Laridae > Chroicocephalus > Chroicocephalus ridibundus. Next base: position 5,644,791 of record NC_086295.1, on the reverse strand, counting down.
CTGCAAGCACCACTCTAGCTCACGTACTTGCAGGGGGCCTTCAAGCCTGAGCCATCTGTTAGGGATTTTAAATCCTCAGGCACTACATGAGAGCTATGCGTTGTTATCGCACAAATGCTGACAAGCTCAGGACCACAAACCCGACCTGGGAACGGATCCATGGCTCCCAAGGATGGCTCCCTGCCTTGGTGGCTGGGCCGGTGTTGTGCTGCTCTGACCGGGCTGCTGCGGGTGCCCTTTTCCTCTTCCTCCAGGTGCCGGCATGGCCAAGCTCCGCACCCTGAGCATCCTCCTGAGCCTCCTGGTCCCTGCTCACGCCACCAGGTCACCCGACTGCGGAGGCATCCTCACCCCGTCAGGACTGAGCTACTGTAAGTCCGGACCCCGTATGTCCCACGCCGCCAGCAGGGAGGGGAGGCAGCAGCGGCTTTTGGTCCGGTGGTGAAATACCAAACTGGCACCAGAAACTTGTGCCAATCAATCAGCTCACTTTCACCATCCCCTTTCTATAGGTTGTAACAGGGGGACGTGTGTCACCTGGGTGGATTTCAGTCTCTCCATCTCTGTGCCTCAGACCGCAAGCTCCTGAGGGTCTCATAAAATATCTGCCCTGTTTCACAGTTGCTGAAGTTTCAAAGCCACACGCAGAGACAATCCTCAGGCAGGACCTAATGGCCTCGACAGTCCCAGACCTGATTCACGTCTCCCCAAAGCCCAGCAGGTGAGTCCGTGGCTCTGCCTTGCCCAGGCTTTGCTACCGTACCACTGGTTCACACTGGTATTTAGCTGGAGCGCTTTGAATATCGTCACAAAAGGCATTTTTCCAGCAAGGGCAAAAATCCTAGAGACTGACACGGCTGGTTGCCAAAGCGGTGTAAAAACAAGCTCCTGGCTCCTCCTTTGGGGTCTAAGGGTGGCAGCCCCAGTGCCACCCTCGGGGCACTGATTTATCCGTGCAGATCTCATGGATTCTGGGGGGTTTGCCCACTGTAAGGACAGCCAGGGGCTGCACATCGGTCTGTGCTCCTCTCCTGACACCTTCATTTCTGCTCCAGCAGGAACCAAGTTACCTCAGTCACAGTTGCCGAGCTGACTCTGACGCTCATCCCTGACGCCGGGCTGCGGCTGAGCATCGATGTGGACCTCGGCATCACACCCGCCCCGTGAGTCCTGGGGCTGGAAGCACCCCAAGCTCCCAGCTGGAGTGACAGGGCCGCATCCAGGACCCGCTGTCTGCCTGCGGGAGCCGGGGGGGGCCGAAGCGGACGGGACTGGGAGCAGCCCCCGCGCTCCGGCATCCACATCTCCTTCCCTGGCACAGCTCGACCACCAAGGTGATGAGGTTGTCCATCCTGTCGGACCTCCACGTGGAAATGAACCCCGAAGGGAACCTGGAGATGGTGACCTCTGCCTGCAAAACCAGCATGGAGGAGATGCAGAGCACCGAGGAGATGGAAAGGTCGACCCTGCGGTTTTCCTTGTTATGGGATCTGGGTAACAGGGGAAAAGAGGGAACGGAGGCACAAGCGTTTCTAGGCAGGAAGGTGATATGACTAAGATGTGCTTACTACAAGCTTGCAAAGATTAACACAAAACCTTTATCTTCATAGGAAGAACTTTCTTCTGCTTGCAGGGTTGGTTTCCCCCATTTTAAGAGAATTTCATGCACTCATAAGGGAGCAGACCTTTTAAAGTAGTGTAGAGCAGGAACATTTTTTAATGCAAGGCCATCGGCAATTCTTCAGTGCTTTCAGATTCTGAATTGTAATCATAGCTTAATAGATGATATCAAGTAATGGTAATACTGTCTCTGGATGCCTTTTGGGTCAGATAAAAGATGCTCACCTACCCTCGGCTGAGCTGGTTGTTGCCTAACTTCTTCCATTCTGTTGTTTTCATCCAGCAAGTCCTCTAGTTCCGATGTGGAGAAGGACATTAACGTCGATAAGGTAAGATAAAGTTTGTGAAGGCGTGAGACAGGAGAAGACAAAGTGGTACGGTTCTGTAAGAATTAGAGCACTTTAAGTCAACCTGGTGCTTTGCCAGGTCTCCCCCCGCAGCCCCACACACGGGTCACCGAACGCTGCCATCCCCTGTCTCCTGGCTGCCGCGTGGCCAGCCAATGGGGACGCCCGATGCCAGCAGACCCCCATGTTCATCTACCACCTCTCCTGTTGCTCTTTATTCCACAGATTTGCCTAGAAGTCTCCAAATTGCTGCTTTTGCCAAATGAACAGCTGATGTCTCTGACAGGTGAGCATTTGGTTTTCAGTGTCATTGTGGACTAAGGGCTTCAGGGCTCATTTTGGAACAAGTCACGAGATGGGACAGGATCCCACCCTGCAGCAGAAACTCATCTGCAGTGGCTTCACCGCCTGGTTACTAATGGTGTGTTAGACCACCCCAGGGTCCCCAGGGACCCGCTCCCTCCACCCGGCTCTCCTTCCCTGTCCCTTTACTTGAGAAACCCAGGCGCTTCCCAGCCCCCACCTGCCGCCACCGCTCCCCTCCTCTTTCTGAGCATCCCTCTGCTCGGTTTGCAGCTCAGTTCCCCGTCACGCCAAGCTGCCAGGTCCAGTACCTGCCCCTGGCTGCACCCATGTTCTCCGAGCAGGGAATCACCATATCCTTGCAAGTAAGTCCTCGCTTTCCAGCACTCTCAGCCCAGCTCCAGGCTTTGGGAGAGCCACTTCCTCCCAGCGCTACGTGCTCCGAGCACACCTCAAACTCCTTTTCTCCTTGCCTGTGTGCCTGCAGACGACTTTCCAGGTGGTGGGGATGGCAATCCCCCTACCAGTCAGCCCCGTGCCATTCAGCATGCCCGAGCCGGCAACTTCCAGCCCTTCCCACCTCACCCTGGCTTTCTCTGAGCACTTCTACACCAGCCTCTTCTTCGCCCTGGAAATGGCTGGAGCCTTCAACATGACCATCCCGGTGAGTAGAGCAAGCGAGGGGTAGAAAATATGCATTTGTAGGAGCAGCCCTGCCCCACGAATGGCTTGGAGGAGCCATGTGCCCTGCGTAGTGTGGGACTGTGTCTCTGAGCACCTGTGGGAGTCACAGCCCCTCACCCCTGGGCCCCCCAAAACATCTCTGGTCTAACACACCATTAGTAACCAGAATGCTGCTCCTGCATGTATCCACGCACAGCACAGTAGTCACCGCAGGGTCTGCATGGTCATGCTGGACACGAGCCCCAGGGCAGCAGCCCCAGGCAGCAGAGTCACAAGCTGTGCTTTGTCTTTCAGAGCCCACTGACCACCGCCACCATGGCCCAGAAGATTACTCAGGTTCGTTGCCATTGCTGTCACTCCGAGAGGCACGGCCCCAGCTCTGGCAGTGCCCCTCGGCCGCCTGCCCACCACCATGGGGGCGCAGGGGATGGCTGCCTTGCCCAGAAATAACCCCCCCCTCCCTCGGCAGATGGGCTCCCTCTTCCAGGAGGACCTACCGGTGACGCTGCAAGCCGTGTTCAGGAGCACGCCTCGGGTGGTGCTGGAGGAAGGCAAGGCAGCCCTGAAGCTCTTCCTCACCGCCCACGTCGGGGCGGGATCGCCGGCTTTCCAGAACTTCCTGAGCGTGAATGTGGTGAGTTGCCCTGCCAGCGTGCCCAGCGTGCCCTGCCAGCGTGCCCGAGCGACACACGGGCAATGCCCTTTGCTCCAAGACCCGGCCCAATTGCAGCCATTGCCTGGGTCCGGTTTAGCCTTTACCTGCCGCAGCCCTCCCAGTCCCGAGCAGTGCTTGTCTCTGTTGCGTAGCGCAGGGCATGAGGACGTCGCAGGTGGCGGCACACGGAGGGGTTCATCGCATCCCACTATTCAAAGGTGAAGCGGGACCGTTCGCTCACTCTGACCCTGGCCTCTCTTTTCCCCTTGCAGGACATGACCGCAGGACTCCTCCTTAGCGTCACCGACACGAGGATGATGATCTCTGCAGCAGGGATAGAGTAATGAACCCAGCCACGCTTCGAGCCCTCCAAGGGGACGTGTCCCAGTCATAGCAGGGAAAGGAGGGGCAAAGCCATCCGGGGAATTTCTTAGCTTTTGTAGTTTGGGCACCGCAGAGGTAGCTCTGTCCCAAGGGAAATGGTGACGCTCCAGTAACATGGTTAGAGAGAGAGAAGTAGAAATTGCACCCTTCCACCCGCCGCGTTCAGCACAGGCGTCGGTGGGCGACTGACACACACCAACACCGTCTGCCTCTGCCTGTTCCTGCCACACCGCCGGCACCGCTGCCGGGGAACGCACACGCTCGACCGCTCCATCTGCAAACACAGCCTGCGGCTGGGGGGCTCCGGTGTGCCCGGCCCCGGTGGCACCCGCGGCTTCCCATCACTCCAGACCCTGGCCCCGCAGCACCCCACACCCCAGCGCAGCCTGCCAGCTTCAGCGGGGCACCACGAAGGCTGTTCAGTCCTAATCCTGGGGGCCAAAACGTCCTCAAGCCCTTGCTGCTGTACCTGGGGGGAAAGTCAGGCTCCAGCCGCCTGCTCAGACGTGCCCAGGCGCTAAATTCGCTGCCCCTGGCCTCAGCCATGGTGTTTGGGGGAACATGAAACTCATGGCTTATTACAGCGTATTACAAGCAGCTCCTGTGCCGCTTTGTTTTCCAGGGAGGTTGAGCTCAGCCTGGCTGCCTCCGACGTGGGTCCCGTGCCGGTAGGTGCCCCCAGCCACGCATCCCCCAAGTGGCCGAGCGCAGCCGCGTCCCCTCCTCGCACCACGCTGCTGTGACAGCCCCTGCCTCAGCACCGTCCTCTAACAGCCCCGTCACCCTCAGCTGCACCAGCCAGCTTAGATCGCCCTAAACCACCCCGGGCAGCGGTTATCAGCAGGGAAATACTTCCTTTGGGCACTCGCTGCCCCCTGCAGAAGGGAGAGGCGGGTCTGGGGGGGATTAGCAGAGGTACAATGAGCATCAGGACCCCCCTTCTTGCTGGTCCCTGCCCCTCTCCTCCTGCTTTAGAGTCACGCCGTGATCGAGCTGACCGCGGCTTTCCCTTTGGCAGGCTGCCTTGCTGGAGGAGTTATTTTTGCCCACAATCCGTGTGGAGGTACCAGCTCAGATGAACGGTGAGGAGCTGGGAGTTTTGCAGCGGTTCTGCCGCGCTGGATGCCCGAGGAGGACGAAGGCAGCACCCAGCTGGCAACTTTCCCTCTTTTTTTTTTTTTTCTTTCCTAGTGGTCCTGAGCGAAGGCATATTCCTGCCCCACATCTCCAGCTTTACCTACACTGACGTCAACGTCGTGATTCACAAGGTAAGAAATACGATATTTAAATTGCCCCCTGCTGTGTTTGATTTAAAGGGAACCCGGGAGCAACGCTTACCTCCTGGCTCCAGAATAAATCAGAGCCTGCTCCTCTCGCCCCGTGAAACCACAGACCAAGTTTCATCGCTTTAAATAGGCATCGTTCCCCTCTAGCCCCACTGACACGAGCAATAGCTGTGTTGGAGGGGCCGTTGGCCTGCGGAGAGCCCCGAGCAGGCTGACGTGAGCCGCACGGGGACCTTGCTCATCCCTCCCTCCTCCCCTTCCTTAGGACTACGTCTTGGTCCCCTGCAACCTCAAGCTTCAGGTGAGGCCCGGAGAGCAGACCGCCATGAGCTGAAGGCTGGTGCCCGGAGTAAACCAGTGGCAAAATTGTTCTGTTGACTCTTAAATCACGCTCCGTGTTTTGTCGCTGCTTGAAATGTTGAAAATATTCTTCTTCCTTGCCTTACTAAACCAACACTTTCTCGGATTTAGGATAACAATGGCATTGCACTAGCACCTTTCTCTTCCAGTCCTGCTCTTGGTATTTTTGTTGCACAAAGAGGATGGATTGTGACCAAGTTCCGTACTTTAATTAAACTTTTCTCTTTCATCCTGCATTTTCTGGTGTGACTATTGACTTCCCCCCCGCCCTCAACAATTTCTACCTAAAGACAGATGAATTCTGTCTTGCTGAGAACTAGCACCAGTACAGATGTCCAGACTTTACATTTAATTAAAGGAGCACAAAAATTCCACTAATTTATGAGGATGAAGGGCAGCCCTACGCCTCTCAGCTGCAGAACAACACGGCCCCTACCAACGAGAGATCTTTCATCTGCTTTTCCTCTATTTCTCCTGTTACTATGGGAACGTTACAGCTGGTGGTTCTCCGTGGGTCAGAAAGGACGGGGGGGGGAGGGGAGGGGGACACAACCCAACCCAGTCTGCACAATAGTTTCTAATTTTAGACTTGCGGGCAGTTATAGTTTCAAAACTATACTGCCGACAAAGCTCATCCCAGAGCGAATGCTGAAGGAAACGCGACCGCGCGGGTACGGACGGTGCTACGTGCTGGCCGGGCGCGCGCCCGCCGCGTTTGTCAATATTGGAACGCTCTTTCCTACGGACCCAACACGCCTCCACGCTCGGGAGGTTGTTCAGTAAACTAAAGGTGAGGGCAGGGGGAGGGGAAAAACCCCACAACAGACGTGAGGGTCCAAAACGGAAGGGTGGGTTGGTACCGGAGCTCCTAAAGGCACCCGGAGTTGCTCCATGGCTGGGTGCTGTTGGCACCTGCCCGCGGACAGGGCGGGCGCATCGCTGCGCCCATGCCCAGGAGGAGCAGCCACCCTCACCGCTGCCCGCTCTGCTCTCACGGAAGCTCTGCAACCACGTTAATTAACGCATACATCTGCTTTCACTCGCAACAGCCACACACATCATTTCTAGCCCCTGGAGCTGCCGAATAGCGCTTCAAAACCTCATATTTCAGAGGCTCAGAAATAGGAAAGCAAACAAAACAAGCCCGGCTGATTTATTATAAGGAGTAAAAAACCCTGAAGGTTTGTATACCCAGCTTGGGGACCTGACTAATGATTTTAATGCCCAAAGTTGGCAATAGTGGGAACTGCTCCTAATAAAAGTTTCCTGGTAGAGCTGCAACCATTATTCTTTGACTAATATATCTTAAACCAGTTTCCCAAAAGGAATAAGCTAAAGTAGTAAAAAGAGGAATTTATTCAGCAGTGGGTGTTCTGGCTTTAGGCTTTGCTGCGTGGCTCTGCGTCTCCAGCAAAGGGTTGGGGTCACGGGAGCTGCACCCCCCGACTGCCAGCCCCACACGTCCTACCTGGGACCGGCCGCGGGCTCGGGGGCAGAACCGGCTTCTGTGGGAGAACTGGGGTCCTTCTGCCGCTCCCTCCTGTCACCCGATTTACTGAGGCCCCCCCCAACACACTCGCACCCGCAGGAGACAGCCAGTGCCACCCCCAGCAGCCACTTTGGATTCACCTGGAAAAAGAAATGTTGGAACAAGGTGTTTGTATTAGTTTTTTTGGCATAAACAGAATCCATCATTTTCCTGGGCAGTATCCCAGGGCCCCGCAGGACGCACAGCTTCCCTTGCTGGAGCGGGATGTGACAGCCAGATGGTTCAAACACCGGAGAAACAGAGACTGAGACCCTTTGCCAGCCCCCCGGGAGCAGCAGAGGGATGAAGCTTTACCAGGACATTCCTGGAGCATTCCTCAGGCTGGAGGATCCCAAAGTCCCGCGCACATCCGGGACAGAGCAGCCAGCCCTTCACTCCCTGCTCCCGCTGCTCAACCATAAAAAGATTTTCCAGCCTGTCGGGGTGCCGGCACACTGGAAAATGACTGTTTAGTGGTTTTTCCACTGTGGACAGGATAGTCCCAGTTCTTATGAATCCTGACTTTCAGTTTCCTGCTCTGGATTTACTCCCAAACCCACCAGCAGCTCAGAACACTAGATTTATGAGTTGCAGAAGTAACGAGTTACACCAAGGAGATGCTGCCCTTGCCTTCTGAAAAAGTCCCTCTGCTCCTTCCCGCTCAGCTCATGTGATAAACGACATGACAGAGACCGGGAGGAAAAGCCGTTTCCAGACGTGGGAGATTTTTTGCCACTTTTCTGCGATCCCGGGCTGGTGTAATCCCTGTCCCGGCTCTGCAAGACAGCGAGCTCTCCAGTTGCGCTCTTCCCACTGTCTTTTCCTTCTCGGGCCAAACAGACCCCTGGGAGAGCGGCACATCCCAGATCACTCTCTGGTGTGCCAGCAAAAATTAATTCCACCCCCCAGCAAACCAGGATGCACGCAGGAGTGCTGGCCAAAAGAGTGTGCAAAAAAAAGCCTGCTAAACTTTACTCACCGTACAAAAGGTGTTTGCTCAGGAAACAGAACAAAACCTTGTGCAAACAAAGCCCGTTATGCCAACCTGCGGGCAAAAAGGGTGGATGGAGAAGCCAAGCCCCATCAAGCTGGTAACCCTGGGACGGCACAAAGCAGCTGCCAGCGCAGGTCCGCAGGGGCTGCTCATCCTGCCCACCGGGCAACGGGGCCCCCCAAACCCCGCTCTCACAGCGCCGTGGGCATACCGGCATCTCCAGTGCTACCGTGTACTTCAACCTACCCAAAACCCCCCTGCAGTGACACAAGCCATGCCAGCCCACGCGATGACGGTGCACAACACCATTTGGCCCAGCATGGGAGAAGCTACGGGCAGTTTGCATGAACCGGGACAGCCGAGGGGTCCAGCATGTCCTCTGCTGTGTTTGGCGATTCCTCTGCAACATCTCCCTGTGATGCTGGGAACCAATGCAATAACCAAGGTCTTCAGCCCGGCAGATATTGAACTATTCTTGCCTTTAGGCGGAAATGCGGAACAGGATATTGCCCCCGTCCTTTATCTGATCAGTGCCAGACTTCTTCCGCGCATCACCCATGCTTTAACAGTGACATACTGCCAATTGCTTTGGGGACACTAGCAATAAATAACACACCAGTAATAACATCTAGTGCTGGGAAAAACAGGTGCTTGAGAGGCCATTTAAGACCTCAGATTTATCTGTTGGGTTTTTTTTTTTAACCAGGAATCACTTGTTTTTCTGAAATCAAAAATGCCTGAATTCTTCTCCCTGGGTGTCGTGGTTTAACCCCAGCTGGCAGCCAGAACCACGCAGCCGCTCGCTCCCCCTCCGGTCGTGAGGAGGGAGAGAATCAGAAGAGTAAAAGTGAGGAAAAACTCATGGGTTGAGATAGAGACAGTTGAATAGGTAGAGCAAGAGCCACGCACAAGCAAAGCAAACCAAAGGATTCGTTCCCTGCTTCCCACCGTCAGGCAGAGTTCAGCCATCCCCGGGACAGCAGGGCTCCATAGGATGTAACGGTTACTTGGGAAGACAAACGCCATCACTCTGAACGTGTCCCCCCCGCCCCGCTTCCTTCTTCTTCCCCCAGCTTTATACACTGAGCACGACGCTATATGGCACGGAATATCCCCTTGGTGGGTTGGGATCGGTCGTCCCAGCTGTGCCCCCTCCCACCTTCTCGTGTCCCCCAGCCTGCTCGCTGGCAGGGCAATAGGGAGGGGCAGAAAAGCCTTGAGTGCTCAGCAACAACCAAAACCATCAGTGCACTATCAACAGCATTTTTCACCCCAAATCCAACACACAGCACTACCCCAGCTGCTAGCAAGGGAGTTAACTCCATCCCAGCTGAAACCATGACACTGGGACGTACCGAGACCAACTGACGCTAGTATCAGCCAGACACAGACTACTGCAGGCAGATGGGTGTGCTCGATGTTACCAGACTTCTCAATTCTCCAGTAATGAGGTTTTCTCTTCAGATTCTATTAGGAAATGCTTTGTGACCTTTGGAAATTCAATTTCAGTCTGATTTCTGCTTGTGGGCTAGCATTTGGTCAGTGGGCTACCCTAGCCAGGAGTAGCCACTGAATATCTAAGCGGATTTTTTTCCTCAGGAAGTTTGAGTGGAAGAAGTTTTCGAACCAAAACCCAAAGTATCAGTTGTCACAAAGGAACCAGATCCCACAGCAGGAGGCAGGACAGATCCTCTCCTTGAGAAGCACCAGAAACCAGAGCCCTGCTCCAAGCACTAAAGGAATGTTTATTAAAAGAGTTAAGTGACAAACGTATCCTGAGGTCCTGCTCAGCACTCCATACCCTTCTGAACGTGGATGGTGACATTTACTTAGAAAGCCACACACGACAAGTTCACTTTTCCATTATATCAAGAACAATTTTCTCTTAGAAGAAATTTAGCAATTCCAGTGCAGCATCACATGCAACTGCCGTAACCGTGACCCCAAAATCACGCTAATTTCTCTAAATAAATATGTGTACACAGAGCTGCCTATCAGTTTTTGGCTTATGCAAGTACCTTAGTACTCACAGGAGCCAATTAACTTGAAAGTGTCTTAAACGTTATCAAGAATCTTGAATCAAGTTTAGAAAAGAAAAGTAGATAATTCTGGTCTCGGTGCTCCATCTTCGCTGGTCTTTCTTGCGCTTTCTCTGCCCAGAGAGACCTCTCCATGCCTTGCGCTCCCCAGCTCACACAAGAATCACCAGCAGGCCCTGAAGAAGTGCAAGGAACAACACATCCATGTTATTTCCTAACTTGAAGGGATGCCCGTTCACAACAGCTTGTCAGCAACACACAGAGGACAGAAAACCTTCTTGGAAAAAAACCTCACGTTACGTTTGTAATAAGGGGGGCACGGTACACTTTGGGAAGCGTCAGAGAATATCCCTGCTCCTCTGGGACATCTCCAGGATGCACAGGGCTGGAATTTGGTGCGATTCAAGACACAACACTTTGAATGGTGATACTCAAAAGGGCTTTCCGGACCCTCTGGACCCACATCAGAGCTGCTCTCACGGAGTTCTGCGGAAAGGAAAGGCAGCCTGGCCGGGGGAACCAGGAACATCGCTCACTGCGTGCCTGGTTTGATGATACTCGTGGGCATGAAGTACTTGGGCAGCATTTTCTGACCTGAAGGAGGTCAGACTGAGCAACCCTTTCTGGCCTTTCAAGGCTTAAAGATTTTAAGATTTTACAGCTCTTGCACACTAAACCGTCACTGGCAGGGTCCTGTTACAGGAGGCAGCTGCTAGAAACAGCCCCAGTGACCCGCCTTGGCAGGAGGAAATAGCCTTTCTGGACACTTACCGCGAATATCTGAACATCCACCTTTATTAAGGGAATGCCCAGCACGTTTGGCAGAGGGATCCCGATGCCCAGAGCACCTGCAGGGGACGGACAGTGGATGGTGTAAGAGCAAGGTTAGGACTTTTTAACTACAGCCTCAAAATGGGGACCGCAGACCTTTAATGGCTCCAACTCTCCTGCTGCAGCTTTCAACCACGCGCACGTATCCCTCACCCCTCCTCAATCAAAGCACTCCCAATGTTACAGCTCTCCGCGTCACCTTACCATTGACAAGGGGCAGAAAGGTTTCCGCCAGCAGACTGCTGCAGTGTGGCTTCAAGTCGGAGACCTGAAGCAGAGAGGGAACAAGCGCGTGAGCGGCGCTGCCAGGCTCCCGAGAGCAGCAAGCACAGCCCAGCGCCGCGGCTGGAAGGCAGCCAGTGCCGGGGACTGGAAATCACTTCCCACTGACACGGGAAAAGAACAAATAGACCCTCTTTTCTTCAAAGCAAATCTACTTTTCTTCCTCGATTTGTCTTTGGTGCTTCCTTTGGGAAACGTTCTACCAGGCAAAACTCCTGCCAGAGCTCCGCGCAAGCTTTGCCAAAGCAGGGGTGAATAAACCAGCAGACTCCGGGCTTTACATTTGCAGTATTAGAAAAGGCAGAAGAAAGAAAAAAAAAAAAAAAAAAAAAAAAACAAGGCAGCAAAAGAAGAATTGCTACGACCTACGAAGTAGAGCAGCTAACAACTAAGACCCATCAGCGGGTGTAATCCATCACAGCCAGGACACGGTAACAGCCTCACACAGCAACCGCATGTCTCCCTCCCTCCCCAGAGCCACAGGGCACAGCGCTCGGCCACTCCATGCACCTCGTAAAGCCCAGACTGGTAGGAGAGACTTACGCTACTGATGCCAACATCGGAAGACTCCAAGGAGAGGGAAATGCTGCAGGGAAAGGAAAGCGAACAGGACGTCAGGCGCCAAGAGCTCACAGACCCCTGTCGTGAGACCCCTGCCGCCTCCTAGAGCAGCGCTAATTAGCCCACGGGCAAAGCATCCCTGTGAGGCATCGTCGGGAGGTCCGTAACGGCATCGCTTTATTGTAACACAAAAAGCAGGCACTGCCACGCTTGCAAGAGAAACGAGAAAATAGGAAAATAGAAGCTTAAGCTAATTGTTGGCTTTTAAATGAAGCGGCACTGCAACAGGGCACGCGCTAGCTCCTGGCTTCCCCTTCCCTCTCCCGTGCCCAGGTAGTTATTCACCTTAGGAAAGGAGTCGGCTCCCGTTCAGCTGAGAGCAGAGCTTCTAGAAAAAGCATCCAGGCTGGATTTAAAGATCATGAGCTCTGGAGAATTTGCTACAGCTCCTAATCTATCATTGCGATCACACAACTATCTCCATAGCTAAAACGTATGCTTTATTTCCACTTTGAATTTCTCTTTTCTACTTCTATTGAATCTTGCTATATCTTTGTCTATTGAATTAAAAGCCCTTTGATGCATTTCTATTCTCCATATCGCCGCATACAAGCTATGCCAATGTTGCTTCTAAATCTAGCTCTTTGACAAGCTAAATGGCTTGAAATCCTCAAACCTCACACTATGAGAAATGCTTTCCAATCTTTAATCATACCTCGACTGGCATTAATGACAGTACTTCCCTTTACTCCTTTATCACTCATGTCCAATATCAGACATTTCAAACTACTGCCCAGGATCAAAGTCAAGCTGACAGCCTTACAATTATTCAGGTTAACTCATTTCTCCTTGTTGTAAAACTGACAGAGACTTTTCCTCCGGTCTCCTAAAACTTTCCAGCTGCTGTGATGTTTCCTGAAAGTCAGCGATACCTGTCCACCTCGTGCCACCAGCCAGGCATGAAATTCTCAGACGCGGGAAATGCAGTGTCTATTTTACAGGCACTGGGAAACACGTCAGTTAGCGGCTCCAGAGGTAACGTTGCAATGCAGAGAATGTCACCAGCCTGTAAGAGGGCAGCACTGCCCGGCTTTGTCACAGCCGTGTTTGTGCAGCGCTCCCGTCCCTTCTGCTGGAGTCCAGGCAGCTCCAGCAGCGCTGCCTCACTGGGGGACACGCTGTCACAGCGCTTGGAGCCTCCCTGATGAATTGCAGCCCTTCTCATAGAATCATTGAATCGTTTTGGTTGGAAGAGATCTTCTAAGATCATCAAGTCCAACCATTAACCCAACACTGCCAAGTTACCACTAAACCATGTCCCTCAGCGCAACATCTGCCCGTCTTTTAAACACCTCCAGGGATGGCGACCCCACCACTTCCCTGGGCAGCCTGTTACAATGCTTGACAACCCTTTTGGTGGGGAAACTTTTCCTAATACTCAATCTAAACCTCCCCTGGTGCAACCTGGGGCCATTTCTTCTTGTCCTATCGCCTGTTCCTTGTGAGAAGAGACCAACACCCCCCTCGCTACACCCTCCTTTCAGGCGGTTGTAGAGAGCAAGAAGGTCTCCCCTCAGCCTCCTTTCCTCCAGGCTGAACACCCCCAGCTCCCGCAGCAGCTCCTCATAAGGCTTGTGCCCGAGACCCTTCACCAGCTTCACTGCCCTTCCTGCTGTCCTGCTCTCTTCTGGCCACTGCTTCCCAGAAAACTGAACCTGTACCCTGAGCTCCAGGAAAGCCGGAGTTTCCCAGCACGGCCAGACAGCCAGGGCTGTGTGAGGGGAGCGAGCAGGCTGGGGCATTGCAGCAGGCTTTGCTTTGAGCCCCGCAACGCAGCCGCTGTGGGGACAGCCTACCTGCCCAGGGACAACCCCAGCACCAGCCTGCTTCCACCGATAGACACCTGGGCGTTTAGACCGAGGTCCTGCAAGCAGACAGGGAGAGGATCAGCCCACGGAGACGTCCCCATCCCACATGCCAGTCACTCGACCGGCCTCACACTTCACCAGTTTGAGGTCTTTACATCCACACTTACGGCCTTCAGCAGGAGGAGGTTGAGGATGGGTCCATCTAAATGCTGAACGAACACCTGAATCATGACCGAAAGCTCGACAGTGGCTTTGTTTTCTTCCAAGAGGATAAGCGGGTTCCCAGACAACGTTAGCTTAACGCTCAGAGGACTGGTCCCACGGCAGGCGGAGCACTGTGGGAACGGGGGACACATGGAGGTGGCTACCCGCACCCCACACACTGGCTAGGCAGGGGGCTAGCAGTCCTCTGGTGGACTCTCCCAGCCCCATGACTCTGTAGGCCGCCCTCAAGGTCACGCAGACCTTGGACAAGCCAAATTTACAGAGCAAATATGCCCGGCAGCATGGGTTGGCACTCCTTGCTGCGGGCAATAAGGGGCTGAGGAAGCAAAGGTGGACACTAAGGGGGCTGTGGCCATAGGGGGGTGCCCATGGTGCCCAGGAAACAGGGGATGCCAGACATTTATCAGTTCTTTCTGTCAATGGCTGTGAGCTGCAAGAGACGGTGTTCCCCTGCTTAGGGAGAGGGAGATGGTTGGCTACAGCCGATGGCAGACAGGAGAGCGGCCATCGCGCAGAGGCTGGGCACAAAACTCCGGTCCCTTCACCTGCTCCCATCAGCCAGTCGGGCAGCAGGGCAGCCTCGAGCTATGCTGGCACGGCTCGGCCGTGGTGCGTGCTCAGCATGGTCAAGAGGAGGGGAGCAGAAGACAGACACCTTTGGCAGCAGCATGCAAGCACATCCAGATGCATCACTTGGATGGCCTCAGACCTGGCGAGGTTCACACAAATCCTCACGCCAGCAAAAGTTACTCACCCCAGCAGGAACGAGGGTTGCGATGGCTTCTTGCAGACGGCTGGCACCGGAGAACTGTTGGAACAAAAGCACAAGCTCTCCAGCCAATTTCAGCAACACCTGTCCTGCCGGGGTCACCCCTCTCCCACTTGTGTCCCTGTTCCCAGGCAGCTTATTCCCCCTGCTGGGGCCAGTCCCCAAGCCCTCATTCACTCTCTGTCCCCAGGGAAGCCCCGGGCAGCTCAGTCACACGCAGACCTATGTTACAGCAGCACCCCAAGCCCTCCGCCATCTCCATTGCTCCCCTCAGCGATTCCCGGTCAGTTGTTAAGGTGAGGGCAACCAGCCGCGGAAGGAGATGTAACCCAGAGGCGTTCAACATTTTCCAGTGTGTAGACCCCTAACATTTCCCAGTGGAAACACAGATTGGAAGTACAGAAGCTGCACACGCCTACACAATTGCGTTGCGTAAATGAAGTTGCTTTTCCCAGTGACATTTCGCAGACTCCTTGAAATGCATTGCAGACCTCCAGGAGTCCACGGCATAACCAGTACACAACTGGTTTCAACAGGTATCTCTGGGGGTGCCCATACAGAAACAAGGACGGCCGGTCGTTGCACGTGCTACTATGGCTTTCTGAAAAGAGCAGTAAGGAGGCAGCGCAGGGGCTTGAGCATCTGCAAGTGAGCACAGGCGCACGCAGACCCCAGACCGGCTGTGGGCTGAGTGTACGCATGCGGTGAACGCCATGGCACAGTCTGCTCCCCGGGCTGACAGGTGTCCCTTGTCACCTCCCCTGGCACGGAATAGAGGTGCTGCTACACTCACGACTTCTGGCGTGCAGGTGAAGGTCTGTGGAGGTATCTGGATCAGGAGGGACAGGACCGCATTGAGAAAGCTCTGGCGCAGTCCCAAGACCAGAAGCTTGTCCAGCAGCGGAGGCAAAGCAGAGGCAGACGAGTCATGGGGGATGATGCTGCCTCCCACCTGCTTCACGGCACCCTGCGAAGAGAGGCGACGCGGAGGTTAAACCGACCCTTCAAAGGCGCGAGACGTGCCCAGATCCTCCAGACTGAGCGCGCGGGGTCTGTGCCAGCTGAAACAGCCCTCCTCTCGCCAGCAGCTTCGGACTCGGAGCAATTCCCTCTATATTTAATAGACAAAAGGAGCTGATAAAGGCCAGAGTGCATAACTGAGGCTTTCTTAGCTAATAACGCACTCTCCAAATCACAACTCGCTGCTTCAGTTCATCCTTGAGATTTCACTCCGAGAGGAAAGGAGCGGTGAAGGTGCTGCCAGCCCGGCGGTCCCAGCGCTGCCTTCCCTCCCTCCAGCGCCCAGCCAGGCGTGAGCCGCTCTCCCACTCCACAACAAACTTGCACCGATACCATCTACTCGCTCTGACCCAGCTCTGAGCCCCGGGGGGTGGGGGGTGCAAAGGCTAATCCCGATGAAGTATCTGCACCAACGCAAGAGCAACAGCGCTGATCGTACAGACTGCGGTGTTAGTTATTAGCCCTCGCTCTTCTTTATTGCTTATGTTCCAGTTGCTTCTCACTAGCCACTTTCTTTTATTTAGGCTCTCTTCTTTGAGAGTACCGCTTGGTTTTTGCTGTTTTTGTCTTTTTTCTCCCCCCAGTGAGACAGAAGTAAAAAATACACCCATTTCCTTGGTTTAGCATTCACCCACCGCGGAGACTGAATAGCGAAGGCAAAATGCCGTAACACCCCTCTCTGCAGGCAGGGCGAGGATGAAAACCGCTCGTGTCCCAGCAGTTACAAAGAGCAGACAGGCAGTCTCAGGATGAGTTGGCAAACAGAGGAAAAGAGGGCTTGAAGAAAAGTACCCACGCTCACTTAGTGGTGAGTTGAAGAAGGATCTAAACGTTTAGCTAGCGTTTCCAGAACAAGTCATTAGCCCAGCTCCTCCATGTGGTTGTGCTGGAAGAAGAAAACTGCTCCCATGGGATGAGGTGAACGGTCTGAAAAGCATCACGCCGCAGACACGCTCGCAGGGTCTCATTACCCAGCGTTAACTTACGTCTAAATCCAACCCAAGGAACAAGCCAGAGGTAAACGGGAGGCTGGCCAGCTGGTAGTGAATCGTCCCTGCCGTACCGACTGGGATCACCGCTTCACAGGGGAAAAAAAGATCGTTACAACATCAGGAAATAAGCAGCAACACAAACTCCTCCCCTGACCCTGCAGGTCCCCAGCCAGACCTCACACCCACGAACCACGGCCTGAGCATTCGCTTCACTTCTGTGGGATGCTCACTGCTGCTCAAAACATCCCCTAATTCAGCCTGGTGGGATCTGCCTTTAGAATATAGCCCAAAAAGAGCATCAACTATAATAAGCTAAATCCAAGGGTGATGTATAAGAGTGGCATAAGGAGGGCCAAGGCACGAGCAGTTCATTTCGACTGCTCGGGTGTGAATTCAAGGTTCATCGACAGCTCTGCACTTATGGATTAGACGTGGGAAAGGGCATTTCCCACTGCGGGACTGCAGGGAACACGGGGAAGCAGCCCCTGATGCTCCAAAGGAAACGTACCGTTGAGAGTGCCCATGAGCTGGATGTTCACAAGGTTGATGACAATATCAACTACCGGACACAGCTGCAACACAAAGCACAAATGCAACTGCTCGACCCCCCGCACCACCCCGCTGCAGGGAGCCACCACCCTGCAGCCTGACCAGACCCACTCCTTTTCATCTAAATCCCTAGGGAAAAAAGCCCGGCGTGGCATTAGGCAGCAGCTGGGATGCCGTGAAGGACCTGGGAGGAGTGGAGCATCCCTGGAGCCGTGGTACCGCACCAAAGGGGACTGCTTTGATCCGGGGAATATTTCAGGCATCGCCCTGCGGGCGGAAACATGCCGGCAGCAGCCAGGCTGGCCACGGGCATCCCTGCGGAGCGACGCGTGCCAGTGATGTGGGAAAGCAAGACAGAAAGACGGCGCAGCTTGCTGTGACCTGATAACATGCTGTTCCTCATATTTCAGCGTTTCAGCTGAGAAAGAAGGGCAGTATTCAGGCTTACCAAACCGGGCAGAGTTGCTTTCAGCTGGTTAAGCACTATCTCATTTACTGATAGGGACAGTAAACTGGAAAGGAGAAAAAAAAAAAAAAATTCCAGTCACTACAGACACAGCTCCAGGATAGGAGACCAAAGGATGTTCCAGCCTTCATTTTACACGCTACTACGTCAGTCGTCGCTTCATGACACTGCTGCAGCTACTGCTGGCAAGAGCAGGGGTTGTGCAGAAGGTAGGGAGGGCAAGGAGCTGCCCGCCCCACCGAGGGGAGAATTGGGCTAATTTCTGAGAAGTGAAGGTTTCAGCACGCGGGGTGTGCCGACATCACGGCAAGAAAGGAGTGAGCCTCTCGCGGTGTAACCTGCGTGTGGTTGTCTCCCGCCGGTATTTAAATCAGTGCTGTAGTTAAGGGAAGGTGGAGCTGTTATGAAATATCTCCATGTTAGTTACGGGAAACAAACTATTTACACGTGGAATAACTAGAGGAGAAATCTGCTGTGTAACCTTTCGACACTGCTGCTAAATAGAGCGCTCCGGGATGTGCGATGCCTGCAGGTGGTGCAGAGCCATTTCCTTTTGATAATCGATATATATCTGGACTATTGAGTTAGAACATGCAGCAGCACACTCGGCAAGCCACAGACAGCAGGAATTCATAATGCATCTCGTTATTTATGCCCAAGTTCTGCCTATAGACACATCTGAGGAACTGCTGTGAAGCCAATCACATACATCCACATTCCCCCTTACCCCACAGGGAGCTCATTTCCTGCACGCCATCACTTTAATCCATCTGAAACTTAAAATATGACCCCCAGAGTGGATGAGTCATGTTTCTCTGTTCACTTACACAGTCTCTTTCAAACTAACTGCTGCACTGATTGAAATATAATGCATAATGCAAAAATTAATTAGGAGAAATTCAATGAACCTGAAAAGTGAGTAATTCAAAAGCAATAAAAGAAAATATTTCCCATGATCAATTTACTCTTGCATTCATCAATACATGAAGTCAGCAAATCCTTTCTGCCAAGTATTTATATTTAATAAGACTGAGCAAGAGATGAGACATTTGCATGGAATTACACACATTCACAGCGGTCAGACCAAAAAGTCCATATGCCCAGCATCGTTCTGCGACGGCAGCCAAAGGCAGAGTATAAAACCAGGCCAAGCAATGGTGCTGTTCTCCTGGAACACTCCCTGCCCTGTTATTCCTACCCTTCAATTCACGAGCTAAGTCTAAAGAAAGCGCACCGGAAGGGGTACCAAACCTCAGACTTCAAATCTTAAAATTTCCCTGAGCAAAACAGGGCAAATTAACCCTCCTCTTCCAACAACCAAATTTTTTGCCAGTTCCACTGATGCAACTGACTTTGGCAATGGGAAAGAAAATACTTCCCTGAGGCCTGGCTCTGTATCAGCTGAGCGCCGTCTGTGTCCCGCCAGACTGCCTAGATCATTGGATAAAGAGGAGAGGATTGCACGCAACGGAACACAGAAATCCCCAGGCACTTACCCAGAAAGGATCTTGATCTTTATGGCACCAAGAATGCAGAGGCAGTCTTCAATGACAACCTGGACTGTGCCCGATTCAAAATTCGTGCATTTAACGTTTGCAGTAATGTTCACGTCCACTAAGATATCAATTAGATCTGAAAGGAGGCCAACCAAGCTGAAAAAAGTAAACGGGTTGAACAGATTTAATCTCTCAGCCTCTAACCAGAGAAATCAGCAAAGCCAGCAGCAACAAAGTGCACCTCCACCTCCTGCCATTCATTACAAACGCCACAAGCCATCTTTTGGTGCCTGTTCTGCTCTGTGACTTTATTATAGGTAAGAAACACCTAGAAAACCATGAAAGGTGCAAAACGTCCACAGAGCAGGAAGCCCAGGGATCGGGTTTTCCCTTAATGGTGACCACGAACACCACACTCACCAGTTGCCGCTGAGCTCCAGCTTTGCGGCGATGGTCAGCTGGACCCCGATTCCCGGCAGCAGCACCACCGACAGCTTGGGGAGCTGAATCTTGACAAGGTGCAGTCTGCAAACAACAGCAAAAGCTGGCACGAATTAAAGGCATCTTCTAACAGCTGAGCAGCTATATGCACTGGGGAACCTACAGCACCCACATCACCACGGCCACCTCCAGCTGAAGGCACGAGTGCTATGAGCAAGAGATACCAGCTCCAGGATGAGACAGGGTCTGCAGCTGAAACCCAAAAGAAGGCAACCTAGAATCAGACTGGGGTGGATGTTGACTGCTTCCACCTTTATAGAGCAGTCAACTTTTTCTCTCCCTGGCACCTTCCTCTCTCTCTCAGCGCTGTCAAGCACCTCAGATACCAACAGCGGCATCAGCACCATCGTTCTGCATCTGCATGCGTAACCTGCAGTGCACTTCCTCATCCACCTTGCTACCACACAGAAAACTTTTTATCGGGTCAGAATTTCAGTACCAAAATAAAACGAGGATAACTACTTGAGCCAATCGTGCCAGCTGCAGCTCAGCTTTTGTTGCTTCGGAATTGATGGTGAAGGTGCGCTCACAGAGAAGCCCTCGCTTCCCCACTTACCCAGTGATGCTGGTGGGAGAGTTCAGCAGACCCCCATCACCCACGATGTTTGGGAGCACGAGACCCTGCAGGTGCTGCTGGAGAAGCCCGTTCTGAATTATGGCATCCGAGAGAACTGGAAAACATCCCTGTGTGAGGGCCCAGCACTTGCAGCAATGACCTCTCTCCACTCAGTCAGACCTGTCCTGGCAAAAGCACCACACAAAGCCCCACCACTCCCCAGGACTCCTTATAAAGCTGCCTCCATGCAATCAAATCACATATTTTAAAAAAGGCACTAAATCAAAGCTGCCATGAGTGAATTAACCAGGAGGGGTAGCAGTGGAGAGCATCCCAAACCTCCAATTTAAAGATTACAGCGCGGTTGTCCACTACCAGAAATGACAGCGACTGCCCTCAGCTTCAGCTCACAACTTGCTTCCCATTTGTAAAGGAGTTTTGTTTGTTTGTTTGTTTGTTTGTTTTTAATAGAAGCAACTTGAAATAAGACTCTTATTTTTGCTGGAGCATTGCAAATATTAACACAGCTGCTAAACTTCACAGCAGTTGTTGGCCAAGTATCAGCTGCTCCAATATGGGAATGAGAAACGAAGACAAAAAGAGGAAATAATCCAGATCTAGCCCTGAAACTCTGTATGGCTCTTTGGTGCTGAAACGCGTCCCACTTCTGGAGCAGAGAGATTTCCCTGACCCATGAACCCAGCAATGGCTGTCAGAAGCTCTGAGCCAAGTCTGCAGCCCTGAGGAACTATAAAATAAAGATGAAGACACTCAGGAGCTTTTACTCCACGTCACGGTCCCACATAGCTTTCAAAACAAACATAACTCATGTTTTCTGGTTACCGTTCTGCATTGCCCCTGGGCTGACGGCGCAGGACAGACCGGACAAGACTTCTTGAGAGGGCGAGAGGAGGCTACAGAAAAAGATGATTCCAAACAGCTTCAACATCGTCATGTCCAGAAGATTCCCCTGCTGGCAAGGGAGACATCAGAGTGAAAAGTGGGGGGGGAAAGCCTCCAGGAAGAGATCCCGGTGTCTTTCTGAGTAAAGAGGTCAAGCGAGAAATCCCTCCTCTGCTCTTTATCGAGCTCAAGTCAGACTCTGCCTGAGCCTGGGGCAGCAGGACCTTGTTCACATCCACACACGGGGACGGACTTCAAGTGTGGGTCAATAAAAGCTCTTTCCTGGTCCTTTATGACTGGCCCAAATATTCTACATGTTCACACAAAAGAAAGCCAAACTGCTTTTCTGCTGAACCGATATTTAAGCTGCTGTTATTTCTGTATCCCTTAGATGAAAAATGACACCCGTTTTGGTAAGGATCTTTGCCAAGGGAAGCATCTGAGGGTGATTCTTGTTCTTTCTAACTTTCAAAAGCAATAAACTAAAGCTCAAGTGATAAGAATAAGCTAGGTATAAATTTATAATTTAATAATTATTAACATAAATTTAATTCTGAAATGACAGATATAGGCAGATGGTTAGGAGCTTGGTGCACAGCAACACCTCACACCGAAGAAGCCAAGCACTAGGCGCACTACGCGCGTCCTTCCAGAGCTCTAACGTGATGGCACCGCTACCACGCACGCCCCCCCGCCGCCATGCGGTCTTCACCAGCCGAGGCTTTGATGCACAGACGATGGTATTACCTGCATCAGCTGCAGCCAGCTGGGAAGGGCTCTCGGGTCCGCTCAGGCTCTTCGGGAAGACGTTGAGACTCTACGTCGTCCTCCCTTTTTTTCCCCCCTGCAACTGAGATGGAAGAAGTTGCCCTTATATAAAAACTGCAGCCAACCAGACACACCTTTTCCTCACAACCTCCACGTCTCACGAGGAGGCATCCCTCTCCATTCTTGCTCTTTGCAAGTAACACCCCGCTGCCACCTCTCTTGATTTATACGAGGTAACGTCACTGCTGACTTGACCGGTTGCCGTTTCCCTTCATGGCCTGGATCACTCAGGCGCCGCTTTTTCCCCTCCTAGTCTGTCTTTAAAAGGATGGCCCGTGATGGTGGCCCCAGCGAGGATCCCCATCCTTTGAGGAAACCAACTTTTTTGGGGAATCATGAGAACTACTGAAGCATCTAAACCTGACAGGAGGCTGATGGGGCTGCCTGTACGGGAAGGCAGCGCACGGAGCACATGGGCACGGATTCAGGGAGGCTTATAGTAGGAAATTACCTACTTTCCCAATTCCTCAGGAGTTATGGGACTTATAAGGCTCATTCCTGTTTCAAATGCAGCGCTGGAAAAAGATTTTCTTGACAAAAAGCAACACGGAGAGGTTGCAGAAACCTGATAAATATTGGCTTTGTTAAGACCAAGCTTCAAAATTGATTTCAGTTGCATCTGCAAAGAGTGTCATGAATTGACTGTAAAAAACGAAGAAGTTGTTTTGAAATGTATAAAGCCAATGATAAATATTATTTTGAATGAGCAACGCTTATGCTAGCTGAATGAGCCGAGGGCAGCAGGAACGCGTATTTCAAAGGAAAAATCTCATCCCACAGGGATGAAAATCTCAGCCCTCAGCGGATGCTTTGGCTGGGCTTCGCAGAAGTTTCCATTGTGCAGGGCCCTGGAAAGATCTTATCTGGGGACTTTGTTCGGGTCTGGTCACCCATGTTCAACAGGGATGGACTCAGGCGGAAACCAGGCAGCAAAGGGCTGCCGAGATGATTGAAAAACCGGGGAGGGGCTGGCGTGCTCGGCCTCGCGGAACAAAGATGGAGCAGAGATACAATCGCTCTCTGCAAACACACAGGAGAGAGGTAAATACTGGGGAGGGAGAGGAGAGCAGAGCTGCTCCAGCTCAGGGACAACGTTGGCACAGGAACAGTTGAAGTTCGGAGAAAGCTGCCACCACCACAGCGAGTTTTGGGCTAGCTTTCCCATGGGAATACAGAAGGCAGCAAAAATAGTCTTCAGATGCTCTTCGATACCGCAGAAAGGTGTTTTCTTGCAGTAAGAGCGAAGTGCTCTCACCGAGCAGGGAGGTCCTTCAGCACGTGCTTCCGAGGGCTCAGACTCAACGAAGCAACCCCATCACGGAAACACTGTACGAGCTCTTGTTTTAATTGACACACACTCAATCTGACTTGGATGTGGTGTGCCGATGACAGGCTAGTCGCAAAAACTGGGAATGAATTTAGCCCCTCCGAGAAGGCTGGAGCAGCAGAGCGAAGTCAAAAGTCATCTCCACCAGAAGGCGCAGCCCAGCTGCCCACTGAGATGGTGACTGCTCGGCAAGGAAAAGACAGGGAGCACCACCAGAAGGTCGCCTCCGGCATCTCCCAGAGGCCCTTTGGGGGTGGGATGCAACGTGCAGAGCCACGCAAGCGTGGTCCTTCCCACAGCTGACCCCCAGGTCCCTCCTCCAGCACACCACAGTGCCCACATCCCACCAGCAGCTCTAGTCCTGCTTTTCCCATTTTCTCCCCAGGTGTCTCAGGGCGATTTACACTTACTGGTTTTATTGCTGACTCTGCTGCTTGCCCTCATGTGCTTTTACTGCCTGGGACGGGACAACCTCTCCACGTTTCTCCTTTTTTAGTCCCTCGCAAAGAGCCTCACCCAAGCGCACGAGGCCAAGCGGTCATCATAAACGTCCACCGTGAAGCGTTCGGGAGGCTCTGCTCCGGCCTTGTACACACACACACCCACCAGGAACATCGCTGCTGGCAAAAGGCAGCTACTGAGCATGTACAAAAGTAGATTTGCCAATGGCTTCAGACGTGCCACCGTGTGTGCAGTGAACAGCCGAGTCGTTGCATATGCACAACACGACGGCGCGCTCAAATCAGATCATCTCGCAGTTAAATGGCAAGAGGCAGATATCTGTGTTCGTACCTGACACACGCATATTGTACCAACAGCAGCGAGCAGGAGCTGTAAGGAAAGCAGCACATTTTATACGCCGCTGTAGATATTTCTTCTTGCTGTGCGAGTTTTTCTTGTTCAGTCATATCCTTTGCCTCCCTCTCACGCACCTATATTTCATTCTCTCCTTGCAGCAGTGATTTAGATATCACTTACCGGGAGGTTGAATTCAGTTCTGCAGCGACAAGGGAATATATATTAAAATGAAGCATTGCAAGAAATGCTAGAAGAGATTATCACAACACAAATGCCGGAAAGTGGAAGGGTTTACGGAAAGACGAACAGCCGCAGAGAAAGACGCTGCGGAGCAGCCTCTGGCATTCTGAACTGCCCCGAGCTCGCGGCTCGGAGAGAGGGCAGGTTCAACAGCAACAAGAACTTTAGAAAAGTAATATTAAAGTAAATAAATACTACGTTTTTTATGAAATATTATTAAATTCACTGATATTTTTTTCCTCTAACGTTTAGAGCCACAGAAGCTTAGGGAAAACTTGGGAGAACTGCATTACGTCTCAAACTAAAATGCCGAGCAACAACACAGAAAAAAAAAAAATTCCAACTTTTTCCACCGTGGTTTGAAGAACTCCACCACGCTTTTATGACAAATGGTTGGTTTGATACATTCCAGGGGTTTGCAGGCTACAGGAACACAAGATTCCTTCACTGTTATGTGGCGAATAATGAGAAAGAAGAGTAACCTCAGCTTGTAAAACTTCTTTAGTGGGCAAATAGTAACTCCTTATTAAGAACACACATAAACTGAATCCTCTTTCTCGAGGTGAAAAATCTAAATCTGGTAGCGGGAATCGCACCCTGTGATGGAGCTGCCTTGTACAAATACGCAGCTGTTCTCTTGCAGGGACACTTCCTAGTGGTAAGGGACTGCTTCCAAATGGCTGCTGTGAACATTAATGAAATTGCCCGGTTCAAATGTCAATGGAAAGTAACTTCACTGATGTCAACAAGAAGCCGCCAGCTCAAGAGAAAGGAGAACACACTCAGGCAGGAAAATGACACAGCAAACCTCAAACTAAATTAGAACAAAAACTGGGAAAGGACGGGGTGAAAAAAATGAAATCGGTTTTAACCGCTGACTGTACCTGGGCTGTGAACTTCCAGCCTGGTTTCTGAATAGCTGAATTTCAGCTTTATAAACTGTTTCCCCCACCTGTCACTTTGCTGGGGAACATGCCAATGATGGCGATACGGTTGGATTTGCGCTGCAGCAGGTTCTCCCCCTCAGACATAGCGCTGGTCAGTGGCAATTCAGTCCAGGGACTGGAAAAGAAATGCACGGCAAAGTGTCGTTTGGTGCTGTATTCACTCTGCCTCATTGCAAGCTGCCTTGCTCAGGGGAGATTTTTTTTTTCTGCTCCCATTTATGAAATTGCTCCGGGAAATGGAAGGAGGGAACCTCTCTCTGAGCTCCCCGGCCCAGTGTAACACGCTGAATCACGCGAACCAGAAACGCCGCGTTAGTGAAGCATCTGTCTCTGTAAAATCACCTGTGTTCTTGCTTGGTCTGGGATGAATAAATCCTCCCAGAGCCAGACTCAAAAGCTAATTTCTAGCAACAGGATTTGTCAAAACATGAACTAAGAACTCCTAGAAAGGAGCTGGAGGGTTTTAGTAAGAACTGAAGGAATCAAACCCCCCTCAAGTTTTGGGACTGGACTTTATCCCAGGGTTGTCGGAAACCCTCAATCCCCACAGCCAGATTTACAGTTGGTTTAGCAGCTTCCATTGTCAGCAGCCCACAAGGGCAGAGCAGCTTAATTAATACCAATCACTCTTTAAAACAACAGCAAGCCTTGCCAAATCGATCCCAGGCTCGCGCTGACCCAGGACTCCTGCTTAGCGCACGTACCAGGGAGCTGAGGCGTGTTGTGCGTGGGCAGACGTCAAGAGCATCCTTTCCAGCTTCACTTGTGTCTGATCGCTCACCCGAGCAGTTTCCTACATAGGGAACTCGAGAAACAGAAACATAATCTCAGGGAAGGGCCACGCAGGGAGCACAGGCAGGAAAAACAGGGAGAAGAACACAAGCTCCCGGGCAGCAGCTCTAAGGAGCTGCCTGTCAAAAGGAGTAAGAAAAGCAGCATTGATTTCTGGATGCATCTGCAATGCCGAGCATAAACAGCAAGGCAGAATAAAATCGCTACCATGAGATAACGACAAATCAATGTCTCCAGGAATTTTATAGACAGGAAACTTTCTGCTTCCGAGATGTGAAGTGAAGTAAAATGAGTGCAATGTTATCGGCCGCGGGAAAGGGACAAACTTCATTAGCCAGATGCAATGTGACGAGCTGCGGTGCAAAAACAGAGGGACTTTTGCAGACCTGTCTCCAGGCTTTACCAAGACATCGGAGCTCCACAACACAATGCTGAAAGCAGCACTGGCCAAAGGACTCGCAGGGGAGCCACGCCACGCCAGGCAGGAAAGCCTCGGAAATCCTGCAAATCCTTCCCCAGCTGCTTCGGGCAGGCGTTGGTTTCACTGAGTTTTGCAATATTTTGTCGGCGCCTGTCTGTCATCAGCCTGCAGAGACCGAGCTGAAGCCTAAGCGCTGCCCCGAGCATCTTTCTGGGTGGATATCTTGGCATCTTGATTTTTTCAGGTCTGGTACATTCCAGGTTTCCCCAGCACATCCTTTATCATCTGGCCCCACCAAGGCAAGCTTGGCCACTTGCCATGAGTCTCCTGATGCTCAAAGGCCCTGATGTACAGCAGAAAAGGCTGTAACCTTCCCGCGGGACTGCCAGGAGCCCCCAGCGAAAGGCCGTGGGGCACACACAGGCTTACTGCCCCACATTTAGGGTGCGTGGCCAGAAGAACCCCCACGGTATCACTGGCATCCCCACGCACGTGCCGCCTGGAGCACACCCCAGCACAGACACGGCAGCGTGGATTTCTGCCATGCAACGTGCACCTTAAAGTCAAATCTAGTCCTATATTTTAAGCAAATTAATCTCTTTCCTGCCTTCTTCCCATCACTTCCAATCACTTGCACTGCGAGCACCGTGAACGCCTCAGTTCCTCCTCACTCTTCATTCTTCCAATTTATTCTTTGCCTTCCTTCCAGCCTGGAAAATGGATTTCTGTCCATTTCATTGTCTCAGAAATTGTCAGCATTGTGGTGCCAACAGAGACTTTTTAAATAAAAAGACAGCTATTTCCATTTGACTGAGGGAGAGCAACACAGACTCAAAGCCATGCTTCTGTCTTCCCTCGGTTTGGGGGCAGCTTTGCTTTACAAAAAGAAAAGCAATACCGAGTGAAATTGTCCTTGATTGTCTCTATTAATCCTGGGGAAGAATTAGCAGCAGCCTTATATTACACACATACATCTTCTGTAAGTAAAGATTTTAGGCTTTCTGTCTTATTCGCAGCTTTTAATAGAGACTTGACATGGTCTCTTTGGACACATCATTAGCACAGGTGGCAGAATTAGTGCTGTGCTCTGTCCAGAAATTCCCTGGGGGATAAATTACAACCCCTACAAGTAGTCAGGGATTTGGAGTCAGCATTATGTAAATAAATGCCTATTTCTAGGGAGATACCAACTGCTCTAAGGAAGCTGCAGCTGAAACAAGAGAGTGAGTTGATGTTAAACAAACCTTGCTAATGAGTTAATTATCCTGAGGAGTAGGACTCCCCCCTATGCTATTTTCCTTCCATGGTCAGTCCAGTATCAGTTGGTTCAAGGATCCTGTCTCAGGGCAGAAGCCTCAAAACACCAGTGGGAGTCTGAAACGAGGAGACAAAGAGGCATCAGGGGAGATAAAACCCAGAGCAGGCTGGAGAGGGTGAAAAATACGCTCACGTCGGCAGGGCAGGCAGCTGCCCTGCCTCTGACCCTGCTGTGGCTCAGCATCCCGATTCATGCCTACGACTAGCGTTGATAGTTTTGAGTACCCGTCCCCTGTGCAGCCTCCGTGCACTAGGGAGACGTTACAGGTCTCACACGCACCTTCCCTCGGTTCCCCCATTTCCAAACTGAAGGGCAATTTCAATGCCAAAAACGTGACGAGGACCCCAGCTCTCAGAGAGGGCAATAAGCGAAGGGGAGCAAGAAACAGCCACGTTTCCTCACCCCATGATACCGGCAGTGCTGGGAGCCTGGCGCTCACCCAGGACGGGGGCCCACGCTGCCCAGACCGACACGGGAGCAAGCCACCCTTGCCCCGGAGAGGTGTCCCAGAGGCTGGTGAAAAACACCCACGCACTACAAAAAGAAAGAGCAAGCGAGAACCCAACGGGGACACGCCGGGCGCAGGGAAATGGCCCGATGCACACCCAGCATGGGACTGACACAGCCGGAGGGGCCGAGGCGGGCGGCGCGGGGCTCGAACCGGCGAACGCCGGGGCAGCGGGTGGCTCCGGGCGGCTCCGCTCCGCGGCCGG
Source organism: Chroicocephalus ridibundus (assembly GCF_963924245.1). NCBI lineage: Eukaryota > Metazoa > Chordata > Aves > Charadriiformes > Laridae > Chroicocephalus > Chroicocephalus ridibundus. Next base: position 5,616,188 of record NC_086295.1, on the reverse strand, counting down.
GGAGCGGCGCGGCTTGGGTTGTACCGCCCCCTGCTGGCGGCCTGCGGCGGCTCCGCGGGGCAGGGACAGGGGGACGCCCCCGCACCCCGGGGACAGGGACCCCCCCCCAGCTCCCCCCAGCCTTGGGAACAAGGCAGCACCCAAAGACCAGGCAGGGCGTAGGGGATCAGCGGCAGAAGAGCTCCGCTGAAGCCTGATGCCATTCAACGCCCGGCTGAAGCGCTGGCGTTTACTCCGTTAGAGCTGGAACGGAATGTAAAAGGGGTTGGGAATGTTACGCAGAAAATTATTTCAAAGAAAGACACGCACGGGATAACGCTCTTCTAAAGCAACTCACAGTAGGGTAGTAGGGTCAAATTGATTCCTGTGCACAAAAATGCAATGCAGACAAAAAAAAAAAAAAAAAAAAAAAAAAAAAAGAGAGCTCATTTAATTCCCCTTTAACTCTGAAAAACAATTTGATGCAGTATCTGACACATTGCAAAGAACCAAGTATCAACCTAGAAAACAAATATAGCACAGTGGAGCGAGTCGCACACCATGCCCTAGAATTTCACACTACAGTATGTAGATTAAAAAAAAAAAAAAAAAAGAAAATTTGGTTCAAGGCCAATTTCACTCACTCACGCAGTAAAAACAAGACTTTGTTAATGACGGAACAGCACAGATTGATCCATTAACAACATCCACTAACAAGCTCCACCACCAGAGCTCTTTACAGACGCGATGGCGATATACTCACCGACACGGGCACGGCAAAGGTACCCCACCAGCTGCGAGCTGGCGGCCCCGCTGCGCTGCGGGAAAGCACACCACAGTGCTCGGCAGCAAAAAAGGTGTCGTGCTTAAAAAAAACTTGCTGCCGTCTAATTAAAACCGAAATAAGGTTCCACAGTTGCTTTCGGCATCCTGTCATTTAGCAAGAGAGGCCCTTTGGGAACATTTTGGGGGGCACAGATGCCTACAACTAGAATTTGCGCGTGAAATGACGGAGCGCTCCGCCGAGAGGTTTCAGCTGGATCACCACCGATGGCTGCTGAACCACAGCACGCAGCCGTCAATATTGTCTCCGAAAGGAAGAACGGGATTCTTCAAGGCATCACCAGGGCCTGGTAATTTCCAGCAGCGCCTCCCGACTGCAAGATGCTCCGACCATAAATAATCACTACACATTTTTGCTGCCGCTGATATTTTACTGCCCGAGGCAACCACTCGCTGGTCTGCCTCCGAGATAAGGCCGGGAGAGCTTCAGAGAGTTTGGGTACTTTGAGTGGAATCTTCTCAACATCAAAGTCCCAGTAGGGTTTTTAGTGAGACTTTAGAAACCAAGTTAAGGATTTTTAATGTGCCATACACCAACTAGCATCAAAGCGACAGCCATCTGCAGGGAACGGCTGTTTGTAACAAAGTCACCGATAGCATGGAAATAGAGCTGAACTAAACAGCTTCATCACTAGTATTTTGAGAAACTTTTATGTACAGGAGATGAGCACTCTGGAGGTTTATTTGGAGCAGAGAGTCTGAATTAAAAAAAAAAAAAAAATTGACTTCCCTCTTTGCCATATAAAATTACTCCGATGAAAATGAGGTCTTGAGATCCTTTGAGCTTGTGCCGCGCAGCTCGGAATAAATATCCTCATTGAATTATGATACTTCGCAGCTCTCACGTATAGAATCAAGGTCATCTCTAGCAGTTAGCAAGAGAGCTCTGCTCCCTGATCTTTGCTATTTCAGCACACAATTTATCATTATTTTTTTTCCAGCAGAAGTTATTGCTAAGCAGGGGCTATCTGGGCTGTCAGGAGAGGGACCAGTGTTTAATATGACCACAAGTATTGCTGCACGGGAAACGCAGCCGTGCTGGGCAGGCTCGGACTCTGATAAAACCAGCGACTTGTAAATCATTTTCTCCTGTTGTTCCTTTCTGCCCAGGAGCCCCCAGCATCTTGTCACTCGCACCGAATTCTCTGGGTGCCGGCGGCACCGTGGCCTTCAGGACCGGCGGCGAAGAGGCTTGTGCCCAAACACCCAGGACCTGAGGGGCACAGCGCTGCCTCCGATAAATCACGCCAGCGGCCAGGGCAGCGCCTGCACCTCCTCTGCAACAAAGAGCATCTGTTTTTGTCAGCCAAAACACAATTCAGCACGAAGGAATCCAGCCGCCGCTGCTGCATTGTTAAGCTTTATCGCTCTCAGCAACACACGCTGCTTTTCTGGACGCTGGAGCAACCGTACGTTTTCCCCCAGTTACCTCTATTTTATAGAGAACGATTAAGACAAGCAAAGGCAACGAAACGCCGCTGTGGCAGAGGGGGTACACGGCTCCCTTCCGCAGGGCTCCACACCCAAAATGAACGCGAAGCGCCTGCTGCCTCGCTCAGGTGATCGGGCACTTAAAGACGTAACACAGAGAAGACACAATCACGGCAGCCGTCCGTCGGGCCTGCCATACGGTAACGGCTTCAGATCCACGCGATTCTCTCACTTGTTTTCCCCAAGCCGTGACGCGAGGAGGAGATGAGACACTTTGAGACTTGATTTTATAAGGAGAAAAGCAGGATCTTGATTAGGTGCCTGTTCCCTGCCAAAGAAAATGTGCACGCAGTCCTACATTGCAACACTCCATCTTCCTACCCCTTCACTTTTTTTTCCTTTTTATTTTTTTTTTCCCTTTTTATTTTTTTTTTTTTTTAAAGTAACAGCCTCTAGCATCTTTTGCGACCAGCAGGCAGCGTGCCTACAGATGCCGTGGCCCCATTGCTGAATATTATGCTGATGACATTTGTGCAAAGCAGCAAGCCTAAATTGAAATGCTTTGGGCAGCTTTTCATAAACCATTCCGCTCGGACAAAAGCGGCTATCTGCTGTAAGCCAAGAGCTGGGCAGAAGCAGGTTTCCCAGTTGCCACACAGCTGGGGGAAAAAAAAAAAAAAATCAAACAAATATTATTAACTTAATGCCAGCCCTGGGTGCCTCCACTAGCTATCAAGGCCACCTTCGGCTTTACCAACACGCAGTGACTTGTAAAAGGCTGAGCTGAAACAGTATTTCATGGCTTGAATTGCTTCAAATCCCCAAGGAACAAGTGTCAGGACTTTCAATAGCTATAGTGTTAATAATAAAACAGGGACCTCTTCCAGTATCAGAGCACAAACAGTAGTTATTTCTCTTTCAAAGCTCTGATTCCTAAAACCTTCCTTACATTCAGCTTGACATCAAAACACCCATCTCATTCACTCAGACTGTCACAGGAGAATTGTGTGCCGCTATTAGAAATAGCCCTGAGGTGAATTAAGAACAGCCTGTAATGATGTTCCACTAGAGCAACTTTATTTCTACCAAACCAAATAAATGAGCAATATTTTATCTGATGTGCCTTGGCTCAGCAGAGAGCGGCAGCTGCTCCCCATATGATTTATTGAATGGATGTTTTCTAAATAGCCGAAGTCGGGCTCTGACGCCAGTCACAAAATCTCCTGTTCATAACAGCCCAGCGCAGGGACAGGCAGAGAGAAATTCAGACTCTGGGTAGCGGCAAGCTTGGGCATGAACCATTTTATTTGCAATTTCCCCCCCCCTCATAAACAGAACACACATGCAAGAAGCTGTATAACAAAAATCTATAAATATTGATGCTCAACAGCTGGCAGCAACCAGACAGGGCACAAACAAGCCTCTCGTTACACAAACGCAGAAGCAATCCAGTCGCTTTCCGTCCAGCACGAAGTCAAGGGAACAGCGGGTGCTCAGAGGCACATAGAGCCCCCCCAGGAGGCTGAGAGAGGGGGGTAAGGAAACATGGACCTTGCTACGTCTTTGGAAGTGGTAAAGGCAGCAACTGCCAGCACTGCAGCCACACGGGGGTACCATACCATCACCCACCCAGTAACGCTGGATCGCTGCACCAGTTGCCCTGAAACAGCCAGGCCCTGGCACCGTGGTGAGATAAGCAGAGACAGAAGTAAAAGACAGAAAAAGAAATCACATAAGCACAAAACCTCCAGCAAACGGGACTATGGCATAAGCAGCCAAAGCAGACACTTTCGGCTTTTGGAGAACCGGCAGGAGGAAATGTATTTTCACATTGGCGATTCAAACACGGGATATCCTGCCAAAAGGCATCTCCGAAGCCAAGAAGTTAATTAGATTCAAAAGAGGTCTGGACATTTACACAGACACTGAGGACACAGGGAAGTATCGCAGTGACCGGTAACACATTTTAAGGATATTACGCTTTGGTGGGCTCCAAATCCTACGCCCGGAGACTCGGAGACCAAAGCCAGGAGGGGAGGCAAGTGGGTGGTTCCACGCGTGCTGCAAAGCGCTGGCACCTCCCTCTGCAGGACCAGAAAGCAATAGCCGACAGCAAGAAGTGACAGTCCCAAATGGACAGAGACGATCCGCTCAGTGTATTTTAATTATTTTAATGCCAGAGCAAAGGGAAAAGCTAATGAGGGCAGAGCAAAACCCTGACGAGGTGTTGTGATTTAACTCTACTTGGCAACGGGGACCACGCAGATATTCACTCCCTCCTTTCCTCCCACCATGGGATAGGGGAAAGATGGAGAAAAAGAAAAAAAAAAAATTAATACTTGTGGCTTGAGATAAAGACAGTAATAGAACAGGAACTGAAGAGAAAGTAATAATAATAATAATGGTAAAAGAATACACAAAATGAGTGATGCAATACAATTGCTCACCACCTGGTGATCAACTGCCCAGCCCATCCCAAGTAGCAATCGTGGATTCCTGCCCCCCCCCGGCCAACCCCCATTTCTATACTGAGCATGACATTTATGGTATGGGATATTCCTTTGCCCACCTTGTCCTGTCTGTGCTCCCTCTCAGCTTCCATGGGAAGCTGAAAAAGTCCTTGACTTAATAGAAGCATTACTTAGCAACAACTAAAACAATATGGGTTACCAACATTGTTCTCACACTGAATCCAAAGCCCAGCAGCTACTAGAAAGAAAATTAACTGGATCTCAGCTGAAACCAGGACACAAGGCAGCAAGTGCCCGGTGTACGCAGGGCTGGGATTCCTGCCCTGAGACATGAAAAACGCCCAAATATTTATAGCCCGAGGAATGCCAAGCGCCTGGTTCCATTCACTGGCTGAATGTTTGCTCTGGGAGTAGAAACGCCGTCCCTGAACTGCTGGGGATAAGGGAGCGAGGGGCCCGGCGGACGGCGCTGAAGAGACACCGGCTCCAAGAATTACCATCTGTGGAAGTGCTGATTAAACATAACCAGGCTGGGACGAAAGCTCAAACCGCATTCTTTTGTTGGCTTGTAGTTAGCATGTTCGCCCTGTCTCTGATGAAACGTCAGGGAAGCCTCAAGTGAAAAAATAGCTTAAAACATTGACAAAATGCTCACAAAGGCTTGTCCTGATGCCAGTTCAAGTCCCTCTGTGCAGATTCCTGAACCAAAGAAGCCTTTGATGCCAGCGGGGCACACGTTCACCACAATATTTCACTCCGTGGCTATTAAAAAAAAAAAAAAAAAAAAAAAAGAGAGAGAGATTTCTTTGATATTTTGCCCTCAACTAATGTGCACTTAAAGAAATAAATAACCACCTGGCCTTGCCATTGAAGACTGGCACAAACATTTCCGCAAGCAGATTATTGACCAGAAGTACAGAAGCCAAGTTATAAACCGGTTAGTAATTCAATAAACAAAGCAGTAAAGCATTTCAAAACAGGCCATACAAACCTCATTTTACCTGCCCTCCTAACAAAGGTAGTCAAATACCTATTTATGAGATTATAACTACCTATTTTCTATGCCATTCAACAAAAAGAAGAAAAAGAATCAAGATAAAAAGAGAGCATATTTTAGCTGTAAAGGATTTATTCATTCAATTTACATCTGAATCAATTATCCAGGCAAAGCCCAAACACTGCCAACGTGATTTAGGTGACTGAACACACATCATAAATAGTGCAGCGTTCAAGTCATATAATCCGTATCTGCACTTTCTGGATAGCTTCATGAGCTGGAAGAACACCCTGACTCACAGCGCGCCTTTATTTCTGAGCGGCAGCGTGCTTCGCTGTGGTTAGGAACAGGGAACCTGAAATCTCTCATTCACAGAAAACCTTTAATTTTACGTTCAGCCCGGTGGGCTTGGGATAAACTCCTGGCAAGCTGGGTCAAGCACGCCAGCTGGGACCAGCGCTGAGCACGAACCATGTACAAGAGCAGGACGTGGACTGACCAGGCTGAGCCGGAATTTTGCCTTCCCACCAAGCAAGCCGTGAAGCCATCCTTGGTGATCACTCTTGGAGCGGGCTCAGACCATGAGAGCCCCTTGCTCGTGCTCCGCACAGAGGAAAAGGCAAACAACACGGCCGCCTCTTGCGCGTATTGACAAGGATGGATGTTATCTACAGAAACTTTGCCCACGATGCTCGGCAGCAGCGAGGACTCTGGTTGAAGTACTCACCACCTTCCCCCTCGATCGCCCCCGACACCTACAGCCCAGCCGTGTGAGGTTCCTCACGGGCACTCGGCAGCTTGGTATCACCAAACCCCTCTTTGGCAGGAAAGTTACAGACCAGCCTCTTGGAAGGACCTACCCTATGTTTGCAGAAAGTCAATCTCATCTACTTTCTGAAAGATGGAAGGGAGGTTTTGCAGCTATTTCCTGTCCACAGAACAGGAAGAGAGACGTGGAGGCCACCACTAGCCCTGCGATACCACCCGCTGCCCAGGCAGACTTCCCAGCAGCCTACCGACATGCTTTGACTCACCCTTGCGGGGCTCGATCTCATGCCAAGAGAAGGTTGAACGCAGCCAGTTGACGGGGGTATCTGTGCAGCCCTGCTGCCTGGAGGGGCAGGAGGACACCCTTCTGCTGCCCTGCCGTGCATCTGCCCACCCTGTTTCTTGTGGTCTGCATGAAAACTGCAGCCGCTCGCTGCCTCCCTGGAGAATAACGAGTTCCTGTTACGGGGAAAAATAGATCACAAGGAAAGCGCTGGCAAAGTACAGCCATTTTTGTAGAGCAATCAAAAGAAAGCAGGAGCAACAGTCAATGTCCCAAAGTTTCCCTTGAAGCATATAACCAAGTATGACACTGGTTTGGGAAGCGGGACTTCTAGCAGAATGTGTTTTTAACAAGGAGAATGTTTGTTTAGAACCTCTCTGCTTCCTTAGCTCTAACTCAAAAGCAGACACAGAAGTTTTTCCCCCCATTAAAATAATCAAAGTTTTAGGAAAAAGAATTATGTGAATTAAAATATCTTCGGCTCATAATGGTCTTTCTCGTTACTGTTCAGTGTCAGAGACAATAGCAAGCAACTCCTCCTGCACCTCAAGATTTCCTTTTTCTTGTGGTCCTTAACGGCACACAATACATCTCTAGGAGAACAACAGATGAAAAAAAGCTCAACTAATTTCACAACCAAAGAGTGAATCCTCTCTTCTGCTAAGTTTTTTCTCTAGTAAAACATATCTACTCTGCAATAGAGTTTAGCCTTGTACCAATGCAAGAGGAGAGACAAAGAATTATGAAGCTATGAATCCCATTAGCATCAAAATGCAGCTACGGAGACAAGGGGATTTTATGGAGATAAGATTGTGTTTTTTTTGAAAGAATACTAGGAGGAGGAAAAATTTCTTTTATGAAGCACGCATTTTTCATAAACCTGGAATCCACAGCACATTATAAAACTGAATTTGTTGCTGTTGTTTTTACTTTACAGCATTAATCACTAAAGCCTTGCTTAGGTGGGCAGGAAAAAATCCATTTTCCATTGTATTAACTTCATGCAATTTAAGAAGCTTTTCAAGACCCGCATAAATGTAAATAAGCACTTTGAGCCTGGCTGGTGTTGTGCGAGCCTGGGCACGCGGCTGCACAGAACACAACCAGCTGGACCTGCCTTCTGCAGACGTACCTGCGCTGCCGCTCCAGAAGGCGGAAAGCACTTAAATCACAGCAGCTCCATCTACTCAACGCTTGATTTAAAGCCCTTAGGAAATTAGCATTTCCAGAATAGCGTTACCAATACTTCGGGGTGCAATTCTGTTTAATCCGGCGTCCTTGCACAAGTGGTAGAATTGACAGGCGAAGCAAACGCGCCGCGCAGAGAGGCAGAGACCAAAGGGACGGGCACACGCGACAGCGGGGAGAGGCGTCCTTTGAGCCGCGTCCTGGCTGCAGCGCACAGGACATGTTTCCGAGGACAATGACAGCTTGGTCATAAATCCTGCTGGCAGCAAGCATAACGGGCCAACTACCATTTAGGGGCAGGAGATGCCTCCTCAGAGGTCTTTGGTTCTGCACAGCTTCTGCCAGACATGGTATTTTAAGAAAGCCACGGCGTTGAGAAAAGCCACTACACAAGGAGATACTGCAGGGAAGGGGGAGAGGGGACTCACCCTGTATCCCAGAGGGTTACCTGTGCAGGGGAGCACGAAACATCTTTGTGTGTACTCCTGGGATGCCGAGCGTTGGGATTTTTCCAACTTGGACGTATGCTGAATTAACAAACGCAAAGATCTCAGCACCCTTGGCCTGCCCAGTCCCCCCATTAAGGTTTGACTAGAACCAGGATGCAGGGCAAAGGGCAATCCCAGAAAGGTTTAGTACAGATATTTAACAAATTTATTTCATATTTGCAAAAGCTTACGTGCATTCACAATACAGGAATACTATTCCAGTGACAACATGCTGCCTTGCCTTTACTCAATTCATAGTAAAATTATCTTATTACAATGCGAAAGAACAGATGGATTTGGTGCATGCATCTGGAGATAAACAAACCTAAGTCAGGTGAATGCAGAAACATGCATCAGGGCTTTGAATTTTACTGTTCAGCCCCCCCAGACAACCACATCGTCGTACAAGATGTACACACATTGCTTTAGCATATAAACAGCGCAGTCTAAGAACCAAACTGATGGCTGCGTATACACAAGATTCCCAATACCCAGCTTGCCTTTTACGAATTAACACAGGTAGAATATGCATTTGCTCCAGCAAAGAACACACACTTGAACTGCTCCAAAAGGGGGAGGGGGGAACCAAACCACAGCCCCTCTTGGTTTCTGTGATTTGGCTTTTGACTAACAAGAAATCAGGGGAGAAAACAGCCCTGTGGACTTACAGCTGATTTCCAGAACAAAAGCTCCCACGGGGTCTTGAAGAAGGTTGATCTGAAAAACAAAAGATGACCTCTTAAGACAGGGAGAAGGATGCATTGCTGAAATCCTACCCCCTGTCGTCTACTCGGGAGTGGATTTCTGCTAGAAAGGCTTTGCACATCATTGCCATGTTCCCAGGGGACAGTGTGAAAGCTGTTTTGGCACCGTCAGGGGTTTGTCCCCGACTCCTGCCCGTAACCTGCTGCCGGGCCGTTCACTACCGCTCCGTAAGCTGCTCTACACGGCTTCTGGCAGAAACCGTCACAGAGCTGTCGTGTAACTTCAGTCTCACAAACGGCACTCGGCTCGCACTTACCTCCGCAGGTATTTCAGTGGAGCCATCACGCACTTTGGGTGGCTTGGGCACATACGGTTTTCCCTTTCTCAAACGCAATTACAGCTGCACAAAAACAAAGATTTATGGACGAAACATCAGTAGAATCAATATGTCAGATCAGGTGGAAAACCATGATTTTGAGCTGCTGCTGAACTATATTAAACCATCTAAATTCACTTAATTAAGTGTCAAAACAAGCCTGCTTGATATATGAGAGATTTGTTTTTTAAAAAAAAAAAAATCTCAGTCCAGTTAAAAAAAAGCGGGCTCCGCTCCCAACCACGACTGCTCCTCCAATAAACTTTTAAAAGCTGCATATACCTCGAGACACAGGCCACCTCCGCAAAAGTTTTCTAGCTCTTCTCAAATTTATATTAAGATAACAGGGATGCTACTATTCAGCAATTTGAAGACAAAAAAAAAAAATCAGAAATATCAGTCAGCAACCGATTCAAGAGAAAATAGGGAGACAATTTAGGATGAAAGCTCACCTTTACATGCCTAAACTTTCTATAAGCCCTCATTACTGCTGCAATTAGCTCTTCGAAGATCTGATGGAAACAGCCACATCAGAAGACATTGAACTTTTATACGTAAAAAGAACTTTGTCCATCCCCCCTCTCCTCCTTTCTCTTTTCTGTGAGTTTTTTTACTTCCCATATGTTTAGGGCAGCATTTAAAAACAGAGTAGCTTCTCCAAATAATTAGCGAACACTCCCGTGGTGCTCCCTGTCTCGAAGCCAGTGACAGATGGATGTGCATGCAGCTGGAACAGGCACATCGCATACAGGGTGCCCACGGTGTCGCAGCCCATAACAAACCCCCGGACAGAACGGGAATGCACCAGGGCATCTCCCCACCACCATTAACAAGTGCACAAGGAAATTGAAAAGGAGCATCGCTTCCAATTTATACAGTGCAGCAGCCTCCTATGCCCACTGGAGAAGCAGCTTGGAAGTGTTTTAGGTGTCTGAAACACATGAAAGTGTTATTCCATTCCAGGCTCAGAGATTTAAGCTTGAGTCAGGGAAGGAACTAGGCCCGGATTGTTTTTCCTTTCAGAGGTGGCAGAATCTCACCCGCGCTGTCACACGTTGTTTCAGAGATGTTGTTACTCATTAGCACTGCAGGACTGAGCGGAGATCTCCTCTCCCTCCTCGAGAGATGGGCCACAGGAGGATAATGCATGCTGCTCAGAAGGGTTTACGGTGTAACAAAACTACATTTCACTCTGCTCCCAGCAGGGACCTGCTCGCTGCAGCCCTGGAGAGGTGACACTCTCATGGTCAGGAAGGCAAAAATCAAGGTTCTGCCCCATTTCAGCAGTGAGGGTTTGCAGAAGGGGGGGTCTCACAAAGCATGTGCTCCACGTCTATGCCCAGTGGAGCTGAGTGAGAAAAACTGTCTCCTTTGCTCTTCCTCACAGCTCTCGGGAACGTAACCAGGAGTGAGCTGTACCTTGTTTTTTAACTCAAACAGGATGCTGTTCCTTAAGGCGGCTTGCATCAATATTGCTGCAGACAAAATGAAACTATTATGAAACAAAACAAACCATTATCAGACAAAAGCAATTGAGAGAAATAAGAGAGCTGATCATTAGGAAATGATTTGAACCCAATTGAATGTTTTTAAGTGCTGCCTCCAGGCTGCTGCCTCAGGAGAGGGCAGTCTCAGCAAGCAATTGAACTGTGCTCCTCTCCTGCGACCAGGGAGCAAACAAACCACAGCAGGCTTCATTCCACAGCTGCCTCCAGGCCAGTCAAGCCCACAACTCAAAGTCGGGTTCGAAAGGCTCATTGCTGCCATGGCAAGGTCTGGACCCAGGGAGACCCCAGCTGACAAACCCCACCAGTCAGCCTGGGCTGGGCACTGGCAGCGGGCGTTCCTCCTGAGGACCGCAACGGCGGCATCCCAGCCTTCACATCTACGGGGCCACGCAGTTCATGCAGTGTGCTGGGAACTCTGCATTATACCTTAATAAGAGCATTTTCCCTCTCTGCAGGGGCAGAGCCAAAGCCTCTTAGCACAACAGCCATATGCTAGTCTAAAATACAAAATGTTTCACACCTAATGAAAGGCTGCAGAGAACCAAAGAGCAGGACGGTATCGCGGTGAGCTGGTACCTGTGCAAGTCACTGTCTGAGCACAGAGGCGGAGATGAACCCGCCAAGGAGAATTTAAAATCAAAATATACTCAGTGGGTGACACTGTGATACAAAGAGACATGGAAAAAAACCTTTCTCCAGGCACTTGAACCAACATTCTGCTGGAAATAAACCCAAAACAAAGGTGGTAGATATAAGAGCTGTTGACAGGCCTTAGCACAGGGCTCTGACCCACACAGATTTTTCTGCGTGTGAAAAATCAGTAGCACTCACCTCAGGCTTATTTTGACATCTGTCACACTCCTATTGCATGGGCAGTCCCCAACATCATCCACGCTATCTGGCAAGTAATCTGCCATCAGGACCAGAGAGCTATGGCTTAACCCAACAGCAACAGTGGCCACGCCAGGGACGAGGGCATTTCTGCTGCAGAGGCAAAGCCACACCAAGTATGCACCTTCACTGCTCCTCAGAGCTGCTCTCTGTAGAAAAAGGCAGGATTAAAACCCACTTCCCTCAAGAGCTACCATCGTTGCTGCTCATTGACCAGAGCAGGCAGCACCTGAGCTGGCATCTCACTGGCCCTTCACTAGGGCACAGACACCAGGAGCTGGGGAGCAAACCTGTACGGTGATAACAGCATCCAGTATCCTTGGGAAATCTTCTTGGCTCTTCATCATCTACCGTTTTTGTGGGACTCCACATATTTTAACAAGCAGGGACCCAGGTCCAGCGTTTCATTTCTGCAAAGTTTCTTGATGAAAAGATTCATTTCTTCTCCCTCCTCTTGCCCTTGCAGAAGCCTTCGTTATATCTTTCTTATTCTGCTGAAAGAAATGCAAACGCCACAAGAGCTGTCACAGCCAAAACTCACCAAATACCAAAGATACTGAGAAGAACAGAAAAAAAAACCCCACACCTTGACCCCAACTCCAAGAACACACTTGGCCTAGACTGGAAGAATGGTAACATTCATAACATACAAACTGTGAAATGAGACAAAAACCCACGAGCAGAGGTATTTAGCCTCAGAGCATCCAGCAAAGCAGCTCCTGCAAGGGCCTTTATTTGCTTTTAAAACCTCAACAACAATACCAAAAAACAAGCACCACAACACAAAACCAAACCCACCCGCACAGTTAAAGATGTGGAATAGCAGAAGTAACTGTCCCTGAACAGCCCTGGCAGGTTGCAAAATGCAGAGAGGGGATGGAGAGAAATGGGGCTGGTTTTTGCAAGGCAAGTGTCCAAGGCTGCATCTTTTCCTGCCAAACACACGCATCTAGCCAATAAAACGCGGGTTTGTTTTGGGTTTTTTTTTGGTTTATTTTGCCTTGTCGTTTCTCTCCGGATAATCCCTTGTAGATGGGGTCTTGGCTTCAAGTTGTTTGCAAAAGCCTCTCCCTCAATTAGCTTATTGCTCCTGCAGGCAGGCTGTAATGGGTGTTACTCGACACACCTTCACTTATCGCAGAAGTTCCTCCTGCAGCCACCAATTCTGCTATGATGCATACGACCCTCCCGGCAGAGACATCTTAGTCTACAGCTGGGCCTCGAGGCTTTGTCAGAAGACAAAGAACCACAGAAGCCTTTATTCTATTTGCCATTCACCCTTCGATAGCTATTGAATCCACCTTTAATTCTGGGAACGTGAATTTGCTCATTTCAGACTCAAATTTCTCCTGTTGTAAAGGAAAGCACTGCCATCAGGACTAACGCCCTGGATGCTGACCTGTAACTGTGGAAGAGGATCTAAGCTGTCGTTTTCGCCCTTCTCTTACAGGAGGTACGCTCCAAGGAAGCACGGTGCAGGCTCTGTGTTTTCAGTCACACAACAGAATTCAGATTGCTGGATGCGAGCAGGTGCACCCAAGCAAGGAGAGAGACATTTGTGGTTTTAATTCAAGTGGATTGCGGCTGGGAAAAATAGCTGATGCTGTGGAATAGAGGCAAAAACAGAGTCCTTCAAAACTCAGTGAGGCTGAGGAAGGGATCTACAAAAGAAAAAACTGGCTTAGTTTCCTAAAAAAGATGACATTCCAAATGACCGGCACTTTAGTAGGACATATAAACAAACAGAGCAGGGAGGAAAAGGACATGGAGAAATGCTTATGCAATGTGCAGAACAGCTGGGATAAGACTGGAGAGGTTTTACTCACCCTTCTCTGATGCTTCTTAAGAGATGATGGTGCCTTCTGCCTTTGAACTTCATGGTGACATCAGCAGACCACATAGGCGAGGCCAAAACCCTCATCATCTTCAGTCTTGACAACCTGCCAGCGACACTCCCGTCAGTACAACAAAGAGAATTCTCCCTTTGCCACCTTTCTCACTAATATTCAGACAGACAGCCATACCCAGCAATTCAGATAAGCGAGTAGAAAACCCCACGGATATTTCAGATATTTTAACTTCTCTTTTTTACTTTTTCTACAGAATAATCCACCCAACATCAGTGATTTCAGGGTCTGGAATACTTTGGAAGGCAATTCTCAGTTGCTATTTGAAGCACACTTTTAAGTAATGCGAATCTCTATTTTTTACTTAATACGCTCTGATCCGTGCAGGGAACGCTCCCTTTACACAGGGTGGAAGCCGGAGGTCCTTCCCCCAGACGACTGCTATGAAATCCAGCCCTGGCAGTCGCTATTCACACGGCAGCCATCCGGCAAACGGCTCTGGGCGTGCCTCGGAAAACCCAACCCCCAAAGCTCGGCTGTGCAAGCGTTTCATCACGCGCTGTTATGACTCTCAATTCCCCAAATCACAAAACAAAGACCATTTTGTACAAAACATTCATAATAAATACAGCTGACGTTAAAAAAGAATAAGGAACTTGCCGCGTTGCTTTACTCTTATCTCTAATGATGAGAAAAACGTGCCTAGTTCTGAGAAGTTGAGTGATGAGGTCTGGATACCAAAGGGCCCCACAGCACAAAAGCTTAGGAATACAAGAGATCAGAAAAAGGCCCTAAAATCTTAGGAAAAGTAGACTGCAAAGCCAATGAATTAATGCACCTTCTCCGTGCTATGGCACAGAGGCAGCCTCATCGCTGACTTCCCAGGCACCGGTCCCTCTAGGCAAACGTACCCTTCCTGAGCTCACCTCTAGATCTTTCCGGCTGCGCCACCAAACCAAAGTCCTTTCTCCTCCCAAGTAAAATAAGCAAATAAACATACTCAGTCAACAGCACGAAGTGAAGGTGTGCTGCTCCAGCTGCAGCCAGTGTTACCAAGAACGCGTCCTGCAGCCTTCCTCCTCCTCCTCCCCCCTGCCAGCTCCAGCAGGCGCCCAGAGCCACAGGGAACCCCCTCAAACAGAGACCATTCTGCTCCAGGTGCCCAGGCTGGCAACGGTCCCTCGCACAGGTCACACTAACTTCTCAGGCTGCCTCGGTCACTAAAGGGGTGACAGAAGAAGGGCCGACCCGCAGAATCACGCTCAGTGCAGAGCTTCCCCTGCCTACATGGAGACCTGGATGGGACCCTCTTTCCTTGCGAGCCCCCAGCGTCCTCTCTCCTCTCCCACCCACGCTGTGCAGCGCATCGTCGCATCGCCCACGGGGAGGTGAACACACACCGCTGCCGATTTGCCACGACGGAGGCAACGCGCTCTGCCCACCCGAGCCCCCGAGCTGCTGCTGGCTGTGATATTATCAGCAGCCCTTATCCAGGCTCCGCTCAAAGCTACTTCACAGACAATATGACACTTCAAGGCAGTCCCGTAATTGCACGCTAATGACCCCTCTGAGAGCTCCCCACGGCAAAAGGCTCCTGCACAGATCCGCTAATTGCTCAGCTGCCACTGCGCAGCAATGCCACATGCTTGCCTATAGCACCAGGGGACAAACCCCAGAAATATAAACCTATGATTTAAGTGATATTT
Organism: Chroicocephalus ridibundus; assembly: GCF_963924245.1. Taxonomy (NCBI): domain Eukaryota; kingdom Metazoa; phylum Chordata; class Aves; order Charadriiformes; family Laridae; genus Chroicocephalus; species Chroicocephalus ridibundus. The sequence continues at coordinate 5,600,707 of NC_086295.1, read as the reverse complement.
ACGGATGAAATGTCAATACCCAGCATTTCTGTCAACTGCAGGCCAGGCAAACAGAAGTACAAAAAGCCTCCAATAGCCTTTCAGGCATGGATGGACACCATCCCGGTTTGAGCATCGCTCCTTTTTCTGGCCATCCCGGGTGTCACAGAGGCTCTGTCTTACCAGTCCACTTGACCAGAATCCCTGGCTTTGAAAAGCTCTGCCCTCAAACCCACCGCTGACCGTCTCCTTTTGCTCTGCCCCTTGCCTTCCACACACAACTCGCAGCAGCTTTGGAGGCAGACAGCGTAAAGGCCGCTCGAGGGGAGGTTTTCACCTGCCCGACACAGCCAAAGGTGCCACCTGACTTGCGTCAACTTAAACATTGAGTTGCTACTTGGCTCAGCAAGCATTAGAAGATTTGCACATCGGAGGTAGTCAGTGGTCTTCTGCAGCCAGTTTTATTTCACAGGTGCCCACCCAGGCTGGAGCTTTAACCCCTGAATTTCCTCACTGTTAGTGCCCGTTGCCGAGCTGCAGGCTGTTCTGCTGCGGTGACATTCTGCCTGTCCTGGCCCAAGCATATCAGCATTTGTGACGGCAAACAAAGCAGCTGCCTGCATCGTTGCTCCTGCAGTCTCGTTCCTTGCTCAAATACAAGCTTCACACAGCTCATGGACACATACACGTTTCTACACACACAACTTGTCTCCTTGCTATCTGCCAAAATTGTTCAGAAGGGTTTGGATTCAATAGATAATTCTTCTAGAATAAAACATCACTCACTGGGTTTGTTCTCTGCTGCCCCGTTGCCCCACTCGGAAGGGTGACAGCCTCCTATCAGCTCCCAGTACATGAACAAAGCCAGGAGCCAAGATGACATGAGGGGAAAAAAAACCAAAAACGCCCTGGACGTCGGCTGGTCTCTGGCAGACTGACAGGGCCTGGTGGCAGCGATGTTGTCAGGATCATTGTCAAGGCTCCACTTGGCTCCCAAGCCTCAAGTGATTTCACAAACAATGATATTTTTCTAGAAAAGGGATAATTATGAATTAATAAAATACCAAGGCACGCTGTACAGTACAAAGCAGTGTTCCACCACTTGTGTTTATATTTGTGTTCAACATACACGCAGTAGAGCTCAGGCTCAGATAAAAAAAAAAAAGCAATGTCAATTACTTGTTAAAAGAAGATAAATATGTGTTTCTCATCATGTATTTCCACCATAACTCTAAATTCAGATAGGAAGCATTTACAGGCTTCCCTTTCTTTCCTTACAACCAAAAAGATGGCTCAAGACTTCCAGCATGGCACCTGCCCTCCAAAGGATGCTCCGCCGCCCCTTGCTGGGGGGCAAGCTGCTTCCCATTGCTCTGCACTCAGCCTTTCCGAGGCTGCCATCCGAGCCTCGCCGGTGCTTACCCTGATGATGTAGTGGAACCTGCCACATGTTTAAGCTTTCCCTAACTGTCCCCTACGGTCTACTAAGTATAATTACCAAATAATGTGCGCGAACACGAATGCGTCCTTGGCAATTAGGGTGCCGCCATGGAAGGGTTCTCAGCCGCTCAGCTGTCTCTCTTGCCGAGGGTCTCTGGTCAGCCACCGTTAGCACAATACCTCATCGCCTTGCAGGCGTTAGCGGAACACCACGCAACGCTCCACTTTCCCCTCAGCAAAGCTGCTGACAGGTTGCTGCTCAGGATTTCAGGCAATAAAAATAACAAACTATCGGTGTTTTAAGGACCAAGTGTTCAGAGGAAGGATTATGAGCCTGTACAAATGGTGTATTTGCACTTCACACCAGCTGCTTCCCCGTATAAATCCGTATGGCCGGGTCTCTTCCCCATCGCACTGAGTCTCACCTGCGTGTGTCTCGTCCCTCAGAGCCAGTGCCACAGGACGGAGCCGTGGCAGACGACCGCTCTCAATGCCTGCAATGCCACAGGGACCAGAAAGGAGGATCACAAGGCCAGAGAAAGGACTGCAAAGAGGACATTTTAGCCATCGATAAGAATAAAGCTCATAAGTCCTTGCTCTTGCTCTCACATCCCTGCTCTTTCCACCAATCCTGTACCTGTCCCCGACAGATTTCACTCTCAGAAGAGGGACAGAGGCAGCAACACGCCTGCGCCGTTTGTCAGCTCTGAGCAACCTGCTCAGCCAGTTCTCAATGAGCACGGTTTTCATCGTCTGTGTTTTTAAATGATCTATTCCCAGGAATGACGCTGCTTTCACAGGATTCCGGGAGGCCGGCACACCCACACCAGGCACCTGAAAACCCAGCCAAGACGGGGCAAGGCTGCGGTGGCTCCCGCCTGAGGATGCTGGCGTCCTGTGACACGCACACCCTCCTCAGGAATGGTCTGCTGGTGAGGGGAGCCCCACAAAACCTGCCCCACCTGCAGTTAGTCAGTGCGGGGTACATTCGCTAATAGTTGCAATTATTGTAAACGTGAACACTAGCTGCAAATATTCCTGGTCAAAAATGACAACGCGAGGTAACAAGAACTGCAGCATATTCCCACCATTTTTAATTGTATTTTGGCCAGGCTGAAATTCATTTTTACTTGCTATAACTCCAAATTTTAAGTGCCTGCCCCTAGAATGTGGCTGAATTCAGATTTGTTTGCTCAAAGAGCAACAGATCTTACAACGTCTTAGGAGACCAAAAGCTAGAGGCCGGAACAACTAACACTCTGGGCACAAGGCAATTAAAAATAAACAGAGATAAGCTTTTATTTCTTTATTTTCTTTTTAAAAATCTATACATGAGTAGGAACCTACTGTAAGGGCTATTCAGGGACCCTTCAGAGCCACGGACTATCCCTGCACTTGGCTCACTTCAGCCCTGTCAGCGTTTGCACGGCACGAGCTCTGGAGAGCTGCTGGCACTTCAGCTGGACTCCAATCCTGCTCCCTCATCTCCCACAACTGACCGAAGACTAATAGCATTTTGAAGAACAAAACCCTTTTGGTAGGAAGCAGGCATCCCCCCCCACACACTTTCAAATAAGAATATAGATAGTATAAATAGATCACAAGTTAATTATAAAACCAGTCAGAGCAGTTAATAAAACACTGGAAGGTAAATATCTGCTCAGGTGGGATTATTCTGCCACAGAACCGAGGTCCCACTTCACAAAAGGCCAGCGGATATCAACCGGTGAGTATTCCATGTGGTTGTACCTACCTATCTCCATGACAGCTTCCACAGCCTGACGCTGCAGTTGCTGCTGAAGTAACGATAAGCCTGAGACTCTTTATATACAAAATGTGAGATACGTTCTTCAAATGACCCTCCAAGAGCTCAGAAGCTCTGAAGAGACCAGGGATGAAATCCAACCATTCACAATCTGCTGAACAGATAAAATAAAATTCATGAAGATTCTCACTAAGGACAAGCTCAACAATTTATGGAGGTTCTTGTCAGTTTAACCTTTACATATTCTCCACTATCTAAATTATTTCTGTAGAAATTGTCACTGTGGCTTTAAGAAACTCATCTGCCAAAAGAAAAAAAAAAAAGAAAAGGGGGGACTTTCATCCCTTCAGGGATATGGATGGCAATAAGATAAACAACTTGTAGGGTTCAGTAGTTCGCAGCAAATATTAGACCAAAATCTATGATTCTTAGACACAGCACGAATCAGTTGAGCACAGTCTGGTTTAGAGATTTGCCTGATAAAAAGTCAGGACCCTGCTGGACCATATTTCTGCATTCAGTAGAGGTAAGTATTTTAGTTTAGTTTCCTCCCGAAGATGCTCTAATTCACCTTAATGTCTAGTCAAGAGGATCCAGTCATCAGCATCTGTAGACGTGGCCCAGGCAACTGCGCAGAAGTCGCCCAGCATCCCTCCTTGCTTATCTACTGATGAAGCATAAATGCAGCCATCCTCAGAAGTGGCGACTAGGACAGTTGTGTCAGGATTTTATTCACATTTCTTCTGTTGGAAAATCACCCAGAAGGAAGGACACAGAGCAACTCATGCATTGTCTGCTCTCCTTCTTCTGTGGCCGGTGTGTAAGGCTGCAGAGCAGGCCCAACGCTCCCAACCTTTTGTACAGCTGCTGCTTCACGCCTTGAATCTTTCTGCCAGTTTTGTTCATTTTGTTTCTCCTAAAACTTCAGTTTTAGCAGCAGCTCTCTGGTTCTTGAGAGAATTGACACATATCTTGACATTTTCACCTTCTGCTGGTTGCACTGTCTGCAAATGTGAGAAGCAGCACCCCAAGCCCAAAGCTCCTGTGCTTCAAATCATCCCCTACAGACCATTACAGTCCTGCTTTTATCTGAAGTACATTCTACATGTTTGAAGTCTGTGACAGCACTTTTTGAGGGGCATTACTTCTTTCAAGATTAAGCATAAGAGAATGTCTTGTAAAGACAGATTCTGCAGCAACTATACCGAGATATAAAATAGCCAGAATTAGAAAGCTGTGCTGCTGACCAAGATGAGGCAGAGAGGGAAGTAAGAACGTTTGAAGGACGTTTGAAGGTGATGCTTATTCATTTCTAAAGGAGTCTGTTGCTTGGGAGCACGATTCACAGCGGGGAAGCACCATTGCTTACACAGTGAGCAGTTTGGATCAAGCCTGATTTCGCTCCAGCTCTTGCCTAAATCTCAGAACCACACTTGCCCATGTCCTTTCGCTTGAGCAGTCTCTTCTCCTTTGGGCTCTTCCACGAGTGAAGCAGATGCCAAGTCCCTGCTAAAGTAAAAACAGGAAACAGAAGCCTCTTTAGCCCCTTGAGGCATCGTGTAAGACCGGCTATACGAGCCCACCCAACATGTTTTCCTCTCGTCAGCCTCGCTCGTAGTTTGCACAAAAACTTTCTGTTTCTTTTGCATACTTCTCATGGATTCCTCTTGACTCTCAGTAAACCTCTGACCACTGGAAATGAGTCATGGTTCATCATGAAAGCCTCTACTGATGTTTTCTACTATCTTTCTTTCATCATGCTGCATTTAATACCGTTCATTGGTTCTAATAATAACCGCTAAGAGCAAAACAGTATCCACTGCTAGAAGCATTTGGAAAAGTCGAATCACTTGTTTAGAGACACGCCTGGCAGGATGGCTACAGCAGTTTCCTCTGGAGTCAACTTATAATGGCTCCGCTAAGAATAGGACAGAGCCATCAGCACAGCAAAGGATCCAAACGATATTCATTAGAAAACCAAGAAGATGAAATCACCCCCTACCTTCCTCAAAATCAACTGCTTTGGGAAACCCAAGAATCTGATGCATTTGCAAAGCATGCAACAATCCCACTCAGGTGCTAACAGCGCCACTGGAAGAGATTCCAAGCACCAACATATAAATCAGAGCACTGAGACAGATCAGAGGTTGAATCTAAATTCGTTCCATTGACGTGGCAGGAGATTTGTTCCACATCAAGCTATTTATGTTACGATGTGCAAGGGAGTAGATTTAGTTCATGTTTCAGTCTGCTAGAAACCAAGATATTTCTTAGAAACACAGTCCATTTAATTCTACTTGTTTTTTACTGCTAGAGTACTATTAATATGCATACTGCTTTTATTTGGATAACTTCTCCATCACTCTTCAACTAGTTTCTAGTGGGCACTTCTCCAAAAACCATAATACCTCTACAAATACCACAGTCCCAGCTCAGGAAAGGCAACAGACAGACAGGACTGCAGAACAGTGACAAAGCGTAATGTAACAAAGCCCATCTCCATGTGTTAATTAGCACTGATGAGAAACAAATTTAACTTTTTAAAAAAATTCAGAAGTCAGCAGAAGCGTAATTTGATGAGCTGGACAATATATAATTTGAGCCTGCATGAACCAAACAAAGCATTCATCAGAAGAACTGGTAATTGTATAGTCCGGAGAGAGAGGGAGCAGCTCCCTGTGCACACCCAGGCCTCGGATACGCCTATGCCATTAGGACCGGGATGATTTCACTACAGACCTGATTGCATCAGGAGATCAGCTCACGTTTCCAACACTGAAAGACGTGCGTTTTGCAGTTTCACCCAGTATTACCGGATGTCTTCGCAACCCTGATGGATTGTGCGGCTGGGGCTCACGCAAGCTGTCCCCAAGAGGAGAGAGCACGCTCCATCACCAACACCTCATCAGTTACGCACCAACTCTTTATAAAACGTATAACTTCAGAACTATTCATTATACAAATTTATAAATGAGAACGAAGAACAAACTCATTACTAGCTCTTGATGGAGACGGGTCATGATAGCTGTCAGAGAAATGTAGCAGCACGATAACTGGATTAGGAGATCTGTAAATATCGCTTGTTGGAACTGGAGGCTCCGTAACAATTTTAAAGGAGAAAGGAAACAATGCCTTAAGGACATCTGCAGTGCTGTGTTAGCAGTGAGAGTGCCATTAAAGCCTGGCATATACCGAAATACTCTGTCGGGCAGAGTCTGTCTAAATCATCATCTCCTTGCAGGTACATTGAGAAGGATTTCTCTTCGCTCACCCATGCCCCTCTTTCAGCAGGAAGGTGGCGCCTGTGTAGAAGTTGCTTACTGTACCGTAACACGCACCAACAGGACAACGGTCCATCCATATATTCCTGCCAGGAATGGTTTGCAGACAAGAAGTGATCCATCAAGTACAACACACTAAAATCGCGTTAACATGCAACAAACATCATGAGGCCAAAAAGACAAGGAATCAGGAGGCAGAAAAATTCTAATTGCATGAATGCTACTTAATTATTTTTACAAGGTTACAAGAGAACCCTGCCAGAATACAGGCTTTATATAGCAGCCTTTGCAGAAATTTCTACCAAACTTATCACATCTCTGCCCTACTACTAGAACAGTACCACCATTAACGCAGACTAGCATCGACTCGCTGATTAAGACACAAATCTCAATATTACTAATAAAACAGCGAGCACCGGAAATAATAGCCATTATAGGCACGTATGATTTCAGCTGCACAATGGAGAAAAAAATAAGAACTTTTATGGTGTCTTGCCAATAACATTCATCTCCAGGGAACCATCAAAACAGAGGATGCCTTTCTCTAAAGCGATCACTGATGGCCTACGAGCACAGAAAATATACAGCTATGCATGAAAATGACAGCAGGTCATTTGAAACACGTTGCAGATTCCCAGCGAAGTCTGTGTAGGACAGGTCTGTGGGTCTGTCTGAAAGAATCTACGTGAAGGAGAAGAATTCCAAGGTACGTAAAGACAAAAGGGAAAGTTACAGAAAATCAGCGAATATTCAAGAGGAGAAATTGGATAAAAAGAAGGCAAGGCAAAGAAAGGAACAAAAGGAGAGATGCTTATAAGAGTATCCAAACTTGTAACCTCTGTAGTGGTCCCAGACAGAAATTCCTGATCTAAACAGATTTAGAAAAAAGCCTCCAACCAGTCAGTGAAGCTCAATTGATTAGATCCATATGCAGGTAAAAAATTATTACAGAAGAGCAGGGGCCATTGCTGGCCTTCGTTTCATGCAAAGCCAATACTACATGCAAGTGCTATGCAAATTCTTAACTCTGTTCCCAGAATGAAAACCAGCAAAACCCAGCACACAGCTGGTCCCTTCACTCCTCTTTGAGGAATAAAAGAGGAAATCTCCTTTTGCAGTGGACTGGCAGTAGGATGTTGGAAGCTGTTAAAGACTGCAAGGAAAAGGAAAACAAAGATGCATGATATCATGATCCACGCAGAAAAGGCAGCAGAGAAACAAGACGTGGGAAGAGCAGCTCAGGAGAGGGATCCAGCGTGTGCTCTTCCTGCAAGGAGCAACAGCTATGAAGCAGAAGCCAAGTGCAACCACTCTTCACACAATCCCTTGGCGAGCACAACAGCTAGGACCGGGCTCTGGCAAGGAATATAGTCAGTGATTTACAACCTAAAAATCAGGGAGTCCTAATAGAAAAATAACAGCCTGTCAGCGTAAGCGATGGCGCTTGCAGAGGCCTGCCGGCCTCCTAGAGCAGCTGCTTAGAGCAACCGCTGTCAAGGAAAAGGAATGACCAACCTGGGCAATGGGCTCTTCTGTCGGGGGGGGGGGAAGGTGAAAGGGGCTCCTGTTTTGCTTTGGGGTTGGCTGGTTTCTCTGGTTTACAAGTCACAGACACCCCCCTGAGCAGGAGGCTCAGACACCCAACAGCCACTTTCCAGATCAGTAGCACCTGGTACCCTAATGGAAGAAACACAGTTACTGCTAAAAACTAAAATATCAGCAAAAAAGGAGGCGACGACTGTGAACACAGGTGAAGGAGGAAGCACAGGGCCAACTGATTAAAAACCAGGCTCAACTTTTGGCTTTAAAAGGAGCCCAAACAAGAGGCTCAAGCTTAAGCATGTACTAAGATGCTTGGAAATTAGTATCTCCTCACACTAGAGAAAACCGCTTTGCGAACAGAAAAGGCATTTCTAGAAGGAACCTCTTTTGGACTGGCATTCTCCACGCCCCTGCCACGAAGCACACACGGGGGACGGCTCTGAGGAGCAGTTCTGGCCCTGCAGCACGATCCCAGGTTTGCTTGGTTGCTAAAAAACACAACGGTGATTTGAAATGATGCAGGCGTACAGATTAATAACAACAATGGGCCCCCAAAGAAACAATTTAAACAACCAACAGTACACCTCAAATGCTAAATTCTGAATATTTGGGGCGTAGTGAAGTATTTGCAAGCCACTCCTGGGCTGAAATTCCTTCATATACAAAGCTTATGTGCAAATAACAAAACAAAAGCAAAAAAAAAAAAAAAAGAAAAAATCCGCAGAGATGACCCAGGTTAATCCCACCATATAAATCCTCCCCTAAAAACCGTACACAAAACCCCAGGCTGTTTCCAGCACAAACGGCAGCCCCACAGTACCACCTGGTGGTAATCCTCTCCTGCTACAGCCAGAAGCAGAAAAATCATTAAATTCATTGAGCATATTAAAACAAGCCGGTTTTAGACGGTGGCAGACCGTTACGCTACCCTCAGAATTCACTCCCGTACACCGAGAGGGACCACCAGAAGCTTTGGCCTTAAAAACCCCAGGTTTGTCAGAAGCACAGAGGAACCGCTTTCTTCAGGCAGAAAGGCAACAAGCCCATGTCTCTACATCACCGCACCATTTCTTTTAAGCTCATGTAGCCAGGTACAAGAGAAAATGCACGACAAAGATTCTTTTTTTTGGTAAGGCAATACAAATTTTTACAGACTTATGAATTATGACAGCCACAGAAGACTCAACGTTATCCTGTCCGCCAGCATTAAAAACAGAGAAGTTTAAAAGCCCAGGTGCCAGCAATTGAGATTTTTACACTCTTGAAAGTGGTAATTTGACATTCACATCTTTTGTTATTGCAGAATTGTTTGGACAGGCAAAACCGCAGTTGCAGCGACCCACAATTTCCAGGCAGACGTTATTCAGCCTACACTGATGAAGAGCAGAGCTCAGCCCAAATAGGTAAAACAGAGAGGAAACAGCGATTACTAAGGGTGAAGAAAACAGCACAAACAATACAGCTGTAAGTAAAAGATTTGTCAGACGTCTCCCAACTTTATAGGGGACCAGACAGAGAACCATGTTTGGATAACTGCCAGCATGCTAAATAGCAGCTATGGGGCTTTCTGTTGTACCCCATTAGCTTTCAGGAGAGGGTGGACTGCTGCCAGACTAAATGCATTATGAAAGCAGAGAAGGGGGATGGGAGAATGCAGAGCCACGAGAGGGGAAAAGAGTGAAAAAGAGGAATGAAAAGAGGAACGAGATGCATGTAAGGAAGAGACAAAACCAAGGAGCATGAACACACAAAAAAAAGAAAGAGGTGCGAAGAAAAGGAAAAGAGGAATTCAAATGGTGGGAAAGCTGAGGAATATTTGCAAGAAAAGGCAGAGAAATAGGACTGAAAGGTGAACCAGAAAGTTGAGGGAGGTGATTGACAAGGGAGATATCCAGCTTCCTCCACTACCTTAATGTCATCTCCCTGCAAACGTCTAACCCTTACCCAGGCTCATCCTCCTGAGGCAGGCTTCCTCCCCAGCAGCGCGCTCAAACTCATCCCGAGCCTCCGGTCAGCGTCAGCTCTGCCTGAGCCCCCCTGCCACAGCCCACTCCCCACGTCACCACACTCCAGTGTCACCTCACCCCCTGCACCTCAACTCCAGTTCTGCCAAACACAATATTTCTCTGCTGGCAGAAGACCACAAGTTTTCCCTGAGCCAATCCACTTCCCTCAGGTGGGAAAGGAAAGGAGAAAGGGTTCCTAAGCCAGAAAGGGGAATGCCTTCAGATCCCCTTCCAACCCAAAGGGATGCCTGCAAAGGGCAACGCTTCCTACAGTTTTCCTGCAGAAACTGATCCTGTCATATCCAGTCGTTCTCCCACTCTGCAGGAACTGTCCTCATATGGTCTAAAACAACTTTCAAAAGCTTCATTTATTTACAGGTTAAAAAAAAAATCATAATTCATTAAAAAAAAAAAGCAAGCCCCTTTCAACTTTTTCTCCCCAACTCATGTTACCCAACACCTGAAAGTTTGGTACCAGTATATTCTGTCTGGAGGGAAGGGAAAGTTAAAATAGCAGCAGCATTGCCTGATACCATTGTGCAATGGATAAATTACAGAACGGAGGCAGAGACCTGTCTTACCGGAGTTTGCCGGTGTTATTTTAATGGAAGCGAAGTAAGCGTCGTGGCTCTTATCAGCTGCTGAGCAGGAGGCAACAAGCTTGAGCTCAGGAATGAACTTTATCTGGTGGCACCAGTTCCCAAGGAGTGCCTGCAAAAGAGGAAAGATTTCACTTAATGACATTGTGCTTTAAGCCTCAATGTGTTTTACTGCTAACACCTTGCTTTTCGGGGAGGAGACGGGATGTGGGGGGGGTCCATTCAGTCTAGGCCACTGTTTCTGCTTCTTCGGAAAAGAGTCCAGCGGAACATAGTAAAATGTAAGTATGAAGGGGGGCAGAAAGCAGGAGGCAGTGGAGGGGACTGGCAATAGAAGGTGGAGAAAAGAGAAACACACAATAGAAATAGAGGAGATACAGCATTTCTGTGCGTAATTGTGGTTCAGGATAAACAGAAGACTAAGCGTGTATCATTTGCACTGAATAAAGGCCACGAGAGTGTCTAAACCGCAACAAGAACAGTAACACTCCCCCAGAGGGATTCCTCTCTCTACAACCCAGCAAGCAAAGGTTACGTGAAGATGCAGTAGCCATCTGGGGCAGCGTGAGTGCCGCATACAGACAGGTGCTAGCGAAGGATCACACCCAAGTCGCTGCTCTTCAGAGAGTTGGCCCCAGGGGGGTGCAGACAGCCGAGCTGCTCACGGAGTGCAGCCACCTGCTCCCGGCGGCACGGAAGGCGCAGGAGCATCAGCAAAGTACCATTCCCACTTTGATATAGGAAGGTAGAAGCAAGGAGAGAAGCAGAAGTGCCACTGACCTACTGCTTATATTATGCCAGTAGCTTATGAGCCATAAAAATATCCCAAAACAATTTTATACAAAAGATTCACTGCCTGGTGGAGATACGCAGCCGCAACAGTTCGCTGCGCTGCCATACAAGAAAAGACCCCGAGGTCTTCCCTGTACAGCACAGAGCTCTTGAAGAGATGTGTCAGGTCTTCTGCCAGGAGAAAGACGCATTGCTTGAAAACCTGGAAGAGAGTTACAAATGGCTGAAAAATACATTTAAAATGGCAAAAGTAAAGTGATGCTTAGTTGTCTCCATACTGTTTAGTACTGAGAAGTAAAAAATTAAATAAGAAGTCCTTACTACTTGCAAAACATGAATGAGCAATGAATGGGAACCTGAATTAATCCATGAGTTAGAAATTAGCAACTACCTGGAATTTACCACTGTGACTATGCTGCACGCTGTGGTCACCCTGGACATTGCAACGCCTTCGGAGCAGAGCTCAGTCCCCATCAACTGAGGAGCTCAGTCCCCATCAACTGAGGAGCTCAGTCCCCATCAACTGAGGAGCTCCCCCTCCCAGGGCCGAGCAGAATCATTTCTAAGCGTTAGGAGCAGAGAGCCCAGAAACACTGAGCATCGTTTTACACCCCAGAGAATGCAACCGGAGCTCATAAACATGGCTTTTTTTTTTTTTCCCCCCCCTCCCCTTCTCAGGGACCTCTTTCAGGAAAGGGAGGGACAGACGTCTGCCCCAAAGTCCTGTTGCAAAGAAGTCACGCGCCCATTTGGAGAAGCATCCCACCAGTAATCCAAGGCCATATCACAGCTGTCCCATTCAATGAGGCAAAAGATCCCATCACATTTGTTGTCAGCGATAGCAAAGAATTTGGTGCCAGGTCTGCAGAGAGAGATCCCATGACACAGGGCTAATGACAGGCTGACAGCACCGTGGCTTCACACGCTTTTAACCTAAGCCATCCACAGCCGTTTTGACAGTGACTCACAAGCATTAGTATGAGATGCGGTGGTAGTATCCTCAAATATTAAAAACAAACGCAGAAAACCAACCACACCTGACAAAGGCAAAGTTTCTTTGATTTCCAAGGCAAAGACACTGTGCACAGCCCCAGACCAGGTGGTAATTTTTGTGAATATTTGCCAATAGTTTCAGCAGCAGATCCTATCTCCAGCAAGCTGACATTGCTCTGACCCACATCTTTTGATATAGTCCTTGATTAGTTTAGCCAAGCTGCAGAGAAGAAACAAGTTGTTTTCAGAATTCAGGCAAAAGGATGCTACCACCTGCCCCTCTGAACTTCACTGTCACTTAAGTGACAAACGGGCTTCCTCATGACTCTGCTCTCAGATGAATTCCACCCCAAAAGAGCTGCAAGTCAAATGGTTTTTCATCCACAATAACCTACAGAAAAACAAAAAGTTAAAAAAAAATATCTACAAACAACATTAGCTTGGAGCTCACTAATGACACTGGAACAGGTTGCCCAGAGAGGTGGTGGAAGCCCCATCCCTGGAAGTTTTTAAGGCCAGGCTGGATAGGGCTCTGAGCAACCTGATCTAGTTGAAGATGTCCCTGCCCATGGCAGGGGGGTTGGAACTAGATGATCTTTAAGGTCCCTTCCAACCCTGACAATTCTATGATTCTATGACAAAATGGAGAGAAACAGGAGTTAAGGGTCTAATTGCACCTCTCCGGAATTCATCCTCAATTTATTACCCTGTGCTCAGCCTAGAAGAGTTGACTTAGCAGGCAGTAGTTTGAGCTGAGAGTAGATGTTTCTGTTTAAATAGACCCTTCTGGGAAATTAATTAAAAATGTTCCTTATGTGAAAAATTGTTTGTTTTTCCTCTTACACTTCCTAAAAAGTCTCCAGGAGATCAGTGGCAATACAAAGGAAAAGCATTTCTCACCAACATCTTCAACCATAAACTCATACACACTTCCACCACCTTGTGACGCTGCTCCAGTCCTTGCTTTCTCAGCACCCAGATTTACTAACGTTGAAGTCATCCGGGAGGGTTTCACTCCAGGGGCTCTCTCTGGATGGAGAAGAGAGTTGCAAGGCAAAGGAAAAAGATGGGGGTGGGATGAAGTAGGAGAGGAGACATCGTGCTTTGATGAAGAGGCAAGCATATGCAAGAAGTTCACCATAGTTTACCTCACTGAAGACCTCTATAATCCCTAAACAATCTGAAACACTTGTTTTTTTGAATCATAGAATCAAGAATGGAAGTAGAAAGGACTTCAGAGTAGGGGGAATCTAATCCAACACCTGCCTACAGTAGAGTCAGGATCTTCATCTTTCTGCTGAATGTTTGTCAAACTTTTGTACCCTCCCTATTCTACTACTGTCCTGCCTTTGGTATTAGAAAGGAAAAAAATATTATTTGTCTAATATGGAATTTAATTCCAGGAATTTGTTTCACCACAGACACGGACAGACTCTTTTCTTTGCAACAGCCCCTAATTCATACAAAGACTTAAGTCTCTTCCTCTAACCTCGGTGTAGTCTTCTCTCTAGGTTAGATTAACCTCACTCAATTCTTTTAATCTTCCTAAATAGGCCATTTTGCCTTTGTAAATCTAAAACCTGTGAAGGAGAATAGCTATCATATCTTATATCCTGCTTTGCCTTTGTAACAGGCACAATCTACTAAATTCATGGGTTTAGATACAATAGCCAAACCAGACCGATTAAACCCAAAAGAGAACCCATTTAAAGGAGTCATTTATCACCAAATCTATTACTTTATAGTAGACATTGTTCTTAAATGAGGGACTGGTTTATTAAGCCGGTTTCATCAGGGAGGATGCTCATGTTTTCTATTTGATGAAAAACTGAATGCTTAAGTAGTAGACATTTTTCACGGCAGCACAAGAGAACCATTGAAGTGGAAGACAAATACAAGCAGCTCTTAGCATAGGATTGTGCCTCAAAAATACCTTACAGTGAGATTACTTGGGCATTTTGGAGAGCAGGTGTGATTTGCTTTCCAGCACGGTATCCTTGCTTCTGAATTTGGGTAGCACGTAGTCCAGATACTCTTCCTGCAAGACAGACAGTGATTTCATTTGCAAGTATCAAATGGAGAGCAGAATTAATTATCTGAGGTTCTGCGGTGTTGACAGAGCAACAATTATGGAAGATAGCTATGAAAATAAACACTGCCCTACCACCAGTAACAAATGATGTTCGATTTCTTTCTTTATTTCCCCCCCCCCCCCAAATAAATCAGGAAATTACTTTTGCAACTGCTACTCCTTAGCCCTCATCTTTTATCACAGAGGACAGTGTCATTACCCAGTCTATGAAGCATCACAGTCAATGTCAGTCCTCATAACATGTCTCTATTGTTAGCATTATCTATAATTTCTTTCATTGCCATGCAGAACTCATTCAAACCCACGAAAACAAGCATTGCAAATTGAGACCTAGACTCAACCAGATAATTCATAACTGAGAAAAAACGATCATAAAGATGCCATGCTGTAATAGCGTTGTATCAAAGGTGAACCCAAAAAGAACCCTGCAGCACATTTCTTGAGTTTCCAAAGCAGTGAACATATTTATTGGAAACCTGAATAGTGCAGTTCATAGCCATTATGCACCCAGACAGGTATGGTACGCAGTTATTTTTAAATCAGCCATTTATATACGCTGCTTTCCAGTTGGCACAGGTATCTGCAATAATTTTGCACACAAGCCACTACGTAACTTTGAAGTACTAAAATTGTGTTGTGAATACCACTCACTAATCAAAACTTTCCAAAATTGATCAAGATGGAATCGGAGGCTGCAGCTGTTATCTTGCCTTACTCTAGCCTGACTCTTCCTGCCTTTAAATATTGAATGTCTGAAGGAGGAAGCAAAGTTACATTTTTCATAAAGAGCATATCATAAATTAGGAGGAGAGGAAACTATTTTTTCAGCAAATATTTTGCGAGATGTTTCCTGGCCAGTTTGTTGTTTACTGTAGGTGATCAGAAATAATATCACCCAAGTGCTAAACCCCAATTTGATAATGGCTTTATGACAAATTTCAACCCATCCTCGGTAGCACCGATTTCAATTCACAGCTGTGGTGCAGCTACCACAAAATGATCTGGATAGAGAGGGCATCACCCCCCGTGGTCTCCAGCCACCCTGCTGCAGAAGCTGAAGCTTGGGGGACCCTTGGGGCTCATGTGCCCCAAGAGCAAGAGGGTGAAACTAGTAAAAACCTCCAAACAGTTTGCTCAGCACTGCAAACAAAACTCCTCTGCAGAAGGTTAATGTAAACATGGATGTTTCCTGCTCGGAGCAGTCTCAAAGGTAGGGACAGCTGCACACACGTACCCCTGATCAAAGAGCATTGCAGGAAACTTCTAGTACAGAAGAAAGCTTTTCTCCCTCATCTCTAAGGGCCCCAAAAGCATTCCTCCCTCCTGTAGATTTGGCTGGCAGAGCTTACACCATCTACCCATATCATTGTATTTTTGTGAGTTTATCACTATTTATTCATCCATTAAAAAACCAAAGCGATGTAAAACACCCAAAGCAGCGAGCAAAAGTTTCAAAGAGTCTTGAAAGCGATCAGTGGCCTGTTGCAGTTGTTTCATTGAGCCCATTCAAACTGCGTTTTAACAGAGCCAGAGAACGCAGATTATTTTTGTTTGTTTGTTTTTGTCTTCACCTGCATCATGGCTGCTCGTTCAGGTGGTGCTGTTTTTGAAGACAAAGAGATCATCAAACAAGAGCAGCCCGTGTC